>NW_026535823.1:6443461-7066153 GCF_028551555.1 Melozone crissalis | reverse complement strand
ACGCTGCCAAGCCTTCCAGATGAAAGACTTTTCTAGCTGAAGCACTGGAGTGTATGTGCTGTGTAACACTGGTCTCCTGTAGAACTTGGAGGGATTTTGCTGGGAATACCAGCTCAATGAGAAATCCAGGGGTTTGTTTCTGTAGGCTGATGTCAGTATTCCTTGGCAAGCTCAGGTTTGGATCCAGTAAGAGCTACTGTGCTTTGTTGCTCACAGGATTCAGTGGAGCTGCATTTTGAAACGTTTTGGTCTGCTGGGGGATTTTAGTCATCTTTATCCGATTTCATTCCAGACTGCAGGGTTTGTTTGTGTGTATTTTCAATGTTAACTCTTGTAGAGATGTGCTGAGGTTCTTCAGTGTCTCCAAAGAGAGTCTAATCTTTTCCTTTCAGCATTTGGTGCCAAATTTTCTTCCTTTACTTTGAATGCAAGAAACCTTTCTGAAATTGTGGTTTGTAGTAAATTCCTGATGTGATCTGGGTTTCTTGACTTTCTTAATACATACCAGTATCATGTCTCTGAATGCCAAATGAACTCATCTCAGAGGTTTCCTCAATTTTTTTTCTTTCCATGGGAAGTAGAAGGGTACATTATTGTTGGTCCCTCTGACACAGTTGTGCAGTTCAGGAGAGGGCAGAATTAAACAAATATAATACATTTAATTCCCTATTTTTGTTAGTTATTGCCATGTCTATATGGTGAGTGAGAAAACTGGCCTTTACACTATTTTTGGTAATTTTAAGGGGGAAGCTGAATCTTCAAATACCTTTTTTCCCTCAGGACACAATTGATTCCTTTGGTTACTGGGAAACCTGTTGCTGTGTTAGAAAATTTTAATTAAAAGTTTAAACTTGGGGGTTTTAGATCTTACTTCCATCTTTAGGTCTAGTGGAAAAAGATTGGGAAAGCATGCAAAAGATTGGGAAACCTTAAAAATAAATTTTTTTTTAGATTTGTGATGCAGGTGGGTAGTTATTTTGATTGGATTATTTTTAGTTGTAATGGGGAAGTATTTGAATGGAGGTTGGGTTTGGTATTTGGGAACTGTAAAGCTGTACAAACGGGTTCCAAGCTGAAGCCTTTCACTAAAGTAGTGTTCATTTTGAAACACAGAGATTTCTGATATGCTTCTCTCAGGGCAACATTTTTACTGTTAACTGTCCTTGAAATACAGTAGATGCTTTGTCCTCACAGCTCACTGTCAAATTCAAGCGCTGATATTTTATTAATGACTTGTATTTGACAACTGCTAAGAATATAAATTAGAAATCTGTAATTGAAGTGAAAATGATAAAGATGAAGAGTTAACAGGGTAATTGCACAAATACTGAAGATCTTCTACCTGAGCTATGTTGTCGACATAAAGCTGGAGTTGAAGTGTTTAATGCACCTGAGGGAATTCAGGGTATTAGATCAGCAACAAGATGTGACAGAGCTGTGTGGAAGAGAATATTGAAGGGATTTGGGGGGCAGATGTAGCTTTGGTTCTTCTTTTTTTTTGTTGCATTTGAACTTGTGGAGAGAGTTCAGATCATAGGAAGGAGGAGTCTTGGAGCTCTCTAACATCAGACTGCCCATGGCTTCAGCTTCCTCTGAAGTTGACTGGTCCCCAGAGGAGCTGTGGTTGCCCCATCCCTGGAAATGTTCTAGGCCAGCCTGGACAGAGTTTGGAGCAACCTGGGCTGGTGGAAGGTGTCCCTGTCCATGGCAGGAGGTTGGAACTGGATGAGCTTTAAGGACCCTTGCAAAGCAAACTCTTCTGGGATTCTGTGATGATGACAAGAGGGCTGTTCCTGTGTCTCTTTTTGTGTTTCCTGCTAAAGACACTGAAAGCTGGAGCCTCTCAGCATCTGGTGTTGGAGTTGCACTTGTTTAATTCTTAGTATTTTATTCAGATAAAACTGGATAAAAGCCAAATACCTGCAAGACCATATTTGCATGAAGATTTGCCATATGGAGTTAGACTGTCCAGCTTACTGTGGGACACTTGGTTTGGATGGTTTTTTGAGCATGTTATTCCAGGCCCACATGATCCCTTCTGGGTTTGGGTGTTAGTCATATAATGGCATATATCCTTCTCTAAGTGTTTGATTGTTATTTATGAGCTTTCATTTGAAGCAACCCTCTCTGTTCCATGCACTATAGTCTTTCCTGTCACAGTCTTGGTTTTTTTCTGCTCATCCATGAGCTTACTTCAGTAAAAAAGGATGATTTTGTGGCTCAGAGGAGGCTTCCTGAGCTCAGGGTACCTCAGGACAGCTAAAGGGATGTGATGTAACAAAGTAGCATTATCTACTATGCTTTAACAGAGACTTCTCTTTTTTTGAAGTCTGGAGTGGAAGTGACTTGTAGGTAACACTGTCAAATTTCATTTAATGGAGAGTTGACAGCCTTGAAGCTTTTCTCACATAATGCTTTTCTAGGTCCCAGTCCTTTCTCTGGTAACACTGCTGTGAATTATTCCCTAGTCCTGTTCTTGTAAACTTTATGGTAACTTCATTAATACATTTGTTTGGTGAAGTCTGCTAAACATTCTTTATGATTCCATTCAAATTTTGTATCTTTTTATGCTTTTAAAACTGATATATGAGAAAAAATTGTCTGAGACTTGTATGGATGCATGTCTAGTGTCTGTGCTCTTGGGTAAACCTGTGCATGCTTTTGTTTTCTTTTTTTTTTTCTTTATTTTTTACAGAGAGTGATAATGAACTCTCCAGTGGCACTGGTGATGTGTCAAAGGATTGTCCTGAGAAGATTTTGTATTCCTGGGGAGAGTTACTGGGGAGATGGTAATGCTTAATTTCTTATATTAGATTTTAGATATTAACATTTTATTTGGTTTGTGTGCATTTTATTTTGTTTTATATGCTCGTGAGCAGGAGGTTTGACATTCTTCTGCTTACACAGTTTAAAAACTAAAATGCAAGACACATTGAAGTGTAGTTTTTGATCTTAATTTAAAAGGGACTGGTATAGATAACTTGGAGGTTTTTTGACAAATCTTTCCTGTACTATGTGCAAAAGTTTGGTTTTGTTTGGTGTTTGAGAGTGTGTTTGTGTGTGCTCACAGGCAGAACTTTGTGGTTATTTGGGGCTGGCTATTAAATCCTGAGGAAACTCAGTGCCAGGATGGGACAGACACAGCAACTCCCATGTGTCCCATCTAAGCCCTGCATGCCAGCTGGTGTACATTTAATTTGTTTAGAAACACTTTTTTTTTTTTTTTTAATTTCTGTAAATGTGCTATATGTAAGCACTTGAAAAAGAATCTAGAAACTGTGAATCCTCACTGAAACACTTTCTGTTGGTGTATAAAATGAAGAGTATTTGTAAACCCAGACTATGTTCTCAACAGTGTTATTTCTGTTGTTTAATTAAGTGCTTCAGTAGCAGTGCATAGAGTGCCAAGAGAGGGAAAAGTGTGTTTGCTGCCTCAGAGAGACCTGAGCAAGTGCCAGAACCACTTACTTGCTTTTCCCTGTGTAAGCAATAGCTCCTGCTGCTGGAGACAAAAATAATCAGAGGCCCTTAATCTGGAATTGGCTGTTTCCTTTTCCTAACTCCAAAAAGAGAGATGAACAGCATTTTAGGGATTTATTTGGGTAGTTCCTCCCTTGACTTGGCTACTCTGTATCTTTGGAGAAACAGCCTCTTACTGCTGACCTCATCTCTATGAGATCTCACACAAAGGTTTCTGCATGAGGCATCAGGAGGTTTTACTGAGCTTAACTAAACCCTCTCCTGTTGTTTTCACCTATTCTGTCACCCAAGTTTCTGCCCTTAATCCAAGATTGGAAGATGCCAATTTTCAATTTAAGTTTTTTTTAAATTATTTTGCCAGTTGATTGTTCTGTTTTTAACCTGTGTCCTTGATAAATACCTGGACTCTGTGGATGAGCATGTGGAAGTACAAAGACACCCACAGCTCATGGTCTTAAGTTTCATGTATCCAGCTGTTTCTTCTGGTTACTTAAGTATACTAATCAATAAGACAAAACATTCAAGACTTTTGGCATAAACTATTTTGGAATCCTAACATAACTTACACATAAATCAAGAGAAATTTTTAGTAGTTAAAGCAGCTTAAAATTAGTTTAAAGTGGGTTGAGAAATGAGTGGTCCCAACCTGTTTGAAGACTAGCAAACATTTCTTCAGGAGTGTCTCAAGCAGTATTACCTGTGGAGAGAAATTCAAATTTGTAAACTGCTTGAGTTCTTGAATAGCATTATGTTACAGTCTAAGAACAAAACTTAGAGTAACAGGTGAGAATTGGTAAGGATTTGAAAACTAAAAATAAATCAAAAGAAAATCTTGTAGTGTTGTTGAAAACAGCACCATATGTTAGTAGAAGATCTGTGCACTTGTAAAAAATGTAAATAAACAAAAATTAACATTTCCACTTGAAGAAGTGGTGTGCTGATTTGTCTCTTAAATGAAAAATTTCTTGCTTTTAATTGCTTTTTTCATTTCATTAAAATGTCACTGTAACCTGTTGGACTCAGCAGAAGCACTGCTCCAGGACTCTCCTTCAAGGATATAAACAGAAATGAGAATAAAATCATTTACCAAATAGATAGAACAAACAATTGAAAAGTAATGCTGTATCTGTTTATTTTACTATATGCATCCTCAGCATTAAAGTTGTTCTTGCCAGCTAAGCTACTTCAGCTGATTGCTCAACTATTTCTTTAAAAAAAAGTAGCAATGATCAATAACAGTCTTTGATCAGAAACATATTTATCAAGTTGAAGCGTATTCTGTTGATTGCTGCTCTGTGTCCTTTCTCTCTGTTATTTTAAAATTGTATTTATGAGTTTGTGCAGGAGAGTTGCAACATTTTGTAGCAAATTAAAGATGTCAGCATCCATGAATGGTGTTTCCCCCACATGATGAAGAGTAAGGTTAGAGTAATACAGGCTTTTATTTTATGCTCACTTCAGTTGTTCTGAGCAAGGATTATGGAAGCACAAGCTGTTTCCCAAAGAGCCATCCAGTACTTGGAAAATTGGCTGTAGCATTTGGTAATGCTATCCATCATGGACTCATATTGCTAAAGTATTACCTCAGGCATAAAATACAAATCTAGGACAGGGCCAGTAAAGTCTGATTGTTTAATTCTCAGTTGGGATTATGTTCAGGATGATGTTATAGCATGTGTTAGTTGTTGCCTTGTATTGTTTCCTTGGTTTGGCTGAAAATTTCCTTGTTATGTTTCTATGGAAATGTCCCTTTTATTTGATCAGCTTGCTCAGTCCTCAGGGGATGACACATATGACCAGAACCGTGTAATAACCAATCTAATCCACAACTAGAGCTTCAACTTTCTGACATATTTACTATATATCTATTCCTCCACATGCATGTCGTAATTCTGTAACTGTTTAGAGTGTCTGGTCATAGCATCATGGAATAGTTTGGGTTGGAAAGGACCTCAAAGCTCATCTCATTCCACTCTCCTGCCATGGGCAGGGACACATTCCACTAGCCCAGGCTGCTCCAAGCCCCATCCAGCCTTGCCTTGAACACTTCCAGGGATCCAGGGGCAGACTCAGCTTCTCTGGGCACCCTGTGCCAGGGTCTCCCCACTCTCACAAAGAAGAATTACTCCCCAATACCCATGTAACCCAGCCTCTCTGTCAGTTTAACACCGTTCCCCCTTCTCCTGTCACTGTCTGTCCCTACAAAGGTTCTTTCCCTCCTTTTCATAAGCTCCTTTAAGGTACTGAAAGGCTGTGATAAGGTCTCCCTGCAGCCCTTTGCTTCTCCAGGCTGAACACCCCAAGCTATCCCAACCTGTGTCCATAGCAGAGAGGTTCCAGCCATTGGAACATCTCTGTGGCCTCCTCTGAACCAGTGCTAGTCCTTTAAGTGTTTAGTGCTTTTAATATTTCTGTGAATATTGGTTTTCTTTCTAGCTCTTTCCCATCACAAGACTGTTGAGCTAATGTGACTGACTACAAAATGGACTGAAAAAGATAAAAGGAACTAGTTTTTATTTGGGTATCTGAGGGATGAAGATAAGGATAAAATTACTTGTACTGCACTGCACATTTAAAAATAAAAATAATTATTGTTTTCTTAAAGAATAAGGGTGTTATGTAATCACATACTTGTTTTTTTTAGTTCTCAGGCCATTTGGAAATATAGGGATATCATCCCCAAAGCATAGGAAAATGAAATAGCTTAGAGTATCTTTTTTATTTAAACAGCAGTGATAACCTGTTCATGTCCTAATGACCTTTTTCGTAGATTGAGTACTCTAAACATTCACTGCAAATCCAGGCTCAAGTTGCAGGTGATTTAATTAATCATGGATTGCTGGCATTTGGCTAAACAGCCACTCTCACTACTGTGCTTCCAAGAGAGCTCGGAAGACACCACAGTGGTCAAAGCACTTGGAGAGCACAGCACTTCCTACCGCAGAGAGAGCCAAAAATCAGTTTGGGCAGCCTTCTGCTGCATTGTTCTGAAAATTGTCATGAGTCTAAGAGGGTTTATATCTAGATCAGCCAATACTGGTATGTCCAAAAGAGCTTTGCAACATCTTTGACGGAAAGTTCTGTAATATTGTGCATGTGCAGTGACTTTTGTATTCCTGCATTTCTTGTTTTGTGTGTGTGTCTGAGCACCAGCTCAGACCAACAGGCAGATTTATTTGAGGTACTGTTGAGGTAGTAGGATTGTACAAATGTGTGTGCAAGTGTTCATGTTTGTGGCACTTGAAGCAGTCTTTGGCATGAAGCGTGGAAATAGAACCTCAGTCTTCATAATGCTACTGTTTAATTGTCTTTTGTTTTCCAAAATTTGTTTTTCTGTACAGCTTAAGTTATTTTTAATTTATTTTTCTGAACCAGAGCTAAATATATATGTTGAACAAATATTTAAATTTGTCTGCACAGATGGCATATTTTTCTTTTTCAATTCAAGTTGTTCTTTATTAGCCAGCTTATTTCAATTTCTGCAGCTGCTTATTCCTAATTTTCCCTGATGTCTCCACACCTAGAGAATTTAGATATCACTACATTTTGCCACTGGTTCTTACTGTAAATCCTTGCAGAGTTTTTGCTTTCCACCTGACAAACACTAACTACTGTAACCAGTGGAAGAAAATTTTGTGTTGCCAATTGCTGACTCTGCTTTAGTGAATAACTTTAAAGATTTTTAATGTTTTTAATCTTTATTTTGACTCCTGTAGTTGAAGTATAACAGGGAAATTATTATCTTTGTTTCAGGCACAATAACCTTGTTGTGAGACCAAATGGGCTATCCACTCTGGTGAAGAGTGGTGTTCCAGAAGCACTGAGGGCAGAGATCTGGCAGCTGCTGGCAGGATGCCATGACAACCAGGCAATGCTGGACAAATACAGATTGCTCATCACAATGGTATGGGATTTATTATTTGTTCTTTCCTTCTTTTATCCACTCTCCTTTGGTGGAGATACGTTCTGCTGGGCAGCAATCTTAGTCAGTGGCAGGGTGGCAGAAGAATGAAACAGTTTGACTTGTTTTAAGCAGCTGAAATTATGATTATGTGACTTTACCTCCTGCCATGGGTACCTGCTGCATGGCATTAGCAGTAGAAATTGCTGACCTATATCTGTAGTAATGCTTGACATTTAGCTTTCTGTTCTCTTCCTGTGTTGGTGACAAGAACATCACCTTGTTCAGATGTTTCCTTGTGGGTTTTTTAATAAACTCACGTCCATCACTTTGTTTTTTCAAAAGTTTGTTTTATGTTTGTCTTCATTTTAGGGGTTTCAGTTCTTAAATTCAAACAAAATGGCACAAAATTGAGTATTTCTTCTTTCTGTTGTTTATTTTAAAAAAGAATGTTAAAAGCATTTGAACCTAGAAGAAAACCAGTCTCCTTGCTGTATGGGTGAGCAGAGAGGAGAATCCTTTTGGGAATCAATTCCATCGGTGCAGTCAGTGAGCATTCTCAGGAGTCTGTGGAGCTGTTAGCTCTGTGATGGCACAAGGGAGGAGCTCTGTGCAGTGTCACAGATAATCTCAGAGTTGGGGTTCTGAGGCTGTGCACCTGCAGGGCTGTTCCAGCTCTGGGAAGTGCAGCAGTCTCCAGTAAACTTTTAATGACCGAAGTGGATGAGGATCATTTTGTGTGCTGCTCACAGCAAGTGCTGGATTTGGTACCTGGCTTATGAATTATCTGTCCACACAGAAATTCTGGGGTAGATGTTGTTTCTCAAACTTTTATTTCCTAATGGTTTCATATTGTTTTGCTACTTATCCTCCTTATTTGACATAATTAATTATGCTTGTGAAGTTTAGAAGCATCCCCAGTGTGAGAGCTGTCCTGGTGGCTGCTTTTTTCTTTACCAAGAAGGAAGAATGTTTTCCTAGTGTAAATTTTTCATTTTGATGTTGTAACTGTGTTATATTTTCATTAGAAACCATTCACAGGACATCTGTCAGCTGTATGGTGCATCAAAGCCACCTCCATTATTTGTTCCTGCTTTCCAAAAGTGGGAGAGACGTTTGTTTCAGGGTGGAGGAGGGAATGGAAAACTTCTAAAATGCAAGGTTTATCTTGATGTTGGGGCCTTGTGCCTTAAAAATACCTTGTAACACTTGGCCTTTTCACTGCAGAGATATTGCAGTGATGAGTATTTTGGAAGATGATATTTCATACAGTATTTAATATAAAATATTGCAGTGTTACTGATGAAAAATTTAAATCCTCTACTGAACGGAAGCATTTATGCAAACAGAGTTTTTTTTCTAAAGTGAATAATTTTCCTTCTGAAGTGACAAAACTTCTTCTGTAGTCTGTCTGTCTAAAGTGCTAGCAATCACATCATTTGGCAGTAAAAGATTCATGAAAGAAATGAACAGGAGAGAGTCTGTGTCATACCAAAGCTAGGGCCCATCTTTGGAAAGAGTTAGTATGGGATGCTCCAGAAAAAAATGTCAGATGATTTTATTTTTTTTTTAATGAACTATTGTCTGATATTTACGTCTGTGAACAGAACTTTTCAGTTTCATTTTGGTATGTCAGTAATGTGAATTAAGGAGAGAGAGGAGTAATATATATCTTTTAGTAGTAGATGCTACTAAAATCTTGGTTGTATGTCTGTCAATAATAACCTAATAATAATTTAATAATGTTAAACTTCAGAATTGTTTGGATATTAATGACTGTTCACTTGCTTCTCCTGTATGAGAAAGCAGAACTGATTTCTTTTATCTGCATTTTTGTTATGCTAATATACCAACAACACAAACTTTATTTTTTCCACAATTATTTAATCTTCCTATCAAATCCATCGTTTTCATCTTGATTCTTTCAGTTTATGTATATGTTTGTACAAATTCATTGTCTCCTTGTATTTTGGTCATTTTGCTTGATGTTTCTCTTCTGGAAGCTGGATGTGTTTGTGGGTGCCTTGATTATTTCAGCAGTGTATTCCTTGAACATTTCTGTTCCTGAGCCACTCCTAGGGAAGTGGGGAGAGTTGGTGATGCTCTGCACTTGCAGTCCTGGCAGTGAAGTGGGCTCAATATCAGAAGTAGGAGGTGGTGCAAACATCTGTGAACTTGCACCATTGCCTACTGACACCCCACAATCCCCAGAACCTCTCTCTCCTCAAACAGCTCCCCATTGCTGCCCAGTCCCTGAGGTTCTGTCCCAGTATCAGATCCTCCCTCTGAGCCTGCTCTCTGAGCACTCTAGTCCTTCCCTGCTCATCCAGCCTGACCTGCGCCCCTGTGTTAAATTGATAATTGTGAGGAACAGGGCACTGGAGACCAGTAGAAAAATCTCTGCCATGAATCTGTCACAGCTTGAAAGATGAACTCAATACATAGAATTATTAGTACTGAAAATGTGATTTATGGTTGCCTCTTCTGGGGACAGAGCAAAATCTGGTGAAAACTCTGATTTTTGTACAGTGTTACTGATTAACTTCTGGTGAAACTAGTGAGAGTTGTGTTGTTGGCACGCCAAAAATGTGTGCCTTGTGATACTCTCAGTGACAGCAGACTCTCAGCATTTAAATTTAGTTTAGAGACCATGGTGTAGACACATTAGGTGATCTGTTCCAGTCTTGTGCAGCAGTACTGTGTTAGATTGGCCAGCTATCAGTCCCATCACCTAAGAAATCTGGCTGTGCATTTATCCTGTGTTTATCCATCTGTATGCAAAGCTCTGGAACCTGCTGCAGAGTTTCTCAGCTACAGGAGTGCTTAGTGCAGTGTGTTCTGTAGGGGAGGGTAATTTGGGGCTTGTTTTAGAGTCTCAATTCAGCACTGAAAGCAAAATAAAATGTCTCATTTACAAAAGTCAATGCTGCACTTATTTCTCCAAAAGGCCTCCATGTCCTCTAATCCAGAAGTCTGTCAGGAATGATCTGGTGAGCTGTGTTCCCTCTTCCCTAGATCAGAGCATTCATTTTCCATCTCTAGGTGAGTTTGGAGTTCCAGGAGGGAAGGGAGAAAGAAATCCTTGTGCTCTCACAAGTACTGACAAGCACTCTCTTAGGTCTCCTGCTGAGTTCCAGCTTGATGATTACCATGAGCTGCTCAGGAATTTTGACTGGAGCACAATAATAGGCCTTGCATACAATTTTAGAGAGTGGGAGTTGTGATTTGGCAGCTGTTACATTTCTGACATATATGTAAATGTGTTCTGTATGACAATCAAAATCTGCCTTACTTCCCTTGCCACGGGCTCTTCACAGTGCTGCACGTGGCACCTGACAGGAAGGGAGAAGTCACATACACATCAGTAGGGATAAATGTCTATTTTTATTTATGTAATTATTGCAAGGAAAATAAAATCAGAGTGAGAAAAATCTGCTTGTTATAATGAAGAGGTAATACTGTACTTAAAGAGCTTTTGTAAAATCATGTCTGATCTGTTTATTAAAGAATATAGAAAAATGTGCACGAGCTGAGGTCAATTCATTGACAGAGTGTTTTCTCCTGCCTTCTTGGCATTATTTCATTTTCACTGCTTCCTCTCCAGAGACTGGAATGAATTTTTCCATGATGAGGTGTATTCAGAGCTCTGATAAACTGGTGACTGCCAAGCCCCAGTGTAGCCTGTTTAGGACTGGAGTGAGTGGTGATTGTCTGCTGTAGGAATCAAGGATGGTGCTCCCCTTGCCCCAGTGTATTCTTGTCAGAGCAGGTGTCAGGCACTGTCACGGTGTGCATGAGGAGAAATTTGCTGTCACATGATGGCAGTGATACAGCAACTTAGCCTAAAATGCTTGTTGCCTCTCCATGGGGACAGATGTTTTATTTATTGTCTCTTACTTTGCTTATTATCAGAGTTTTGCTTCTTTGTTTGAGGTGGTTTCATTCTTGGAGGAATTCTCAGTGCTGAATTTCTAGGGTGAGACTTATTTCCTGTCAGAGCTGAGTGTAGTAGTGTAAGTAAAATGAGAACAGGAACAGGAGGCTGTCACTCATGTTCTGTAGTTTGAAAACTTTTGGGTGGACTGTTTTAAGGTAGCATTTCTGGTTCTAAACTGTATGATTTATTCATAAAAGACTTCCAGTTTGCAATAGAAATTCCCTTAAGAAATGAACTGTATGTTCATCCAACAGCGTATATAGATTTATTTTAAATGCAGCTACTGCTGTGGTTTAAGGAAGCAGAATTTGTTTTAAATTTATTATTATTATTTTTAAGTAAGATCAGAAAAATGAGCCTCAGATACAGCAGAGGTTGGTGGTGTTGTATTAGTCAACACAATGAAAGTTTCTTTAGGAAAGAGAATGCCTCGTTTTGAACAGGGTGGTGACATTGAGTGGAAGTTCTTAAAGAAAGATTGAATGGCTGTCCTTCTAAATGACTTGTAAGAGAACCAAAAATAGGATTATTTGTTTATTGTCATAATTTCCTTTGGCAATATGAGCGCGTGCCCAGGACAGTTAGAGATAATAACTAATTAAAGGGTCAGGCTTCAGAAGACTTGGCCAAAACCCAGCTTTTTCTGCTGACTGTATTTTTTGGTGGCTTGTCTCTGGAGCAATAACATTTCAAGGCACTCCACATATAAGTAAAAATCCTAAGAATTCTTCCAGTCTCTGAGAGGCATGAAAATAACAGATCTCAGTAATTTAATAATTTGAAATTGCACTAATCAAGGGTGTCACTACTCCATCAGTATAATTCTCATGCAATGGTGAGCAATTATAGGAAAGTATTTTCCATTGCTGCAGAAGGTGGAGCAAATGGATTGGATTTGGGGCTGGATAAAATTAATCAATTTAGAGGTAATATATGTAGTTTATCTGTTCAGTTTGCACCAGCATTATTTTTGCTTATTCCTACAAGACAAATCTTTTTTTTAAAGCAAAAGAAAAAAAACGCAGAAGTTAAGATTGCATGTTTCTGGAATTGTGTCTTGTCCAAAATTAAAAGTTAGAAATAGGATAGATGAAAATACTAAATCCTGTTGTTGGAGTTTTACCATGTGCTTAAACACAATCTTTCATGTATTGAATTAACACTAATTATCTGTTTCTTGGAGCACCTGTCTTCAGACGGGGCTTCAAGGATTGAAGATTAACTTTCATGTAAAACTAATGCAGGAATGTGTTTATATTTTCAATTTTTAATTTATCCAGACTGTTCAAACATGAAAAGGTATTCACATCTTTGTTTCACACTTAATATTTTTAAGGCTTTTTAATTTTTATTGCAAGTTTGCTTGCATAGTTAGGAAAAGGAAAACTGAGGAGATCACAAGTGAGTCACTGTTTCTATCCAAAGAAGATTAAATGCAGTTGACTTTGAAACTGGTGCCTTGATGCCAGGTTTGTGTGGTCTTGTTCATTTAGATTTTTAATTTATTTCATTTGTGTGAAGGAAATACAATTTGTATCAAACAGTTTAGCTGGGAATTGAGAGAATTCCTTACACAGGAAGGCTATTTTAGTGGGAGTAGAAAATGAATCCAGCTTTTTATTTGCAGCCATACCAAAGGATGCGAAGTTAGCATTAAGGAGGGGAATATTTTTTGTCCCAGTGGCATCGTGCAGGGTTGCACTGCTCAGTGTTCTGAGACTAATTAATCAGTAAGGGTGTCTAATTAAAAAGATGACTGTTCACCAGCTGCCACAGCAGGCTGGTTAATGGACTGAAACATTAGAGAGTTTTTGGAGGAAATATTTGTGTTCAGAATGCTGCATCTGTTTGTCCTGATTGAAAATGGGGGAGTTTAGGCCTCCCTAGCAAGGAATAGATTTATTTTGGTTTCGCTTATTTATTTTGTCTCCTTACCAATTAGGAGTTGTCTCCCTTGACTTTTAAAGGAAATAGATATCAAGGATGGCATAGCAGTATGCTAAACAACTGTAAAAAATCCTATTACATAAGGATCAATGATCATTGTAATAAAAATGTGAATTTTTTTTCAGTTGATAGAAAAGAGAAAAAGCTAATACCTGTTACTTTGCCTTTTGAATGAGTCACTTGGGCATTGAGCAGAATAATTCTGGAGGAACTAATGACTTTTTCTGAGTTTCCTGTTTCTTTGCAATTCTGTATGTATAGGCAGTTTCTTAGGTTTTACTTTTCCCACCTTTTCTCAAAAGATAAGGATAGGATGACTGTTACTCAAGTCTTCTCTTAAATTGAGGTAATTCATTTCATGACAAGTAGAGTCTTGATAGTTTTGTAATGTAATGTGGTTTGTAGAGACAAATCAGCTTCTGCTGGTTGGAGTGATAGGAAGCTTCATTTTTGGTGTAAGCTGATCTGTTGGTGCTGACAGTTACAGTCACGTACTTTGAATTATTTTAGTGGTGCTGCAACACTGTGGGACAATAAAGTATATAGGAACTGAAAATACTTACAAAAAATGAGTGAAAAATTATTGTCTCTGAAGAGTAGAAGTTGATACAATTTTAATTCTTTAAATAGCTTCATTTAAATTCAGACTTCAGATAAAAGGTTTAGTTTATGATAAATGTACCAGGGTACCTAGTTCCACAGCAAATGTTAATGTTTCTCTTACAAACTCAGGAATAAAATGTCCCTAAGGTGAATTTAATTTGCTAAGTTTTGATTCATTTAGCACTCATCTGGAAAAAGTCTTTCAATTTTGTGTGCACAAAAGGGAAAATCTTATGCTAAGTCTTCATCTTCAAATGAATTAATCAGTTTAGTTACAAATCCCTTCAGGAAATAAAGGAGGAGCATCAATTAGTAATTTGTATTTTTATGTAATCTAAATATTAATGTTTCTGTATGGTACTTGAGGTGGAAAATATCACAGTAGTATTTTATTTTCATGGCTTGCATAAAATGATAAAATATTCTGCTGCATTTTTTCTGCAGCTTGTTTTCCATACATAATCACATATAAGAACATTAAAATAACAGAATACAATTCCTGGCTCTTGAGGTGATGTATGACCTCTCTGCCCTTAAAGTATCTTCAATTGACACATTTGAAGGGGTGGAGTAGAAATGAGATTTGCATGTGCCCTCTTGGAGCCTGTTCTCTTTTGTCTGTGTGAATTTATGATCCATTATCTGCAAACCAGGGGAGCTGAATTGCCCATCATTTCAAACAGGGATGAAACCAAAGGAGTATCAGTATTATGGCCTGAATAGGTTTAAATGATGGTTACTGGAAGAATTGATATTGCACCAGCTAGTGTCATAAGCTCAGGATATATGAATATTGATGCAGATAACAAGTGGTTTTTAAGTAGGATGGAATTGGGATGTGTCATTGCCTCGCTGTTCCCTCACAGTGTGGTAAGAGCTGCTAGGACTTGGCACCTCAGTGCTGGTTTGAAAATCCCTGCTATTCCTTCCTGGATAAAACATAAATAGATATCCCAGCTGAATTTGAACGTTGGTTTGTTAGTCAGTGTTGTTTCCCTCTAGCAGTAATGATGCTAATGCTGAAAGAGCAGCTGTAGTAGAGACATTTTAAACCATGGTTTTCAGTATTTGAGTAAAACTGGATTGTTTTAGAAGTTCCCTGCAGGGTGTGTTGCTTTATGGAATTCTGTGGGTATGATCTTCCGTGTTAGCACAGGGCACTGCTTACCTGAAGGAAAAGGTAATATCTGTGTCCACTGCCAGAGCTGGGATTGCTGAGGGATAATTGTGTTTGAGGCAATCAACTTGCTCTTGGTATTCCTCTTTCCAATCCACTTCTTCCTAACAAGTCTCTGTTTTCAAATAAAGGTTGCATAACTGGCATTCAGGAGGCTGCAGCACTCCAGAGCTGGAGCTTTAGAAATCTTAAATACCTTTATTGGAGAGAGCAAACCACCTTTTCCTATTAGTTGCTGATTTCAACTAACAGTTGAAAATTGGCAGCTGATATTTCAGTATGTTAATATTTGATGCTATAAAAATTAAAGAGTGCTTTAAATGCTTAGAAAGAAACACTAAGAATCCAAACATTTGGTGTTTAAAGTCTCTTAAAATGCCTTTAACACCAACACTGGTGGTCAAGACTTAATAAAGCATGTTTTACCATAGCTGTGGACAGCAGTTCAGAACAATTGGAATAGTAACAAACCCAGCAAAACTTGAGCTGCATGTGTAAAATGTTGAAGTGCACAGAATTGATACACACATCTCTTAAATCCAAACTGGAATTTGATATAGGAGTGAATTCTGAACCTTTATGTATGACTTCTTCATGATAAAACCCCAAATGACAGGGTTACTTATGTGTTCTGTAGGATATTCTTCTAAGAGCCTGATCTAGTATTAAGGTAGATTTTACAGTAATCACTTCAAAAGAGTTTAGAAACCTGTAGATCTTCTTTACAGTCTGTATCCATTAAGGAATTTTTTCCCTTTGCGGTGATGAATATGGTCATATAAATGAAGAGTCATATCTCCTGTCAGCAAGTAAATTTGCAGCTGCTGAGGTGAACTAACCAGAAGGAGATTGTTTGCAGCCCGCTATTGCATGTACTCTTTCTAACAATCTTTTATGTAGGTTTTTGTGGACACAGACAAATATTTTGGCAGCTAGGATTTTTTTTTTCTTGCTGAGGATTTTCATCAGTTGCTTTTTAAGCTGACAACCAAATGCTGATGATATGGAGCATCACATATTTTAATCATATCCTGCATATGACAAAGCTGTCTTCAGATCGGTAGTTTGTCTTCAAAGTAATCCAGTTTCAAAATACAACCCTTTTTTTTTTGACTCTGTAGTACAAGATACAGCCTGCATTAAAACTAAATAGTCATTAATGGGGATTGCAGTTTCAGACAGCGTGCTTGCCAAAAGAAGTTTCCTATACTGCATGTTCCGTCTCGTTTTTATACCCTTAGCTAGCATTTGCAGGGCTAGTCACAGTAATTGTGGAGTTTTATTTAAACAATTTTAAATTGTTTAAATAAATTATTTTCTCCCCCCCATCGCTCTCAGAGCAGATCATTGTTCAGGGGTGATGTCAGGGTGAGATGGGAGCAAGAACTGGGGCTGGGCAGGATGGATGGGTAAGGCAGCCTTAGGCAGGTTAATTACAGTACCATTGCAGTCTAATTACACTTTTTGGTGCCTGTATGGCAGAGGAATTTGAGCTACCTATTGGATCCATGCCCCCTTTCTTTCATGAGTTTGTAAATGTGATTCCAGAAAGTTCTTTTAGGCTTTGTTGTCACTTGTCTAGATTTCCTTTTCCTTTCAGTAAAGACTCTCCAATTCTTCTTTAATGGACATTTGAAAATATATAAACATAAAATACACCCAGAAATGCTAGAATGAGTATTCTTTGGTGATGCTTTTGTACATGCATGTATATGTGTTCAGTGCAGAATGGCTGCCCCTGATACAAGAAGAATGCTGATGCTGAATGCCAGCAGTGGATTTTCACAGCTGGCAATCAAGGAGTAATATTTGGATGTCTGCTCATTTATTTTGAACTCAAAACCATGAATTTCAGGCAGCCATGCACTTGATTAAGTTTAGGCCATTACACAATGAGGAAGTTAATTTCATAGAAAGCTCAGAGCAGCAGTAGCTGGTTGTCTTTTCAGGACTGTCTGCAGTGTCTGGTTGAGTCAGCAACAAGCCTTGGAAACAGGCAGCCAGGCTCCTTTAGCCCAGGCAGAGACACATTTCTGAACCTCGGATTTAAAGTCTTTATATCCCCATGTCTAAGATTTATCCTGACTCCTGAAAATGTACATAGAGTGAATATTGTACATGGAGTTTCCTTTGCAGAAGCTGTTGACTTGGTCACAGATTAGGTAAGATATTTACCTACATAATTTACATTTGTAGAAATGCTGGCTTCACATGATGCTTGAGAGGAGATGAGTTAACTGTGTGTCCAGCCTCAAGGATTAATACTGGGGCTGGGGAAGCAAAACTACAGAAATCCACTTGAATTTTCAGTGTTAACCTTGTTGCACAGCCCTGTGTATTATCTGAATTTCCAGTGTACATCTGATTTTTTGCTGCAATAAGAAATTAATCTTATTATTCTCCATTTAGCGCAAGAAAAGAACCTGACTTTGAGCTCTATTTTTTCCATGCTGGTTCTGCTCATTGGAAGCTCTTGGGGATTGTGGTGAGAGACTTTTCATCTGGGTCAAAAAAAGATATAAGTACTCCTAGAAGCAACCTTAATTTTCAGTGCAGTGAAGCCAAAATAAAAGACACATCCTGTGTTAAAATACCAGCTTACACTGGGATCGTAGCACATGCTATCTACATGGTTTAAGTGCAAATATTTCCAGTACAAGTTACTGTTTCTAGTCATAATTTCATGAAGTATCTGTCAAATACTTTGCTTATTATTAATTAAGGCTTGTCTCAGTATGGCTTTAGAAATATTTCACGGAGCACACAGTACTGTTAATTTTAAATAGAAGTAGCAGTTTTGACAGTCTGAGGAATAATGGATAGGAGAAGATTTCTCTGAGATTGAAAGTGCTTGTATAATTAGGAGCCCTGAAATGGTCATCAAGGATGTATCAGAAATTTAAAGATATGATCATCTTGTAGTCATAGGCACCTTTAAAATTCCGTACATACAGAGACAGAACGCTGCTGCTTCAGACAAATCAATTTTGGTACTTCCTGACTTTCAGTACTTAATTTAAAATCATTAAGTAACCTTTATCGTGGAATCTTTAGAATGGTTTGGGTTGAAAGGGACTTGATATCTCATTTTCAGTCCACTCTCTGCTGTGGTGGGCAGGCAGAGCTTCCACCAGCCCAGGATGCTCCAAGCCCTGTCTGGCCTGGCCTTGGACACTTCCAGGGATCCAGGGGCAGCCACAGCTTCTCTGGTACATTTTATGGAGCTAGGTAAGGTCACTGCACATCAGAGAAGTGGTAAAATATGTTTGTTTTTTCCTCCTGTGAGAACTTGCAATGTGCAATTTTCTATTCACCTTGAGATGCTTCCTTGCATTCCTTAGAGTTCTCTGGAATTGTACTAATTGGGATCTCTAAAGCAGAATCCCCCCAAAAAACCCAACGTCTGTCTCTGAAGCTCTTCCTGTAAATTGAGTCATAGATGATACATTTTAAGCCAGCAGAATGTTTGATTATTCTACTTTTGACTGCCTTTAAAATTCTAGTTGCCATAACAACTTTATTTCTTTATTTTTAGCACATCAGTTGCCATAACAATAAAATATAGCTTTTTGAATGTAATCATTTTCCCTTACTTTCTTTTTGCTTTGTTTTATAAAGAACCTTCTTGGGGGGAAAGGAAATGTGTTAAAGCTCATCCCCTGTGAGCACTTGGGTTAGAACATTAGCTGAAAAATAAGGCTTTTTTAAATCTAGCCTTATTCCATTTCTATGGCATTTTTTCTGACTACTGAGCATTTTCATAACTTAGGCAGAAAAATGAATGCAAATCATTTTCTTCAAATAATTTCTACTTGTTTAAAACCTTTCTTTGTAAAAAAAATTGCTTTTCCTCATTCTTTTTTCTTTTAGTTAGTGTTATTAGAAAACCTTAGCTGTTAAGAGGACAATTTCTAATATCTTTTTTCCAATATACAGAATGTCTGTAAAGTCACTGAGTAAGAGGCAGTGTTTTGTTCAGCATGTTTGGGGCAGTCTGGTGCAATATATCTTTAAAATATATGAACAAAGAGATTGATTTCCAGCTTCAAGCCATAATCTTGAGCAGAGGGGAGAGGTTTGTGTGGGAATTTAATATTGGTGAAAGAAGTTGGCCTTGAATGTAATCTATAGATTTGACTTCTCCATTTCCTGATAGGATTTGTAGATGTCGTCTTTATATTTAACTTTTTCCTAGTTCTAATCAAGTATATATTTGATTTCAGTTTTTTTAAGATATGGCAGATAATAACAGGTTTGGTATTTTTTCTAGAATAAATGATTTCTTAGCTCACATAACATTTTACATGTGCCAATTTCTGGCTATAAATATAAATGTCCTCATTATCTAATAAGACAAAATTTGCTAGTTATTGGAAGTTGAATGTATTTAGATGTCATTAATCTTGAAAAATAGTTATCAGATGTATGATGACTTTATAAATTTTAATTAGCTAATTTTTAACTCAGGGCTGTAGGGGGGAAAGTCAGTAAGTCAGTAATTCTTGCTTTCAGTGGCATTTTCCTAACACCTCTCATTTCTGGATTCCATGTCTGTGAGTTACCCAGGAATGTTCTTCCACTGTTACTGGCAACATTTTCCCTATAGATCATTCTCAGCAGGAAGCTATTCCTTGTCCTTTCTCATATATGGATATTGATGCAAGTGTGTTTAGATCCATGCTGGAGGAGAACAGAAGTGATACCTCTTCAGCACTTCCAGCTGGGAGGAAGATTTTGTCTAAATGAAGCTGAGCTTAAAATCCATAAAAAGAAATTGTGCCACCCTTCAGGTTATAAATAGTTATTGTGCCATATCCTTCTCATGTTCCTCTTTCCTATTTCTTCACAATGTGGTAGAATAGTAATCCTGAGTAACACTTAGTTTAAAATAGTCTTAAAAATCCACTATTTACTTTATTTTTAGCTTTTTTGTTCTCACGAAGTAGTGGAATTGGATTTACTGGGATTTGAGGTTGGTACCACCTGCTCCCCAGTAGACCCTGCACTAAAACAAATAGCAGCTCTTTAGTTCTGAACTGATTCTGCCCCTACCAACAGCTAGAGCTGTGCCTTCATCCTCTAAATGATCCTGGTTGTTCAGTGCTTTTCTGAGCCACCTCTCGTGTCCTTGAGGAAGAACTATTTTTAAAGAAATCTATTAAAGGAACAGTTTCTGGTGGAATGTGTCAATTCTGTAATCAAGTAAAGCATAAATTGTTAGTGTGAGCAGGCACGTGTTTCCAGCCAGCCTGTCTGGGTTAGACTGGATGTTCTGGGAGGATGCTCTATGGTGGTTTAACCCGAGCCACATCCATGGAGAGAGGATTTTAATCTCTTCTTGCTGTCAGAGTGAGTTTGTCACATAAGAGCTGGCAGTTCACTAAGAACTACTAGAAGAAAATACTTAGAGTACTAAGAAGAGAGAATTAGACTCAAGTGGAACATCCAGAGTTTTGGTTTTGAAGGACAGGTGTATGTGGGTTCAATCCTCGTGTTCTTTGTAGTTGCTTTTGCATGGGCCCTACAAGTTTGCTGCCTAATTAACGCTGTGATAAATTATTCATCAGTTGAACTCATTAAATCAAAATCGCTTGCCTTTTAAAAGGTCATGGTGTAGTCTAAGAAAAATGTTTAGCTTGCAGTGTGTGAAAAATTGAAGCAGGCGATCACAATGTTTGGGATTTTTGTTTTAAATAGCTTTAAAGTTTCTTATTCTAGCTCTGCTGAAATGGAACTACTGCTAATACTGACTGAGCTTATGCTCCTGCCAGGCAAGCTGGAATCCTTTTCAGCATATAGTTTCTTGGTGCCCACTTGAAATATGCTTTTAGAATACCAATATCTATGGACTGCAATTCCTGGCTTCACACAGACAAAAGTATTAATAAAAGTACAGCTATGTCAAAAGATGTATGTAAAAGGTTTGAATGAATGCAGTACTAAAATCTCTTATGTATTATTTTGAAATACAAAAAATTATTCCCACATGAAAGGGCAATACTGCCTGCACTGTGCAGACTATTGTCTACATTTCAGCATTTCTTCATTTACAGTTCTCTTAATTGCTTTGTCCTGTGATTTAATATTTTTATTGTCCCTTGAAAGAGGGGAGCATTAAGGGATAGTAAGTTTTGTCAGTATTCTTTTCTTTTTGTTTTTCAAACTGCTGCTAGTGGAAGAGCAGGTGGTTTAATGTAAGTGGCACATGCATGAAACTGTCAGAGGGCACATGTTTAAATTTTTGCTTTTTGTACCATCCTAAGTTTATCTGCCACTTCTTATCATATATGGTCAGTCAGTAAATAGCATCCTTCTGTAGCTTATGTGCTGTTGAAAGCAAATGTTCTTTGGCTCCTGAAAAATGTTAATTATCACCATTCAGTTGGCTGCACAGCATTTCCCTGAAGTAAATTCCCTTCTTGATTGATAGTTTATTGCACAGAGTTCTATTTCCATCGATTCAGGGCACAGGAGTTTGGTGATATTTGTTATCTGGATTGAGCTTGTAAAGTGGATTCAATTTGTTGTAGGACCATCAATATCATCTTGAGGGAAGCTAGAATTCAGAAATTCAGAAAAATATTTGCTTTGTATGCATCTTTGAATGGCATCCCTGCCCATGGTGGGGAGGGTTGGAACAAAATTATCTTTAAAATTCTTTCCAACCCAAATCATTCTGTGAAGCTATGAAATCTAATCCATGAGATCACAGGCAGTAATGTTTAAAAGGAGATTGTAGCAATTTATTCCAAAAGCTTGCATAATATTTATTAAATACATGAATAATATTAGGAATAATTTGAAAGTTTCAAACTTTAGAAGCATTTGATGTAATTATTGCTTAACAGCATGAAAAGACTGCACAATAAACTTGCAAATGTGAATGCCCATCTCTCTCCACTGACTGACATAAAAAAATTTATTTGCCCATTTCTTCTTGTTCTGCATCACAGCATCCTAATTACCTAACACTTGTGTGATGCGGGCTAATATTTGCATCATTGGAAACAGTGCTGGAAAAGGACTGGGCTGTGAGTGCAGCAGAGGATCAGGCTGCATTCTCCTGAACTGCCCCCACCCTTGACTCCAGATTATACCAGCCTCTTCCTTCTGCCCCACCTTACAGAGCCTGCTCTGCTGCTGCCGCCAAGTCCAGTTTTGCAGAAAAGGCCTGTGCTGACTTTTTTCCTGTACCAGGAGGTGAGTGCTCCACAAGAGCATCTGCATTTCAGAGCTGCAGCTGTACCTGATGTCTCTTGATCTTTCTTGCAGCACCAGCTACATGAGCCATAGCAGTGTAAAATGATTTATGGCATGCTTTAGGAGCATAGGTTGGGAGGGAGAAGGAAAAGAACTTGTCTCTGATAGCAAAACTGAAAAATAGGACTAGCAGGTGGAGAAATGGTTTAAAAGTTTCTACAATATACTGCTTCCTTCAGTATATTCTGAAGGAATATATATATTATATATAGATATTATATATATTAATATATTCATCTATAGAATATATTCATCTATATATTATATATATTAGATATATATATAATCTATATATAGAATATATATAATATATATAGTCTATATATATGTAGAATATAATCTATAAAATGTCTTATATTCTAAATATGGATATATATGAATATATTAATCAATTCTATAGATTAATATATGCCTTATATTCTATAAATGAATATATATATTCTATATATAGAATATATATTCCTTCAGAATATATGTTCCATATGTAGAATATATATATTTATATATAGAATATATATATATTCGTACATATTCTACAATATACTGTTTCCTTCACTGCTGACACTTGCGGGTTTTTGCCACTGGCCCAAGTGTGTTTAGTCTTGATGAGGATGAGTCAAACCACAGCAAGAAAAGTTCTGAGCTGCTGGTGAGACTTACAGGGAGAATGAGGCATTGGAACAGTGGCTCAGTGTGAAAACTCCATCCTTGAAGAGGTTCATGGCTCAGCTGAATGTAGAGCCCAGCACAACTTGGCTTAAATTTGGTGTTGGACCTGACTTAGAACTTTGTCCCCCCGCTTTGGAGCAAGACATCGGGTCAGATGGTATCTACAGGGTGTGAGGGGTTTGAGAAGCCCAAGCTTGTTTTGAGAAAAAATAATGGGTTTATTTATAAATATATAGACACTTGTTATGTCTCATCATATGCCTGCACTGAGGTCACAGTCCCCGTGTGTTCTGAGTGAGCGCGAGCTCTCCAGCAGGTTTTAAATAGACAGCTGGAGTGGGTGGATCTGGGGAAGAGGCTTTATATTCCAAATAACAAATAGAACACATTTCTGCCTTAAATACAGCACTAATGTGACTTCATAGAGCAACTTCAAACACCAGTATGATGTAGAAAACCCTATCTATGCACACATACACGCACACACAATTTTTAAGGCAACAAATTATTTTTCCTTTGTTCTCTGCTGCTTTTAAGCTGCACTACAAATGCAAGCTTTATAGAATAGAATTGTTCTGGAGGCATTAAAAACAAAACCAGGGTGTCCATAAGATACATGTAAAAGTAAATAATGCCAGAGGTAGTTAAGATTTTTAAAAAAGCAACCTGAAGGAACACCTTTATACTTTAGGCTTAGGAGAAAGTATGTAAAAGGAAAAAATACTGTAAAATAACAAAAAAAAAAGAGTTGGGCAGAAAAAATAGAATTTGATGAGCTGGTATGTATATCAACACTGTCATTCTGGTCTGCATCCAAATAAATAACTACTGTGTTCCTTATCCCTCACTCAGCTCGACCTCCTTACTCTCATCAATGCCTTTCAGAGAGATTTTACAGAAATTATTTTTGTCCATTTAATCCAGCTGACCATCCAATAATTTAACAAGGGAAGACTTCAAACTAGAAATGGGTGGTATGACTGAGATGCTGCTTTGTGCACTGCAGGGATTGCTTCTACCAATCTTATTTTCTTACAACAAAGGATTTAGCAAACAAATATTGCTATTCCTTTTCAAACAGAATGACTAATAGATTGTTTTCTTGCTTGGAACTTCTAAATCTCATTCCATATGGACTTTTTCTGTCTGAGAAGCTTTATCTGGTTTCCTTTCAGGGTCACACATCACCACTGCTTTCATTGCCTTGCTTTGCATATACAAAGCTCGTGCTCCTGCCACATCCCCTCTGTTTTCAGCAGGATCAGATGGTGTGAGCCTTATGGTTTGTGTGGTGATTTGTATTGTTTGTAGCTGGTGTAATTTATAAAGAAGATGAGGAATTGCTCCTTCTGTTGGGTCTGAAGAGTGCTGAGGTCCACCGGCTGGATGTAACCAGGTGTGGAAACATGTGCACCATGTGGGATGCTGCCTTGATGACAGTAAGGCAGTTCTTCCAATAGAACTTATCTCTTCCTCACTTCCTTTTCTTAAAACACAAATTAGAAAAAATCCTGAAGCAGGTTTTATTTAAAACCCTGCCAGAGGCCCAAATGTGCCCCTAATCTCCAAATTAAAAAACTTGCCGTAGAGCTTTTAACGTGCTGTCTCTGATACAACAGTCTGGTATTGCTATATTTTGTAGAATTCCCTCTGTAACTGCACAGTTTCATCAGGACTAGCTGATTTCTGATTAATTTTCACTTAAATATATTTCACTTACATATATTCCTCTAAACATACATAAAAGAGTACAACTTAGTGCTGTGAGCATGGTGCAGTTTACAGCGAGTGACTCAGGTGATAAAGCCACTGGCAGCTGGCAGCATGACTGTTTTTTTTGAAAAAGTGAAGTGAAGGAGATGAAGGAAGACTGCTTATATTCCCAAACAAGTCAAACTTCCCTGCTTTTGAACCCCTTTGTCCCTTCAGTTAAAATTTCTTTAGAGCACACATTTTACCTGTGTCTAGAACCAGCCAGCAGAGGTTGCCATTGATTTTTCTGTTATTTGCTCAGCAGAGCCTGGACTTCTCCTAGCAGACCAGAAACATATGGCTGCCAGGAGTGCTTGTTCTCAGAGCTGAGCACTCTGGGCACACACAGCAGGCACCAGCTGGGGCTAACCTAACACCAAGGTGACTCGATGGTCACTGTGACATCTGGAAGCTTAACTAGTTACCAGTCCTTAAATCTGTGTGGAGCAGGATGTACTGAGCACAGAGTTCCTGTGATCTGCTTTGTCAGGCTGTACCTTTGCTTATCTCATGCCCCTGTGTACCTTTGGGGCTCCCTAATGTCCATTTTAAGGTGTTTTGACTGTTCACATCCCTGGTGCTAAGCACGATCTGCCCTAAGGAGAAGTGCTGGTCACTGCCATGCCTGTGCATGCTGTCTGTTCTCATCCTCCTCCCCTACAGGAGGAGTGGGAAGAGGAGGAATAAAAATTGCTCCTTATTGTTCTACTCTGGTATGGATAACTGGGGCTTAAAGCTGTGCTCAGGGTCTAAATTTAGTCATTAAGTCTGTTGTTACAGCCATTTACCATTCTGAAGTATCGGAGATAGTTTAATTTTTTCTTAAATCCTCTGCTAGAAGACTTTGGAAGGATCACATGCCCTTGCTGCAAACTACACTGCTGCAGTTTGTGCTGCCTCACATTGCTACAGACTTGTCATTCAGACTTGGACTCTGGCTCCAGGCAATACTCGAAATACAAGATGTTAACTCAGGAGCAGCTTATTAAAATTTTGCCTTTGGTTTGCCGTGGAGCTAGAAGAACTTAAATCACTAGTTTCCAATGACTTGGTTGGTTAAAGCATCCAAGACACATTTTCTGCTGGTCAATAGCCCAAAATGCTGTTCTGTGGTTGGTGTTTTGGTATTTAAATTTGCTGTTTCAGTGTCTGAGGATGCATGGAGTGTCTGTAAGATAACTTTGATGCTTGTACTTCTGTGACTGGATCTATTTTTAGGAAGCACAAAGTAACCAAAAGTTCTGAGTACTTAATCAGGGAATAACTGCATCTGTTTGCAGGAGTAGAGAGCTTAGTTAATTGGAAAATGATGTGTTACAAGTATTTGTATTTAAACTGATATTGAAGCTATTAGGGTAGTGATAATACCGGGACAGTATCAAAAATTGGTAGAGGTGAGTTTTGTAACATGTATGTGTTAAGTTTGGAAGTAATTAATTTGGGGATGTAATTACAAAGGGGGCTTATAAGGGAGAGTAGGAAATTAGTGTGGCGCTGTAGCAGATACTTTACCAAGCTAAACCTCAGCAGGTGGTCCTTGAAAGGTGAGTGCCCAATGAATAACATGGGATTATTTTAGCGAACAATTTCAGTGGGGCGATGACGGTAGTTTATGAGGTTATGTCCGGATTATGTATGCACATATCTCTAGGAGGGACGTGTTGGGTTTCTCCTGAAGCACCCGGAGCGGTTCGGGAACTGAGGGTACCGGGCTCGGTGGGTCCTGTGCGGTTCCCGGTGCCGTTCCCATTCCCATTGCCGCTGCCGGTGCCCGCTCCCGGTGCTGTTCCTGTTCCCGGTGTCCGGGCTCGCCGGTGCCGTTCCCGTTCCCACTGCTGCTCCCGGTGCCCGCTCCTGGTGCCCAGTGCCGCTCCCGCTCCCATTGCCGTTCCCGGTGCCCGGTGCCGTTCCCGTTCCCGGTGCCAGCGGCGGCGCCATTGGATGTGCCAGGAGCAGGGAGGGGAGCGGCCGGCACCGCTCCAGCGCCCGGCGGGCTGCGGCGGGGAGGAGGAGGAGGAGGAGCGGGCTCAGGTGCAGGCAGTGATCGCACGGGGGGAGCGGGGAGGCAGCGGCAGCCGCTCCAGCCGCACCGCGGTACCAGCGCTGACTCTCTGACAAGTATTGGACATAGCGGACGCGTGTAGGTGAGAAAGCTTCTCTATTGCTTTAGCAGGGAATTGGAGAAACGAGTGGCTTTTATACGTGCTCTGTTGCTTATAGACAAAGGGAGCGAATAGGCGGAAATATTCGGGGATGTTATAAAATCTGAAAGGACTTTCTGTACAGCGTGGCGGTACACGACAGGAAATTAACTCCAAAAAGAATGCTTTCTCTCAAAGTGCTGCGACAGAATTGAACATTTGGCTTTTCTAGTGTGTGAAATTCGTCCTGAAGACACAACAAGGAGTATCAGAAACATCAGAGAGATCCTGGTACTTTTAAAGAGACTTAAAGCAAACGCCAGCTGAATGACCTTGGAGATGATTTTGTGTGGATTCATTAATTTTCACTGCTGGTCTTCTAGTCTCAAGAACTCTAGGATTAATGATGCTTTTAACATTTTTGGGGCCTTTCAAAAAAACAAGATTGTATCCATTTAATTACCTGCCTAATGATTCCTGAACTAATCAAGCATTTACTTAAAACTGAACACAGAAGATGCTTTTAATGTTTTCTCTCTCCATAGCTGTGAATAAAATGAACAAGGTAATGTTCTGCAAATAGAAGAACATTTTTTTAAGCAACTATTTATTATGCAGATCATCTAATAAATATAGAAACCTTAAACCCCTGAGAAGATGAAGCTGAGCAACAGAATAATGGAGTAGTAAACAATGGCAGCTTTTCTAGTCAAATCAGCATTCATTAGCTTCCCAGCAGAATGCAGATGGAAGTTTCTGAGCTCATTGTGTGGGGTTTTGTGAAATGATTCAGTTGTTGCTACAGAGGTGAGCAATATCATGGATATACCTATGAACTCCTGGGTGCTGATCCACTGTAGTAGATATGGCAGAGTTTCTAAAGATGATTCTTTTAAATTGCCATTGCTGAAATTAAATTCACGAGGTTTTTTTTTTTTTCTGTGGGAACACGGAATTATGATTCTGGCATTTGTTATTGTAATGGACTATAACTGTTTAAAAGAACTGTAAATATTGACATGAGCCTCCAAAATCTATTTTTAAATTATTTTCATTTTTAAATGAATAGATATGATCTTCCTCATTGTATGTGAGATGTATGTTTTCTTTCTTGGGAGCCAGAGGACAAATCTCCTTCATCCCCCCTCCACCTGTCTCCCTCTAAATAAAATTCATTATTCATACCCAAATAGTGGTGAGTCTATTGGAATTAACCTTGACAAAGATGTTTTCCTTACCTTTCCAATGAATAGCATGGGTAAGATAGAGTACCATCTTCTGAATCGAACAAGAAAAGATAGCATTAGAGGATGAACTTTTTTCCTTTAATCTCCAGTCAGTCTGTGATTTAAACTAAGACATAAAGATTATCTCCAGTAACTGCTGGTCCAGGAAACCTGAGCTGTACTGAGGTTCCTCCTTCCCTTCCTCTCCCTCTCTCCAGTATATTCCAAAGTAAATGACTTTCTCAGGAAAATAAGTTAGAGATTCCCCCCCCCTCCTTCCCTGGGAAATGAATGTGTCTGTTTTGTCAATTTTTATTTCTGTTTGTTTTAGAAGTGCCTTGTGTTTGCTAAAGATGGGTCAAGAGCACTGGAGGAGCTGATCAGTGGCCTTTCTCTTTCTGGCTTTTGTTTTTCTTTTCTTTCTTTCTCTTTCTTTCTTTCGTTCTTTCCTTCAAGCCAAGGTGTGCCAGAGGTGATGCACTGATGCTGAGGAGGCATCAACAGCCATGGGACTCTAATCCTCTCCCATGTTAGCACTGGCAGTGTCTGCAAGGAGAGACCGTGAGGCGCTGAAGCAGAGTTTAGCTGCTGTTCAGTAGGTCACCTGCTCACTAAGGCTCAGATTGCACTGTTCCCTAAGCACAAAACATGAACCAGTCCCGATGGATTGAATGGAGGACTCTGAATATGAGCAGTAGTGTTATGAACATATCTGAGCACCTCTCCTGCCCTCTTGGATTTGGTCACTACAATGCAGTTGACATCTGTATCCTTGAGACAGTCGTTATTGTCTTGCTAACGTTTTTAATTATTGCGGGTAACTTAACTGTGATATTTGTTTTCCACTGTGCTCCACTACTGCATCATTACACCACCAGCTACTTTATTCAGACCATGGCCTATGCTGATCTTTTTGTTGGAGTCAGCTGCTTGGTTCCTACTTTGTCACTGCTCCACTACTCAACAGGTGTCCACGAGTCCTTGACTTGTCAAGTTTTTGGATACATCATCTCTGTGCTCAAAAGCGTCTCTATGGCATGTCTTGCTTGCATCAGTGTGGATCGCTATCTCGCTATAACAAAGCCCCTCTCCTATAACCAACTGGTCACACCTTGTCGCTTGAGAATCTGCATCAGTCTCATCTGGATATACTCTTGCCTGATCTTCTTGCCTTCTTTTTTTGGTTGGGGAAAACCTGGTTACCACGGAGATATTTTTGAATGGTGTGCTACCTCCTGGCTAACTAATGCCTACTTTACTGGCTTTATCGTGTGCTTACTCTACGCTCCTGCTGCCTTTGTCATATGTTTCACCTATTTCCACATCTTTAAAATCTGCCGGCAGCACACCAAAGAGATCAGTGACCGCAGAGCTCGGTTCCCTAACCACGAGGGGGATGCTGCTGGGGAGGCTGGGCACAGCCCCGACCGCCGCTATGCCATGGTTCTGTTCCGGATAACCAGCGTCTTCTACGTGCTCTGGCTCCCTTATATCATATATTTTCTGCTGGAGAGCTCCAGGGTGTTGGAGAACCCAGCACTCTCCTTCCTAACTACGTGGCTTGCTATAAGCAATAGTTTCTGCAACTGTGTGATCTATAGCCTCTCCAATAGCGTTTTCAGGCTGGGACTGCGGAGACTGTCAGAGACAATATGTTCATCTTGTGTGTGTTTAAAAGACAGGGATGTACGGGACCCTAAGCCAAGGAAACGGGCTAATTCCTGCTCCATTTAAAGAAAACTGGTGCATGTAATCAAATGCTGAGTTTTGATAGTATTTGTGGTGTCTGGAAACTTGCCAGAGAGAAATGTTTACTTGAACAGCTTGCTGTGGTGTTAAGAGTGAATTTAAAAGGGATCCTGGTGGAAAAGGCAAAGGCAGCTGTAACAAGGGTCACTGAACTCCTGTGAAATTGTCAGGAGAGCAATTCAAGAGAGATGATGAAGAAAGAAATAAAAATCTTCTACAGGGCATGAAGTAACTAGCACATCAGAGGAGGCTCCTTGTAAAACAAATTAGTTAATTACTATCTTACATTTTCCCCCTCGTAGACAAGTTGTCTTTGTGTCAGAGTATACTGTAGCCTTCACATTTTAATGCATTTAAGAGGAAGCAATCAACACCACAGTATGCAGCTATCGGTAAATTATATACTTGAGGACTGTAGTAGATACTGCAGGTAATAATCAGCTCTACCTTTGCTCACGTATTGTACAATTTCAGTTGTACAAAATATCTGCAGTGCATAAACCCTGCCCTGGGCATGATGACGCTTTGGGATAAACTGGCACCTCATGGTACAACTTAAACAGAAGCTCTCCCTCTCATTTCCCATTTCTTCCCATGCTGTGCATCCCTCTATTCCATTGTGTGCAGGTGAGTGAGTTTGAGAGCACCTGTGAGGTTGCCTGAGTTCCAAACCATTCTTTCTGCAGGAGGCAATGGCCCTCCGTGGCTGGCTGCAGCTGCCCATGTCCAATGATTTCCCCAGTTGTTCACTCTCTTGACCCATTTCAGTCAGCACACAGAGTCTGTGTAGGGTCCTTTAGGGGGTACTGAAGTTTTTCCTCACTGGTTCCACAGGTGCTCCTAATGCAGATATGATAATGGCACACAGCAGTGTGCAGCACTGCTTAAAAAATTAAAAATAACTGACCCTTTTCTTTGGGAAATCTAAAGAGCTTACTGTTGTAGCTGTCAGTCTGTTGTGTGAACCTCCACTTGCACATACTGTATTTTTTTAAGAGAAAACATAAATTGTGGTCTGTGCCTAATGTTTTCATAGCACATGGGGTAGGTCAATGCTACAGGATCAAAAAATTTACACTTGCTTTAAGATAAATACTTCTGTGCAGCTCTTTGTTAGACAAGTGTTCTCAGAGGAGGTAAACAAAGCAATTTGGTGTTAAATACAGGCTGAGAGCTTTGGTATGTCCTTTTGTACTGAACTGACTTTCAGGTCCACTGATGAAATCTTTTTGATTTTGCAAGGGCACACATAAGGTTTGTGTAATAAATTGCCAGGGGTTCAGATGCATGCCAATCAATACAATATTTAAATTACAACTTTGAACCAAATGTAATTTTCTTAGATGGTTATTGGCTTTTAAAAAAGGCCCAATTATTGATTATTGGTGCCTTTTAACACTGCACTATTATTCCTTCTTTCACCAAAATGCGTATGTAAAGATTGTGCCTATTACTTTTTGTAATGAAAGCTGACCACGTGTGCACACTTGTGGTTTCACTCTAGAGCTCCCTTAATGCTGTATTCTTTGTTCTGTTGAGGTGGTTCTGAACCCCTATACATATTTTTTTAAACTTGTAAGAAAGTTGAATCAATGGAATAAAGTAGTATTATGTAATCAAACTGAGCCTTGGCGTTAGTTCCCTGATGTTACATGCTGTTCTCTGGGAAAGTCCTTTTGGGTTAGGACTTGAGTGAACTATTTCAAATCCAAATGTCAAAGCTGCTTACTTGATGTCTAAAATGTTCATATTCTGGTTTCTGGCATTCTACATTTTCAAAGTAGACTTATTGAAACATTCCTTGAGCTGAGCTGTTGCTGACACCCAGCTCTCCACAGGTATTAGGGAAAAATGAGTAGTGTCCTTTGCATGGATCTCATAATGCTCCATGTCTACAGGAATGTAATTGCTGCCTTCTTTTGCCAAGTTCATGTTTATTTCAGGAGGTTCTTTTGGCTCACTGCTGCTCTGTATGGTTGTGTAACCCCAACTCTTCCTATAAACATGACTTGGATTCGTTTAGTTTTGTCTTTTTTTTTGTCGTTTTTTCCAAGCGAGGCTTAGACAAGGAGCAACGAAATATCTTATTTCTCACAATTCCCAGGGCTGGTTTCTTACCAGTAAAGTTGTTTTATACCTGTGCTCCAGAGCTGGCCACTCAGAGCTTCTGATTTTCATTGGTTTTTCTGGTGACAAGTTTCTATGGGACCTCCTGGAATCCAAGGAAAGTTCTAGCAGGTGCTTAAAGTCAAACTGACATTTAGTGAGGCCAGGCTGTGGGCAGCAGATGTGTTGTGACTGTGACGCTGTAACTCCAGATGTGTCAAACACCTGAGCAAACTCAGTTGTGCCTTTGTTGAACCCTGTTTGTGTGACCTCAGCAAGTGCATTTGATGTGCAGCTACTTCAAGGTTTATTGCCTGAAAATGGTGGGTCAGGGCAAGGGCTTGGCCTCAAGGGCTGCATCTCAAAGTTTGGTCACCCTGAGGGGCACAGTCAGCAATCTGTTCCTCTTTGCCATCATGTTTAGTGTGTGGAATTGTCAGGTGGAACCAGAGATTGCCTTTTTCCTCAGGCTGTTCTTGGAGGGAGAGAATATGAGAGAAATCCAATACCCTGGAACCAGCTTGTAAGTTCCAAGGTTCTTCACCCTCTTTTAAGAGTTTTTTGGTTTGTTGAACACTGGCTTCATATTGTTGGTGCAGGAACACTAATTTGCTTCCCTGGACTCTGAATTTCAGCTGCTGTAAAGTCATATTTCACCCTATTATTTATTAGTCTCCCAGAATCTGTCAAATGAAATCCTTAGCAGATTTAAGTTGCTTTTCTTCTTTCTGTTTCCCAGGTGACAGGATTTGACCTGGTCAGTCACGTGAATCTTTCAATTTAATATGTGTGTTTCACTTTATGGTAGTGTTTTCTAAACTCATGATTTAAAATTTTTATTGAGGGACATTTTATTACTGTTTACTAATGCTGTCTGAGGATTCCAGCTGGTGCCAAATTCTCTTCCAGAATTAGAAGGCTGGGCATTTTAATGGATTAAAAAAGTCACAGAAATTCCAGTCACCCAATCTGTCACTTTTGATTTTTGTTCTGCCATTATATAAAGCTGCATTTTCTTGTAGGAAAACTTAATTAAGCAATGATGGCTTTAAAGCTGGTTCCCACTTCCATGTGCCTGAGGTTCTTTATGATTTATGAAATACCTGGTAAATAGGAGACCAGACACCAACTAAAGAAGTTGATGTGAAAAAAATCATTGTTGATAAGACAGGTAATGAAAAGGAATGAGATGTAAAATACTAAACAAAAATAAAATGAAGCTATATGCCTGATAAACAAAACAAATATAAATATATATACAAAAAACTCCTTTAGGCAGGTAGATTATGTTGTGCTGTTACATTTCTCTGGAATACTTGTGTTTGCAGCATATCAGGGGCAATGTCAAGGTCAATTACCTTACCATTTTTGGAACCTCATGTCGGCAGCCTAAGGAAAAGCCAAAAAAACTGTGTAATGGCAGCAAAAGAACTACCAGAGAAGTAGTTTTTCTTCACTAAATTCTATGTACTCCCTTATTTTCTGGCTAAGTAAATTTCTTCTTAAAATACTATTCTTTAACAGGAAAGGGAAGTGTAGTGATGAAAAACACATTTGTATCTTTTAAGGTTTACTTGTTGTCTTATAGTAAGATTTTCTTTCCCTGTTACTGCTTAAGAATCCATTTTGTAATTGTACTTGGTAAAGCATGAGGTACTATGCAAGTTTTATTTTTGCGCAGTCTTTGTGCTTCCTCTGTTGAAAAGTTGGGAAAAGTTGCTTTATTTTCCTGCCTTTCACAGGTAGTTTAGTAAGACCTTTTAAAAATAGTAATTTTATTGGTTTTATGATTAATTTTCATTCATTAGTGTTTGACAATGAAGTATCCTTGAGTACACTTAGTTTTTCTACTCAGCAAAAGCAGTAAAATGTCCTTTTATGAGTAAATGAACTTAGCAGTCAATATTAGAAATCAGGATTTAATGATGAGTTATTTCAATAGCTATTCCATTTCAATGTGGAGCTGTTTTCTCTTTCCATATTGCAGTTGTAGCTAAGCACATAAGTATAGAGATTCTTTCTTTTTGCTTACACTCAGCAAAAGCAGTAAAATGTCATTTTCTGAGTAAATGAACTTAGCAGTCCGTATTAGAAATCAAGATTTAATGATGAGTTATTTCAATAGCTATTTCATTTCAACGTGGAGCCGTTTTCTCTTTCCATATTACAGCACATAAATATACAGATTCTTTCTTTTTAAGAGTTGGTGTTGGGATGCTGGGGATCTGCATCTCTGAGGCCAAGCCCTGCTGTTCCCAGGGTAGGAATATCCCTTCAGCAGCTTTCCAGCTCAGTTACAGCACGCTGGGCAGCACCAGGGTCTGGTGTGCCAGGGAGCAGTGCCAGGGTTTCAGCAGGCTGGTGTTGTGAGAATGCCACAATGTCACTGAAGGTGGCAGTGGCCTCCCCAGCCATCCGCCAGGACCAGCTGATTTGCAGATTTTTCACTTTTATTGTCCGTGTCACCAAAAGGAGGAGTTTAAGGCTTTGACTTCATCCCGGCCCCCTGTTCCCTCTGGCTCTTTTACTTATGGATGCATCTTTCTACTGAGGAGCTGAATTTGATTGATTTTGTTGGGGTTTTTTCACTGCAAATTTTCATGTATGCCGTTTGAGTGGCCAAACCAAACACTGCTTTGTTAACTAGGTGCCAGTTATTTAGCAGACCTTTCCAGAAATGCAGCATCACTGAGATGGTGTTTTCCTGTCTATTGCAGAGTTGCCTAGAACATTGCTTAAAGGAAGCACTTTCCAAAGATTACATGTTTTTCGCTAAACCAAATATAGAATTCAAGTAAACCTGATTTTCCCCCATTTTACATAGACATATACAATTTTTTTCTAAGTATGTACTGAATTTATACATAGATCTCAGCATTTTTAACCAAAGCTTATGCCATTATTGTTGATGGCATGAAAGCAATGTATAAGGGTATTTAAGAGGAGCTTCCTACACATGTTTTTTCCTAGTCATTCTGTAAAGAAATTATTCTTTTCCCCATCTGATATTAGGACAATCTCCTGAGCTCCATGAGCTGTAAGTGCTAAAGGAGTGGGATGTGAATGGAGAAGAAGCTGTTAATGGCTCCATGCCCCAGCGCAGCCCTGGGAAAATACTGAAAACCCCTCATTTTTACATCCATAATTTCTTTAGGCTCCTCCTTTGTGCAAGTACTGTGAAAGGTAGGATGAATCTAAGGAAACCTTAATGCTTTTAGCTGCACTGATGGGTGGATAGGAAAAGTAATTTCAGGCAGTAAAATCTTTGGGATTTTATCCCAGTCTTCCACTGCCTGCTGCCAGCCTTAACCCTCTGGAGCAGACTGTGACAGCAGGGCTGCAGGGAGTAATTTTAAACACCATGTGACTCTGTCTGGACAAAAAATAAAGGTGACTGGGAGCAAAATGAAACTTCTCTAAGTGCAGTGATTACCAGGGAAAAGAGTTTCTTTTTTGTGTGTGATCTTCATCCCTGCCTCAAAGCTCACAATCTAAAATTGACAGCTGGCAGTGTTAGAAAAAGAGACAAACATCAAGCTTTTGAGAAGGGGAAGCTCAGAGATGTCAGTGTCCTCATCTGAGGGCACTTCTGCAACTTGACAGCATTATTCTTTGTTTTCTTTGAATGAAATGTCTCTTTTTTCCTTCTTCTATATATTATTTCAGTAAGCACAAATTCTTGTAATCGTGGAAAAAGTCCATTTTATGAGATTTTAAATGAGGGACAGAGTAGTGATTTGGGCAAGTATAACAGAGGGTCCCAAGTTACTTGTGAAAACATGTTCTACTTCAAATTTCATGCACTTTAGGCAGGAACATCTTCAAATACCTGTCCCAGGTGAGGGTTTCCAGTCCTTGTATCATCTCTCCAGCATTGTTTATGCTTGTGCAGGTATTATGGAGAAGTCCTTCTTCTGGAGCAACTAAATTTAGAATTGTAAATGGACAAATGATGTTTTCTGTGATAGATTGCTGTGTTCTGCTTTAGGAAAGTCACTGGCTGAATTTCCTCATAGCTCAGCTGTTTGGGGTCATTAGCAGCTCTGCACAAACCCAATTTTGGGTACTGGTATGTGGGGCTGAACTTATGCATGTTCCTATCATCCTCTACAGAGGGGGTGAGAGATGGAGGCAATAATGCCTTAAACTGCCTCAGCAAGACTTTTTCCGAAATGTGGTTATCAGGGTTCTTAATGGTACGGAAATTTGTTGTAATTAAAAAAGAGAGAGATCTATATGCTGTGAGTAATGAGTTGTTATCTGGTCAAGAACAGAGTAATGTGGTTTTCATCTGTGCCCTCAACATGCCAAAAGGATCTTCATATGGAGAACTTTATTGTAATCAGGTAGATTTTCAGGCACTGCATTTTTTATTGGGAGTTTTAATGCCACTGTATGTACATAAGGACAGTAAGTAGTCAAATAAGGCAAGGTTCCAGTGGCAGCTTTTCCTGCATTTCAGGGGCTTTGGGGACCATTTGTGGCTCAAGCTGGATAAGTTGTAAGCGTGTGCTGAAATTAGCAAAGCCAAGCTGGCAAACACAGGCTGTAAATACAGGGTGTTTATCCAAAACTGCTTTCCCTATAATACTGGATATTTGATATTGTTCAGGCAATTATCTCATGCTGCCTTACAGAAAAGAAAGAAATCTAACACATGTAAGCAGAGCTACATGCTGACATAATGCAATTATGTTCAAGGTTTTTGATTTTTCAGCTCAGGACTCCCATATTTTCTGTGATCTCTTACTTTGGGAGCTGCTAACCAATTCATTATTTCAATTTTCTGGCTGTGCTTTACTTGATCTCTGGCTTTTGAATTTTGGAAGTTCGGTTTTAAATTTGAGTTTTCAATCCAGTTTTCCTGGTTTGTAGCTGTATTCTTCACTTGACTTGTGCAAAAACTTTTTTGGAGTATTGGAAAGGTCATGTCCTTGAAGGGAACTGCATCCAGCCTGAGATGTACTCAGGCTGCATTTCATTGTGTCTGAAAGAAGGATTGCTGTACCTTGTTCACCACATTTCAGGTGTCTTGGCAAGAGCATTAGTCACAGATAAGTTCTCCTGTTGGGCTGAAACATCTGCCTCTGATTGTGTTTGTAAATGTTGCTAACTAAAGAAATTCTATTTTGCTGGTGAATCAGTATTTTGGATGGGGTTTATGGAGATAATTTATCTGTCTGTTGTATTTCCTCTGGTTCTAATGGTGGAACAGGAAGGTTGTTGCTTAAATGCTGCTGGAAGTTTTGTCCACTTCCCCCCTTTTTTTGGGAAAAGTATGTCTGTGATGGTTGGTCATTGATACAATTGGACTTCAGTGATCATCTTATTTTTATGAAATTTGTTGCATTAGTAATGGCTGTAACTTGAAAATAAAAATCATAACAAAGTACTTTTGTAATAACGATATTGATTTTGTTTAAAAATAAATTATATCAAGACGAAAATTCTTTACAATGGTATAGAGACATTTGAAATGTGTTGTATGTGAAGAATACCTGCTGATAATTTGTTTTGGGAAAGATTTGGATTCTCATGGGCAGATGAAATTCAAGAGATTAAATGTAAATATTAATTCTGAAGAAAAGCAGATCTTGCTTTTCATACAATGATAAATGAATTGAATCTGCTTTCTGTCAGGGAATTTTGGGTTTCTGTACATGACCTTATAGAAATGGTAGTTTAAGGAGCCATGGCTTAGCAAAAAGTGTTGAGATATTAGTAATTATAAAAATAATAATAAGATTATTGGAAATCATCTCTACCATTACCATGATGTGCCTAGACCTTGAACCCCAGCTGTGACTAGTCCATGGTAGCACAGCTGCAAGGAATTCTGAGGAATGGCAAAGGGAGAGTTAGTCTCTAGGATTTCCAGCTTAGAAAAGAGGATTAAGGTACAGGGGAGTTTGAGAAATCTGGGAGGTTGGGATTGTCCTGGGGGAGAACTCGATATCATTGTATAATTACTCACTGTTTCAAAAAAAAACCCAAACAACAAAAAAAAAAAAAAAAAAGAAAGAAAGAAAGAAAGTTAGCACTATGAAAACAAACTGTGTGTATCGTGAATCATGGGATGCATTGACCAAAAATTCTCTGGGTGGTAAAGGCTGAAGTGGGTTAAAAATTCAGAGGGTTTAGGGAAGAGTGTGTCTTTGTGTGTGTGTGTAAGGTGGCAGTGGGGGAAGTGTCACTATCATCAACTGTCTCTAACTTTTCCTGCTACAGAAACAAAATACCTTTTGGAAAAGCACCAACAAAGCAGTTATGAAGGGGACTGTATTGCTAGTTCAGAGATCAAGTATTTAGGGATATACTTAAAATAAATATATATAGAGTAGGTTCGAGCCAAGCTATTTTATAGGCAATCATGGCAGAAAGTGCTTTTTAACCCCATGTAAATAGCAGGGTTTTTTAGAAGCCAAAGGGATGCTGCACAAGCAGGGTTGCTGACCCTCCACGGGGTAAGTTGAGTGCCCCAACCAGTCTGCAGATGGTTCAGCAGAAATCCAACAAGTCCTTCCCTTCATCATGCCAAGGCAGGGATTGAAGTGTTGTATTCAAGAAAAAATTAAAAAATCCTTGGTAAAATCTCTTTGCACTGACAGCCTGTTGTGGCTGACTGCACATAGTTTACAGTTCCCAACAAAGAACTGGTATTTTCTCAAGTATTCCTGCAGTCCCCAAAGTTAATAATGAAGAACAGCTAAGATGAGGCAAGTACCCTAATGAACCATGATGAGGATCCCATCCAGCAGCACTGTTCCACTCCTAATCAGCAGAATGTTATCTGTTTTCTGAAGTGATGTGTTATCTATCAAGAAATAAAACCAAACTAGATCTGGAAAGAACTGTCACTGATATATTTATAGAATTGGAAACAGCTCTGCCTGTCAGCAAATCTCCAAAACTATATATCCTTGTTAGTTTTTTAGAGAGGAAGGCTGTTCCGTCTTACTTTTTCATTTTAAAATGGATCAGTTAACATAGTTTTGCCCCTAATGACATTTTCTCATTTGCTTTTAAAGCCAGTATTGAAAGTTATGTTCTTTGAATAAAATGTGATTTTATTTTCTTTTATTCTTGGTCCATCCTTTGGTTTACTTGAGTGCCTAAATCATGAAGTGGATTCTCTATGCTCCAATTTGTTTTCCTGTTTTGCAGCTCCATGTACTCCTGCACCTTCAGGCTAGCTTGAATTGCTCTTCTTCATGTTGTGGAAAAGATGGGAAAATGTCAGACAAAATTGCAGTTTTGGATGTCAGTGTTTAAGTTATTTTGATGACTGAGTTTGTCTTTTTCATTTTCATAGAGTACAATTTCTCATCGTGCTTGCAGAAGCCAGCAAGACTCTGAGTATTTTTGTTTATTTCTTACAGAGTAATTACTATTTGAAAAGAAAAGTGCTTGTACAGAAAATCTTGATTCAGGTGGATATTTGGATTATACTGTAGGGTTTTTTTCTGTTACAGTTCTGGAAATATTGTTGTCACTGCCAGTTTAAAGTACTGAAAAAGGAAGGTGTGGGCACTGGCAGGCATTTCTAATATGTCTCCTAACAATGTTTGCAGTCTAGAAGTCATAAAAAACTGGCAATATTTTTATCCAAAAGCATTTCTGCAACTTTTAAGTATAATTGTGTGTTAGTGTTGCTAGTTATGTACATTTTTATAGAAATCAAACCTATCACAGGTGAATATAACTCAGTTATATTCACCCTTCATTCCTGCTGCAAGAAAATTCCCATTCCCTCAGGGGAACCTTGGAATTTTAAGGAACTTGCACTCAATTTTGCATATTCAGCCTAACAGTGATATGGCAAGCCCTAAACTGATTTTTTTTCCTGCAGCTACACCCGTGACTCACTAGATCTCCTTCCCAGCAGCCTGGAATGGAGCAGGAACATTGCTAATGAAACAAATGTGCATCTGTGTTTGTGTGCTCAGCTGGAGACAATATGTTAACATATGTACCAAAAATCCCATTTCTCATCTCTGTTAAAAAATGCTGCTAAAAAATCATAGAGTGTGAAAGAGGAAAGGGAGAGAGCACTTAGCTCTAGTTTGCTACATTGCACTTCATATTTTTTGTCTATTTTTGCAATGAGCAAATTGACAGGCAGGATTTGAAAACAGCTTTAATTTTTTGTGCATATAAAAATGCTAGTTCTGGGAATATTATGCTGTAGTATTTCACATCAGTAAAAAAAACAAAACACCTTTAAAAATAGAGATTGTTCTGTGTAAACACAGAACAGCTCAAATATCCTCAAGTTATACTTTTAAAAACTTTGTAGCTCTACTTTGTATCTCCAAAGAGTTTGGCTAAATTTTGTTTTAGTTTCTTTGTTGAGTCTTCCCCCTCCCACCAAATTGCATTGCTTTGATTTTTTTAAATTTAATGGGATACTGCCATTTTTCTTTGGAGTGAAATATGATCATATGAAAGGCATTAAACCATTCCATGACTGGATGAAAGATTCAGGATTCTGTCTCACTTTTGTTGCTATCATCAGTTACTGTCCAGTTTGTCTGGTGGACCATTTGAAAATTCAGAATTAGAGTTGGAATCTCAACTGCTATAGGGAGTATGTAGGGCACTTCTTATGAAAAACCTTCTTTTCTATGAGACTATAATCTTAAAACCAGAAAACTGTTCTGTAACTCTTCTATGGTGTGTAGAACTTTTGTTAGATATTTGTTTCCTTGGCTGTTGCTGCAAGAAGCCTTTTTTCATCCTGTGAGAGCTTTGTGCATAACAGAAGGTTGTTGGCCACCCTTCAGTTTATTATTCTTCTGTCTTAATTGTCCACAACAAAATAACCTCATGCATTTAAATCAAGTTCAGGTTGTGGCTTTTGCTGTTAGACCTGGACAGAATGATTTCTCTTGATTCAGTCTCTTCACTTCTTGTGGTTCTTTGCAGCAGCATCTCTGGCAGTGTTTGAGTTGACCTGCTTTCTTATTAATAATTTCCTTTCAAAATTAGGGCAATATTAGCATACATTGTGCTATATTTAGATTCCATTCTTCTTGGAGTTTGATGAATTCACAGTTAGTTTTAGAATGGAATTCAATATTTTGTGTCATGGAATTGGATCCTGATTTGATAACTTCAAGTTTGTAGGCCTGGTTCAGAAGATTGGTAGAATGATCTTTGCTCTGAACCCTAATAAAGTTATATGTTCATAATATTTATAATTATTTTCTTTTTAACGTATAGAAAAATGTCACTAACATTGAACACAGACCCAGTTGTTTACTTCTCCTAACAGAGAAGTAGTTTTGATAAATCAGCATGATTGAAACCTTGCTTTCAACACTGATAGAAAGGGCACTTTCCTTCTTTTTGGTTTTGGTTTGATCTCTTGTTTTTAGAACAAGAAATATTGTTCAAATATGTAGTGAAATCCTGTAAAAATGGGCAATATTCCATTCACAATCATTTCATTGTTAGTTAGGTAAGTCACAGGAGGTAAATATAGGATATAGGTATGGTATATATAAGTGTACTTACCTATACTATTTTTATATATGTATATCTATATATGTGTGTGTGTGTATATGTGTATATATAGGTATAGGTAAGTATATGTAAGTGTATAGGAAAACGCACAAATCCATTCTGAGCTAGGGTGAAGGAGAATGTCCTTCCTCCTCAGGCTGTCACATGCAGAGATCCCATCTGGGAGCATGGAATGGGCTCCAGATTGGGATTGGAACTCATCCAGTTGCTGTTACCAACACCTTGGAGCAAACAGAACAAAGCACAACCAGAGCAATCCTTTCACCAGCACTGACCCCTCCAATGACAATAGGAATTTAATCAGTGGTACTGCAAAGCATTCATTCCCTTGACTCAGTGTGGGAAGGTGTTAAGTTTGAACTGTGGTCAGAATATTTTGCCTAAAACCTTTGCCTTATTTGTGAGGATGTTTCTTTGTATTGTTATCAAATATTGGCTTCTGGAGCAGTTGTTTTTTTACACTTCTGATTAGCTAATTTATTCCTCTCAGTAGGGCAGAGCATGAAAGAAAAGAGAAGCCAGCTTACTTATATTCACCTTTACTAGGTTTAATTTCTATAATTTTCTTTTTTTTTCTATGAAAATAATTTATTTAGACCTGTGAAGGGGAAAATTACCTAGAAATGCTTGTTGCTTTTTTAATTCCTTAATTTTCTTACTAAAAATTACTTGGGGGGGAAAAAAAAAGATGGGTTTTTTTTGTGGTTTCAAACCACTTTTTCTACTTCGTTGTGCATTATTACTTTTATCTTGAAGAAAATACCTGATGACCTAAATTTGATCTGTTCTTGCACTTTCTCAGTCTCTAAGCTTGTATTCTCTTTATATTGTTTAAACTTCAGCTAATATTTTTTCGTCTTTCAGGAATAAATTCTCCATCCTGTAATATACCTAAGATAAATCCACCTTCCTCCCTGCCTCCCATTTATTAAGCGATGACCAAAACTTTGACCAAAAGCTGATCCAGATGGGTTCTAACCAATTTTGCACTTCTTGATGGTCCTTTTTTGCCTCTCAGAGGTTCCCTGTTCCTGGCACATCAGTAACCTCACTGCTCCTCTTCCAAACCTCAGTATTGTAAGGTAGATACCCACAGGGAAAGATCTTCAGATTTAAAGGTTATTCTAAAATGGCTGTGAGAGTGGCAATAAATAATCAAGAATAGCTAGGGCTTTTGGAGACAAAAATTGTATTTCACGGCTTTTAGAGCTTTGGATATTGTGAACTTTTTTGAGGTGCTGCAGAGATAGAACAGCACTTGGATATCTGGGGATTTAAAGTAAAATTCTCAAACACTCACTTGAAGCTCCTAAATAGACCTGGCCTGATTTTTCAGGATTGCTGAGCAACCCAAACTCTCATACAGGTGACTCAGCAACTGTAGATTTTGTACTAAAACAAGTAAATAATCTTCATAGATAGTATGTAAACTTGCTGAGGTCTGAAATTTTATTATTTTCTAACTCATATTTTACATGAAGATTGTTTTTTTTAGCCAAGAGAGGGATTACAGTTATTTAACCTAAATTCACTTTCTGATTGTTATGTTGTCTCCCTGGAACTGATGGTTACACTACTGACAGGAACACTGTTATTAGCTAAATGTAATGGGTTGTTTTCATTCCTCCTATTTTTAATTCATTTATATATATATATATTTAATTCTTTTTATTTTGTCATTCTTCTCTTTTTCTGATTCTCCCTTTTCCATGTAGTTGCAGCCAGGTTTTGTAAGGCTTTTTGAGCAAGCAGTGCTCCATGTTGTCCTGAGAGCATTGTGGGTGGAAGCAAAATGAGTGGAAGTGAGGAAGAGCTGTTGGAAGAGGGGACTGAAACTGATGGAAGTTTGAATTCTTTTCAAAGGTGTGTTTAGGTGGTTCCTCCTAACAACAAGGTGTCAAATAGCAGATTTTCTACTTTTTAGTATAAATTCAAAACTGCAAGTCTCCATGCCATGAGCAATTAATATAAAGCACTTACAAATCAAGAAGGATTTTGGTCAACAAAAACTATTTCCAAGACTCAGAGTTCTACTCCAAAAGAGAGATTTTAACTGGGTTAAAGGTTGAACAATATGGGGGTAAATGAAATCAAGTGAAACAAATATTGGAACCTTTGTTTGCTATTGCTGGTGCAGTGGTGGCGCCTATTGCACCCTCATGGAGAGCTTGGTCTTGCTGGGCTGAATTTTCATTACACTTATTTTTTAGGTTGCTCCTAATTATTTTTTAATTTATTTTTTAAGTTGTGCTCCTGATCTCAGCAGTCCCACTTTGTCCAATTTCCAGGATGGATGACTTACACTGCTCTTCATCTATTAGATATGAGATTGGTATAAGAAAAAAACAGGAGATAACAAGTGGGTGGGAATAAATCACAATTCTGCTCTGTTGGAATAGACAGCAATTTTTCTCCTCCTTCCATCATCCAGTAAAGATTTCTTTTTAACATTCTTGTTAATGTCAAGAAGCAGAAAACATCCATTCTTTCACTGTTTTTTTTTTCCAATTACACTGTTTATGGAACAAAACAGTTCTGTTAGAAATAAGAGTTTCTTAGAAGTCGGTACTGTTACGTTTGTATGTGCTGTCTTGATTTGAGCAATCATAGCTGTAAAACAGGGTTAGAAAAGCATCAGCTGAAAAACTGTGTTTGGGAACACCTTGTTTGCTCAGTCTCTGGGAACTCTTGGTGTGAGGCGAGACTGCACCAGAGTGATCAACAGCTTGTCTAAGGAATGAACCAATGTCTTTAGTGGGCCAGGTATGTAAATTCATTGAGATTAATAATTCATTTTTAAAAAAATTGAGTTTTTGAACTCCATTTCTCAATGTTGTCCCCAACAATCACACAATTCCAAGCTTTTATGGGACTGTGTGAAGAAAGGCTTTGCTAGAATAGTTAATTTTCCTGGCTTGTGGGAGCAGGATAAGAGGACACAGCCTCAAGCTCAGCCAGCAGAGTTTCAGGTTGGACATCAGAAGGAATTTCTTCATGGGAACGATGCTCAAGCATTGGAAGGGGCTACCCAGGGAGGTGCTGGAGTCCCCATCGCTGGAGCTGTTCAAGGAACAGCTGAGCGTGGTACTCAGTGCTCTGGGCTGGTTGACAAAGTGGGGCTGGGTCATAGGTTGTGCTCAATGATCTTGGAAGTCTTTTCCAACCTAATTGGTTCTATAATTCTGTGAAACTGAAAGCCTGGGAGAGAATTTCTCAGGAAGGCTGTCAGAGTGTTTCTCAGGATAACCAGACAGGCTGATTTTCTGAGTTTGGAAATTTTCTGCCTTAAAGTGTGAAGAAAACTTCTGCTTCTGATGAGGCTGCATTTTCTACATATCAACCCCAAAAATACCTTGCAACAAAAAACACTATGAAAAATCTTACACTGACATTACTGGCAAGTTTTCCCCATAAAAGTAATCTGAAGAATCAAAAGAGTGATGTGAAAACTCTTATCCTGGGGAGTCAGCATGCTTCAGAATGGGCCTCTGTAAATTATGTGCAAAGCAGGAAAGCATTTAGCAATTCCTTTTGTTACAGCCAGTGTTCTGAAATCTGAGGGATGCTGCAGCCTCTGGCAGAGGTCTCTGATGCTCTGTCTGAACTGTGTCATTCTGGTACCATTAAAAAAGAAATACTCTACAGTGAAAAATGAAATTTTTGATGCCAACTTAACCACACTTCTCAGGCTGCCAGTACAGTTAGTGGTCCATGTTGATGGCTTTTCCAGATGAATAAGAGAGAATAATATCCAAGCTATATGGTCAGGACACTAGAATTCTAGTTAGAGTCTAGGTTGTTAGTGCAGGAAACACTGGTTCACACTACATATAGCTTTCTAAAGCCTGAGTAAAATAGCAGGATAATTCTAATACTTACATGGATGTGCTATGGAGGCTTAAATCAATGTTTATGGGATTGTTGTAGCATTGCATATGGGAAGATTAAATGAGCAATAAATTGTACTGGTAGTGCATTTATGGAGAATGTGGATGGGGATGAATTACTGACTGTAAATAAATGTAAGGCTTTGAAACACTGTTTGCAGTGTAACTCGTGATGCTTTATTCAAAATAGGGAGCTGAGAAAAAATATTATTACTGTGAATAGATACTTTAGTGATTGCTGTAGTGGTGTTCCCCAGGTGCCTCATGCTGCACATGATGCCAATTATTGTTGATTATCATGTGCATTTTACTGTCTTCTGTCCAGGTTTAGATGCAGAGGTCTCTGTCCTCCCAAAAGAGCAACTAAGTATTTGAAGTTACCAAGGAAAGAGCAGAATTATTTTGTTTTAATAATGAACAAAACACAGCTGACCTCAAAAGTAACAAAAATGAAGGTACAAAGCTGTGGGCAGGGGCGTAATTGTGGTTCCCTTTGTGAAGGAAATTGTGCTGTATGTTTCTACATGAGAGTTAATTTCAATCTTGGAGAAACAAGGAAAGTGAACAACAAAGAAGAAATTGATGCAAGAACAACTTGCTCAGCCTTACCTAAATATCAAGCAGAAGTGTGTAAACCACAAAGCAGAGGAGGAAGGTTTTGACCACAATTTAGAACATGAGTGATTTTTGTCATGGATTTAAACCTCCCAATCTACCTCTCCTCAAGTCATCAGGACCACACACTCAGAAATAAAAAAAAAAAAATCCCACTCTAAATGTAGTGTTCCAGCCTTTTTGAAATACATGGGTGGGTTTTGGTAAGTAACTAGCTAGTTATTCACAAGTACAGCAAGTATTGGCTTTGCAATCAGTGCTGGGCAGGACAGATTTGTAGAGGCAAGAATTTAGTGAAAACACAAATTTTCAAGTAATTTGTTTTTTTTTTTTCTGATTTACTGGTCATAATCAGGTTTTTTAAGAATATATAAATAGGCTCCAATTAAAAATGCCAAGTGCCTTTCCTATATATGTCAGTGAAAATCTCCTCCTGCTGCCCATGGCCATGGGTATTGGAGGGAGATACAAACTGAGAGAAGGCTGGAGTAGGTGGGAAAGATTCATTTCCATAAGAAATGAGGCTAAAAATACATTTTAATGCATTGCTAATAGTGATGGATTGCTGAGAGCAAGTTTTATGAAAAGCTGTCTTAGGCAGTTAGAGGATAACATTGTTCTGTAACTGGGTACTGAAAGCAGCCTTGGACTTTTTGTTACAAATGTAGGGGAACTGAAAAGATAAAGGAGAGGTCGCAGAGTGGTGGTGAAGCTTTTACAAACAGATTTGAAACAGAGACAACACCCATGAACGCTTTTAATTACAAGATGGTGTGTGAGTAGTGTCAGTGTTAACATTTTGTCACCATTATTGAAGTTACTGAAACAGTTTCAGGAGGGAGGCAAAGTTTTGTAAAGCCTGCTCAACTGATTCAACAGCAAAACACCTGGGAGAATAAAGAGAAGGGATAATAAATATATTGAAAGTGGAATGTATAATGGACTATTTTTACCTGAAGTACTGTGTGAGGATTCCTCTGGATATTGCTTTCTTAGCTTTTGATGTAGCTTTTTTCATTTCCAGTCTCCAGAAAAGAACTTTAAGTTGCATGGGACTGAAAGCAGAAGAGAAGGCACAGGCTCAGAGGGAGTAGTCTGGTAGTTCCCCCTGTTGCCGCATGCTGGTCTTGTTGTTTCCCAGGAGGGAATAACTGACCGGCCACAGGTCTGAAGGAGCTTTCCTCCTGCCTCCCATGGCACACTTGGCTTTGTCCATTTGCCCAGAGGGAAATGATGGAGCCCCTGAGCTGTGCTGGGCAGCACTGCAGGGAATGTGGGTGCCGTGTGCATCAGGATGGCTGTAGATGTGCTTTATCTGAGAGGATTGTTCAGTTTGGCCAGTGAAATAGAAGAACGATATTGCCCAGTAGGTGTCAGTTGGGATGCTCTCAGGCTACTGCTGAGGAGCAAAGGGAAATAGAGCTTTGTCATTGCTGAAACCAAGGAGATTCCTTGCAGAGTGTGGTGGTGTTCCAGGGGTCCCTGGATGAGGGAAGAGATGAGAATCTTGACTCCATGTTTCAGAAAGCTGATTTATTATTTTATTATATATGTATATTATATTAAAAGTAAATGATATATTAAAGCTATACTAAAACAATAGAAGAAAGGATTTCATCAGAGGGCTAGAAAGGAAGGAGAAAGAATGGAATGATAATAAAATCTTGTGTCTGACCAGAGTCCCAACAGAGCTGGACCTGTGATTGGCCATTAATTAGAAACAAGCACATGAGACCAATCACAGATGCACCTGTTGCATTCCATAGCAGCAGATAACCATTGTTAACATTTTGTTCCTGTGGCCTCTCAGCTTCTCAGGAGAAAAAATCCTAAGGAAAAGATTTTTCATAAAACATGTCTGTGACAGCAGAGAGTGAATTTTCTTAAGGAGGGGCATCAACTTCAACTATCAACTTCAGTTTACCTGACTTAATTTTATGACTTTATGTTAGTAATTATTTAAAGTAACTTCCGTTTTTTCTCAGAAACTGCTTTGTAATTTTCACTGTAAGAGTGTCAGTAGACTTTCAAATGTCTCATCTTCATTTCTTGTTACAAACCATCTACCCTGCTGGTGTACTGCATGGCAGCACTGCTTCTCTCCTCTGTCATTTCCAACAGAGTAGGTGCTGGTAGGCAGAAGCCAATTAGAGATAATTGCTTCTTCTGAATGCTGCTGTCTAAAAGAAAATAACCTTTATTCCTCTTAGCATTGGTCATATTTAGTGCACGTACAACTGCCAAGAGATTTAACCACCATTAAGTGGAAATGGCACCTGTCTGTTTTAAGAAAGATTTTAGCATAAAATGTTCCAAATCCAGTGACAATGTATAATGTTCTGTATGCTAAATGGAAATGTAGTGTACTCATTTGTCTTAATTAGAGCCAGTAATTTTCTCCTTACAAGTCAAATGTTAATACATTTTTCCTTTTAATTTGTATACTGCTCAGATTCCTTTAGTATCTAACATATTAAATACATATACATTCACAATTTAAATCAAATGCTACAGCTGTTGCACAAAATTTAATAGTTATTATCATATTCCCCATTTATGTTAAGAACTTTGGTGTCACCATGTCCTGTTGGCCGCTGATCTGGTTCTTTAAAGCATGCATCTCTCTATGTTCTGATTCCCCATCGTGCCAAAAGGCTTGGGAAATATTCCATGGTTATGTGAAAAGCCAGTAATTTTTTCTTAGCAAAGCATGTGTAATTGTGTTAAAATCAAAAACTAAAAGTAAAAACCAAGAGTAATAATGATTTAGAGCACTGCTCAGCCTAAGACTTTGAAGAATAATGATGGTAAAATGACGATGTCTGAGTCAGAGCTGAGGTAGAGTTGTGCTACTTACATGAAGCTAAAATGAAGCAGCAGCCTCATTGCCATCAGTGTTAGCAATGGAAATAATATGGGTTCTAGGTAGTATTTACTGACGTGGGAGTTCTTCTATTAGTGAGATGGAGGATTTGCAAACAAAGGGAGGAGTTTCCAGTGAGGCTGCTCAATAAGACAAGAAATAGCCCACACAGCACAAGCAAGGTTTGGGGTAATGTACTCAGATTCAGTGTTTTCCAGTAGTTGCACAAAACAGGCAAATGGGGTCATCACACTACATACAAATAAAAATTTTGCTTGTTTTGTTACTGTTTGATGTGAGGAAAATTTTGAATCCTTGTGGAAGTATATGCAAAAAGAAGTCTCCAAATTATGAGGAAAGCAATTGAGTTGAGTAGTTTTCTGCTCTGAAAAATTTCAGGTATTTTTTCAGTTTTCTAAGCAAGGCCCATATTTTGTAGGTCACTGAACTGTTCAGCTCCCATACCCAACATGGGGTGTAGTGTAGCTGCTCAAACTTAGGTATTTATGTTCAATCATTTGTTCTACTTTATATGAAAGATAAATTAAGTTATCTCTGTACAAGGCATTGCCTACTTAGACTCGGCTGGTCAGGTATATATATATATATATTTTGTGGTTCCCAGAGTGTACAGCTACTAATAAAAGTAATTAATTTGCTTTGTGCAACTTCTTTACCAGCCAAGGCTCTTGCCTTACTCTTATTCTTTTATTTGGGTTTTAGATTTTCTTGTATGTATATTTGCTAAGAGGAATTATTGGTAGGAATCCTGGAAGGAGAAGGTCTCAGGTGAGAGTTTCTCTTGAAAACTAACCTTGGTTTTATTTCTCTTCTAAAAATACCTCTCTCCTTCTTTTCATGTTGTGAAAAATTAATTCAGCCCATTTGCCTGCCCAGTCTCTAGTGTGAAAGTGGGAAAAATCTGTCTTGGTAGGATTTACCAGTGCTAATTCCATGTCCACAATCCTTTGAACAGTGCTATTTTCTGTTTCTGTTATTAGGTTTTTAGAAAGATACATTTGGGATTTTTTTGTTTGCAAAACTTAAAAGCATTCTTCCTGCTTGAAAATACTGGAGGGGAAAAAAAGATAAATTTATTTATGGAGCCATTTCATTAGGTAAAAACTGACTCTCTGAACATGTTACTTTACTACATTTACATGCCAAACAAATTCTGGATATGATTATATTATTGAAAACCAGAGAACTTTGAATCCACAAGGTCTGAGGATTTATTAAGTCCTTGATAAAATGTGTATTTGCGGAATTAAAAATTAAGTTACTTAATTTTGTTAAACACATCTATATAGGAGATTAGGAATCAGGATTAAAAATTGAGTGATGGAGAACCTTCCTCATATCAACAGAGATTGCTGTTCTTTATGAGAAATTATCAATCACTGGTTTTGTCTCTTTAATTGCAACAATTGCTAAATAATTGCTGAAAAATTGCAGAACTTTGTCTGTAGCTTTCAGTAAACCCTTCCATTATACAAAATCTATTCTTCACTAAAAAGCAAAGTAGAAATGTAAACAGATTATCTACTGTCTGAACATAATTTGTGTTTGTTGGTCTCTGTTAATGTCAAAGCGATGTATGTTGGTATTAGCAGTCAGACATGGATTACTTTCAAGTGCATTCCCCTTTCTCCTGATTCCTGTCTCCTGGGCCTGAGCCCTGACAGAATTACTGCTCTTTCTCCTTGAAAAAAAAGAATCTGCAAACTCCTTCTTTTGCAGCCTGTATTTTGGCCCCACAATGTTATTTTCATGCACTTCAACTTGATTTAAATGGCAATTTTTTTTGTATTATATTTCACTTCTTTCTTTTAAATATAAAATGCTACTTGTGTGTTTGATGCATATAATTTCTTTAAGACTTTCTGTATTCGACTTGGAGATAGTGATTTTTCTAAATTTAGAGTTGAAATACAGCGTATTGTACATACTATTGTCTTTTAATTGTAGGGAGTGCTGAGCGATTTTTAGTCCTTAGAAAATTTAGTTCTTATTCTTCAAATGTGACCAATTATCCAACACAATTCGTTGTGGGTGTGGGTTGGTGTGGATGTGGCACAGCGAGTGGTGACATGCAATATCCTTTTTGAGGAGTGTGCATTGTACTTCTAAAATACCTGCTGACAATAGCTGCCAAAATTAGGCAGAAAATTGAGAGGAAAGTAGATATTTGAAGCAGCAACTCAAAATCTTGCCACAGATCTGTACATGAGCATCAGTTAAAATCTGACCATGGTGGACACCATCATGCCTATTCTCTTTCCCCAGTTTTAAGATTCTTCCTGCTCTCAGTTTTTATTTCATATCATGAGGGCACTCTAGCAATGAGAAGACATGCCCTCAGAGATTTGAGGGACCCCCCAAGGTAGCACAGATGGATGCAGCACTGTTGGTTGACACAGTTCACACTTCACTGTGGGGAAAATGCAGCTTCCCCTCACTTTTGGTTAAGATTTTCAGCGTGGTTTGCTGTCATTTCTATCTCCCATAAAATCAAGGTGTAGTTTTCCATCAAGACATGTGTAGGAATGTCTCAAACTAGCATGGCTGGGGAATGGCAGAGCTCTGGCTCCTCTCTAGCGCCTCCCCAACAGTTTTTTCTTGCCTTTCACAACTACAAGTTGGGTTCTGTTTTTCAGTATGGAATTAAAAATATAGTGGTTTAAATATTGTGTTAGATACTAGAAGCAGCTCCAAAAATGAGAAAAAGCCTTTAAAATGTAATTGTACTTAGCAGTGAACTCCTAAGAGCTGCTCAGCTCGTGTCATGAGTCTTTAATTACAGAAGTTAAAAGATTGGTACTTGTGATTTTCCAGATGATTGAAGGCATTCAGAGCTTTTCAAGTCCATGCCACTTCTCAACTCCCCTCCCACTTCTATTTGTTCATTCTCCTTTGGTCGCCTCAGTGTGTGAGTCAGGGAGAGATGAAAAGAAATAATTATCAAAGCAGAAGAACATAGAATGAACAAATTAGGTATTTTAAAAAAATATTGTCAGGATTTGAGCTATACTTAGCATTCCTTTAGTTTTCCAGAACAATGAAGAGTTGCATTATATTTTGAGTTTGCACATATGTGCAAGTTACACAATGCTAAGAATATTCCTAAAAAGCATTTATTGCTCCAGCTTGAAATGTGTAAAAGAGAGAAGCCTTTCAAAGCAAACAGCATGAATTTTTTTTTGTTTTGGGGTCTTTGCTCCTTCTTTCTATTTTTCACCTTTTAAGTTTGTGTTAATAGACTGTCTACCAAGATTTGGATTTATTAAAAATAGTTTTTCATGGTAATAGATTGAGTTTTTTCTCCTTCCTTTGTCCATCCTTTGACCCCCCTTGTGATGATAGTCTGCTTTCTTTGAATGTTTGAGAAAGAGCTGAATGTTTGAGAGAGAAGCCTTTGAACACTCACTGGGCTGGATATGGAAGAATTGGATTAAATTTTCTCCTGGGCTTAAGAAGGATTTAAATAGATGTTTCTCATGTCTGAAGGTCCCAGCTTTGAGGCAGACAGCAGATGTGAGCTGAGTGTGCTCTGCCTTTCTTGCTGTGCTCAGCCATCAGGCATTGAAAATTGTAAGGATTGTTTGGCCAGAAAAAGCCCATCTGAACATGAGTCCAAATCCTTGTTAGGACCCTGCCCAGAGAAGGAAATTTTTGGAAAATCTTTTGGCTCTGGTTCCAATTAGTGGTGCTGCTTGTGTGTGTTAGTCCATGGCAGTTCACTCATTTTTCTCCCTGTGTCCCTAATTTTGGAGCTAGATGTAAACCCTGTGTTGGTTCTGGCTGGGCTGTGCCTTCTTACATTGTTAGTGGGCAGCTTCTCCTTCCTTTCCAGTGGGCTGCTCTCCTGCCTTCTCTCAGTATCCAGGTGTACAGTTTCCCTCTCCACAGAATAGAGTCCCAGGATTATTTAGACTGGAAAAAAGGCCTCCAAGGTCAGCAAGCCCAGCCAATGATCCCCGCCTTGTCACCAGAACAGAGAACTGACTGTCATGTCCAGCTATTCCTTGAGCAGCTCCAGGGATGGGGACTCCAGCACCTCCCTGGGCAGCCCCTTGCAATGCCTGAGCATCCTTTCTGTGAAGAAATTCTTCCTGATCTCCAATCCAAACCTCCCCTGGCTGGGTTAAGGCCATTTCCTCTTATCCTGTCACTTGTTACTGAGAGCAGAGCCTGATCCCCACATGGCCACAATCTCCTGTCAGGAAATTGAGGAGAGCACAGGTCCCCACTGAGCCTCTTTTTCTCCAGGCTGAACAACCCCTGCTCACTTAGCTCTTCTTCATAGGATTTTTTTTTTTAAGGCTTTTTTCTTCTCAATTTCTCTTAACAGTTCAGAGTTGAAGATGGCTTCAGTGCTGGACACCCATTGTAAAAGCAGGGCATCCCCGGCAAAGGGAGAAATGACACATCTGACTCCATGGATATCAGAAGGCTAATTAATTACTTTATTATACTATATTATTCTATACCATATTACACTATATTACACTGACTGCCAAGCACTCAATTCAACTGCCCAGAATCTTGTGACTGTCAGCCAACAATTCTGACACACACACACACATGGGTTCAATTGGTCAAAGAATCAAAACACTCACACCAGAATCCAATTACCAATTCCCTTCAGGTAAATAATCTTCCACAGTGCATTCCGCTTGTGAGGAGCAGCAATTGAGATAAGAATTGTTTTTTCTCTCTCTGAGGTTCAGAGAATGTGAATCCCAGAAATATCCTTGGGAAGTTGTGCCTTGCTTTTCTCTGTGAAGAGAAAAGCGGCCACAGACGTCTTCTATCCAGGGCCTCCAGAAAGATGCATCTATCTAACTCAGAATATAGATCTATCTAAGGTAAAGAAGCTTGTTTACAAAACTGATGATAAGTAAAACTGAAAGTTTTTAATATCAATCATTATGATTTAATAAAAGAATTTCACAGAATTCATAGAATGACTAGGTTGGAAGAGACCTTTAAGATCATCAAGTCCAACCCATGCCCTAAATCCTCAACTAAACCATGGCACCCAATTTAATAACCTTCCGTGGCTTTTTTGGCAAATATTACTATTTTAGTGCCAGATATTAACTCTGAAAGTGATGATAAAAAAAGAAAAAGGTGTTTTCATTGTTTTCTTGAGGGATGTATAAAAATGATACCACATTAGCAATACTAAAATGACACTATGTCAATTTGCATTTGCACTATTACAAATTGTATTGCCACCACATAATAGGAAATCTTTTAATGACCACTCATCTCTGCTATTGAAGTGCTAAATCATTTCAGTGTATCCTTTGGTTTTCTTTTGTAATTTGTAGGCGTTCAGCTGACAAGTTTATCCTCAAGTTGTGTCTGGAAGTTACTGTATTCAAATTGGTCGGTGTGTAAATACCCTGTTGTACTTTCTGCACAAATATATTAAGGTTTAGTTAGGGCAGACCTGTATAAGTAGAGAAGAATAAAATCTGTGTTAAGTTAATGTAATTACAGAATCAGTGGTAGGGTTTAAAAATAGCTTGTCTCAGTTGGCATTTGATAAAGGTAATTAAAGCGTGAAGAATAATGATAAAACCCTTTTGTTCTGCTTCTCTCCTGTAGTGCTTCAGGCTTAGTATTTTACAAGCAAAACACTGATTTCTGGTCTGGAAATCTCTCTGTGATGGAAACTTCCTGTCTGATGCAAAAAAAGGAAAAAAAATTGTTAATCTCCTCTAAATACAGACATTATCAAAGAAATACCGTGTTTCCAAAGGTATTGGTTTGAGAGTTTGGTGTGTTTTACCCACTCATAGCAGTGTTGCAGTTTTGGAAGGTGCAGTGTCCAGAGGGAGCTGATGTGCTCAGAAAATGTGACCTCTTACTGACTGCTCAGGTTTGAAATGTTAGTGCCAAATATATCAAGGGCACGGGGAAGGTCTTACCCATGTGTACAAAACCTGATGACAGGGGTTGGTAAGGAGGTGAGGCAAACACAGTTATCCAGTGACTGGACAAAAGGCAGTGGTCAGAGACTGAAATACAGAATATTCTGGTGAATGCTCAGAAAAAACATGTTACTGTGAGAATTGTGAAATAAGGGAACAGGCAGCCAAATCTCTATCCATGGAGATATTCAAACCCTGACTGGATGTGGTCCTGAGCAGCCCTGCTGTGAGCAGAGCTTGGAGTGGCCAATCTTCAGAGGTCCCTCCCATCCTCAACACCTCTGTGATTCTGTTGTAGTTAAAGAACTCAAAAATTGCAGATGAATTTGGCTGTTTATTTCTGTACTGATAAAAGATTTTTTAAGCCAGTTGACTGTACCTCCAGTTTTCCATGACTTACTGTTCCTCTGTGCTTAGAAAAAAACTCATCTGTGCTTGTTTTGCTTATTCAGGCAGGTGAATTTATCTTTTCAGGGATGAGATGAAAGTTAAACAAAGGATTCATTTTATCCAATTTGGCAGTCTGAACATATAATTGAAACAAAATCGTTGATAGACTCATTTATGAGAAACTTCAATTCTGCTGGCTGCCTAGAGAACAGTCATGTTCCTATTTCACTGGCTCCACTGCTAATGCAAAAATTCCCATGTGAAGCAAAAGTGGATATTTAAAGTGCCAAGAGTGCACAAGTTAACAGTACGTGGTTAGAGTACATTAGAGATTACCTTGTCAGAAAGATTGCCTTGGAAAAAATACATGTGAATATTTGTTATCTCCTCCTTCTGGCTTGCTCTGTAGGTACTGAAGTGACTTCTTTAGGTACCTCACTACTGACAAATCTCTGTGTGCAGGCAGAGGTGTACGCTCGCTCAGAGGGAGTGGGAAAGCTTTGAAGATCCTGGCTGCTGTCAGGGGATAAAACACTGATCCCCAGCTGTCATCTTCCTGAACCAGTGCCTCTGGTGAGGCCCTGGCATAGGCTGCCCAGGGAAACTGTGGCTGCTGCATCCCTGAAGTGCTCAAGGCCAGGCTGGATGGGGTTTGTAACACTTTGGTGTAGTGGAAGGGGTCCCTGCCCATGACAGGGGGCTGGATAAAGATGATCTTCAGAGTCCCTTCCAACCCAAACTGTTCTATGGTTCTGCAAACTACAGAGCTGAGCTGGAACATGTTCTCAGCCCACACAGCAGTGACTTTCATTACTTAGTCAAGTTAGTAGCATGATTCCCAAGTGGAATCTTTATTTAACAATTTTTTCTCTTCTCTACTCCTAGTGTTCCTGCTCTTTAGATCTAGAGATCTTTAAGAGATGTAGAGACAGGACAAGCTTCATGTGCCTGCAGGGTGCATCCAGGAGGCAGAGCCAAAGGTGGAGAATGGGTGTCTAAAGGCAGTAAGGCCTTTCCCTGGGAGCAGGACTGTTGGCTGTCACTAAGTCAAGGCAGCTACAGCTGGGTTTAGGAAAACCTGACAGACCTGTCTGAATCCACTCTGGATAACGTGCTGGTGCTCTGGCTTTCCAATGTCCCATCACTGCACAGCATGAGTAGAGTATATCTCAGAGGAAAATAGCCTGGGGTAAATGAGATTTTGTTATTCTCACATCTCCTTTGTGAAGGTGAGTGGCAGCTGTGTTAGTGTGACTGTGCACACAAAGCTTTTGGTGGGAGCAGTGCTGGCAATTCACTTGACCTTACCTGGCATTTAAAATTGGGTACAGATGGGTCTGAAACTCCAGCTCCCATTCTGCACCTATTTGATTTTATAGGTAGTGGAAATTAATATTTTCTTTACAATTGGACAGATCCCCAAAAGCTGGAAGACTGCAGGCAAAATTGAGCTTAAAATGCGTCGTCATAAAGTGATGCAATTAATGATCTTTTAGGAAAACATAAGGAACTATTGCTTGATCTGGTGGCAGAACACTTAGAGTAGGTTTGAGCCCTGCTGGAGGCATTTATGTAGAGGCTATAAAGTTACTCATTTGTTCAGAGATATTGCTATGATAAACAAAAGGTTATCACTTGATTATTTTTTTTTTCTAACTGAAAAAGCTTTGGGCAGTTATGGTTTATGTCAAACCAGTTTTTGTATCAGAATGATAGAAAATTGAAATTTCCTGTACTAAGAAAATACCAGTGTATTATATACCAATACAAACAAGCCATGTCCTAATTGCAGGAAAAAAAGTGCTTGACTTAAATAACTTGGAAATTCTCTTAAGTACAGAACATAGAGAATCAGAGCAGGATGTTTTCCTCATGATAGACTCCAGCTGGCTTGCACTTTGACCTTCTTTTTTTCCACTTCAACCAGGCAGTCCTGGCCTTTTTTTGGGTCACAGGCTTTAGCCTTAAGCATTCCAGGTGCATCTCTGCTGCTCCCTCTCCACTTTGTAGTTACAAGAGATGAAAGTGATGGACCTGACCAAGGCATGCAGTGTTCCGTGTGCAGTACCACAGGTGCTGAGTACAGAAGGATTACCCATGGTAATACGGGTATATTATATCCCATCAATATGGGATGAACAAGGAGCAAGCAGAGAAACAAGAGATCGATGTTTAAAGCATCAAGAATATTGGGGGACCCAATGTACTCAGAACCACATAATTTTTAAAAATTAAGCAATGTGTGGTTTTTCTGAATCAGTTGGTTGCAAGTCTACAAGGATAGATATAGAAATATAAAGTATGCATTGCTGATTTTTACATAATTTCTAAATAATTATGTCAAAATCTTTATGTAGATGTCAATTTTATTTATGAACAGTGTGGCCTTAGCATAGCTAAACCAGTAGTAGTTCTGCCTCTGGCCACAGTAAGAACAGAATCAAGCCCAAAAGTATTTAATAATGGAAAAATAAAGAGATCAGCTATCATAGAACCATGGAATGGTTTGGTTTGGAAAGGACCTTGAAACTCATCTGGTTCCAACCCCCTGCCATGGACAGGGACATCTTCCAATAGGGTTTGTCCAACATGGCCTTGAACACTTCCAATACAATATTTTTTTCCCAAATTAGCAATGTTATTTGGCAGTGCCAGACAATAATTTTGTAGTCAACTCAGTGCAATGTATTGCACCAGTGAAATCAGGGGTTTCTCAGCCATGGTGGCCAAAGGTGCTCAGCGGGGTCCCATTGTTCCGCAGGATGGGCATTACATGAAAGATGTTGAACCACAGACATGCCAACAGCATGAGGGTTGCTTCTGAAATTCCAGGCTGTCTGGATTACTCTGCGAGGGAAAAGATGCTTTCCTGTCATCACTGGGCCTGCCCCAGTGTCTGTTCTGCTGTGGGGATGGTGGGCCGAGCAAAAGGGCAGGAGAGGGCAAACCCCACCCTCGCAACTCGCTCCACTTTCTTGGTGCTGACTCACTCTGATCATTAGATTAGGCTCCCCATCTGGACTATTTTTGGCTACTGCAGTTGATATTTGAGGTTTATTTTTACCTATTACTTATTTCTATGAAACTGAAAGCAAGGATGGTGTCATTGTGAGGAATTGTGTCTGAACCCTACAGTGAGAGAAGCGCCTGCACACGCTGTACACAATATTAATTGTACTTTTACAGATTCTCTTAGCAGTCATCCTAGTAATGACTACCAAAGCAGCAGTTAATTACATTGGTCCCATTTTTGCTCCTCACCTCATTATCTGTGCCTGGCAGTGTGGTCCTGCAGGCCTGGCAAAAAGTCTGGCCATGCCCTGGCAGCACAGGGATAGTGTGGGACAGAGTGGCAGATGGCAGCAGCACTATTTATAGCTCCAGCCGGGCTGCCCAAGGTGAGTGCTGCCCAGAGAGTCTGGCACAGTTGTTTTTAGCTATTGGGGCACCAGGAAGGCAATTTCAGATGCGGGGGGGAAAGAAAAATAACTCAGAATTTGCATTCCTCACAAGTCACCCTGGAAACGCCCAAGGCTCGCTTAATATCGATTCCTGCATTTTCTATCCAGTGGAAGCTATTTTTTCCTCATAATCTCTGCCCTGTCTCCACTGGTTGCCCTGAAATGTTCCAAATCCAGCCTGCCTCCAGCTTTGTAGCCTTGGCCCTGACTGAGCTGGAAGAATTTATTGTGCTGTGGAAGTTGTGCTGCCATGGCAACTCAGGCACATGGAATTTTAATTGCAAAGCACAATATATATTTATGAAGATAATTAATAAAAATGCTAACAGGCTGTTTTTATTACATTCACAGTATCTTTTGTAATGTGCTTTTCACTCTTGTTTGCACAACAGTTAAGTGAGGCAGGGAGGGTTAAAACCACTAATTTTACTGTTTCCATCATGAAGTTTGGGGGTTTTGTATGTTTTTTTTAATTTCAAATCAGATCAGATGAAACATGGGGTTTTTCAGTTTTTACCCTATTTGTGTATGGTTGATTTGGGGTTTGATGGCACATTTATAAAGAGATGCAAGAAATATTTCATAGCATCATTCCATACCAAAGCAGCAGGACTTGTGCAATTGGATGCTTGCAGTCCTGCAGCTCCAGGTGCCTGCCTGATAAAAGCCTGTGAGGAGGCAGAATAAGGAGAGATGACCTGAAGTTCTGTATTATCCAAGGAAAATGCCCTTACCTTTGCTAGGAAAATTAATCCACAAAATCAGAGGTTTATGTCCAAAAAGGAGACAGAGGAATCCTTTTATGTTATTGGAATAAAGGGAGAGGCCATGGGGCATTCCCCTGGGATCTCAAATTTTTGGAGGATGCAGCCTCCCTTTTTATCCCAATTTCCCAGCCACATTTCCCTTCTCTCTTTCCCCATTGGCTGAGGTACTTGAGAGGTACAGACTTCCTGGAATGCCTGATACCAAAGATTTCCCTCTAACGTACAACCCTCCCTTTTAATTTTTAATTCTTATGGAATTTAGGGGTTTTTTTTTTTTTCCCCATTGTTACTTTCATCTTTCAGTGTCTAATTTTATTTATCAGCAAACCTAAAGTTTATTTGTAAAAGCAAATATCTTTTTCCATTCATGAATCAGTGGAATCCTTCCCATTTTTTCTTTTATCTCCCAGTGCTACTTTATGTACCAGCAGACCCATAGCTTGTTTGTAAAGACAAATCCCTCATTCCTCTCACCTTGTAGCCACTCCTGCCTTTCCAGTGCAGTGCAGGTGTTTGCCAGGTGGGTGCTGGTGCTGTTGTGCCAGAGCCCCTCTCTGCTTCCCTCAGTGCCTGGGGCAGCATAGCCATGTTTTCATGGAATAACATGGAACTGCAGCCACAGCTTGTCAATAACTCAAAATGGAGGCATAATGCACTGTGCCTGATCTGTGCTGGAGGTGAATTTTCTTGCTTTATCTTATTGACAATTAAAGCCCATTGTATTGTTTTGTTATTGATTTTTTTTGGACTGTAAGCCATGCACTAATTCTGTCTTCCTTTGAGTAATAATTTTTGTTATGAAATATTCTAGATATTTTTATTTTGAAAATAATTAAAGAAACCCAATAAAAATATAGATTTTTTTTTTCATTTTAATTGTATGCAGCACTGACATAGTGATCTAGATGGAGTACACCTGTTTAGTTATTCCAGATTTTCCTTGTTTCTCTGACCCTCAAGCATGAAGATTTTAATTCTGTAGCTGCCAGCAAAGTGAAATGTCATCTAAGTCATTACCATAATTTTTCCCATGTATGTGCATTATATGAATTTAAATGCTAATGGGAGTATTTTTTTTTAAGTGTGTTGCTTTGTAAAGTTTCTTTTAAAAATAAAAAACTGAACAGGACTTCTTTGTTTAAAGATGAATGGTATGATACCAATTGATCTTTATATTGGGACAGGAAAGTTATCTACAATTCAATTCAATTATATCTCTATATTTCATCATTTACTACAAGCTTTCTCAGGTGTTCACAAAATACTACCTCTGTTATAATACATTGTGCATTTATTGTGCTGTCCAAATGATTTTATTGCTGTGTGATAGCTTTAAAATGGATGGGAAAACAAAAATACATTCTGCTCATTAAAGAGTTGTGTATCAAGTTCAACTTCATTAGTTTTGATTAGGATTGAGTTGGTTCCATCTGTGCTGTCAGCTTTGTGCATCTTTCACAGAAAAGATGAGAGATTGGAAATCCAATTCTCTGCTTGGTGTGGTTTGCCCTCTTCCTTGGTGTGGTTTTGTACAAAATTAACTTGGCTGGACTCCATTTCTTTGTAGCTGAGGTTTTTATTTTTGGCTTCAGTTACCTGGCAGAGGAGTCTTTGGCCAAGTTTTGATCTTCTGGTTACCATGTAAATTACTTTTTTAAAAAAAAGCTTCAAGTGTGTTGGTTTCAATGCATTTTCAAGATTAAGAAATACCACAACATGTTACTGCTACATTTAGAAATATTGTCTGTGATAGTACTGAAATACATTAAAAACTACTTAAGGGAGGAAAATAAAATAGGATTGGCTGCTAGAGATGCAGATAACTTTCCTGAGTGGAGAGCTAACTAGTATTATAGGGAGCACTGCATGAAGGTAGGAGGCACTGAAATCTCCAAGAGAAGTTAATGAGCAATCAAGCAAAGCCAATCTCTGTTGATAACAGATGTCCATTCCTACACTGCTTCAGCAGACAGAATTCTTCCTATAGATAGACACATATTTAATAATATACATAATATTAGACTTATGTATAGATTATAACATTATACTATGTATAACAATATGCATAATATTTTGAGGGGGATAGAATGTAAGAAAATAAAGATAGTGCAGAAGGCAATCTCACCCCTGAGGAGTTGCAGCTGCACTAATTACCAAAGACTAGGAGCAACCCTGCCCTTAACAGGCCACAGCTGTGTCCAATAAGGATGGGTGCTATAAAAGAGTGGGTTAGGTGAGGAGAAAGCTGGAGTTTGTTGGCTGTGCTGTGAGGAGCTGGCCATGAGCAATCACCAAGAAGGTATGGAACTCTTGCAATAAAATGACAACAGTATTTAATAAATATACACCTATTTAAATGGTAGATGTAAGCATAGCAGGCACACAGGTGATCTGGGAGATCCTGTGTTACAGCTGCTAATGAATTACGCCAGCTCCTGTTTAGGGCAGCAGCTCTTGTGCTCTGTTCTTTCCAGTGCTTTCAGTTGCAGAGGACCTTTAAACTTTTTCCTCCATGAAATATGAAGTGGCACAGAGCTGCTGCTTTTCATAGAGATAAGAGGGAGTTCCTTGAGAGCTCCAGCTGCTCTAAATTGGGCTGGCTGCAGCCCTGCCCCCTGGCCTGCCCTGCTGACCATTGCCACCTCCTCTGCTTTTGCACTGCCACTGTGGCTTGTGTGAGCAGCCAGAAGAGTCATCAGGGAGCTGACCTGGATGGAAATTAATGATGTATTTTCCTCTGGGGTAGCTGTGGCCTAGATTAGTTCAGTGTGTGATCAGATAAGTGCTGCTTCTTGCTTAGGGGAGTGTGTGGGATGTGCAGCCAAGGGGAGGGGCAGCACAAGCCATGGTCACTGCAGTTGCCATGTGCTCCTTACACAGCTGGGATGCAGCATTGCAGAAGGGGATGGCTAATGGAGGCAGGGGTTAATTTGTCCTTTGACTCAAAGTGATGATCAGTATGTTTAATCCCCTTAATTTCCAATAGGGTCATCATTTTTTGTAGGGTTAAATTGCCATTGTTTGGCCCCACAAAATTAGTTCTGAAGTATAAAACACAATTCTGCAAGCTGTTGACTTTAATTTTTGTGAGTGGCTATGCAGGCTAGAGCAGCACTGTGGTATTTGTGAGGTCCCTAGGACGCGATGAGAATTTGATTCTAAGTTCTCAGAAGGCTGATGCATTATTTTATTATAGGCTTTTTTATTTTATTATATGGTATTATATGAAGGGTTTATTGTTTTGTCATATGATATGATAATAAAGAATGCTATCCTAAAACTATACTAAAGAAAAAGAGAGGATACATCAGAAGGCTAAACAAGAATGATAATGACAGCTTGTGACTGACTCCTCAGAGTCTGACACAGCTGGCTGTGATTGGTTATTAAGTTAAAACAACTCACATGGAACCAATCAAAGATGCAGCTGTTGGTAAATGATCTCCAGACCACATTCCCAAGCAATCAGGTAATTATTGTTTTCATTTCTCTCTGAGGCTTCTCAGCTTCCCAGGAAAAAATCCTGGGCAAAGAAAAGTTGTCAGAAAATATTATAGTAATACTGCACACTTTTCCATAATGGTAGTTTTATCCTTAGAAATTAAAAGATTACTTTCATGTTACAGACAGTCTTTGAGATCTTGAAAAATTCCAGTAGTTCTATTGACAAAAAGTAACAACAGAACCCAGGCAATATCTTTAGTGATTTCAGTCATCCCTTGGTGCTTTCTCTAAAAACCCCTTCAAATGTGGATTTTAGACAACTCCTGGACACAATTTTATTTTGCTTAGCTGGAATAAATCTCTTTCTTGGCTTTTTCCTTCCTCTTTGAGGTGATGTGTGGGAACCTCTGAGCAGCTTCACGTGTTCCCAGCACTCGGGCTGTAATTGCAGCCTGCTGCTAAGAGCTGCTCTTCTCCTCTCTCTGGGAGCCAGCTGGAAAATCAGTAGTAAGCTTAACAAAGCATGAAGAACTATTGGCATACAAATTAACACTTAAATACTTAAGGGTCTGGGCTGTTGGTTTGAGGGGTTTTTTTTGCAAGCTTCTGAAATACACGTTTGTTCTCTCTAAAAACAACTCTGCAACATCATTGGCTATTCCTAGGTTATCCACTGGAAAATAGGTGTGAAAGATACATTTGCTTTGCAGCTGCAGTGATGGTAATGCACTTTTATCTGTGTTTAAGGTGTGTTTAGTGTACTTAGAATGCAAAATTTTTTTATTTCATGAATATAGACTCCTACCAGTCCTAAAGACCTGGTTTGATGCTTCACCCTATGATGGTCAATGCCAGTGATGATGGGATTTATCTTAACCCACGTGAATGTAGTTCCTAAGCACTTATTTTGTATTTTTCTTCCTTTTCTTGCCCAGAAGCTTCCCAGCAGTGTTTGTTTGTGTCCTGCAAGATTCCTCCTATCATCCTGTAAATTATTGATGAGGTCTGCTCTTGGACCATTTGTTTGTTGTGAATAATTTCAAAGACAAATAAAAGACCCCTCTGCAAATTTAATGTATTGCCCTTTTGCAGTGTGTTACATTGTTTTCTTGGAACAGTGCACAGGGAGAAACAAGCCAAAGCTATTTTGTTTGAAGTTTTATGCATTATATATTTTTTTCTGTGAAGCTACAATATGTGACATATCTTGGATGACCAGGAATTACATAATTTGCATATGGAATATCAAATGCTTTTAAGTTAGTAATTTAGATATTAGTATTCTGGTTGTGTTGAAGGACAAACAAGCAAAAGATGGATTGTTTAATTACATGATGGGCCTGAGAGTTAGAGACAGTGCTGTGAGTTTTAACTCTTCATAGCCCAAACAAAAATGTGCCTCATAGAGGAAGGGATCATCCCTAGGTCAGCTGGGAAATATGCAAAGTTGATTTCTCCTGGACACAGTGAAACTGCATTTTTGTGTGTGTTATCAGAGGAAAGGTGGAGGCTCCATCTGCTCTATACTGAGTTTCAAGTCATTTTTCAGGTGAAATCGGGATTTCTTATTTTTCTCCCCACCACTTTGATTTGTGATGAGCACTTTAAGCGCTAGATGAAGTAATATATATATGAAGTAATACAAGACAACTTAAAAATTGCAATAATTGTATTTGAGATATGATCAATCCCTGGAGTTTTAAACCTGGAATCTTGCCTCCCCCACCTTTTTTTTCCCAAGTTTGTTATTACGTTAATATCCCATTTTTCAATATGTAGCTGACACTGCTGCTCAGATAGGGCTGAACTTTTAAGTAATTTTTCTAGCACTTGCTTTGAAACAGCAAATTTAGCTTCAAGAAAACGATAGAGATAATTTCAAAATGTGTCTTGAGACTGAACTTATATATTTTGTCTTTTTACCTATCACACAAAGCAAGGCTGAACTGAAAATAACAGGCTGTGATCTTTAATATTGTTAACTGCTGATTGAGCCACTGTGGTACTGCATTGGGAGGTTTAATGGGGTTAAAAAAACTTAGATAAAATCATCTTCAATTATAAAACTAGAATTATCTGTTAAATTATTAGCTCCCTACCTTACACTGAGACATACATAGTAATTTATTTATTGAAATTTCCATTATGAATAGAATATCCTAGTTTCATGTTAGATTTGTAAGAAATTATGCATCAAGTCAAATACTTTTGGAATCTTTGCTGATAAAATATTTTTTGATTAAAAGGAAACTTGGGTAAATGGGCACTGTCATGTAGGAGAGCAGAAGGCTGAGACACTCCAGGTGTTTCCTGGACACACATTTTTTGGTTTTCCTATAAATAGAAACCTGAATCATTGCAGAAAAAGCTGCAGGTACTTTATGGAAAACTTCTACCATTTTGTGTTTAGACTCAGATCTGGTTTTATCTAGTTTTGATGTTTTCCATATTTTATATTCTATCTTAGTAAGACATTTATATAATGGCACATTAATCTTTTCCCTCTGCTTAATCTCTCCGTGAAAAGCTGTAACCTACTTTCTGTAACAGTATATTTATTTTTCTTTCTTGGTCTTGGGAACGTGAAACTGCTGTTGAGACTCAATTCTGCTAATGCCCCGATCAACATTTGTTCTGTCTGTTCCTACAAAAACCAGACTCATTATCTTAATAAACTAATTAGATGGATCCTTAGACAAAATACACCTGCCTTTTGGGTCATAGTTATAAAACAATTTGGGGAAGTTTACAATGCCAAAATGCACATTAAAAATGTTCACCATAGTGCTGCCCTGTAGTAATTAGCATATCCACAAAGAAATGTGCTCATTTTGTCTGATTTTTTCCTAAGCAGGAGTCTGTTTGTGGGCCACTAGGTTGGTAGAAATGTCCTTGTGACTGTGCTCTGTGCTTGTATGGGCTGTGTGCCCTCAGGGAGCTTGCTGTGATTTGGGAGCCTCTGTGCTCTGCTGAAGGGGTCACACAGGAGGATTCAGATAAGAGGAGTGACTGGAAGTGCATTGTGGCTTTGGTGGTTTAGAATAAAATGAAATAAAGTGGTTTGATTGGAAGGGACCTATGACAATCATCCAGTCCAACTAACCATTTCAGGGCTGAGTAAAGGTTTAGGCTTGTTTTCAAGGGTGTTCAAATGCTCTTTATAAAACACTGGATACACCCTGTGTAAAGCAGAGACATGAGATGCCAATCCCAGTGGGTTCTGCAGCTTTATCATCCATGTCAGGGAAGGTATAGGTTGGATATTAGGAAGAAATTTTCCACTGAAAGACTAATAAAGTACTGGAATGCTCTTTCCAAGGAGATGGTAGAATCACAATCTCTGGATGTGTTTCAGGAAAGACTGGACATGGCACTTGGTGCTATAGGCTAGTTGAGGTGTTTAGGGCATAGGTTGGACTTGATGATCTTAGAGGTCTCTTCCAACCTCATTACTCTGTGATTCTGTGGTCATCCTGCTCCAAAGATCAGGTTTTATTACAGTGATGTAGTGGGTTAGCTGTGTTGCAGTCCTTATTAAGACTTAATACAATTTTTATGGCTTTTGAAATTATTTTTTTCCACTGTTTCTCACACACGAACTAAAGTTTCAGCAGCTGCTGAGATGTGTGGCATGTCTCATATTTAATACTGGCACATGCAGCCAGTGTTAAATATGAGACCCTTTGAGTGAGGAGAGATTTCTCCTTCCACTGAGCTGAGCTCCCAGGCGGATTTTTCGTCCTGCTCTGAAGTGAAGGCATTTCTAAGATGAGGTTTAGCCACTCTGCCACAGTCTGTGACGGGAGAGTCCCAATTTCACAGATTTGATACATGGGGTTGTGTGTACCTTAATTTAGATGCACATAATATTTGAAGGAAAGGGTGCCAGCTCTCCTGCTTGTTGGTAATTTTTTTATTATTATTGTTATTAACTTGCTTGCATATGTCAGCAATAACAATAACTTTTGTAAAGTAGTTTGCTCCTTTTTGCCATTAGGAACAGAATGTATTTGAGTATCATGTGATGTTCTTTGGGTCTTACTTAATCCTTTGGCCATGCTGTGTGCTCCTTGAAAATGGTGATGTACACAGTCTTACAAACCATCTTAGAATAACCTGGTTTGGAAGGGACCCACAAAAATCATCAAATCAACTGAGTCCTAATCCCAAGCTCTAGTTGGGACCTTACACTACAAGGGATGTCATGCCACTGGCTGAGCACAGTGTATGGCATTCAGTTTTAAATCAGTACTAAATAATAGAACACAATAGATTGCTTTATATGTTCTCAATTGAACTTTTCATATTTAATGTTCTAAACCTCGTGTGGATCTCATTTTTGTAAGCCAAGTGACCCAAACCAACATAGTCTATTAGTCTGTAAATGCATAGATACTGAAAGGCTTTTCTAGAAAGAACAGCCTCTGAAAATACAAAAAAAATATAAACTGCATGTGACTCACAAATACTGCTCACCTGGAAATGTGATTGTTACATATAAATGGATGGAAATGGATGTATAAATGAATGTGATGTTACAGACGTGTGGATTCATAGATAGTAGAAAGCTATCTTTATTTTAATTTTCCCTGGTATGCATTTGTGAACTTTTAAATGGTTCTTCCAATTAATATTTCTTTCACTTTGTGAGGTAACAGTTGCCCATGGTGGTAAAAGTGGCAAATACCCCATTCCCTGTGAGGAACGTTGAGTTTGTTTTCATTTTATCATTACAACTTTCCTTCACTCTTCTTTGCCTGGAAGGGTTTATGCTGAAATGAGTTAATTGCATTTATGATGATGAAAGCAGTTGGTTTTATGTGTTTGATGGTTATTCCTTGTTTTTTATGGGATGGGAAATTATTGTTTTTCCCTTTAGTATTGCTCATTGGCAGAAATGTCAGAGATGCCAAGGAGAGATTGTGTTGGTTCACTTTGAATTAGCATATTTAAACAGATTCACTTTTGTCATTGAGAGAGTTTGCACAGACATCAACAGAAATTTTATTCATGTCTTATTTTGAAAATCAAGGGAATCAGTAAGAAATTATTGTGAAGTAACAGGATTATGTGTAAATCTAGATAACTCCCCCCTTACAGTCAAAATAATTGGAATAACTAAACATAATCATTAAATAAGAGATGCACATAGGGTTCCTTGATTTCTGACAAGCAGACAGAACTGTTGCAGTATCCCTGAAATCTAGTTTTTCTTATATTCTGCCTGTATGAAGTGCTTGAGAAATGTTCAAATACACTAAAAAGCAATACATAAAAGACTGGTAACATTTGAAATTTGAGTTTGGATTATTTCTGTGTACTGTGCTGTCCTTTCAGTGTCTGGTCTCGGTGGTTATGACCCATATGTGACCAGATAAATCCTGTCTGATGTCAGTGCTGTATTGATCTGAATCTGAGGAGCCAATCGAAAGCGAATTCCAGTTTTCCAACAATAGGAATAAACTGGATCAATATAAAAAAGGCAAAAATAGAGTTTCTTGTGGTGATTCACACATTGCCCCCACAGGCCCCAGTTACATGCAGAGGTCTCTGTCATGGCCCTTCCTTTGTCCTGTGTGGTGCTGTTCTCTCTGCTGGGAAATGGGGCTTGGGGAAATTGGGGAAGCTGGATCCAGAAATCTCTGTAGCCTGAATGGGCTGGTTTGCCTTGGAGTTGGAGTCAGAGAATGAGCTGGTGGGCATGGCAGTTTGTAGCACCCTGAGAAACTTGGAGTATAACAAAGGCTAGTGAGGAGGTGAAGGTTCTGGAACATCTCTGCTGTGGGGAAAGCTGGGACTGTTCAGCCTGGAGCAGAAAAGGCTGGAGAGGATCTCACAAATGTGCATAAATACCTGGAGGGAGGTTGTAAAGAAGCCAGAGCCAGGCTCTCCTCAGTGGGCACACAGGAGCCTCATCAGAACATATGGACAAACTCCTTTACTGTGGGATGAGCAAGGACAGGTTGTCCAGGGGGATTGTGGAGTCTTCACCTCCAAAGCTGCCTGGAAATGGTCCAGGACAACAAGCCCTGCCCTGCCAGGCAGGTTGGATCAGATGACCTCCAGAGGTCCTTTTCCAGACAAAAATTTGTGATGCTTGTCCTTGCAGTATTTTTCTTCATTAGTTCATCTAAAGTTGTATTAAAGACTTGTAGGAATAAGCTCAGATACAACTCACTGTAGGCAGCATGTGCCTAAACCTGCTCTTAGCATATGTAGTGTCTCTGTGTGCTGCATTCCCTCTCCTTGAAACCAGGAGAAGACTTGAGGGAAGGGCTGAGTACTCTCCTTGTATCAGCATCTCTAAATTGCTTATGCCCGTGCTTCATCCTGCAGCCAACTGCAGGGATGCACTCACAGTACACGCTGCCTGCTGGTTGCTCAGCAGACACCTGAAGGGATGCAGGTTCAGCAGCTGTCCTCAGTGTTTCAGCCCCTGTGAAGGATTCAGAAATTGTAGATGAATAGAAATTTTTAAAGTAAATTTGCTTAAAGACCAGGAATAAAATAGAATGAAGTGTTATGGGCACTGATAGCTGGCCTTATCTAACTTTTCCTTTTAGTGCAGTGTTAATGGTATCTTTGTAATTGCTTCCACATTCTGACTGAGGCAGGCACAAAACCCATGTGCTTGTATTTTTCTCCTTTTCCCTAACTGGCTGGCTGGCCTTCATCTTCTGCTGTGCACTGTTCCCTCAGTCTGGAGTAAAGATTTACAGATCTTGTTGAAAAGTGATTTTGATCTTTTATGCTCCCAAAGAGCCTGAGTCTTTGGTCTGGTGGGCTGATGTCAGTGTTCAGTGGTGCAAAGGGCTCTCAAGTCAACAAACCCACCAGCTTTTGAATTTCTTACAAAGAGAATTGAGAAGATTGCTCTATAATGGAATCTTAATAGTCCTGGAAGGTGAGTGGTTGTAAAAACTCCTTCCAAATAATGAAGTTCCTTTTGCAGCAAAGAAAAGGTGAAGGTGATGTTGTGACAGCAAGTATTAAAGTGAAGTGTCCAGGATATCAAATGATTGCTGAATTACAGAGCTGTTGTCAGGGAGTGGGTCTGGGATGTACCTGAACTGGTGTGTAAACATTCGAGCTTGCCCTGGGTCTTTGCTGAAGTGTTTCTGCCTGGATTATTGGAAGAACTCCATTGTTTAAGAAGATGAGGGACAGGAGTTTCCTTTCTGAAGAAACAAGCCTGTGTACTTCAATGACAAAAAGCTTAAGGAGCTTTTAAAAGACAATATATTGGCAATTCTTTATGTGCATGCTGCTGCAAGGCATTTCCTCCTTGTTAAAATCAGTGTCACTGAATTGGATAAACTTGCAGCATTTTCTCCTTTTATTAATGTTTTGCTAGCAGGAAGCAATACCAGATGCCAAAGGTCTGGGTGTGCTAGTACGGTATAGCTGTAAATTTTATTGGAATTCTTCCTTAGACCCAGCTTGTGAAGGACAAGTCTGGAAAATGAGACTTGAACTGGTTACACTGATCATGTTATCTTTTGATGGCAAAAGTAGGCCTAATTTCAGAATTTGTAAAAATGTTTCTAGGTAGATTGGTCAGTAATGCTATAGGAAACTTACCTTCTAAGACCCAGAGTTTTCTTCTTAAAGATTTGATTTTTTTTAAAGAATTACAATAGTATTGGGGTTTTATATTTTCTTGTACTGAAAATTTCTAGGCTTGTGAAAAATCATTGTAAGTTTTGGAACACTATCAATTGGAGTAGATAGGTAGGAGTCAAGGATTCAACTACACAACTTTTTCCATTTCCTGTGAAGTTTGACGTGAATTTTCCACAGCCATCTGATACTGGGGCAGTTAAGGATTGCTTGTTAGAAACAGGCTTTAACCTTTCCACTTGCTTCTGAAGATTATTCTGAGTTCGAGCTGAAATACTCAAATGCTAAATTGCAGATTCATTACCAGAACATTTTTTCTGATCTTTACAAATACATTTGTGGCTTTACCAGAGGAGACATAATCAGCAAACCAGAAGGAACTTGGGCAAAATTACTTGCTACATGGATGAATCTGTTGGCTAGCTTTTCATTGTTTGTCTGTTTGTAAAGTAATGCCTATAGACATATCAGAGGAAAAGGTGCAATGGTCATGAATAAACTGGATAATGTGGCATTTACTTGTGCTCATCTGTCCTCATGTCCTCCAGAGAGCCAACCTTGGGGAGTGCTAGCCATTAAAAACCAGATCAAACCTCAGACAAAATCCAGTGCTTAAACAACTTGTCTTCAGCATTTAACAAAAGAATGCTTGATATCATACCTGCTAAAGATCACAAAAACCAAATGAAGCCCCAACATAGTAAAATATATATGGAAATACTGTGGCATCTACAAACAGATGTGGAGAAAAAACATACCCAAACAACATCAGGTGTACAGAGCACCCCAGCTCTTGTGGCAGATCAGGGAGCTTCCAAGCTCAGTCCTTGCGGGTAACTCTGAATTCATCTCATTCCATGCCTGTAGTAAAACACCAAGCCTGGTACATTTAGAAGTTGACCTCGTGCCCAGTAGCACAAATAGTGTTTTTCTTCTGTCAACAACATTCAGAAAGGATATGGGAGAGTAAGGAGAATAAATTATGTATCGGTAGCACAGGAGAAAGAGAGTGTGTGTACAGAATGGCAGAGGGAGAAGGAAAACAAACCACAAAGATAGTAAAGGTCACGGATATCTTTTATTTTTCAGAACAACAGAGTTTATGGAGAATTGTTTTGTGTCTGATCTAATTATGTTGGGATTTTTTTAGAGAAAAATGTCATCTCCTCTGTTGCTGATTGATGACTCAATCCTGCTAAGGGCTGAGCTGTTTTTTACTTCTGTGACTGTTACAGTATAGAATTCCAGAATGGTTTGGGTTGGAAGAGACCTTAAAGACCATCTCATTCCACCTCCCCTGCCATGGGCAGGGACACCTTCCACTAGAGCAGGTTGCTCCAACCTGGTCTTGGATACTTCAGGTGCAAGCACAGCTTCTCTGGGGTACCTGTGCCAGGGCCTCCCACCTTCACAGGGAGGAATTTCTTCCCAATATTCCATTTCACCCTGCCCTGTGTTAGTGTGAAGCCATTCCCCCTTGTCCTTTTCAGTTCCTGATGTAGAGTCCCTCTCCAGCTTCCTTGTAGCCCCTTCAGATACTGGGGCTGGGAGGTTTCCACAACCTTCCCTTCTACAGGCTGAACAGCCTCACCTTTCTCAGCTTGTCTCTGTAGGACAGAAGCTTTAGTCCTCTTATCAACTTCATGGCATCCTCTGGACTTGCTCAAACAGTTCCTTCTCCTTAAGACTGTCATCACAACACATCACTTTCTTTTTTAAAGCTGCCTACAGAGTAGTATTGACATAAGAATTAGTATTATTCTCAGACTTCCTTTTCTTTCCACAGTCTTTAAGAACCATGGAATTATCATTCTTTGTCACCCAGGTCTACTTTGTCCAGCATCTTGTAGCTAAAAACTATCAGCAGCAGCAGCTTCTGAGAGGGTTAAAAACTTTATGCTGGACAGGTGGTCAATATGTCCTCATCATCCTGCTCCCAAGTAGTTTTAAGATTGATTTAAGTGTTAAGATAAACTCTCTGCCAGGATGAGAGGACGTGGCTTCAAGTTGGGCCGGGGCAGGTTTAATTTAGATATTGGGGAATTTTTTTTCTCTGAAAGGATAACTAGGCATTGGAGCAGACTGCCTGGGCAGTGATGGAGTCACCATCCTTGAAAGCATTGAAGAAATGTGTGGATGTGGCACTTGAGGATGTGATTTAGTGGTGAACACAGCCACGCTGGGTTGTCAGTTGGACTCTTTCTTAAAGGTCTCTTCCAACCTTAATGATCCTCAGGATTCTGTGAAATACTTTGACAGCCTTCCAAAGTGAGCATCATTTCCCAGTTCCTTGGCAGTTATGTGGGTGATGCAACAGTTCCTAACAAGCTCCTGGCTAGTGCAGTCCCACTGGTAATATGTGTAAAAGCAGCAGAGTCCCATCCCACCTGCTTATAACACCTAGAGAACAATCTATTTAGAAATTATAGGTCAATTTGCATACCAGGCCTAAAAGAGACATGTTGTAGAATGTATCTGAGGATCCTGGGAATTCTCAAAATATGGCCACTGCCTGCTCAAACACAGGTTGAGAAGAATAGGACATAATTTGATAAAAGATGTTTACTTTCTTTGGGCAGAGCTATATTAGCAATCCAAAATGATGAGAGAAGAGATACTTTGATAGTAAATTTAGCTCCGGCTGTGACCTGCCAGGGCTGCTCAGATACAAACTATTGATCTGGCCCTATGGCCAGGAATCCTTCTGTTCCTTCTGCTTGTGGAAAGCAGTTTTGTCCAAAGAGCAAAAGATACAGCTGATAGTGAGCCAGAATTGGCAAAGTTCAGCTGACCAGGGTATTTACTGAATTAGCCTAAATATGTTGACTTTCAGCATATTGATATGTAACTGTTAAAAAAATACTCTAAAGAATAATCCTCTGGGTTTTTTTCTCAGCTTCTGTTTCTCTGTTAATTAGTACTCTCTGAGTGTTAGATGCTCTCAGTTGAATAAAAGCTGATGCTGATTAAAAGAAAATCTATTTATAGACAGGAGTTGAATTACAAGATATATGTTACAGAAACACTAAAGAAGAAGTGAGCATAAGCCAGACATCTTTTATTCAATGTCTTTAAAAGGAAGAGCTATTGATGTTTTTTCTTTTTTTTTTCCGAATACTGATTAGTAGGGAACCTGGGATTTTCTTGGATCACACATTCTACTTGGAGGGTTGTAATATGTATGGAAAATGAGGAGACAAAGGGATTGATGGTGTGTATAAGATGTGTTGGCACAACGTGCTGTCAGATTTCTCTGAAAGCAGGAATTTGGTAGGACATCAGTAATAACCAAACAGAGCTACGTGCTGGTTTTGCAGATCATTTCAAACCCATTGATTGACCTCATCACTTTTGTGTATTCTGTATTTTTTGACTGTGATTGTGTTTTAGAGGGCTTCAAGTTATTATTCATATTCCCACATGCATGTGGAGGGAACTGCACAGAACCATAGACAACTTAAAGGAACAAAATAAAAAATAGACCAAAAATCTGTTCCTTCAGCAAACACTTGGCTACTGAACCAATGTCATAATGTCAGTAACATGCAGCTGGCAAGTCAGGGTTTAAATTTATGGCTTTTCAGGATTAGGAGGCAGTTTATTGAGGGTACCTCCAACTCCAGATATCAGCAGATGTGTTTCACATCCTGGATAAACAAGTAGTGAATGTCTCTGTTGGCCTAGCAATTTTTACTTTCCATACAACATGTGGAAAAGTTTCAGTATCTGATCCTTATGAAGCATGGCACACCGGATTTTCTGGGCCTGGTAATTTTAAATGTTGAAAGCCTATTTTGATTTTTTCCCCTTTCCTTGATATTCTAGATGTAGCTTTTTTTAGCCAGTGAGGGGATGAAGTACAGGCAGGACAGTGTGCTGCAAAATCAGCTCTTTCAGCCTCACCAGAGATGCAGACCTTTAAAATGGGCCAAGCAGATGAACTTGAACTGAGTCTCCAGCAGAGAATCCCAGACTGGTTTGTGTTGGAAGAAACCTTAATTCTCATCTCCTTCCAATCCCTGCCATGGGTAGTGATACCTTCCACTAGAAAATGTAAATCGTATTTCCATGTGTAAACACATGTGATAAAACCCAGCTTGAATGAGTTAAACGTCTGAGATAAGCCTTTGGAAGTGAAGTACAGCATGAAAATTGCCTACTCATGTAGATAATGGTGTCTTCTAGATCCCACTGAGCTCTTTTGTTTTGGGTTGTTTTCTTCCTGGGATCTCTGCCTGGTTGTGCACACAAGGAATAGTGCATATCTAATGAGCTGCTTTCTTTTTCTTTCCCCTTGCTGTTTTTGCTTTGTGTAACCCTATGCCTCACTAGACACCATTCAGATCAGGATTTGAGGCTGGAGTTATTATTCTTCCATTTAGCATTTCTGCAGGACTCATCACTACAGTATTTCAGTGCTTCAGATGTTAATTGATTTTCATAACACCCCACTGAGATGGGGAATTATTATTAACCAGGGAAATGGAGCACAAGGAGATTGAGGTCAGAAGTGCTGCCCAGTTTGAATGCCAGCTTTGAGACACCTGTTATCTGGTTTATTATTTATTCAGTAGTCATATTAAACTCTTGAATTCCTTTAATTGCAGCTGCAATTCTGCATCTCATACTGAGTCAGAAGTTGGAACACAGGCAGTACAGTAAGGAAAACTCAGCTGAGCACTTTTGGCATTCTTTTCGTTAGGGATGTGCCTGTTTTCATGACAGTAACTTTGGGCAAAAGTGGGCCAAGTATTAAGTCGCAAGAGATTTTTTTCTTCCTTAATTTCTTCTGCTGATACAATGCTTATTCTTCAGCTCTTGGAACAAAATAAACAAGGCTCTACCTCCAGGAGTCTCTTCTGCTCCCTAATTGTAATTCATCACCAGAGTGGCTCCACTTGTGACAACAAATGAGTATAGAGGTTCTTTATGGAGTGTGAGATGTTCTTAATTAAAAAATTCCTGAAATGAATGCATAAAGATTGCCCTGTTTTTCTTTATTTTATGATTGCTTATGTACTCCTAATTTTCTTTTAACATTTATTCAACATAAACAGTTTTTTGTTCTCTCTGTTTTATTTCTGTGTTGATCTGCCTTCTGGCATCATTGGCCCATATTCAGCAGCTTCTTGATAGCTGGGAATGGCAGGAGTGTCAAGGACTCAGCATTGCTCCTCTGCAGAAATTCAGCTGTTCCAGAAGAGAGACAACTTGAGGCAGAGCTTGTTCAGCAGCATGGCAGCTGTCATAGCACTGGCATATGGAGATAATTCTTTTCCTCAGTAGAATATTTTCTCTGAGTTGACAGGAATTTTAGAAGTAAGATCATTAGGACCTGAATGCCTTGATAGCCATCTCACCTTGGTTTTTTTTTTCCTGATAAACTAACTAATCACGACTTTCAGAAGAATAAAAGTGGTCTGAAAACCTAAATGAGGGTGTCTGTAAACTCATGTGCTTTGGTACTTGAGAGCAGCGCTATCTACAAACTCTGCTGAAAAAAGATAGAAAATTAACTAAAGTATTGTTTTCTATATTTTAATAAGTAATTCTAAACTATCTTCCTAGATTAATTACTTGGTTTTCTTCCTTTATGAGTTTATCATATTTCAAAGATAGTTTGTCTTTTGAGGAGGAGTTAATTCTCCAGTCTTTGCATGTAAATCTTATTTTGGGCCCATATAATTATTTTCCTCTAGATTTTTTAGACACAGCTTTCATTAGTAGGGCTGAATTAAGACTGCTTCAGGTTTCTTTTAACTCTGTAAAAGTTCATGTGCCTTTGGGCCTTTACACAATTATTTTTGGCCCTAACTTGAGCATTCTCCTTGTCAACTTCTGTGTGCTCAGTTACACTTTGTCTTCCCCAGTCAAGACAAGTACTGGGCAGTCAAGTACAATGTCTCAGCTTGACTGGAAAACCTTGTGTGTGCTGGATGTGGTGATTTTCCTGAAACTTCCCCTGGATCTTTTCAAGTTCATGCTGAAAAATGTCTGTAAGAGATTTCTGTAATAAATTCTGTAACTTTCCAGGTAGATCTTTAATGCTGCTTCAGGCGTTTTCTCATAATTTAACTGCATGGTCAGATGGATTTGGGAGGCAGACTGCAGTTCTCCAGCCTCTCTGGTATTTGGAAGCCATGTAAATGAAAATAATCATTAAAGAAGTCTGATTAGAGAACTGCTTTTTATAATTCTTTTGTTATTAGTCTGTGTTTGTTGGCTTGTGATTTAGACAGTGGGGTTAGTTTTGAAATAAGCTTTTTTTTTTTTTTTATGAAGAATCCTGGTTAACAAGACACAATCTGAGAACTTAGAAGCTTTTCTGTAACAGAAATACTCTGTTTTCAAGATAAAAGTTATTTGTAAGGGATTTATATTCCAGGTTACAAGAGAAGGTTTTGTTGGTTTTTCCTTTAGGATTACAAAGGTAATGGAGAAAAGCACCATTTGATATTTGCCAACCTGAAAGTACAGCACACTGGAACCTGAAGATAATTAACTGTTGTAGCTCCAGCTCTGACATTTTGATACAACTTCCTCATTCACACAGTGATGTTCTTTAGGTCTGTCTGCAGTGATTTCCATCTTTTTCTAGAAATCCTTTATGAGTTTTTAATTAACACTTTTTTGGTAGATTCATACATACAACATTTCAAATTAGTAGCTTTAAGCTTGCAAGACAAAGCCTAATTTTTTGGTGGGTTTTTGCGTTGTGTTTTTGGTTTGGTTTTTTTGGTGTAGTTTTTGTGTGTGTGTGTTTGTTTGTTTCTGTGTTTGGGGGGTTTTTTGTTTGTTTTTTTTACTGCCAGAACAACACAATTAGTATATGATCTGTGGTAAAAACTCACCAGCAATTAAAGAACTGATAATTTCCTCAGAGTTTTAAATCTGAACCTTTAAGCCTGCAGGACAGAAAACGTGCCATGTTGTTCTTGTTCAACTGTCAAGCTATAACTGCATAAGAGACTAAAAAGGATTTTCATTTTCTTCTCAAAGCATTTTTGGAGAAGTCAGTAAAGCAGTTATCTAATGTATCCATATTGAGTACATGTTGAATTTTCTATTATATTACCTTTAATTATACTGTTAATGGGTTCATGTGTCAGGATTTTTCTCTTTTTATTTTTTTTTTTTTACAGGATTCTGCTCAGGAGAGTGTCATCAAACGAGATATCCATCGTACATATCCAGCACATGATTATTTTAAGGATACAGAAGGAGATGGGCAGGAATCTCTGTACAAAATCTGTAAGGTACAGTCAGTACTCTGAGTTTTAAAGTTCCATATTTTGTGTGACTTTCTTTTGCCTTGCTAACCCTGTTCTGGTCCAAGTTGTTAATCAGTAAGATTTTAAAGCTTTGTTTAGATTGCATGTGGAGACTGTGGTGTTTCTGCATTCCCTTTTGCAGCCTTGCATTTGGTACCTCTTAAGGTGCAGGTGAGAAGAGGCTCAGGCTGGCTTTGCTGAGGTGAGAGGGAGGAACCTGTTCAGAGGGAGTGGTGTAGGAGCTCCTCTTTTGCTCTGAGGTGAAGAGATTTGCAGAGGAGGAGAAACAGACCCTCAGAGCAAGCTCTGCTGTGAGATTTAACCAGAGTGTCGGTAGATAATTACCTGGAGAACAAGTTTTTGACCATTCCCAAGTAGTGTGTGAGCAGAGCTTTTCACTCACAGCTGCCAGATCACCTCCAATGAAAAACACTCTTTAATTTTTCCAATTTGCACATGGGACAGTTGAGGTACTAAATCAATAGATTTGTCCATCTTGTACAGACAGACTTCTTTTGTTTAAGAGAGATCCAGAAGGTGAAATATTGCAGCCATGCAGCGAAGCAGACACTGTTCTGGCTGGCAGTTGTAGATGTTGCTGTGGTTTTGGCAGTCAGCCAGCTTTTGTTTCACTTTTTTTTTTCCTAAAATTCATAAAATTCATGTAGAATATTCTGTAGAATATTATATAATGCAGAATTCATTCTGTTCATATAGAATGAATGATTGCCTTAGGCAAAGCCATTTCCCTTTCCCTTCCTCTTCCTTGTGGCTGTTTCCATCTCCTGCTGATTACTAGGAATGATGGAGTTGTCAAGCAGAAAAGTGTTCAGCCTTTGCTGTATAATGACACATTTTCCTGTTCCCCAGATAAATTCTCTGGTGATACAAACTCCTATTCAAATAATAATGTGGATGAACATTAAATATAGCTGCTTAGCTACTGGGCTTCAGTATTGTGAGCAATTCACTGTTTAAAAGAAATACAAAATTGGGGAATAAAGAGAACTTTCAAGCAATGTTATTGATTTCTTCCTAATCTTGGAGGACTCTAGAGGGCTACAGGAAACAGTTCCTGTGCCAGTCTGTGAAAAGAATAACAATGCAGGTAAATTATGGGCTTGTCACTTTGATACCAGTTAAGTGAACAATGATGGAATAATTCAGTTTTTCAGGAATTGCCTGTGAGAAGTATGTTATAATGTGAGTTTACTGAAAATAGATCATGACAAGCCAACACAAAATGCCAGAACTACAGGTTCCATTGGTGAAGGTGGTTGACTGGAATTCTGTAGCTCCTGTGGCCTGCCAAGCTCAGAATGTATAAATGCTGGACAAGTTAAGCATGAACAAGATACACATTAAGGAGTTAAAGACTGGCCAGCAGGTTCCTAAACAAGCACTGAATAAATGGTTTTCAGTCAAAGCATTAGGAATATCCCTTCTTCATTCCATGTACTCTGGTGAGTCACCTGGAAGAAATCAGAAAGTCCTTTCTCATGAAGATATCTTGGTGACACAGAGAAAAGGGGATGGTCAAATAATGAAGTGTAAAGGATGTGGAGATGGATGAACCTTATGTAGGAACAGTTTGACTTGAGCAACTCAGTGTTTTGCAGCTGTCTTTAGTTACAGTGTCCAAAATTAAAGACATCTATTCTACATTGCAAGGAATCTGTAAAGTTCTGTGAGGATGATTAAAGAATTTGGGAACATTCTTTGAAAAGAAAAATTCTTGTTCATTAAGGTATCTCACTCTATTTTAATAAAGAACAAATAAAGGAGTGAATCTGTCAGAACTGGAAGCAACTTAGAGAAATTACCTGTCCAGCAGGCAGCTTCAGAGGGGCACAGACCTTCCTGGTTTGTTTCCTTTCTGTAGGAAATGTGAATAATTCTGCATGTTTTCTAAATCTGGGGGCTTTCCTTGCTCTCAAAGCCTCTCCTGCTCCTGCAGAGGAAGTTGCTGTAGCTGTTATTGCATCAAGGTGCCCCCAACATTGGGAGTAATGTGCTCTGACTCCATGATTCAGAAGGCTGACTAATGCTTTATTAAAACTATACTATATTACATTAATACTGTATTTTAACTATAGTAAAGACATACTATATTATACTATATAAAAGATGCTAAAAAAAATCCATTACTGAGACAGTCAGGACACAGCTTTGACCCAATTGGCCAAGGAAACAAAACAATCCGTAGCAGAATCCAATTAACAAATCACTTTGGGTAAACAATCTCCATAACACATCCCACATGTGCCAAACAACAGGAGTAGTGAACAGAGATAAGAATTGATTTCTTTTCTTCTCTGAGCTTCTCACTGCCTACCCAGGAAAAATCCTGAGAAAGAGAATTATGTCTCTGTCTGTTCAGAGAATGTGAATGCCACAGTTCTCTTTTCTTGAAGGATCTTGAAACTCAGAAGTGCTTCATCCTTGACAAAGAGAAAGTCAGGCAAAAACTCTAGGAGGCCTGTGTGGATGAGCAAGGTGCTCCTGGACAAACTCAAAGACAAAAGGAGGCCTACAGAGAGTGCAAACGAGGGCACCTAGTGTGATAGGAATACAGAGAAATTGTCCAAGCAGACAGGGATCTGGTTTAGGAAACTAAAGCCCTGATAGAATTACATCTATGGCCATGGATGGGAAGGATGACAAGAAAATATTCCATGGGTACATCTGTGATAAAACTAAGATTAGAGACAGTGTGGGAGAAAATGTTCCTTCCTGTCCAGAGGCAAAGGGCAAACCTGCTTAACCCTGGACATGGACAAGGCTGAGGTACTTGATGACTTTTTTGCCTCTGTTTTCACTGGCAAGTGCTCCAACATCACTGCTGAGGCCACAGAAGGCAAAGGCAGGGACAGAGAGAATGGAAAACTGCCCAGTGCAGGAGAAGATCCAGGTTTGAGATGATGCAAGGAGCCTGAAAGGCCATGGAACCTGATGAGATGCGTCTGTCACTCTGAGAGAACTGGCAGATGGAGTTGTTAAGCCACTGTCCATTGCATTTCAGTCATGGGCATCCTGTGAAGTTCCCACTGAGTGAAGATGGGGAAATCTAACTCCCGTTTTTAAAAAGGCTCCAGAGAGGCCTTAGAGCCCCTCCCAGTGCCTAAAGGGGCTCCAAAAGAGCTGAAGAGGAACTTTGGAAAAGGACCTGGAGTAACAGGACACAGGGAATGGCTTCCCACTGCCAGGGGGCAGGGTTAGATGGGATATTGGGAAGGAATTCTTTTCCTGGCAGAGGTTGCCCAGAGAAGCTGTGGCTGTCCCATCCTTGCAGCTCTGGAAGTGTCCAGGGCCAGGCTGGACAGGGCTTGGAGCAAGCTGGGCCAGTGGAAGATTTCCCTGCCCATGGCAGGGGGTGAAATTGGATGAGCTTTTAGGGTCCTTACCAACCCAAACCATTCTGGGATTCTGTGATCAGAGACCTCTCTGTGTGTCCATCAAGTTGAGGGCTGCTCTTCCTGTGAAGCATTTTGTGTGTACCTGGAGTTTAATGACCTCTGTCACCCACTTGATAATGACCTCTGCCACTTGTTCTTGATAGAACATGTTCTGCATAGCAGCTTTGCAGTCACTTTCTAATTCCCTGCTACAAACAGCTTTGTCTCATCAGCAGCCTTTGTGCTATTTTTATGTGTTTTTATTTTTACTGGTTTTATGTATTTTTATTTTTACTGTGCTCTATTTATGTGTTCTTTAAGGTTTGTGAATATTTGCAGTACATCTTTCTGCAGGGTTCTGTGAGTGACCTCACCTTCACTCTCTGGATTAGAACTGACTTTATTCCTGCCTTTGGCTCTCTCTCCTTTAATCAATTATTTGAGGGAGTAAGGGGATGTTCTGTAGTAGCTCAGTTCCCCAAAAAGCCTTTGGGATCTTGGTGAAGGGTTTATGAAAATCCTGGTGATCTTGGTGCCTCCCTCATTCCTTCATGTGCTTGTTGGTTCAAAGAAGGATTTGGGAAGCATTGTTTTCTGGTAGAACAGCCACATCCAGTCTTCAGCATGGAATTATTCATAAATTTACTGATTACACTGAAGGGTTTATACCTACTAGCCAATATTGAGATCAGACACAACTACTGGGGAGAATTCCAGGCAGAGATTTCAGGCATTTCCACTTCTTCTTCGTCCTCTCATAGTTTCCTTAAATGACTGTGGATGTGACCAATACCTGTTTGGGTCTGACTGAACCTTGAATTTATGATTAATAAACTGTTTTCTCCAGTATGTGGGTTTTCAAGAAATATTGCTAAAGGCTAATTAATTTGCTTATAAAATTGTCATTCTATTGGGAATAAAAAGTAATTATCTGTGTTGAAAGTAATAATGTGGCAGCTTTGTATTGTTAGAATAACTTTTACCAGAGGTGCTGAGTACTTATCCCTTTATTCTAATGTGAAAGCAAGAAGTTTGAAGAATTGGATTTTTGAATATGGTTAGGAAGGGTCTGTCCTCAAGTGAGAGGGCAGAAAGCTGAAGAGCATTTTCTTCCTTCTCCACTGAAATGAGAGATGATCTGAGCTGTCAGATAAAAAGGAAAATCATTAAAAGCTCACTGCTTCATTTTAACAGGTCTGCCAGTTTTTGTTCCAACTCTTTATCTCCTCTTCAGAACAGTAGGAAACCAGGAAAGATGGGAACTTTTTCTGTTGCAGAACATTTATGTGACAAAGTACCTAAAAATAAACTTCAGGACTGACAGTGGTGATAAGGAATGAAAAGAGTTTCAGATTCTAAGACTGGAGATTTCACTTGAGGACACCACTTAAGCTGGATTTTCACAGAGCAAATTTTGGGCAATCTTTGTGAAAACTGCTGCTTCTTGCCTGCTTTCTGTTTAAATACTCTGCAAATTCTAGCTGTGTTTGAAGAGCTTACCTCAGTGTTACAATGCATAACTGAGTAATGCTCAGTGTCTGCTTCCAAGCTCTGTCCATGCTCACAGCCTGAGGCTCCAGGGAATCTGGGCACCTGGCAGAATTAATCCTCTCAGCTCTTTGCAGTGTGTGCAGTGCAGAATTTAACATGAGATGTGTTTTCCCTAATTTTTTGTTTAAAGTAACTCCTATTTAACAAACAACCACTGTGACTCTAATGGGGAGCAGGGAGCGTGGTGCAGGAAAATCAATCAGGTGATCTGGGACTGGGCAGACTGGGAAAACACACACAATGGTTTTCAGAAAATGGTAGAATTACTTCTCAGAGGCTCAGAGTTGGTGGTAGTGTTTCTCAGTAAGCTGAGGCCTTGCAGAAGGATGTGATTCATTTGTATCAGGATCTGTTTTGTTACTAAATATTTATCCCTTTGTGGATGAGATTTGTAGTTTTTTCCCCTTTCTGGTCTTGCCTGAAGGTTTTAGATGCAGGATCAGTGTGGAGGCTGGTTTGCTCTGAGACCAAACACTGTGTTGTAGTTGCAGGGTGTGTTTTCTAGTACCCACATTAAAGAATAACAAACTGCATTCTAGCAATGCTAACACTGAGTGTGCTCCATTATGGGATATTTTAGTTTTTGTTACTTTATACTGAAATATGGAAATCCCTTTGAGCTGCTCTTCTGTAATTTTTCCCCAATCCTGGTCTCACTTGCCTGCAGGTTTTAGGTGCAGGATCACTGTGGTAGCTGGTTTGCTGTGGCACCAAATGCTTTGTTTTAGTTACGGTCTGTGTTTTTTGGTACCCATGTTAGCAGAGAGAATAACAAACTGCATTTTAGCAATGCTAACACTGAGTGGGCTCTTTTATGGAGTATTTTACTTTTTGTTACTGTATATTGAAATATGGAAATCCCTTTGAGCTGCTCTGTAACCAACAGTTTCTATGCCCATGATAAGCTGGGTTATGCTTCAGCAGAGCTGCTGCTTAGTGCTGAAAAGTCTAATTTTCATAGTTATTTTTTTTACATTTTCATTTCCATTTTATTTCAGCATGTCTTTTCAGGTAGTCCCCTCACTGTGCGTGTATTCTTCCACATTTTTCAATCTTTAGTATCTCTTTAGATTTACAAATGGGAAGTTTCAGTGTTTGTCAGAGAGCAGATCTCTTTTGTTCCTGCAGAAATCTATTTGCCAATTAGAGGATAAACACAATCAGTGAAGAATTTATTTTTCACCTTTTTTTTAGTTGTTTCTTTTCTTTGCTCCTGGGTTGAAGTAGCAGTGCTGGTAAATATTGTTGTCTAGTTTCATTCAAAGGATTTTTAGTGTTACCTTGTTTTCTTCTATTTACATTACAATAAGCATCCTTCTCTGCATTTGTGTTCAGCAGCCCCATTCTTGCACACAATGAAAGATGCAATGAAATTATGTAGAATTTTCTGCTGAGCCTGAACCAGTGGAAAGGTCAGCTCTGGAATCCTGAAAAATGCTGGGAGTGCTCTGTTTGGGGCCTGCCTGGTTGAGGGTGAAGATTTCTACATCCTCTCAGCTCTCCCAGCTCTGGCAGAGGCACATGGTATAACAGATTCTTCCTGATATTCCATAAATGAGTAACTAATGTCTAAAAATAGAGTTTTAATGCAGAAATTCCTTGTGTAATGTGATACATACTCAATGCTGCACCCATAGGAATATTATTACTTTCAGACTGTTAGTCTTATTATAAATTCAGGTAGGGAGTTTTAAATTCTGCTGTTACTAAATTTATTTAGCAACTGAGCGTGTAATAAAATACCTTGTTGTGAAAACATTAAAATAAAATTAAAAGTAATAAAAATGTAATAAAATATAAATAATTTTAGTTAATAATAATAATTGAAATAATTATAAAAATAATAAAATACCTTGTTGGGACAAAAGTCTGCATCAAAGTATGGCTGTTTTCCTGAGACACTCTGAGTTTCAGACCCCATGGAAGTCTTTTAAGTCTCCTAAAGCAGATTTCAGCACAGAGCTATGTCTGTGTTAAACACTGAGTAGCTTCCCTTGGTCATTTCATAGAGAGGCATGACCTCTCCTCTTCCTCATTTAAATCTGCTGGCACTCACAGACAGAATTACAGAAATCCAAGCTGAGGTTTTAAATTCAGCTATCTTTCCCTTCATCTTTTAAATGCTAGTACATGGAATTTTTCTCCGTGGAATATTCTGTTCTTGGGAGATTTTCCTCTGTTAATTATTTTGGAGAAGAGTTTGTGCCCAGCCCTGGGTTCTTGGTTCACTTTCCCAATGTTGCAGATGGTTCTCAGTCATGGACTTTGGGAAGACTCTGCTTCCAAAGAATTCACTTTCTAATGATGATCTACTAATAACTGCATAGTAGCTCTTTTCAGTATTCAGATAACTATTAAAAAGATGTCTCAATTCTCTGAGCTCTTCATTTAGTTAGAAATGAATGAAAACAGGCTTAAAGTCAGAACCTTCATTAAATCCCATTTATGAGACAGAGAATATTTAAAATCTCAGTTAACTGGGGAATTGTAATTGGAAGTTCCTCAAGAGCTTAGGAGAATAATAAGTTAAAAACTGTGAGATGTCACAGGTTGTCATGAGAAAAATCCCATCCTCTTGAAATTATAAAGTTACAATGACTGCAATGGAAATAGGAGATTTGGGATTTTGCCTTGTTACTATATTTCAGGTAGAAAATGAAAGTTCCTTAGCTGCATAAATCTTAAATAGTTAATCTTAGCCTGTTAGTTAATGATATGATATTATGGTGGTATCTGTAGGCAGCATCCTTATTTTGAGGTTATTCTGGTTAATTACATCATATTTCAGCACTATCAAATCCCATAGGTTGCTTAAAAATAAAACAGTATAATTGGAAATGTGATGTGCATTAAGATTCCAAATTCTCTTTGCATTGGATAGATGCAATGAAATCCTGCATATTTTAGAGACTTCATTAAAAACTAAACATTTGGTTGTCAGGATTATTATGTTTTGACTTAAGAGCAGAATCTTTCTTTGTTTGATCTAATTCTGATGTAGAACTGAAGTTTGTGTCCAAGTATCTGCAGACAGCTGCTTGTTAAGGTCAGATTTTAAAGAAGGACCTTGTGGAAATGAATCTCAAAATAATTCTTTTTCAAACAACTTTTTAAAAAGTGGAAAAAATGGATCAAGCAGTTAATTTTTTTTTCATGGTTTTTGATTGCTTCAAAGGCATTTTAATAATTCCCTTTTTTTACTGGAGCCCTTTGACATTTTTCTTCTATATAGGCAGTGTCCACTAATTAATTTCATATTTCTATTTAAAACAAATTATCCAATATTTCCTGATTTGTACTTCTATGGATCAATCTTTTTTAAAAAGTTTCCATTTTTTCATCTCTTCTGTTTTAATCAGGCAATAAGTGGTTTACCAGTTTACTTTTCCCCTCAAGCTTTTTTGGTGAATAACATTCATTCTTAATAATTTTTCAGTAATTTTATTCCTTTTAATTTATGATTTCTTCTGATATTCAGTTGGATACAGATCCTTCAACACATCCCCTGTTAGGAATGTTCCAGCAGGATAAAAAACCTTGTGATTCTTCTGTAATAAAACAAATACAAGGAAAGTTCACAGGGATTTTCTGCTGGAGTTTAAATACAACTTCTTAAATACAACTTACATTGACCATCTATTTTCCAAGCAGAGACTTTGCCTTCCTGCTCTGGATGTGTTTGAAATGGATTTATTACCAGCTCAAATGTGTTTAGGAAGTTGATTATGAGAAACTTTGCTGTTCTTCCTTCATATTTTTGTATTTAACTGCAGAGTGAGGATTATTTTTTGTACCCTCCTTGTTTTCTCTCTTTTGCTGTAACTTCAACTTCTTTCAGAATCACATAAGAAGTATTTTTTTATTTCTTACAACTTCCTGTACTTTTCAATCTATGCCAGTTTTGGAAGCAGTTTTTTTTCTCCAGTGTGTTGGTTTCTTGATACTTATTTTAAAATAACTTGTTTGGATTGATTTACTGCTATTTTCAGCAAATTATTTGCTATAATGCTTCTCACAACAGAGAACCCCCAGGCACTGATAACTTGATGTTCATTTTTCAGCCTAGATTTTTTTTTGAAGTAAATTAGAAGTGGTTTTTTATAGTATGAAGAAATCATAAATCAAATTTCTCATTTGTAATTCTGCACATCTGTTTCTAAGTGGAGCTAGCCTATCAAAACCAGGAATAATACATCATTTAGGAAATCTACAGAGACAAGACATTAGGCATCTACAAACTGATAGATCTGGGCAACAAATAGATAATGACTCATGATGGTGATTAACCAGTGAATGATTCTAGTTAATGATATAAAATATTAATTTAAGCATCTAAAGGCATTTCTGTGAATTTAATACTAAGTAGCTAATTAACTTCATTATGGAGAGCATCCTTTTTTTTTTCTCCAATTGAATTTTGTATCTGCCATTCTACAATTCTCAGGTTAGATTTTATGTTTGACTTTTGTGACTGTTTTAAACTGGTAAACTGGATTTTGATGAGTCATTAAACATTTTACAGTGATTTCTGTGACTTCTTGAATTTTCTTGTCCACTGAAACTGAGCAATGGGCTGGGGTTATTTTCACTCAGCTCCTGACTAATCCCATCTAACAGCTTTTGAAAGAGTGGTGAGCAGTACAGATAAAGGGCAGAGGGCTGCAAGTCCCAGGTCAGCTTTTCCCAAAGGAAATGTAAGGCTAAATTGTTCAGAAACAGTGACCTTTAAAGGAATACTCAGAATATTCTGCACTTAGAGAAATCCTGTCTTCCAGAGTCATTGCAGAATTCCTCACAAGTCTATCAGACTGAAAAGTGAATTGTCTGATCCTTGTGGCTCCTTCCTCCCTGGCTCTGCCCTTTGCTTTGGTTTTCCCTGGTTGTACCCTCAGTATTTTGCTTTTTCTCTCAGGATGTCCCTCCCTTTGGTGTCAGTCCTGCTGCTCCTGCTTAGACTTCCACAAGTTTCCATAAATTCTTAACATCCTCTGACAGCTCTTTAAAAACAGTATCTGTCTTCTCATCTTGCAAAAGTAAAGGGGAAGGAAAGGTTAGTTATTTTAGTTGGGGGATTTTTTGAAGAGTAAGAAAAAGCATGTCTGTCATAGCGTAAGAAAATGAGTTTTGTTCATTCTTCAGCATAACAAGGGCATGGAAAAAACTTCAGGTTACAGTAGTTCTCAGCAGTTTTCTAACCTTAGGTCCTGTACTTGCATAATGTCAGAACTTGTTTTTCCAAAAACAAACATTCACTTTCCCCCCAGCACATACTACCCTGGTTTTCATGTTATATTTGTTGCATTGGTAAAGGTCTATCATTACTCACCTGAGCTGAATTATCCTTGATTTAAGTGAAGGGAAATTGCATCCATCTCTTCTTAAGCTGATTGAAAAATAAAAATAATAATTTACAACTACAACTCTAACATCTGTGGAGGGTTGAGAGTGACCTGTGAGTGTTTTTAGAAGAGCCCTGAAAGCACAAGAGTGGTTACAGTTTTACACCCTGTGTGATTTTAGCCTGAGTCATGTTCCATGGAGAATCATGGAATGGCTTTGACTGGAGGAGACCCTAAAGTTCATCCCACTCCCACTGTCCCAGGCTGCTCCAAGCTCCATCCAGCCTCATCTTGGACACTTCAGGGATCCAGGGGCAGCCGCAGCTTCTCTGGGCATCCTGTGCCAGGGCCTGCCCACCCAATGTCCCATCTAACCCTGCCCTGTGTCCATGGGGAACATCCCCTGTGTCCTGTCACTCCAGTTCCTGATGGAATAAATCTCAATTTCCTTGTAACCCCCTTGAGACCCTGGCAGTGTCCTGCACAGCTCCTTGATGTCACAGTCTGGTGGTGCCTGTATGCATTTTAAATACAGTTTTTTATTTTCTTTTTTCTAGGCCTATTCTGTCTATGATGAAGACATTGGCTATTGCCAGGGACAGTCCTTCCTTGCAGCTGTGCTTCTGCTTCATGTGAGTTAATTGCAGAATGAAAGCTTTGATATTTGAAACCAAGGCAGCTGTAAAATCAGTTGTAGTGCAGCCGTGCTGTTTGACAGATATTTATGTTATTTATTTGCCTGTATTAATTTTCCTCTTGTTGCTTTTTTGCTGTAGAGATTAATGTCTTCTACCTTCATGAATGTAGATTTTGTTTATCTGGGAGAAATCAATTAATTTCTCAAATACTGCTGTGTCAAAACTTGAAACCAATTTGTTACATATTAATTTTTTCTTTTAATTTAGTTGTCACCTAAGTAAGCTCCCTTTGTGTTTATGGGGAATTTAACTCCAGGAGACATTCTCAGAGCAGATCATCAAAGCAAGTAGTCTCACTAATTTTTTAGAAGATTTCTTTTCTTCTCCTAGGGACATTTTGTAATATCTTCTGAGGGAAAGCTGATTTTTTAACCTTGATATTTTAGCCTGCAATCAAACACTGCACAAACTTTGATCTGTTGCTTGCTTTATAAACACATGGGTATATGTCCAGAGATAAATAAATAAATACACAATTTTTATAGGCACAAGGTGCTTTACATCTGATGTCTCAGTGGCAAAGCAGCAGATTCAAATAGTGTATTTATTGAGGTAATGACTGTCTGAATAAGCCACTACAATTCTTACTCAAGCTCTTGCCTGCTTTTTCTCTCAAGTTTTAATTAGTAAAATCAGTCAGGATTGAAATACCTTTTGAAGTGTGGCTTTGAGAGAGCTGCTGGTGTTATGTATGTTACGCACACACTTCCCAGGGCATTTGGAACTCAAATTCAGATTAGTTTTAAGTTGTAATTCCTAGGGAGAGCTGTGATTCCTTGAAGTCTTGAGTATCATGCTACAAAGCAACAGCGTTGCAGAGAAGCTTTACATGTTTTAAGAATAAACCCAGAATAGTCCCATTATTGCAGTCTAACATATACCGTAAAACAACTTATCTAACACTTATTTTGCAATTAATTTTTTGCCCAAAGCAGGATTTTGAAGCTGCACTGGAAGAATGAGCCATTTTCAATACCAGAGTTATTTAGAAATGTGTGGGTGTCACATTCTTAACATTTGACTAAAACCTCATCTCCTCTCCTTTAGTGCTGTGCTGTCATTGCTACAGAGAATCAACTCTGTTCTTTGTGTTTCTGGAGCTGGAGGAAGTTGCCTCTACACAGGGACTGTTATATGGAAATTACACTCATTTTAATAAACCCTTTCTAACTTCTGATTTCATTAGAGGGTATTGAAGTGAAATGCTTAGAGAAGGGGGAAGCAAGGAGTCTCAATGAGCCCGTGTGATTGGGGAGCTTCCACAGATGCCCTCAGACTCCTCTTTTTCTCCAATTCTCAAAAAAATCTGTATGCTGTGAACACTTGTAAGACCCTCTCTAACTGTCCTACCTTCTCATGGAATTCCAGACCCTTTCTTTTCCCTTTTTCCCTGGGACAGGTTATCCTTTCTCTTCAATGTTTATGTGTTTTTGGCATGGTTGGGTAGCCTGAATCACCATCCTCTGTTTTTGTGATTTTCCTTCTTTGATGAAATTCTCATCAAGGGTATGGAGGTAACTTCTAATCTCAGGGAAACAGTGTGACCAACTCTTAATAATTGTACTGTGAGGCTCACAGTACTTCACTTTTTTTCCTTGTCTATTTTTCAGAGTCATTGTCTGTGGGGGAGAAAAAACCCCACCTAAAATATCACTTTTAAAAAATCACAAATTCCTTGTTTTTGTGATTTCAGAGAAACTATAGCAAAGGGCAAATATCTAAATGCTAAAAATCAGAATGGCAATGCCCAAAATTAAAAAAAAAACAAAATTTGATTTATGATTTTGAGTTCTTAGGGTTGGTAATACTGGAGAACTTCTGTTCACTGAGAGCAAGGACTTGAAGAGCATTTTACCCCAGTCCTGACCTCTGTTCCATCTCCCTGTCTTAGGGAAGAGATGGTTGGCAAAGCCCCAGAGTCTAACTGAGCATGAAGGGCAGATGTGCCTGTGCATGAGCACCTGTCATTTCATTAGAAATAATTGTATTTTACCAAAACCCCTGAAATTTGCAATCATTGTCTTACAGAACAGATCAAGCCTTCAAGCCTTTTGGTCAGGATAAAATTATTTCTTTCCTTTACTTTGTCTGCAGCTTTTTTATGCTGTCAGTGGGGATCATTCCATCCAGATAAAATTGTGATTAAGAGCTTTGAAATTCCTAAGAATTTCTCTTGGGTGAATCAAGCCCAGACTGATAGGCATCAGCCAATCTGGAAATACTTTGTGCTAACCAGTTACTTTCCTTTATGAGGTCTGAAAATGAAAATGAAACTGTCTGCCCATGGCCCTGGAGACAGGGCTGAGCATAAGATGAAACCCTGAAGGGAAATATCAAGAGCCTAAAATTCTCTTTGAAGAAAATGCTGAGCCTTTATCTGTAGCTGGTATTTGATAAGAAGCTGGCAGTTGGCCAAATGAGTGAATACACTAAAAGGTCAAGAGTTGTTTTTGATTCTCAGCAATTGTTTTTATTTGTTGCAATCAGGTGCTTCCACATGAAGAAAGCACATTTTGAATGTGATGGAAAGGTTGATTTGGTCTCTGATTGTGCCTGTCATTACTGTGTTACCTGAAGGCACAGGTGAAGGTCATGTGGGGGTTTTGTGACACAGGGCTTCCCACCAGGTCAGCATTCAGTGGGCTCAAGCCAGCAAATAGAAGTGTGGCTCAGACCATTGTGTTAGTGCCACCTTCCAAAGCGCTGTTGGGTGAGAAATTTTGGTCAGAATGAAACAGATTATGGATGTAGGTCTTCTGAAAAAGTCAGCATGTTAATAGATGGGATTATGGGAAATCTGACTTCAGAGTTTGATGTCCTGGGGTTTGGATGAAGGTATATGAGCGTTGTTCTCACTAGAGGTTGGTTACATTAGTGCTCCTGAATTTTTCCCATTTAACCAAGTATCTCTCATTAGACATCACTGTCATGAGTTGTTGCCTTTTTATTTTATTTTCTTTTTTTTTTTTTTAATTTTTAAATTGTTTTTATGTGCCTGAGAGTTGTGTACTGGTTGTTCTCATACCTGTTTGACAGAAAGAATGCTGTTGACTTGTGCTGCTGTAGGGATATAGACACACATAAAACTGTGACACGATCCCATATTTTCTTCTAAAAAGCCTTACAGAGCCAAATCCAGATGCTCATCAAGGAGAATAGTCCCACTGACATTTTAGTTGGTTAATTCAGCATTCACAGTACTTGGCTGAAAATTCTAATACATGCCAGGTTCTGAACTCATTGTGCACAAGGTGTTTGTGTGTCTGTGTAAGGCATGTCCAGCCTTAGCTCTGTTATTAACGCTATTTTTGTGTCTTTTTCCAAACAGATGCCAGAGGAGCAGGCATTCTGTGTATTTGTGAAAATAATGTATGACTATGGCTTGAGGGACCTCTACAGAAATAACTTTGAAGATCTCCACTGCAAATTTTTCCAACTGGAGAAGTTGATGCAGGTGTGGCCAGAGTAACAAATTCTCCTTCAATTTGTTTCATAAATGGAAACACTGGCATGAAGAAGAGATTAATGCTTTGCTTCCAAAAGCTATTGGACAATAAAACCCCCTCTCCTTTTAGAGGTTGGGTAAAGCAAAGTTTAATAGCTGAATTCAAGCATCTTGAGTCAGATTTGTTTCTAGTTTCTTTTGTCTCTGATACACCCCTTCTGCAGCTGATCTTTGTATCCAAGCAGGTATTTGCCTTTTCCCCCCCTCTCTGTTTCTGATGTTGCTTAGAGAGAATATCTCTGTGCTATTTGGGCCAGTGTGTCCTTTGGACTGCCTCCATCATTGTCCTACTTCCCATGAATTATGTGGGTGTTAAGAGGTCAGGCAAATCAGGACATCCTGATGCTTATGAAATACCAATCAAGTGTGGACCACTGGGCAGCTTTTATTGTCTCTTCCAAGACTCTGCTCTTTTTTCAGCTGGAACTATTTCATCAAGCAGTTTAACACAACTGAAGGGCTGCAAATGTTATACATTGTTGTTGTGAATAATAAGGCATTACTGAGAGTTCATTAAGCCCTGCCCTCCTGTTGGCACGGTGAAAAGCTGCTTGCTGAAGTCAACTCTCACAGATAACCACAGGTACCTCTGTGGGATATACTGAAACCAAACAAAACAGACTATTGCTAATTTAGTGGTATTTTTTCAGATGTCAAATTGTGCATACTTCATACTTGATGGAGTGGAATTGCATATTAATTAATGTGACACTTCAACATATGGGCTTCTCAATATTTACTTAAGTCCACAAAGATTTTTGTTAACAAACAAAAGAGATTTTATCAACAAATATACTCTAAACAAACATACTTTATTAAGTGATCATGTCATCACTGTTCAGGAGGATTTTCAGTGCTTATTTTGTGTTGTTTGTATGTGTTCCTAGTTAGAGAAATGGTCTGCTGGAGTTGTGTGCTCTGTTGCTTTCAAGCTCTGCAAAGTTATCTGGTTCCTGCAGCCAGTGTTTTTTGTGGCAGAAGCATTCATAGGAAGACACAACACAGCAAAGGAGTAACTTTAAAATATACAGCATGACATAGATTTTACAACTGCTCTGCCTTTCAACTGTTGAAGATTCTGTAATTTCTCAGTATAGTCTCAGTATATTCTTTGATACTGTGATAGAATCCACTGTGGATCTCTTACTAAAAACTGTAACCATGGGCACTGAAATTTATCAAGAAACATCTTCACTGCTCAAAAGAAACTAGGCTTTCACTTTGTTGTGTTTTTGGATATTTAGCAACCCTGGTCCTTACTGAAAGTATGGATGAAGAACTCAAATTAATGAGTAACACTGAAACATTTATTTTTTTCCTTTATTGCAGGAGCAGTTACCAGACTTGCACAGCCATTTCTCAGACCTCAATTTGGAAGCTCACATGTATGCATCCCAGTGGTTTCTCACTCTTTTTACTGCCAAGTTTCCACTCTGCATGGTCTTCCACATCATTGACTTACTACTTTGTGAGGTAAAAAAATATTGAATCAGAAATTCCTTCCTCCACTCCATCAATGTTTCTTCTTGTTTTATTTTGTTTTGTTGAAGTCCTTTACTGTTTAATTATAAAATCTGTGTAGTTATGTAGAAACCATGGTTATATGGAACAGAATATGTTCAGTGAAACACTGGTTTGGTTTTAAAATTAGAACTGTGGATTGCCTCATTTTTTTGCTGAGGGGTCTAATGAGGAATATCTGAGGCACACATCTTGTTGTTAATTTAATTTGTTAAATGATTATTCAGAGTTAGGAATTGTCATTTCTTGAAGACACCTAGCAAGGAAAGCTTTCCAAGTGGCCTGGCTCAGAGTGCCACAGACAGAAATGATGGCCTGGTATTAAACAGAGTGAGAAGGGAGAAACACAACTGAATGAAGCTCCTTCCTTTTGGTTCTTTTCCCTGCAGTTCCAACTAGGAATACAAAATGATGTGTGTCTGTGCTGTAGATATATCTACACTTTTTTTAAAAAGCCAGTCAGAATAGGTTGATAATCTAGAATATTTATTTTGGTAAAAAAACAGTCCTTCCTTCAGTAAATGGGAAGTCCATGGCATTTACACCTGCTTTTAAATCTGATTTCATCTCCAATTTCAAGGGGTCACAAACATGAAAATAAATAGATAGATAAAATATTTGATAATTTTAAATGGTGAATGCTTCACTAGTAGGAAATACTGTTGACTGTAGTTCATTTTGTTAATTTTTATTGTGAAGTATTTTCTCTGACAATCTTCAGGCTTGCTGCAGGTGCCTTGGTAGGATTCAGTCCTCGAGACTATTTCTTATTCTGCATATTGGTGCTCAGTTATCAAAGCAATGTAGGGTAATATTGGCAATGTTTATCTCAGTGTGTCTGAAGAAATTGGGGTGGGAAAGAAGGTGAAAATCCAAGGAGAAACCAAGGTGAAATCCAAGGGGAAAGTAAGAGTGCAACATCAGAACACGCTAGGGAAAGGGAAACTTGTTAGTGTTTGTGGAGGGTCATCACACAGAGCTAAAGGAACCTCTTTTACTACAGCCAAAAATAAACCAGAAAAAGTAAGAAAAGTTATTTCAAGCGAGAAGATACATGCAGACATCTTGAGAAAGAGTTGGGCAGTGGCAGACAAAGTCCTGAGGCACCAGTGTGGGCTATCACAAAAATGCTCCTCAGAGTCAGGAGTCAACCACTCTCAAAGTTGGCCCTTATTATAGACAGCAAGTCAGTTCTGTAGGTGTATGGCCACAGGCAGAGCCAGGAAAAAGCCATTCCTTGACAGAAAACTGAAGTTGTTTGTCCAGTCAGCCTCTGGAAGGAATTATGGGGGGAATCAAAACATAATTTTTTCTGCATTAAATTGTTCCTTACTTTATCTCTGAACAACCAGCATGCTGGTAATTCTGGCAACTGGAAGGAGAAAAAACAGTGGCAGCTGCTAACACTGAAACATATTCTGCAGAAAAAAAATCCCCAGAAAAGCAAGAAGCCTTTGAAGTGAATTGTTTTAAGTTTTTAAAAACAAGCTTCCAGCCTTTTCCTTAATTTTTTATAGATACAGATGAATTTTAAATACCTTTCAAGATCATGACTTGTGCTTTCTCCATCCTTGTTCTGTCTGTAGTTACAAAATGTTCACATTCTATGCAACTCTTATAGGAAAGAAAAAATTAGGGGAAGAAAACCATTTAGAACCATTGCTGCTAACTAATAATTTTTAGGAGAGTCACTCTGGTTGCCTTGAAAATATTTGAATTATGGGTGAACAATTTGTGTCTTGGAATAGCTCATCTCTAGAGGTCTCTTCCAACCCCAACCATCCAGTGATTCCATGTCAGGCAAGAGTTTTAGTATTGGCTTGGGTTTTTGACTTTTGATTGTGGCTGGAAGAGTGAAATCAATCCTTACAGATACTCAGCTTTCAATTCAGAGATGAGAAATACCTGTTGGAAGTGCTGTAATTTCCCAGTTGACCAGGGAGGCACATTTCCTTCCCCTGCCTGCACAGAGGCACAAGCTGAGGCTGGAACTCCTGGGTAGAAGCAGAACTATGAAAAAGGAGCTGAAGTTATGATGGGAATTAAGTTTTATGGAGGAATTTTTAAAATCCCATCAAAGTGAGTGTCATTACAGTCAAGGTCTTCTCATCATTCTCACAGGAAATACTGCTTCAGAGCGGTCTGATTAGCACAAATTTGGGATTTGCCATAGCTTCTGTGTGACTGAGTTATTTTATTCTGTTGTCTTCTAGCACATTTTTTATTGTTATTTTTTTAAAGTTGTAACCAGGCTGTTGAAGATGTGAATAAACCCTCCAAATTGCTTCAATTTCCAGTGATCTTAGAATATTACCTGAGTAGTTCTAGAGTAGAATCTGTCCCCCATCCCCATGTAGAAATGAAACATTTTTGAATTCTTTTTCTTCCCTGTGACAGAAGCTTGAGGAGAATTTTGGGCTTCAGGCAGGTACATCACCACACTGCTGTGGTACATCTTATAAGGCTCAGCTGCTTGTAATAAAAACACAAACCTATTGATCCAGGTGGAAGTTTTAATGTGATTGTAGCAAACTGTGTGGGTTGGAGCCTGGAGATCTTTCTACAAGGCTCCTTTTAGCTGCCTGTTGCAGCTGTTTCATTTTTCTTTTCCCCTTTGCTATTTCTGTTTGCATTGAAGAACATTTTTGTTGATGAAAAGCAGAGTTGTATTTGGATTTGTCAGTCTTATCTGTCAATATGACATGATGTTATTGAACACTTCCCAAGCCTGCTCTGTTTTGCTGTCTCTTTTTGTTCTATTTTAAATTATTTATTTAAAGTCATACTCAGAAATAGCAATTCATCTAGGTAAAGCTCTTGTCACTCAGAGCTGTCCTCAGAGCAACAGCTGCACCTCGGCTGTGCTACAGAATATCAAACAGTTGACATTTCACTTCATGTTGTGTTTTAAACTATTCAATTTAAAATGAAAATGTTTGTTTGAAAAACACTAAATAAATGACCTTCAGTAGGCATTTAGAAGAGAAAAACAATCCAAACCACTTGGCAGATAATCTGTAAGCGTTTTCAAAATTGTCATGATTTTTTTTTCTGCTTAAAAAAGAAATTTTTTTAACCTTTTGTGATATATACAGTTCTGCCAAAACTAAAGGAGGTGCAGAGCTCAAGCTGTCACTCCATTATTAGCTGAGAATATTGAAACACTATGGGTAACCTCCATTTTAGGTTGATCTGGCTATTTTGTGTGCAGTTTTGGGGCATATAAAATACCTAAGGACAGTACTTCTCTCCTTTTAAGCAATATGCAAAATCCTCTCCTGCATGCTGCCCTTCCTGGGGTGGCACAGACAGCTCTTTATTTTAGTGTTATAGTACATAATTTGACTATGTAATTTGACTACTAAGCTGCCATTCTGACTGGATCCTGACTGGATACAAAGGGATGCAGCTGATTATCAGTTTTGGGTATGAAATTATTTAATGTTTACTAAAATAGCTAATAGCAAAGAAGGAAAAGTGCTTTTCACAGGACCACAGAGCACAGTGCAAGAAGGGGGAATTGAAAGCTAAGATGCCATCACTCCTTGGCCTTTATTTCTCAACTATTGCTTTCAGATTAATGTTGAAAATACTTTATATAATCGATTTTGAGAAATTGTCTGTTACAGTGAAGGCTGATAGGTGTCTTTAAAAATCACGTAAAATGTGAACACCGTGGTGCTGCTAAACAAGCACTTACTGATAGCTAAAACCTGGCACCACATTGTGGAGATTTACTTATTGGGAGCACTCCTTCCTAATGAAACATTGAAAATCAGAGCAGAATCACAAGTATTGATGCTGAGGAGTTGATTTCTGTCTTGTGTGTGTCTTGCTGGGGATGGATGTGCCAGGAGACGCCGTCTGGTAGCGCTCAGGGCTGGCCGAGGAGGAGGGACCATCACAGCCTGCTATTTTTTATCTGTCACTGTCACAGTCTTCTGTGATGCCTTCAACAGAGCTGAGAAAGAACAGATGAACATTTCAATTTATTAAACTTCCTCAGGAATTGAGTCAAGAACAAGCCCACTTCCTCTGTAAATCTGCACTGAGATGAAATGGGAATTAAATAGAAGACTGTTGTTTATCTTTTGTGGATCTATAGGGGAAGAAAAATTGAACTTTTTAAACTTACTTGCATTGCCATGTTGTCTACATTTGTTAACCCTTCCAGTTATGAATATTTTAAGAAATCATACAAAACACAAGAAAAGACTTGCTAGAAATAAAATCTCTTATGGTAACAGCATATTAAAAGCTGGGCTTAAATTCTAAGTAAGCATAGATCTGTGCTGGAGCTGTCTGTGTTATTTCAGTAGTATTTACCAGAGTGAAGTCAAAGCCATCCATGTTCGTTGGAAAAGGCCAGGAGCCGTCTGTTTGTGTTCCTTTTAGGAATACAGACAAATAAATGTTGGCATTTAGGCTGTGTCCTTCCCTCTGCCCAGTCCCTTTGCATCAGGCCTGCTGGAGAGCTGAGTCTTGCTGAAGTCCTTATCAGCCACTGCTGTTCCATGTAAAGAGACTGGAAAGGATTTCTTTCCCAGACTGCTATAATTAGCTTTTAATTAATTTAGAAGAAGGAGAATAGGTTTTCTCAGACTCCAGATGGATGACTGGAATTTGAATGTGGATGTCCAGTGGCACTGCTGGTTTGCTGCACTCCAGGATCTGTTGACGTGTCAACTATCTTGATAATTTTTGTTGCAGAAGGGGGAGGTCTGCAATAGAGATAACCTCAGGTTTACTAGACCTGGATGTTTGGCTTTTATGTTGTTAGATGAGTTATTAAATCCAAAGGAAAAGTAATTTTAGCCTAATTCATGTGATGATCTACAGCTGTAATCCACTGTGGGGGCTTTTCAGCACTAGAACAGAAATTAAGATAAAAAGAAAGAAAGAAGGGTGTCGGATTTGATTGTGTGTGTGCTGCATGAGGAACTACTTAAAGCTTTTGGATGTGTGTGTTAAAAAGATTCTGATTATAGTGATAAACAATTTTAAGTTCTTTTCAAAGTGAAGGTTACAAGTAGTATAAGGTGCTTTCATGTAAAATTCAGTCAACAGCAGAACTGCTGGAGGTGTGTAATACCATGTTCTGTATTGCCATGGGGACTGGGGACACAAAATGTTCTAAGAGAATTTATAATCATTCAGGCTTGGACCAAGAAGAGTGTTTTAATAGAGAATGCAATCTGAGAGGTTCTAGGAGAGGGTTTGGCATAACCCTTGACTCAAGGATGTCCAGCTGTTCCTTTGAGCATCCATAATTTATGTATCTTCCAGTCATGGTGCTGCTTGTTCATCCCCAAAATCACAAGGCTGATGATGAGCACTCAGCATGAGCAAAGGAAAAATGGTCTCCCAAGAGTCTGCACTCCAAGATATAACTTATGAGAACAGAAGGTAGCTTTTGGGTGATGTTGATAAATGTTGTGGTCCTAAATGTTTATTGGAATGATGTTAAGGCTGCTTCTTAGAAATGTTCTAAGATCTGGGTGGAAATGATGAGTGACTGGTTTGAATGACTTTGGGCCTTAGAGGGGGGACACATCTAATGCCATGTTCACGCTGTGGCTCTGGATTACTCTCCCCATTGCTCATGAAATATTTTAGCCACCTGCTAGTTGATGTTCACTTGGTTGTTTTTTCTAGGAATACAGTAAATTTCCATAATGCTTACTTAACACTAGTGCCATCTGCTGTATTGGAATAGCAGCATATCCTAAACAGTCTTGGCAAGCTTCAAAAACACTTTGGAAATAACTGAAAGAAAGTATCATAAATGAGAGAGTGATATTCCATGAGCAAATCCAGGAAGCTGAGCTAATTTGGGAAGTGTTTTTAAAGAAGAGCCTGTGCTGAAACACTTTCTGTTGCTTTGTGCTTGCAATCTAAGGCTGTTACGGATTTTCTGAATATGTAAAATCAAAATGTGAACTTTGCATTTGACTCAACATTGGAAAGGGAAGATCAATGTCAGGGTTCAGAGAGGCAAGAGCCAGGGCTGTGTCATTCATGGCAGGGAAAGGGAGAGGATGAAGAGTAACACTGGGAAGATCAGAGGGAGTGCAGGGAGCAGATGTTCATTTAGTGTGGGCATGGATTTTTATTTGTGGTGTGTGAGCACAGGTAGGGGGAACGAGTCACAGCTCTCTGTCAAGAGGTGTTCTAAACCCCTCACCTTGTCTGCTCTCATGAAAACTGGGATCTGGAAAATCCCTTCTCCTAACAGCCATTCCCTGTTTCCATGCCAGAGCTGGAGGACCTGTGTTAAATAAAGAGATGAGACCTCTTCTTCTCTCCTTGTGTGTGACAACACCCTTGGTGCCCAGTATGGATTGAGACCCCTTTCTTTGTCCCTGTATTAATCAGTTTTGGAAAAGGGGCAGAAATGTCTAAACCCTCTGCAACTGAAAGCTTTACAAAGCAGAAAAGCAGAGTTAGTGTCTGCCTTGGTTGACAAAAGCTGCTAGCCTATAAGGAGTTGCTGGTGAATTAGGAATGTACCACTGCAGAAATACCTCATACAAGGGAGCAGTTTGATATGTGGAAAAGACTTCAAATTCTGTGGCTGTAAGTTTTTATTCTTTGCAAACAGTCACAGAAGGTGGAAAGGAAAAAAATGTTTATCTCACAGCAGCCTCTACCTTCATTCAGCCATAGCAACACCTCAGCAGCAAATTACATGAAAACCACCCAAAACATACAAATGTTCACTCCTAAATCCCATTTATTTCTATTGAAAGCAACCAACCAAACAAAATTTCATGTGAAATCAGACCAGTACAGGTTCATGGTAGCCTGGTATTTATTGTGTGCTGTTTTATGCTGCAAAATACAAAAAACTGACACAAATCAGTGCAGAATCCCCTGGCTCTGTTTTTGCCATCTCCCTGGTACCTGCTTCTCTAATAGTTCAGTCAACTGGTTTTAATTGGCTGTGTGTATTTTTCATGGAATCATAGATCAGGAGGAGTTTTCTGGGTTTTCTCCTTCCCTGTGTGGCAGAATTTTAGGCTGTATATGTATATGGAGTCACTGGGGGAAGCCCAGTCTGAAAACTCCACTGTACTCAAACATCAGCAGTGAGATCTCTTTGTAATTTGCATTTTGTTTGATCTTTTCCTGTACTAAGAAAGCTGTATCTGTTGTTTACACAAAACCTGCTAATTCGTGTTGTGCCTTATTTGAACAAGAGTTTTAACCTTTTTTTTCCTTGAGTCATCTTGTCATTGAGCTAGAATAAATGTACAAGCTACACAAGCAGCCTAAAAGATGTTAATTAACGTGCATGCCCCTGCAGAGCATGTTCCAAGGCTGCCCTGCTTACAAAGGGAACTTTGAGCTTCAGACTGTATATTCATCTTGTCAACAAAACAAAGATGTTTGTGACATTCCTAAAGTTTACTGTGTTCTCAACATATTAGAGTTGCCAAGTAATTGTTTTGCTGGAACCCATCCAAAACATAAATAGAATTTGAATTCTCCTTTAGAGTCTGTAACCCCAATTACCCTCTGCAGCTCCCTTGAAAGGCTGTGCAACTGAACACATAATTATGAAAGACTTTGGAATTATGAAGCAATGTCAAGTTAACTTCAGTTGAATAGCTAGTGTCCCTTTAAAGAAAAGAAAATTCAGTTATTAGAAAGCTGGAAGAGGTTCATGTCATGTCACTGAGACTTCTCAGCCCTTAAGGAGTTGATTATTTGACTCTTATATCTGTCTTTTTACCTGGTGCTGAACTTTATTTTATCAGTACCTTCACTGTTTCTTTTTACATGTCATGCATATCTAGGGGAAAAAACACAGATAAGGACATTGATGAATTAAATTTCCTTTTTTTTTTTTTAGAGATACTCACTTCCTTTTGTTGGTGAAGATAGATAGTGCCAAGGGTGTTACTGTGTAACCAGAGGAAGGTGTGTTGGGGGGTCTGGGTTGGAGAGATGCTAATATTGAATACAGCCTGTTTTCTCTTGAGGTTTCTCGCTAAACAGAAGCTTTAAAACAGGAGAGAAATTCTAAAGTAATTCCCAGGGCAAATGTTGTCCAGATACACACAGCTGAATTGTTTATCCTCACTCAGCTCTGTGCTTGGCTGTTGAATTTTACTCATAGCAAATATTGGTTTGCTGCCCCTTGACTTCCTTTTTTCTGGCCTCTTGGCAGATTTGCTGGGTCAGATGAATAAATCTGTCCCTCCTCCCTTCAGCAGGAAGCCACAGGCAGCATTTCTGTCACAGAGGCCTCACTGAATGCAAACTGGGTCCCACAGAACAGCATCTTTACCAGTCTCAGTTTGTTCTTTGTTCCCAGCCTAATTTTCAGGCCTTTTCAAAGATCATCTTGTTTCAGAGTGCAGAGGGACTCAAAGGGAGGACTCCTCAAAGAGGCTTCTATCTACAGGAGAAATCTTGGCTTTGGAGGGAGTCAGGAACTGGGAAAACCTCTCATTAGACTACAGTTAACATCTTTACATTTCCCTTTACTTTCAGCCAATCTAAATTTTAGTGCACGTGAGTAATTTCATTTTTACAGCGTCGTGAGAAAGTTTCACTGGTTGCCCATGAGAACATTACCTCCAGTGGTGGTTGAAAATTACAGGGTTTTTGACATATAGTTCAAAGAAGCAGATGTTTCTATGAAGCACAATCTTTATGAATTAAATGGGGACTTCCTGGATGGTGAGTGTTCATCCCAGTACCAGTTGGTATGAAGGGCTCTTCTGCTAAATGATGCTCTTTATTCTGGAGTAAGTGTGTCTGTAAAGCAGAGTGTGTCTGTAAAGCAGAGGATGGTCAGTGTGGCAGTCAGCAGGAGCTGTAAGGGGGCTGAAATATGATACAAACTCCAACATCCTTCCCCTTCCCCTTTCATTTCTCTGGCTTGGGTTTGTTCCTTCTCCAAAACTCCTGAGTTTCATGAGCTCTCTTCAAGTTCTCAAGACCTCTACACAAACTTCAGAAGGTCATTAAATAACACTTGATTCTGTGACAGGACATGATGACAAGCCCCTCACCATTCCTGTGCTCTTACAAGTTCTTGTTTATAAGTGTAAAATTTTACTCTTGGCTGTTCTTTGTTAAAAATAGTGTTAAGGTAATTATGAACAACTTTCACACATGCAAATCTTTGAAATCTCAAGATAAGATCTGCATGGTATTATAGTGCTGTGGTTTGAAAGAGGCAGTCACCATTCTGGACACAAAACAAAACAAAAAAACAAACCAAAACAAAAAAAAAAACAAAACAAAAAAAACCCAAAAAAACCACAAACACAAAACAAACAACACCCCCCAAAAATTTAAAAAACCCAAAAAACAAAACAAACCGACCAACCAAAAAACCCACCAAAAAACAAAACAAAACACCAACCAAAAAAAAACAAAAACCAAAAAAAAATCAAAAAAACCCCACCCCAGATATGGGATAAAAGCCATCCCCAAGACATACAGCACTTATTTCAAAATGCCTAGTTAAGCATATGACCTTTGGATTTAAAAAGTAATTGCCAAAAGCTCATTTCATATGGGCTCCTTTCTCTTTCCCCCTCATGGATGATTTGTATGGACTTCCATGTTTCCATTATCAAACTGCTGGAGGGATATTGCTACCAATGATTTATATGTCTGGTGCACTTTGGTATTTTTGGTCTTTCTTCTAAAATAGCTGAAAAAGCTTAAGCTGAAGCTTATAAATCACTGTGTGGTAAATTAAGTAAGGTTTTAAATAAGAGATTGTGACAAAATGAGCTGAGCCTTCTTTTTCATAATCATCATCATTAAACTTGGCTGTGGAAGAAGAGTCTTGCATGAATTAGGACAAATAACTGCAGCAGGCAGATCAGTGGTTATCCAGTGAGTTGTTCAAACATGGGGTGAGTTTTTTCTCTGCTTTGAAATCTGGAACATCCAGCTCCAGTCCACCCAGCTGTTGGCTGAACTGGCCCTGCAAGTCCCCAGTGGGCAGCAGGAAACTGCAGCAATTGATGCCTCAGCTGAAAATGCTGCGTTGATTCAGGACTTCCCTCTGCCTTGGAGGAAAGAGGAAGCTGCAGGTGTTTTTCTGGTGCTGAGAGTAGCAGAATGCTGCTCAGGATAGTTGGATAGAGATACTTTAAGTCCTTTCATGTTGCAATTTTAGGGTGCTTGAGCCTTGATCAAGTTACCTCAAGTAACAGGAGCCGGTCTGTGAGCTGCCCCTTGCCTGGTGGGGCTTGAGAAGGAGATGGGGATTCTCAAGGCAGGTAAAAACCTATTTCTGCTGCAGTTGCTGTCCATGTGAGGAGTAATGGTATAAGAGGAGTACCTGGAGAGAGTTTATTCACTTGAATTCAGAAACAGCATTAGTTTCAGGCAGATCAGAAAAAAAATGTTTAGAAAATAAGTGAGAACTGGTGTACATTTCTTTATGGTTGTGCCAGAAAATACGCAGAGCACTAATTCCTCAGTAGTCCTGATGCCTTGTGCAGGCTGACCTAGAACAGAGGCTGGACAGAGTTAAAGAATAAAGTGGGGATTTATTCAAAGACCTCAATGGATCCACCTTGGGCAGCACAAGAGCCCAGCCAGGGCTGCACCCAAGATGAACCAAAATGGTCACAAAATGGACAACTGGGCACGGGGTCTCTCACTTTTATAAGTTCTGCTCCGTTTGCACATTGGAGTTAATTGTTTAATTACAGCTTTAGCCCATGCAGACCCATCCTTCTTGTTTTTCTCTCTGCAGTCCACATTGTTTGTGCTCTTGGGCCTGAGATTGGGATCATTTGTCCTTGGTCCTCAGCTAGGACAGGAATTGTTTTGTCTCCCTATTCTGTGAAGAGAGCTCACCATCCCATAATGCGAAACTCAGACCCACACACTAAAGCAGAACAGAATCTGAAAAATATAAAAGCTGAAACCTGAGGCATCAGTCCAGCTATTAGATGCAGTAGTCTTACTCATATCATAACAAAATCTGATCAGTTTGTTAAGAATAAAGTGCAATGTTTGTGATAGCTTGTTGATATTCCTCTCATTTACAGAGTGTGTTTGTCAGTCCTCTCTGCTAGAAAGTAAAAGTTGTGAATGGCATGACTGTGTGGAATTAACTTTTGACTTCAGATTAATATTTGAAATAAACCTCAAAGTACTATGAACTTACTTTACTACTGCTGGAGCTCTGGTATTATCAATGTTACAACTGAAATTCACAACTGGACTTCTATTTTTCTACATTCCTCAATTAAAAGGAAGCACATAAAGCCAAACAACTTGAAATAATTGTTATCCCAATTGGAAGAAGGGTTTCCTAGTGATGAAGCAAGATTCAGTCCTGCTGCAATTGTGACCTCTAGTGGGAAAACCCAGTTTGTTATCAGTGATAATGCAGTGAATTGCAAAGTAATTCAGTGTTGCAATATTCATTATGTCTGATGTTGCAGCATTTTCAGGACTCATTAATGGTACAATCCCTGCAAGGCACTGTACTATCTACATTAAAAATAAACTTTATTCCCAAAAAAGCTCCTGTAAAGTCCCAGCATGTTTTCATAAAAGCTAATTTCTATAGAAACATGGTCTCAGGTTTTCAGGAAGAGGATTGGAAACACATTCAATTCCAGAAGCAGAAATTGCTTGGAGAACGTTTCCTTGTCACAAGTCTTGTTGTTATCCCACAACAATAAAATATAATTGCAGTATTACTTGTGTGCAAATCTGTTGAGATGTTTCTAGATACCAGCTCTGGGAGCTATTGTTAGAAAAGATTTATAATGCCATTAAACAAGGCAAGAGGATTTGGAAAAATAATTCAGGAAAACAGTCTGAACACGAAGTACATGGTACAGCAAACAAGAACTGCATATGGTATTTCTCATATTTGGATGAAGACAAAGTTGTTTATTATCTTAAATTATCAACATATGTAGGCTGCAGACTGTTTAATCTTCAAATAACTGCCTGTTGTCCCTGTATTTCTCACTGAATGCATTTCTCTGCATTTGTATTTCCAGTTTTTGCAAAGCAGCAAGCAACTACTGGATACAGACAGCAGCTTGTTTGGCCTTGAAATAGTTTTGACTTTTGGCTCAACACAGTAAAAAAAAGTCTCTTGTGTACTTGTGGGGTTGTGTTTGGGGGGGTTTTTTTGGGGTTTTTTTTACAGTTTGAGTATGCAAGATTTTACCTGATAAATCATGACTAAGCTTGTTACTTGACAAAAAAATCTATCACCTGGAATACTTATTGCATTTTTCTGATGCCAGTGTCCTGCACTGGTCATGGAAAGGCAGCATTGCCAGGCGCTGCAACAGAGGGAGGGACAGCCTGTCCCATCCACAGCACCTGAGTCACTCACTGAAGGTTCCCAAAGCCCCAAAAAGCGGAGATCTTCCCCCAGAAGTGGGAGTTTGGAAACTGCCTTGGGGCTTCAATGAGGAACTTCCAAATGTACCAGGAAAAGGGAAGTGTTCCCTAGGGACTGACGTTGAGTTTTGATGCCACAAAATGATAAGTATGAAAAGAGGTTTGTATGCTGGGACTGATTGAAGTCTCTTTCTTCTTATTTTCAGGGTATGAACATAATCTTCCATGTGGCTTTGGCTCTTTTAAAGGTAAGTAATTTTTTTTAAAAATGTATTTTGTTTTATGAAACTAAAACACTGATTATCTTAATATCATGTCTAAAGGAACAATAATAGTGGGACCTCTGGAGAAGGGAATGAAGGAGAAATATCCATTTGCATAGAGATGTCTTCAAAATTGTACTTATGATAGATATGTTTTTATTAAACCTAATAATATCATAAAGCTTGTGGAACAAGGGATACAGTCTAAAGATTTAAATGTCTCATGTAATTACTGTGAAGAAAATTCAGATTCATTTCACAGCATATCTGTTTTGTGTCTGGGTTGTTTTGTATAAAACATGATTGACTGGTATCAAATGTATTTGTGATACTGAGAGAGGAAAAGAAATCTCTAATATGGGGAACTTCTGTGTCACCATCATATTTTCTGAAAAATCCTCTTTGCCCAGGATTCTTCTCCTGGGAAGCTGAGAGGCCTCAGAGAAAAAGGAAAACAATATTAAGTCATTTTCTTCTCCTGTGTTTTGCTGCTTTAGAATGTGGTTTGGAGATTGTTTACCCGACAGGTGGTTGGTTGATTGGTTTCATATGAATTGTTTTGATTTAATGAACAATCATGGTCAGGATTTGTTGGACTCTGGAGAGAGTCACGAGATTCATTATCATTCTTTGTAGCCTTCTGTAAGTATCCTTTCTCTATTCTTTAATATAGAACAGAGCAATTTGAAAATTTCAAGCATGTATATTTGCACAGAATCATGGCATCTCCCGAGGTGGGAGGGACCCAAAGGATCACTGAGTCCAACTTGCGGGCGGGTGAATTCAGAGAAGTACTGCAGTGTGGGCAGGAGATAGTGAATATCCTTATGGTGAGGAAATGTCCAAAATAACCTGTGCTTTTCTGTTTTACACAAATTATGTAGAAAATTGGAACTCTCTACCTCAATGCATGTATTTAATGAAGACTCCTATAAACAGGAAATTGGTTTCATGTATCTTTCCAGTGAAGTGCTCCTACACAAATTGAAATTTGTAAAAAGGAGGAAGGAAAATGTGTACTCTTTTCTTCCTGTTTCATGGTTTTTTTGCAGCTGTGGGGGCTTTTTAATATGCCATTTTTCCAGGCCAGTATGAAAAATGGGAAATCTGGTTATGGCATGCTAGTGAGAGGAATAGTGGATTTGTCTTTAGAAACAAGCTGTGGGTCTACTGGGAGATAAAAGAAACAATGGGAAGGATTCCACTGATTGATGAATGGAAAGAGATATTTGTTTTTACAAATAAACTTTAGGTTTGCTGATAAATGAAATTTGACGTTGAAAGATGAAAGAAGTAATGGGGAAGAAAAACCCTAAATTCCATAAGAATTAAAAGTTAAAAGGGAGGGTTGGTACATTAGAGGGAAATCTTTGGTATCAGATGTATTGGGAGGACTGAACCTATCAAGTACCTCAGCCAATGGGGAAAGAGAGAAGGGAAATGTGGCCAGGAAATTGGGATAAAAAGGAGGCTGCATCCTCCAAAAATTTGAGACACCCCAGGTGAATGCCCCATGGCCTCTCCCTTTATTTGAACCGTGAATGCCCCATGGCCTCTCCCTTTATTTGAACCAAGTTACAGGACTCCTCTGTCTCCTTTTTGGACACAAACCTCTGGTGTTTGTGCATTAATTTTCCTGACACTAATGAGGAAGGAAAAGGAAGAACCCAGCCCACAACCAGCAGGTTTGCTGCTGTCATGGCAGGAACAGGTTCTGGAAAGAGGCAGAGGTGCCAACTCAGGGATCTTAAAGCTAAAGAAGAAAAGGAAGAGAACTTGCACAGAGCTGCAGATGGCTGACAGGGTTTTCAGGGAAGGAGAACCAAGTTCAATTTAATTATGAAGGATGGCTTTGGGACCGCCTGCTGCTGTGAGAGGGAAGGGTTGAACCAAGGTTAGCAGCAGAACAAGTGTTTAGAAAATATAACTTTGGAAAGAATTCATGGGTGTCATACAGCAAACAAGGAATTTTTTTCCTGCTGAGCAATTAGCCCAGTTTCTTTTAATCACAAGCGTTCAGTCTTCATTTTATACATACCCCATGACATGCTGCTTGTCCAGTTGACTGTTTCTATTTGGATATTCCAGAAGAAAATTGTGACATTGACATTCTCTGAAAAATGCCTTCACCCAGGATCTTTCTCCTGGGAAGCTGAGAAGCCTCAGAGAAAAGGAAAACAATTCTTATCTCATTTGCTTCTCCTGTGTTGTGCTCCTGTGGAATGTGTTTGGAGATTGTTTACCCACAGGTGATTGTTTCATTGGATTCTGCTGTGAGTTGTTTTCACTCTTTGGCCAATCAGGGCCAAGCTGTGTCAAGACTTTGGAAAGTTTTCAATATTATCTTTTTAGCATTGTGTAAATATCCTTCCTATATTCTTCAATATAGTTTAGTATAACATTCTTTATTACAATATAATATCATAAAATAATCCATTAACCTTCTAAGAACATAAAGTGAAATTCATCATTCCTTTCTTCATTGGGGCACCCTGCAAATACAATAGAAAATTCAATAATGTAATTTTTCACTCTTATTTATAACTATTTTCTAAGTTAAAGAGTTGGGTTTAATTCTGCTTGTGGCAGTCATAGTACTTCTTCTTGCATGTGTATGCTGTAGCTTCCTGTTTTAGAAGTAATAGACACTAAAAAATGGCAAAGGAGGTTTTATGCAACAAAGTATTTCTATAGTGCAGCCAAACAAAGAAAATTGAGGTAAGAAAGGTAAGATTCTAAATCAGAAACACTCACCTAAGAGCACAGTTCCACAGTGGCATGGAGATGGAGCTGGTGCTTACATAAAATTGAATTAGCATTCTAATTTGCTTTCAGCAAGAATTGCTCTTCTGTTATAGAAGAAAATAGTTGAGAATGAAGTCATTTTTGTCCTATTCAAATGTGTTCATAATCTCTCCTAATCATTAGGAGCAAAATGGTTTAGTGTTGTGCTCTTTTCAAGTTATAGAACCTGAATATGCTGCAGAAAAACTGCTTTAAAATTGCATTTCAAAGCTCTGTCTCTCTCTGATTCTGGAGTGAATGAAAGCAACTCCTAAGGATTTGTTCTTTGTTAAAACAGAGCAATTATTCTCTCATCCACAATCTCTTGGATTAGTTTAAATTTGGATAAGGGAATACTGAAGCTGTTATTGTGGAAATGCCGCTTTCTTTGCTTCTAGTGAATTGTGTGCATCCAAATCCCTCACTAAATAGCAGTAGAAGAGAAGCTTTTATCTGGAACTCTCCTGCACCCAGGGCTGTGTCTCACAGGGAGTGCTTGGAAATGTGTTTGGAAATGACAGCGCTACTTCTGTGACCAATTGCCTGAGACATCTTGATGCTGTCATCCTCAGAAAATAAACATTTGAGACACGGAGGAATCCTTCCTTTTCCCTTCTCCCACACCCTGAGTATGCTTGCAGCCATGAACAGCTAGAGGTTTAGAGCTCTTTAGCTGTGAAAGCCAAGTTTGGGCATTAATCTGATTTCTTATCAAAGGCAAACATGGATTTCTGTTCTGTAGCATCCAAATGTGCTGCACAGCCTGCTCAGGGCCCCCAGCTGGTGGCACTGTCTCACACTGGGAGTCACTGACTTTCATCATCTAAGGACTGCATGTCAATTACCCTTCAGCATCCTCAGCTGCTGGAAATCCTGACTCCTCACCTCTCATTTTCTGAGCAGTGGAATACGCAGTGAAGCACTGGCATGTGAAGAGAACCCCAATGTGGAAAAAGGCAGCATAAAAATCTGTGGTTTAAAACAACCCAACAAACAGCATCGATATTTTAATTTTTAAAATCCCAATTAAGGTGATTAATGAGAATGACAGGGAAAAATATACCCTTCCAGTGCCAGCACACGTCCTAATCCCATGTGTCATCAACTAGTTTGTTTCTTTGCTGGAAATTATAAGCATTAAAATCCTCACATATGCTAAGAAAAAGAAATAAATTGTAAGCTTCCTTTCTTATTTTAGTATTTCATAGAATCATAGAATGTCCTGAGCTGTAGGGGACCCCCAAGAACCATCCAAGTCCAGCTCCTGTCCCTGCCCAGACCCCCCAACAGTCCCACTCTGTGCATCCCTTGGAGCATTGTCCAAACCCTCCTGGAGCTCTGGCAGCCTTGGGGCTTTGCCCATTCCCTGGGGAGCCTGGGCAGTGCCCAGCACCCTCTGGGGAAGAACCTTTTCCTAATATCTAACCTAAACTGTGGTGTTGTGAGGGCCTCAGGACGAGGTGAGAGATGAGAATTTGACTCCATGTTCTCAGAAGGCTGATTTATTTTATTATATTAAAAGAAAATGCTATACTACCACTATACTAAACTATAGAGGAAAGATACAGACAGAATGGTAAAAAGAATGAATAATAAAAACCCCTGACTGACCAGAGTCCCAACACAGCTGGCTGTGATTGGTCATTAAGTCAACACAATTCACATGGAACCAATCAAAGATGCACTTGTTGGTAAGCAGCCTCCAGACCACATTCCAAGCAATCAGATAATTATTGTTTTCATTTCTTTTCTGAGGCTTCTTAGCTTCTCAGGAGAAAAATCCTGGGCAAAGAAGGTTTTTCAGAAAATATCATGGTGGCACTAAACCTCCCCTGAGCCAGCTGCAGCTGTTCCCTGAGGCCTGTCACTGGTCACCAGAAGGATTTCCCTGATTCATTCTTAAATCTTGTTTATGGTCTTAGAACTTGGCAAAACTAGCTAAAGGCAAACTTTATTTTGGAATTAGCAAACTGAGGCAGGAATTAAAATACATGATTGTGCAGAATTCAGGCTCTAGATTCACTACTGTTGTGGCTGTTAATTTCTGAAAAGGCAGAGAAGAAAGAGTGCGTGGTCACTGGAAATGTAAAAGTGAACCAGAGGCTTTAAAAATAGGTGCATGTCCAAACATTTCATTTTTAGAGTTATCTCCTCACAAAGTTTGTGATCCACAACACTTAAGCTCAACATTTTGCTTGTTGAGTTTTTTGTTTACTGTTAAAAAATATGTTGCTTAATGATCAAGGAATGTCATAGTTCAGATCGGGAAGGCTTATGATACTGAAAAGAAAATGGGTAGAAAGGAGTGAGAAATGTTTTTGTTACTGCTTGTGTTTTCCAGCCAGTGCTTTGTTATCTTAGAGAGATTTACTCTGGTCCCTATAATATCTTAAACCCAGTACTTTTCTGCATTTTTCCTTGAATTCAGGTCAAGATAAGCAGCATTTCTAATGGGCCTTGTGAGTTCTGACACTCACTCCTCCTCTCTGCATGTGATAGGAGATACCTGAGTATTACACAAACAGGGGAGTTGTGTTTCTTGGTTATTTCTGCTGGCACCTTTCAGTCTCAAAGCCCTTTGTGTCAGTCAGTGTCCAGACATCAGGGAACACTACCCCAATTACAATGGCAGGGATGGCAGATATAGATTCTAAAAGAAAATGTGTCAAAATTACCTTGGGTAAGGAGGGTTATTTATTACCTTTATTTCATTCTGTATCTGGACTGAAAAAACCTCCTGGGCTGAAGAACTGCTTCTCTGCTCTGTTGTGTCATTATGTGACACAGCATCTATTTCAGAACCTGCACCAGCAGCTTTCAGAACTGTGCTGGAAGGCCATTTCTCTTAGTCCTGATGAGATTTATCACCGACGGTTTTACCCTCAGCTACTCTTACATCAGCATTGTCCTTCAACGTAGGCAGTTCCCTTCCAGCACCACTCCCACTTGCTTTTATCACCTTGAAATGTTGGTAGATCCCATTCACATTGTTTATTAAATAACCCAGTAATCTCAGTGTTGTTGAACTCCTGTGCATCTTCTGCATCATCTCCAAAGTGACTGGATCTTTAACAGGGGTCACATCATGTTGTATTTTCTTATTTCTAAAGAATTTTCTCTGATAACTCTGAAGACTGTGTTGTGCTCTTATGTTTGTGTGAAATATTATTCCTGACTAACCAGAGGGTTCCACAAATACTTTGTCCCGACCTTAGAAGAGAATTTGTGTAACAGCAAAAATTCTGAATGAATTTGGGCTGTACTTCTGTATACATTCACATTTCAATTCTTAAGGAACACATCATCAATTGTAGGTTTTCTTTCTTCATTTAGTCTTCCTTGGGCAGACATCTGACCTAACCTCTCTCAGATTTTACCCAGATCAGTTCTCTCCTGAATTTCCACTTCCACCAGAACCTTCAAATCAGATCTGAAATTTTGTTCTGTGTTAAAGGCACAGTTTTAAAATTTCTCCTTGTGAGAAGTGGAGGTAGTCAGAGCAGTCATCTGTCTTTGAGCACCTTAGGTCCTGCTGATCATGGGAAAGTTCTACCCTTTCATTCCCTCAGGGGAATGTGAATGTGTGGCTGCCAATGGAAAGTGAAATGACCAGTGGGACATCCCTTGGGATTGTGCCTCCCTTGATCATCTGCTCCTGAAATTATCACTTGCCACAATCTAGCCTGGGGCATTAATGTTTCAAAAGTAGTCTTGTCTTTTAAGGAAATGAAAAAGGAAAAACACAAGGGGTTCAAGTCATCACAGCAAGTAAGGAAATCAGTTTTATCCCTTATATGAAAGCAAGCAATATAAGAAAAAGTTTGAGTGACCAACTTCTTCCATATCTTATAGAAATTCTCTATAATCTTATTGGCTAAGCCTCTGAAGGCAGTGAAGACTGCACAGGTGCTTGTTTTAGGTAAAACTTGCATATTGCCAATGTAGATAATTCAGAAATGCCAATTGCCTTTGAGTCAGGAATGAAATTATGGCAATTACTGTAATTTTTGGAGAGGTATCAGATGACAAGTGCACTAAGACTGTAGGTAATGTGACTTTGGCCTTGTGTTGAAGAGTTAATGTGGTTGCTTGATTCTTGCTCTGTTCTTTCTTTGCATTTGCAATGGCTTGGGGAGCCTGAACTGATTTTTAAGTCAGCATTGCTTTAGGCCAGTAGTTGACAAAGTGACAAGCAGGACTTCTTTCCAGCCAGAACTGGGTTTAGTTCTAGGTGAGCTGGTTTAGTCCACTGTATAATTGCATTACATTTTCAAAAGGCTCTTGTCAAGGAATAAAACAGAAATATCCACAGTAGAATCAAAGGCAAAATGGATGTCCTTTATTTTTATATCACCTTTTTTATATCTTCTTCATGTAACTGATCCCAGCTAAGAACTGACACCTGAAGAAGTGAAGAGGATCCTGAATTCTTTGGAGCTAGAGATCAGGACCATCTGTTCTCCAAATTCAGGCTTTAAGAGGCTCTCAGAGTACTGGTTTTGTATTTTTAATTGAAGATTTCCTTAAATTTTAAGTTTTGCTGGGCTAAATAATTCTTCCCACAGACCTACTTTCTCTACCCCAAAAACCTCTCTTGGGTGACTTTTGGAGATTATGTCTTTAGAAAGAGAAATCTGTGCTTGAAAATATCCAGAATCATTTAACTTCCAGACCACTGATTTTCCAGCCTTAATATAACAAATTTTCTATTTTTACAAGTCCACATTTATTTGTGTGTTGAAAATCCATCCTGTGCTGATTAATTAGTCTCTCTGCCCATTTGATCTCCTCGCACCTAAAATCAGTTCTACTCCAATTCGGTGAATGTTCACCCTAAGTTTTGAATTTTGAGGGTGGAGAGATACTCCCTTTTCAAAAAGAAGATTGATAGCAGAGAAAATAACATGAAATTTGTTGACCTGAATGTCTTTAGCAGCACTGAACTGTGATTTATATATTAATGATTCCTATTATATCATGTGTTGGTAATTTCTAGATGTTGGAAAGATAAGATGGTGTTTTCAGGGTTGCATACAGTTCTGACTGAAACCATTATTTTCATTATAATTTTTTAAAATCATTATTAAATATTTATATATAAAAATAAATATTATAATTATTTTAAGTATAATTTAAATATTGTGTGTCTATTTCATGTACCTAGCAAATTTAATCATTCTTTGGGAAACTATTTTCTCCAAGAATGTCATTGAAGTGAATGAAAACATACAAATCATCATTCCACACCAGCCTTGTACTGGGTTGTCTACCTCAGTGTCTCATTGCCAGCTGCAGGTATGTGGGAAAGACTTCTAAGAATTTTCTTTTTCCTCTGGCAATTTATGTCTTGAAACCTCTGAGAAAAAAGTGATGTCTCATGTTTAATAATTCTGCATGGATTGTTATTTCATGGCCTTTTTTTGTTGGCTTTTTGAACACATGTGAGTAAGTACCACAGAGATTTTCTCAGTTTAATGATTATTTTGTTTGCTTTGGACCCTGTGACTTTGATGCGAGGTTCCTGTGTCAGCAGGCATTTTGGACACTTGCTATCTCTTCATTTTCTCCACTACACTCAGGACTTTATAAGGCAGCAATTTCTGTTTTCAAGGCTTAATAATCACAGTCTGTTCTTATCTCCTCCTTTTGGAGCTTTCTGATTCTCTCTAAATACTTCTCCATCTCTGTTATCCCTCTTTTGAAAAGGGAGGATCAGCATGGTGAATGATGCCAGAGAAGAATGCCACATGAAGTTACTAAAGAATAATGGTGTTCTCTGGTTAGATCTCTGCTCTTTCCTCATTAGCTCCCACCATTTGGTGCATTTTGTTCACCTCCACTGTGCACTGATCTGATATTTTCATAGGACTCTCCTCAGTGAGTCCCAAGATCCATTTCTGAGTAGCAATTGTCAGCTCTCAGTCTATCATTTATGTGGAAAATTGATGCTGTTCTCCATATGTATCAATTTAGATTTATCTGCACTGGCTTTCCTTGGCTGTTCTACTGCCCAGTCACTCAGTCTTTTATGACCCTTCTGCAGTTCTTTATTGTAACCCCTGTCTTTAAATCCCTGAATAATTTAGGAGATCTGCAGACAATCATCCCATCCTTCCCCCTCTTCCCAAGGTGTTCAGGAACCAACCAGCATGGATCCCTGCTGGAACCTGCTGTGGAAACCAGTTGGTTTCATGTGTTCTCTCCTTTGCTAAATCCAGATTACACAGCTGTAATTAGCCTGAAGAACAGAAAACACAAAGTAATTTCTGATAAGAGGTAAATTCTTACTGTGGCCATGATGTCATTCATGTGGATTTTCAGAGCTGTTCTGGTGCTGAATATCTTATCCTTTGACAGGAGTAGACCAATGTCACTGTCATGTTTTCTGAAAAATCCTTTTGCCAGGATTTCTTCTCCTGGGAAGCTGAGAAGTCTCGGGGAAAAATTATCTTGTTTACTTCTCCTGTGTTTTGCTGCTTTGGAATGTGGTTGGAGATTGTTTATCCAACATGTGAATTGTTTTAATCTAATGACCAATCACAGTCAGCTGTGTTGGCACTCTGGAAGGAGTCACAAGTTTTTCATTACTATCTTGTTAAGCCTTCTGTAAAGTGTCTTTTCTCTATTCTTTACTATAGTTTTAGTATAGCATAATATAATATAACATAACATAACATAATATAATCCTTCTAAGAACATGGAGTCAGATTCATCAATTCCTCCTTCGTGCTGAGTACCCTGAAAATACCACAGACTTCAAATATAACCTTTTTTCTTCCCATCTTAGTCTATTTAGCTTTTCAAAGTCAGTAATTTTTGCCACTGAAATACAGAGATTTAATATTTTAAAATGCAGAGATTTATAAAGGACTGCCCATCAAGATCCTTGGTATCTTGGTACAGAATATAGATAATTTCAAGTAATATTCTGTATGGTTTTGTTTACTGTGAGACTATTTTGGCATTAATTTCTTCTGAGTTCAGTGGTCCTCAGCTGTGTGAGTCTGAACTGCATCAGAGCTGTGTGAGTGAGCAGGCATTTCATGGATAGGAAGGCCAGAAACAGAATTTACCTGCACTTACAGACCAGATAGACCATGAGATGGAAGTCAAAGCATGAGTAATGTGTATTTATCCTCAGATATCTTAGTTTCTGCCTTAGTTATTACCTTTTTGGCCATTTTTAGGTTTTAAATTCACTTCAGTCAGGCCTTTCTGAAGAATTTGAGACAGCAATCCAATGGCATACATGAAGGAAAAATCACAATTCCTGGTCAGACATGGATAAAAATAAGATATGTGTTCAGTGAGGATATCGAAATAAATAAGAATGATAGGAAATGTAAAAATCTGAATGATGGTTTACAGTTACACTGTGTGAAAGGAGTTGCTGAAAAACATGGAACAATGGATTTCAGCTGATAAAATTAAGGAGATTTTTTGGTCAAGCCTTGGAAGTTTTTGTATTTGAAACCTCTTCTTTAAAAAAATCCAGGCCTGATGTAGAAAATATAGTGATGGTAGTAGACTACATCGCTTGGGGAAATAATCCTGCAGGTAATTTTCCTCATTCCTAAAAAATTGCACCTCATTTATAACCTGAATTCACCTGGCTTTCCCCTCTAACTATTGGATCGCATTACAAATTTTTAGACTTCCAGACTTTTTTTTAATCATCAGTTAATTCCATTTTTCATAGGCCTAGACCTTAACCAAAATGAACCAAACCTGAATTTCTGTCAGAGCTATTAGCTGATTAAAGTCTGATTTACACAACAATTAAAGGCTTTTGACACTGCTGGTGCTCTGAATTCCCCATCCTGTTGGGGTCACTGGTGGCTCTGTGCCTGGTCAGTTCTGCAATTCTTCCCAGCACTTCCAGTGCTCTTACTTTTTCATTTTTAATGTTTTAAGCAAGGTTTTCATTCACATAGAGCAGCAGAACCTGATGTTTCTAGAATATCATGCTGACCAGCATGTGTTTAACATAGAATTCAGAAATAGGCAAAGCTGCCTCCTTTCCTTTAAACCCTTTCCCTACAAACATTTCTGGTGTGTAAGCTGTGCTGGATTGGGCGCCTGTGTGCAGATCACAGGCTGAGAAATAAACCTGAATCTCTGGAACTGCTGTGTATGGAGCCTGGAAAAAAATGGGAGAATTCCCATCCTGGCCACAGCCTTAAACTGGAATGAAATGTGTGTTGGTTGTGGCTTCTGTGCACAAGGCCCTCAGTGAACACCTGCATCTCAGCCTGGCAGAGCTGCAGCAGCCTTTGCAGATTTTCACCTGCAGAACACTGGTTTGGAAGCTGGGGTATTTAAAGCAGCTGGCAGAGCACCATCTGTGCTAGCAGCCTGTTCACTACTGCACATCTGCAGGGCCTTCAGCTGAGTCAATCCTGCATCATCATCCTTGAGGCCCCATTGGCATAATCTGGTGCCTTGGACTTCTGACTTCTGCTTTAATGCTTTTCCCAACTCCTTCATGTGTCACCTCAAGCCAGCATCTTCAAATATCACTCCCTATCACCCTATATATTAAAATACAGATTAAATAAATTAAATTTCTTAGTATAATTATACCCAGTTTACTTTTCACTCAATGATTTCCACATTTTATCTACTCATAAGTCTATTTATTACTTTAAATCAGTGACCTCATCCTATGGATATTTACTTTCTATTAGTTTTTGAAGTAAATTTGCTTTTTTCTTGATACGTTAGGAAAATTATTTTTAGAGTTAAAATACACAGTTACAGAACTGTTTGCCATTGATGTGTTTTAGAGCTTCTCACAATATTTTAAATTATGAGCTTTATGTTAGAAATGTGGAGTATTTCTGTGTGTTGCAATTGGAAAGTGATTGGAAATGGGTGTTGTTCTGTTACACACCCCATTTAATGGTGAGCAGGAGGAGTGTAAAGGAACGAGCATAAAGATGTGAAAAACGCCAATCACTTGTTTTTAAAATTTCAAAAGTTTAATAGTAATAAAATGGTTATAAAAAATAGTAATACAATTAGAGTAATAATAATTTGGGCAATTTGGATTAGGACAATATGAGACAATAAAAACACAGAGTTACAGACAGTCTGGGTACCTTTTTCTGGGCAGCCCAAGCCCGAAAAAGGACACCCGTTAACAGAGGATTAACCCTTAGAAGCAACAGCCTGTTGCATATTCATACACCTCATACATGATGCATAAATTCCATTCAAACACAGGATTCTGTCTGGTCATCGTCAACTTCTTCCTCTGAATTCTAACAGCGTCTTCGAGGTGGGAAGAAGTTCATTTCTTCTGATAATGGAGCAATAAATTCTCTTTCTCTGAAAGATTCAGGTGTCCTGTGGCTGCTATCTCGCTGCGAGTCCTTTATTTAAAACAAGTACCCTACATAGCATAGTTTCTATTTTAACATTTCTTATAACCTAAAACCGATTCTAGTAGTGTGTTAACTGATCTTTAACACACTACTTAAGAGAATTAATGCAGCATTACTTTCTAACACAACACATACAATATTCATGTTAATATTTGCCAAAAGCCAATCATAAAACAGGCATTTTTCACCAAGCCATGTTTTCCAAGCCAGCCGTGCGAGCTGGAGCAGCACCTGCGGGGCTGCCTGTGGCAGATGGCCGAGGCAGGTGGGCCGTGCTCGGCACAGGGAGGTGCCCGGGCCGCTCCAGGTGTGACATCATTGCATTCTGCTCGCAAACGTGCGCCGCTTTTCTAGAATCCATCCAAACGCATGTGCTGACATCACTCCCTGTGTGCCCATCGCCTCCGGGTTTAGAAGCACCTCCCGAGAGCGCAGCGCGGGTGTTTTACATGACTGAGTTTCAGCCACAGACGGGCTGGGCTGTGTGTGGCTCCCCGGGCGCATCCCCCCAGCCTGGCCCCGCTCCGGTGGCCATTGGCAGGGTTGGGATGCCCTGCCCCACCCACACCGTGGCTGTTTCATCATTCCCAAGCAGGCTGCATGTACGAGCGATTCCATCGGCTGGGATGCCGATTTCTCCCCGCGAGGGAGCCTGAAAGGATGCGGCTGATGTGCTTCTGATGGAACAGCCAGAGCCCAGCAGCGAGCTGGCGGAGGGTGGGAGCCGTCCGTCCGTCCGTGCTCACCATTGGTTTCTTATTACGGCATTCTCCCCCTGAGAGGCTGCCGGTGCCCAGGCACCCCCTCCTCCTCCTGTTTCTCCTCCTCCTGCTGCTCCCAGCCCCCCTTTCCCACCCGTTCGTGGCTGATGCTGAGCTGTCGGAGCGGGATTGCAATGAGCTCATCCTTTTCTCTGTGCAGCCTCACAACTGCCCGGGCTCTGCTGCCCTTCCCGGCTCCCGCACACCCGCACTGAGCCCCCGCCGCTCGCCCTTGCTCTACTCCCAGCCCAGCTGCTCCGTCCGTGCTCGTTCCCTGCCATTTTCCTGCTTTTTATGTGCATTTTTAGATCCATGGTTTCTCTGGTTTGTTTTTCAAATCTCCTTCGGACTCTGGCTGAGCCAGCACGGTGGATCATATTTTTCCTTGATTCTTAGCAAAGATGCTTTTCTCCTCCTGAGAGGCTAAGGGGCGTTGCTGGAGCAGCCATCCAAACCCATTCCAGAGACTGGAGGCTGGCTCTCCTCATCTTGCACTTTTGGAAATTGCCGTTCATAAAGCCTGTTCTTCTCACTCTGGATTCTTACTACTTGCTGCTCATGGAAGAAGGGGTACCTTGCAAAAGCCCGGCTCCCAAGCTCACCCCACCTGCCAAGAAGTCCCAGGACATGCACGACGAGAGGAGCAAGCTGGTGAATGAATACGCGTGTCGGGTGCTGGAACTTCTGGGCATGGGGCATCGCCTCTTTGTGCCTCGGCTGCTTGCGGTGAGATCACCTTTTCGTGAAATGAATTCCTTGGGAATTGGCCATTCCCCCTCCCAACCCTGCCTCTGCCCCCAGGAGGGATGAGAGGGCTCTTGTTTTTTCCTCTCAGCTCTTCATAATCCATCTCTTAAGCACTGAGTCCTCCTCTCTGATGTTAGCTCAGCAAGGCTGGACTCTAGTCCTGCTAATGGGGACCAGTGCCACTCCTTAACTAGCTTGAAGGATCATCAGCCAGGGCTGAATCATAAAAAACCATGTTTCCTAAATCCCTGAGTGCTTTTGTTCTCAGTAATGATTCCAGATAAGCAGTGTGCCCAGTCACCTTCTAGGTACTGACGCCAAGTGCATTAATGGTCAGCATTTCAGACTTTATACTTTTCACATCATAGGTTGGCTTTTAAAACTCATCATTTAAATCAGGCTGTGGTGATGCATTTTGGTTTTCATCTGTTTCTGTGTTTGGTTTTGGAAAGACAGTTGACAGTATGTAAAAAAGTTGAAAATGCCTGTGTAGAATGATCTGGGAAATAAATTGTTAAGGGTGTTTTCATCCATCATGGCAAATGCTGTCTGTGTGGGGGGTGCCTGCAGTTGGTGTGCCATGCTATGGCACAGAGAACACGCTTTTATCATTTCTGCTGCTGTACAAAGCAGCCTCAAGCCTATAGAAGAGTGGCAAATCTGGGAGTCAGTGCCTAGACCTGGCTATGTCTGCTCAGGGTGCTGTAACCACGCCTGGCTGCAGCTCTGTCCCTGGCCTGGCACACCAGAATGGCATTTCTGTGTGATCCATGGGAACACAGTCCTTTCCTGCTCCCCCTCATTTCCTATGGTGCCTTTCCTTTATCCCCACACCCATATTGTGGTGACCTGTCCATTTTTTTCATCCTGCTGAACCCATCTTGGTGCTGCTCAGGATCCACAGGAATCCATGTGCTCTGTGTGTTACAACCTGTTCAGTCGTACAGACAGCGTGGGCGCTTGGAACACTGTGTCCCTGCTCTGGGAGGTACCAAATAAAAATAAAAAATTCACATTGCTACAGTGCAGCTGGATCTGGGGATTTACAGTCACTTGTAGAATTGTGTCTAGTCCCTGATGATGCATGGTTTGAGCTGCTGGGTGTGTTATCATTATTCCAGTTATCTCCCAGTGTACAAAAACACTCATCCTGCTGATGGTTTCTTGGGCAAGGGCTGCCAAATCACCCTGAATTGTGCTGTGATGAGCTCTAAGGAAAGCAGAGACAAAACCACCCAGCTGTTTTTCACCTGACTTAACCAGGCTTTGTATCTGGCCCATGGAAACACCAGGCAATTTCACATCCCTTATCTTCAGGCAGTTTGGCTTTGCTGAGTGGCATAGTATTGTTTATTAAAAGGAAATAAAGAGTGTGAAAAGGTAAAAGAACACAAATAGTGCTTTGTGTCATGAGAGAGACTTGACTTGCAGAGTCAATGTGATTCCCTGTCAGGCTTTTTTAGTCAAATGTGCCTGTCCTGACAACAGGCCTTTTGACACACACCCTTCTCAGAAAGGAGAGACTGTGTTCTGATAATATGTTAAAAATGAGACATTCTAAGGACCAGGAATTTGTACTTTAATCAGTACTGAAGATCCTTCAAAACATCAGTGTTTCATAAAATTAAACACTTCTTTTCTTTTTTTTTTTAATATGCATAGCTTCTCTCTCTGCTGCAGTTTTGGGAATAAATGCCTGGGTTGGGTAGGGCATGTGTTGTTGCAGTGTTATGTGATAAATACAATCTATAACCTCGATGCCAGTCTTAGAAAAATTCTGATCACCTCCTACCTGAGCACACTTGTGGGCAGTAGAACAGCACCAGTTCTGGGGGTTTGCTCCCTTTGGAATGACCCAGAGTGGGTGAATCCAGGAGATTTTCTTACCCACCTGCATCAGTTCTGTGTGTGGCAGAATGAACTTTGCCATGTCAGTTCGGAGCTGCATAGAAAGGCAGGGCTGAAGAGGGATTCACTGAGTGTGCACAAGATCAGTGCTGTGGTTGTGGATCCCAGCTCTCCACTCACAAACCTTGAGGTGTTGTTTGTTTTTTTTTCCACAGCATTTTTGTACCAATGTGTTAACAGCATGGATTTAATTTAGGAAAATAAGTGTTTGATAATGTAGCATAAAAGATGCCAGCAAAGGAGTTTGGTGTATTGCCCTAGAAGTGTGTTCTGATGTTACTGCAGCAGCAGCTCTGTCCACCAAACTTGCCCAGGCCTGGAGCCCGAGTTTATCCAGCACAGAAGGTCAGGAGTCTTCTTACACTTCCTCTGTGAAATGTAAATTTCACTGGGCAGCTCTCAGCTCTGTGGCTCCTGTCAAGGGGCAGCACAGAGCAAAGTCCTGCAGCATGCAGCACTGCATTCTGGGTCAGCAATAAATAGCTTGTGTACCTTGGTTTTACTGATTTTTTCTCTGGTTATGGCACAGAGAACATGCTTTTATCTATCTGTGTATCTTCTTTAAGAAGTTAAAACCAGAAAGTTTTTTTAAGAAGTTAAAATCTCTGTGTTATAGGCATTAAATAACAAAAGATACTTATATATTATATATATTATATCTATATATTATTATTTATATCTATATAATATATAGATATTATAATATCATATTGTATATAATCTATGCTATATATACTTATGTAAATAAATATTGTATGTATATACATATATTTATGTATATACATATATGTATATACATTTATAAATTTTATGTACATAGAGATATGTATGTATTTTATATATAAACATAAATATAATATTTGTGTATAGGTATACAAACATATATATGTATGAATATATCTATTCATAAATTTCATGTTTATATATGTAAATACTGTAAAATTGGAGGATACTTACAAATATTTTGAGTGTGCCAGAAGCAAATTTAATAGTAAAGCATGGCCAGGTTCTTTCAGTCTTCAACTTCTTGGCCTCATTTCTGACACACATTCAATAAAGTGTAAAACAGGTGGTTTATGCTCACTGACATTCTACAGTAATCTAAACAGATACCAAAAATTCCATGGAAATAAGGAATTTTTATCTGTTTTTATGAAGGAGGAAGAACTAAGTTAAGGATGTGCAGTGTTGTTCATCCAAAATTTCTTTTACTATGTTGGTTCCCAGGAGGGAATAGAAGTTTTGATAGAGTCAGTAATAAATGAAGCTGCAGGATTAATAATTGAAGGCAGAGAAATTAAATTAAAGAAAAAGATCTAAGGCTTTTCCCTTTGTCTTAATCACAGTTTCTTAAATATTTTGGGGAAAGTAGTAGTAACATTATTTACTAAAAAAAAATGATTAGCATCATTTAAGGCTTTCAAGTTCTGTTCTTGCTTTTTGAACATTTGCTCTTTTTCCAAACTTTACCTTTAGATTTGAAAGCTTTGCTAATACTTTTGGGAAAGGGCTTTTCCTAATTTTCAACTCATTAATTTAAGATAATTTTATGACTGTATTGAAATACTTAAGTGATATGGGAAGAACATTTGAGAACATACTTAGTCAAACCCTAGAATGCAAAAAGAGTCTTGGTGTCATAATTCTGACTCTCTTTATTTGCTTGGGTTTAAAAATGTATTTTAATCAAAAATATGTTTATTTTAAAATAACATATATAATAATAAAAACTTTCCCGAAGTTCCCAAATGCACAAAAATGCAATGCACCTGCCAAACTTTAATGATTAACTCATTAAACTTACAGATTGTTTAGTAAGAGAAATCAGCTGTTTAGAAATCAGCTGTTGATGAGTTTCAGGAGTTGAGTGACTTCAACCAAGGATTTACAAATCTCTGCCTTTCAAACAGCTGCCAGAAGTTTCCAGAGGAATCTTTATAATTTATTGATTGAAGTCATAAAATGTCAAGAAATGTGAGTCCTGGGGTGCCAAAATTTCTTTTTTTCACTTTTTTTCTTGGGATTTTAATAGTTTTCTTGTGAAACTAGTATTTTGATGAACAGATGATTTTAAGGAAATGAAAATATTTTCAGTGAAGTGAAAGGAACTGGCATGCCTGAGCTCTATCACTCATTTAACCAACTTGTACAATTTGATGGTTTGCAGTTTTCATAATTATAATATTAGTTCAGCAAACTCTGTTAGAGAAGTTCTTATTTCCATGATCTTATGGGATTTTATTTGACTACAGATTTTTCAGCATGGAGAACTTGAAGTTGTCAATAGTTACAGTTTAATAAATGTAATTTGTTGAGGACTGTTAAAAATAGTACTATGACAATGATTCAAGCAGAGGCCTGGGAAAACTAAATCTGATTTGAAATGTTTTACATAGAATTTCTGTAAAGGAAGGGGAGAGGATTGGATGTGCAGGAGCATCCCAAGAAGGCAAATTGTCAGTGTAATTGGGAAGTCTGTTTTAATTGGGTAGTGATGGCAGATAGCAACATGGCTGAGAACAAAGGAACAGAGATGAGCTGGGTGTCAAAATAGAATTTTTGGGACAGTAGTAAAAATTTCTTCACTGGAGGGGTGCTCAGGTATTGTAACAGGTTGCCTGGGGAAGTGATGAAGGAATTCCAAAGATGTGCACATGTGGCACTTAGGAGCATGGTTTAGCAGTGGACTTGGCAGTTCTGGGTAAATGCTTGGGCTTGATGATCTTAGAGGGCTTTTCCAACCTTAACAATTCTATGATCCCGTGAAACCTTTACTGCTTTTCCACCACTGTTATCCACTGAACTTCCCTGGAAGCTCTTGGGTTCCAGCATGGGTTTGGCAGAGCAACCAGCTGCTCCCACCACACTCAACAGCTTCCAACAACCAACCTAGTGATCTGGCTTTAAGTGTGGCAGGAGCATTGACAGCCTCAGGAAGACTCATCCAAGGTAAGTGTGATGTTGGCCATGGTGGATCTAATTCATCCCATGCCAACTGCCCCAGCTTTCTGTCAACACTTCAGCCTGATCAGATTGGGCCTCAGCCAAGTTGTGCAGCTGCCAACGATTGTGGACAGGATCAGATGGGATGGTTTGTAAAGCTGAAGCACTTGGGGGTGCTGATGGTTTGCTTCTCATCAATACCCCCAAGGCAGCTTTTCCTGGGTCCTTGCAGTGATGACCCAGCAGCTTCTTCAGCAGTGTACGACAGGAAGATCAAACAGATCTTGGGTGAACTCAATAAGGAAAGAAAAGAACGGAGCTGGACATGGACTGGAAAAGGACCTGGAGTGACAGGACAAGGGAGAATGGCTTCAAACTGCCAGAGGACTGGGTTAGATTAGATATTGGGAAGAAATTCTTCCCTGTGAGGGTGGGAGGCCCTCTGCAGAGGTTGCCCAGAGAATCTGTGGCTGCCCCACCTGTGGAAATGTCCAAGGCCAGGTTGGATGGGGCTTGGAGCAGCTTGGAATGGTGGAAGGTGTCCCTGTAATGGCAGGGGGTTGCAATGAGGTGTCCTTTAAGGTCCCTTTCAGCCCAAGCCACTGTGGGATTCTCTGGATTCAAGTTGGATAACAACACAGTTAAGAATCAAACTTTGAACAGATGTGTGTGTAATGTACCCACTGTGTGTAATGAGGCAAAAAATGACACTGGGTGTTTGTTCCTCATGAAAAAGCAGAGGATGCCCACATGGAAATGTTGGCATACATGGAAATAGTGGTGGTGGTGGTACATGAGCAATTAATTCAGCAATTAACCAAAATTAACCTTAACCAAAAGTGCCTGTGTTGCTGCTGAGGTATTTGCGGTTACACACATTACATGGTGTAGATCTCCACCATATGAGTACCTATGTTGACAGAATTTTGTTTACTTTTTCTGGGCTAAAACCCTTGAAATTCACATTTTTGAGATGATGTCCTGAATGTCTTGTCAAGATCTTCAGTTTCTGTGACTCATTTAAAGGAACTATCCCAAGGCTTGGGATTTGTACCTTCTGAACTCTTGGTGCAGGTCTCAGTAACCTGGAGGGTGAACACATTTGTCCCTGTGAATCACATGGCTCTGTCAGGGACTGAAGTGGATTCATGGTGAATGTGTAACATCTTTTGACCTTTTAGACTTCATAGCACTGAGAGGTCCAGGAGCATGGCAGATGTAGAAATAAACGTGTAGAATGTTTTCTGGCACGGTGTTCTTTGAGAAATTGTGTCACAGACTTCAGCACATTGACTTGCTGATGCTTTATATAAATCATGGGCTTCTGCTTTTCATGTCTGTGACTATACATACATTAAATATATGTACTTTGTCTTTTTAAGGCAGTACCATGAGAATCAGTAATGGACTAATGCACAAGCTTTCCATGAAATATAGGAATTTCTCCTAGGTTTTGGTTGTTTGCTTGTTTGTTTTGTTTTTTTCTCTTCACTGACATCTTGACAGGCTGAGCCAGAATCCCTTTCTTACCTGGCAGGTATAGAAGAATAAAATCCATTCCCATGTTGCAGTCCTCCATGGTGCCCTGCCTAGGATTCCCTGGATGGGCTTTTGCCTCTGTTTTATGAAGCAGAGTTAAAAGAGCTGATTTCAAGGACGATGACTTAGAGCTAATGTGAATATTGGTGGTCTGGAATGCATCCAGTAAATGACAAATCAAGTAGAAGAGCGTGACTGCATGTTCCCAGGGTTTACTGTAGTTCCCTGTGTTTAATTGCAGACCTCCAAAGAGGACCTTCTCCAGGCTGATTTTGAAGGAGCTTTAAAATTCTTCAGGGTTCAGTTGCCCAAGAGGTACAGAGCTGAGGAGAACGCCCGGAGACTCATGGAACAAGCTTGCAATATTAAGGTAAGGATGGACTTCATTGCTTCTCATTCAGCCAGGAGTTTCTACAGGAAGAGTAAAATGCAACGTTAAGAATGGCAGTAGCATGTGGAAAGTAAAGAAATTGAATCACCGCTTTATTGCTGTTATATATGTTTGTATAATTACTCACACACCTCCTGTCTTTAAAGAAAGTGAATCTGTGACCTTTTCTCTTTTTGTCTACTTGGGTACAAACTAATAATTAAAACAGAGAAATGGTGCATCATCAACAATTATCAAAATTCACTAATTCCTTATTTGTTTTATAAACAGTCACTGCAGTAAACCAATTAATCACTGTATGATAATCATGCAAACAAAGCTCAGATATGATTTGTTTTGCTCAGAAGCTGTTAATCTGATGAGTGCTGTGTATAATACACTTGAATTGAGGTAGAAATGAGTTTTTTTGTATATCAAGCTTACCAAGACAGAATATGTTTTTATATTCTACCTTACCCAAGATTCTGCTGTCAGAAGTCAGGATACTCTGAACTTACTGACTACAAGTAGTGGACTTGAACAAAATTAGAGAAGCATAACTGTAAGCTGTTGAGGGTGGAAACCTGTTCAAAATGGCTGCAGAGGTTCATAAAGTGGTCATTTGGAAGGTCCTAGATTTTTTTTTTAATTGAAATATGTATTGCTATGGAGGGGTTTAATGTTTGATCATGGAGAAAAAGTGTTTTAGTAATTTCTTGGAATGTGAGCTCTGATGGGAAGTGCATGTTTGGTGTGGCAAGTGATGCACAGAGAACTTCCCACTAGGAAGAATGTTCCTGCAACACTCTGCCTCTTTTTATCTCTCTCAATATATTTGTTAATTTCCCTTGTGCTGCTTTGTTTCATCATTTATTAAGCAAGGGCTTTTTCCCTTCTGGTTAAAACACTGATCTTGTGAAAAAATAGGCCTTGCCATCTGAATACTTATTCCAGCCAAGGAAAAGAAGATCTGTACAAATGTTTTAGTAAAATTGTACTTGAATTTCAACTCTGCTGCTGAAAGAGACTATTTGTGAGTACAAGGCTGCAGTTTGATGTTTAGTATTTCCTCTGCTTGGTTGTTGAAAATGAGTAATTGAAGGACTTAACAAGTACAGGAGAATTATCTTTATGCCACTTACTCAGTGTGTATTTTCTGATGGGAGATAGAAGTCTTCATGGTACCTGTTGGAAGAACTATTTGTCAATTTTCTCATGCCTTTCTCCTTTTCTTGTGCAATACATTGTGTGTCACATGGTGTAATTTGTCATTAGTTTTTCATTTAGTACTGGATGTGTGTGTATGTGATGTGCTTTATTGAGGAAATGTTTTGAAATGCACCTGACGCAGATGTTCAGGGTTCAGCACCTGGGGCCAGCTGTGGGAAGAGTGTGACATTCTAAACTGTTAGTTGACAGGAAGGGGTAGGGTTTGACAGATTTAATTCACTGCATACACAGGATTTCATACACTGGATTCTGGTTAAGAGAAAAGCTCAGGTGAGTGTAGCAAACATGGAGTCAAGTCACCCCTGTGTGTTAGAGAAGTGTGTGGGGATTAGTAGGAATTACTGAAAAGGAGGGAGAATTTAGAGCCAAGATTTTGGGCTGTCAGGGGTGGGAAAAAGAGGGAGGTTGAAGTCACCTCCTGCTGTGTCAGTAACTGCTGCTTTGGTGTGATAAGAGTTGGGCTCTGCTGACTCCCTGGGTATACAACTCATCCTGTAAGGGGCTTCAGGAACTCAATGTGAGGAACTCAGCACAAGACCATGTTGGAGGGAGGGTGAAACTTAAATTAAATGAGTTTGTGTCCCCAGACTTGCACCCTTGCCACAGGTGCCACTCATCCCCATGGTCACTGGAGCATCTCTCTGGCCATGGTCTCTGGTGTGGGCTGAGGATGTGGAGCAGTGGCTTTGGAGTCCTCAGTGTGTCTCAGGATCCTCTTAACTGCTGACAGTAAATTGGCTTTTGGACATGTTTTTTTGTACTGTCTAGGAAGGACAGGAACATGTTGCCTGTGAAAAATGCCAATCACTTGTTTTTAAAATTTCAAAAGTTTAATAGTAATAAAATGGTTATTAAAATAGTAATACAATTAGAGTAATAATAATTTGGGCAATTTGGATTAGGACAATATGAGACAATAAAAACACAGAGTTACAGACAGTCTGGGTACCTTTTTCTGGGCAGCACAAGCCCGAAAAAGGACACCCGTTAACAGAGGATTAACCCTTAGAAGCAACAGCCTGTTGCATATTCATACACCTCATACATGATGCATAAATTCCATTCAAACACAGGATTCTGTCTGGGCAGTGTCAGCTTCTTCCTCTGAATCCTAACAGTGCCTTCAAGGTGGGAAAGAAGTTCATTTCTTCTGATAATGGAGCAATAAATTATTTCTCTGAAAGATTCAGGTGTCCTGTGGCTGCTATCTCGCTGTGAGTCCTTTCTTTAAAAAAGTATCCTACACAGCATAGTTTCTATTTTTTTTTATAACCTAAAACTACATTTAACACACTACTTAAGAAAATGAATACAGCATCACTTTCTAACACAACACATATAATGTTCATTTTAATATTTGCGAAAAGCCAATCATAAAATACACAATTTTCACATTGCCCTTGTGGTTCTGGAGTCTCTATCTGTGAAGACACCCAAAACACAGATTGCCCTGAGTGAGCTGCTGTAGGTCACTCTCCTTTAAAGGGTAGTTTAGACAAGACGTCCTCCAGAGATCACTTCCAACCTAAACTGATCCATGATTCTATAATTAGACATTAGAATCATTGAATTTATTTACCACCAGGTGCTAGTAATTGCAGGAGCTGGCATGCTCAAACAGGAGATTTTAGTCTTGCTCGTCACCAGTGGTGGAGCCCCAGGGAAAACAGAGGTTGTGTGAAGAGCATAGTCTGTCTTGTTGAATGGAGCAAAATTTTTTCTGTTAAAAAAAAAGCCAAACCAGACCCTTAAACTGCTTTTTTGTGTTGTATGAAAGAGGCACTGTGTGTCTTTCCACTGCTTGTGGGCCGTATTAGTATTTGTAGACTAAACAATAGAGGGTTTTAGAGCAAGTATTACACAGTAAGTGAATGGAGGATTTTCTTTGGATTTCTCAGCATAAAAACCTAAAAACAGAACTGTGTTGTAGCCAGGGTTTGTAGTAAGCTGCATCTTTTCCTGTGTTTCTTTTAATTTTGTTCCCACATTGCTGCAAAACAAAACAAGAGTTTAACATGTAATAAAAATCCACCTTTCCTTGCTTACTTTTTTGTTGAGCTTTAGCTGAGCTACTTCTTTCTAGTCCTGCAGAAGGTAAATTTAAAACTACTTGATGCTTTTTCTCCTTAATTTCACAACTTTTCAGTGAGTTCAGGATGTAACCCTTGGATTTTGAAAGTGCTGTATTGGAAATAGTTCTATCATACTGCTTTTTGGAAAAAAAAAGGATTGGTATCTGTCTTTCTCTCAAGAGTAGATCTGCAAATACAAAGGGAAAAGCTGCTATTAAATGAAATATCTGTGTAGAATGTGCTAGAGAATATCTTTTTCAATTAAGAATTATTTTTTGTGGTTATTCACTAGGTCTGGATTTCAGTCATTTACTAGTAAATCACTGGGAACATCAGTGGAATTAGAATTAACAGTAGTGTTTTCCTACAGAGCTTGTTGGGTCATATTCCATTGTTGAAGAGCATTTTGAACTAATTCATACTATGAAATAATAGGGCCTAAAAATAATATAGCCTGGATTTGTAAACATAGAAGAATTTTTATGCTTATGCTTTGGGGAGGGTTTTTTTACTTTCCTCATTTTCCTGCCATGACAAGATTTTTCAGAAGTTTTTCTGTGTCTCTGGAAGCACAATTTGATAAATGAATGAATGAAGTAAGACGCTCTTCTAAATATCATGAAGGTTAATCCAAATGATGCTGTTTTATGAAAACATCTGACCAATTCTTCTTACAACATCTGCCTCAGTTTCCTTTTGCATCTTCTTGCAGTTTCTCTTGCACAGATGTGTGTGTGTCCTAAAGAAGTTGTAATGAGCTTGGATTTTAATAGAGTAGTCCCATTCCTCTGTTCTTCCACCTGGCTTCAGGCAGGAGAGGTGTGGAACAGGAGGAAGTCTCACTGGGAGATCTACTCCATATGAACATTCCCTGGATTGTCATTTTCCAGTGAATTCAGGGAGTTGTGCCAGTTCTCCATGACTGTGCCATGGCATTTGGAAATGAGCAGAGCTGACATTCAGCATTTGGTAGCTCTGGAAATACAGAATGTGTTAAATTGCAGCTCTGGAAATGCCATGAGATTGAGTGTACCAGATGGATAGGTGGGGACATCCTCAGAATTACCTGTGGGATGTGCCCCTGTGCCCAGAGAAGGTGAGGTGAACATGTGGGATGAGATACACAGGGAAGGTGGTTCTGTAGCATCTCTAAAGACACCTCCTGTTACGTGGCTCAGGCCCTGCAGTTGTGGTCTCATCTTTCACCATCCTCAGCAGCAGGAAAGATCTCAAACACTGAACTTCTTCTAAGAGAAGTTTCTTCCAACCATGTAAATCTCTCTTCTGGAAAATATTGAGCCTCCCAGCAGCATTATGAGGTTGCTGCGCTCAGCACCTTCAGTGAGACCAGCAATTGGCCCTGAATAAAAATGGTGCTTTTCCCAGTGCAAAGCAATCACACACATTTTTGTCACCTCTCACTGTACTGCCAAGGCTGTCACCCACAGCTGGAGCTGGCACCAGGGCTGTGGATAATAGCAGAGTCAAGGAGAACAGGCCGCAGTGGCAGGAACTGTGCTAAGCTTGTTCTCATTCCAGAATTGTTCCTTGATGACATTTAAAGCAGCTTTACTTTATAATGTTGCCATTTAAATGTTTTCAGTTGAGAGTGGTGATTTGAAGATCACACCTTACTGGTGGGATGACTGACTGCCTTCACACCTCTGTTATCTTCTATCTGGATGTGATTTTTTATAAGCATGGTTTAACTCACCTGTTGATTTATGTGAGTTTCAGTGGGCAGGATTAAAAATAGCTGGTTTGCTCTCTCACTTTTCTCTAGAGCATTCCTCTCTCTGTGCTTATCTCTATATGTGTGTACTTATCCAGATACTTGGGGGTCTTGCTATCACGGTAAGACAACACAAAATGCAACAGAAGAGCAAAGGAGGTCACTGCAGAAAGCACTGCGCCTGAAGCTGCACAAGCGCTGGTTCTACCAGTGTTGTATCTATTCAACCTTCCAGTATAAAGGACAGGTTAAAAATGGCACATTAATCAACTTCTTCAAAAAAAGGCCAAACCAAATTGAAAAGGATTTGGTTTTGATCTATAGAAAACCCTGCCATGCTTGTATGCAATTTCGTACTAAAAGCCAATGATCAATTCCCTTATTATGTCTGTGCTGTTATCTCTGAAGTGCAGATCCACTTGTCCTGGTGACAAGGGTCATGGTTTGTAATTCCCGTCCTGTTTGCAGCTCCAGCTTCCTTCTTTCTGCTCAGCTTTGTGGTGTAGGGCACTGCAATGAGCCAGCATCTGGAAATCACATTAAAGTGCCTGCAGTGGCGTTCGATAATGTGATTGTAATCTTGGTAATAAATGTTAACACCATAGAAAGGAATGTTGTTAATTTAAAACAGCAGTTTAGGCTTGAAATGTTTATTTATTTTAGCTTATAATACTTATTTAATATTCCAGTGAGCAGGCATGTTGCCCAGCAGTGAGGCTATATTTTCATGGTGTTTAAGCATTAGTAAAACTGTTATTTTATTTTGGTTAGTTGGTTTGTCTTTTTTTCATTTGCACTGAGTTGGTATTGTAGGGGACATCAGGTATGTCATTAATTCTTTATCAATAGGAAAGGAATAGAATGCTATTATAATTATTAGTTAAGTATAATCACATTTTAACAATTTAAAGTAGTTCTGCAGCCTGACTGAGTACAAGTATTTTGGTGTCTTTGTATTAGTCACTAGTTGACATTTGCACTTGTGAGCAGTGGCATCAACCAGAGCAGTGTTGCAGGTAAAAGTTTTCAAAGAACTGTAAAAGTCTGAGGTGGAAAAGTTGACACAAACATTTCTTGTCTCTATCCCCAGCAGTTGTATCACTTTGCCCAAATTCTCAGTGGTTTCATTCAGCAAGGTAAGGAGGGCGCCTGAAAGCTGCTCCATGGTTCAGCACAGCACCTAAATCATTTTGTTCCCCTTGGTGCCATCAGGAGTCAGGGCTTTCAGTGTGATACCAGATGTTTCTGTTCCAAGGGGAGCAGCAGAGCATCCTCAGCAGAGCCTCCTGGCCTGAGCTTCTTGAATCTGGCTCCTTCCCTGGATGAAAAACAGCAGCTTTCCATCCTTGGGTCTGGAAATAGTACAGAGAGCAGGAGATGGAGATGGCAGGAGTCACACTGTTTGACAGCTCTGTGTTCTGGCATCTTTGCCAGAATGTGTCTGAAATAACTCAGCTCTAGAAGTAAGAGGAAGTGAACCTTTTTCCCCAGCTGAACTCCAATCCCAGCTGCAGGCTGGCTGGAGCATTGACTCGCCCCCTGTGAGGTGACACATTAAAATGGCTCATACAAAGTTCTCTCCTTGCAGTGAAGTATGTTGAGGATTAGCAGTGTCTGCAGTTCCTATTGACAGCACAGTGCTCATATTATTTTTTTAGAGAAGAAGGTTTCAACTCTCTTCCTTTGGAGGAAGCAAACCCAGTAACTGATTTTCCCAAAGAATGCCTTGAGTTTGACTGTGGAGAAAGCCTGTGGTGATGGTGCCTGGCAGGTTTGCAGTAACTCTTATTCTCCCAGTAAGATGATCTCCTTTTTAAAGACACTTCTGTGATGCAAAAGAGGCTGTAGAGGAAGAAATGTCTCCCAGCATCAGCACTTACAACCATAATTAAAAGGAACAAACGCACAGGATTTCACATTTTGTGGGGAAAGAGGTGTAGGTAAAAGTGCAGATGCAGAAATGCCTGGAAACAAGCTCTGCACCCCATGTTTATGCTGGCAGAGAAGTGTTCCTTGATACTGACTTAAACATCAACAAAACTGTTGAGACTTAAGATGGCAAAATCTCTCTGGAGGTGGGAATTCCTCTGTGCTTCTCTTGGATATCTTTGAGGCAGTCAGGTCTGAGGGAGCAGGTAGCAGCTTGGCATAAGGAGTGTAGTAATTCTGAGGAAATGTGATTTTTTATATGCAAAAGACACTGGGGCCAAGGCATGACCCTTGCCAGCCAAAGTTTTGGTGTTGTCTGTGACCCTGAAAAATATTATATCTTTATTTTTTTAGAACTCAACTCCTGTGACCTGAGAAACTCTGAATTCTCTCCTTTGAGCAGCAGAGGAAGAAGCTCTGTTGTCTGCTGGGAGTTCAGGGCACCCACAGAGAATTATTTTTTTGTTTCTAAAGTCTAGAAGTCTTAGAATACATGCATTGGGAAGTGATGGTGTTTAGGGAAAAAAATTCAAGCTGCCTTTTGTCTTTTTTGATCAGCCATTATGGTATGTGTCCTTCTCAGAAAAGCTGTGGTTATTTGATTCCTGCAAATGTAACAGAATAAAAAAATTGAGTTTTTGAAAACAGCCATGGGTGGGTTTTGGTGTGGCTGTGCCATCCCTTGAAGTGTCCAAGGCCAGGCTGAGCAGGGCTTGGAGCCACCTGTGGAAGGTGTCCCTGCCAGGGGAGAGGGGTGGAACAAGAGGAGATTTAAGATCTCTCCCAGCCCAAACCGCTCTGTGATCCCACTCTGTGATCCCACTCTGTGCTTCTCTGTTGCAGAAAGCTCCAATAATCCAGAGCTAATGGCCAATGCCCACAGTGACTCAGGGGGAAAGCAGAGATTCACTCTCAGTGTAGCACAGAGAACAGTTGGGATGGGACATTGGGTTCATTTTGGTTTATGACAAATTAAAGGAGGTGACAAATTCTGAAGCACTGTGCTATGCTGAGACCTAGAGCTAAACTTGTAAAAATAATTGGGAGAAGGAAAAGAAAAGGGAAAGCCTAACAATTTTCCTTTATTTCCCCCAGGGCTTTTGCAAATAAACAGAAGATGCACTGGGGGCACTGTCTTCTTGTATTTTTGCTGGTGTTTGATTTCTCAGGCACCTGCACTTGGATTTATTTCTCTGCTTTGAAAATAAGGGGACAAACCAAACTAAGTATAGGAGGTAGTGACTGCATTTCATAAACACAACTCTGCAGGGACAGCAGCTTTTAGAGCTGAAAGTCTTATTAATAACTTGCCATTACATGCCCCAGGCATTGTTTTTGGCATTGTTGACACTGTTGGAAATTAAATTCAGCAAGTAGTTTCTTGGCTGTTCTCTGAGCAGTGTGTAGCTGCTGGAGCAGCACTGTAGCTGGGTGCTTTATAAGGGCAATATTCACATTTTTAGGATCCCCTGATTGCTTGTTGCAGGATTCTCTGGTTTCCAACAGTTAATTGCTTTCATTTTTAGCATATTGTAGCCTTGTTTCTCTTGTGGAGATTGAGTATATGGTAAACATGGTATTACATGGTTTATATTGTTACATTTGTTTATGTTTGGGCATAAGTAGATTACATCTGGCGGGTACCTCATGTCAAGCAGCAGATGAAGATCAGACCTCCTCATTGTGTTGCCCTAGCTGTCTGTTATTCTTTGAACTTCCTTTGCTTAATTAATTAATGCAATTTCCTGGACAATAATTTTGAACCAAAATTTGATTCTGCCAATTAATCAAAAGCCATGAAAAAACTGAAAATCTCATCTCCAAGTTATTAATTAGCATAATAATTAGTATAGATGCAGAAATCCAGAGAGGAACTGTTTACAAGGGCATGGAGTGACAGAGGCAGTGGCTTCAAACTGAGAGTAGATTTAGATGGCATATTGGGAAGGAATTGTTCCCCGTGAGGGTGGGCAGGCCCTGGCACAGGGTGCCCAGAGAAGCTGTGGCTGCCCCTGGATCCCTGGCAGTGTCCAAGGCCAGGCTGGATGGGGCTTGGAGCAACCTGGGATAGTGGAAGGTGTCCCTGCCCATGGTACAGGATTGAAACAGCTCCTTTTTCATCTCAGAAATCCTTTGATTAACCCAGAGCTCAGAGCACAAATCAATGCCCTTACAGTGCATCCTTGTGAGCAACAATTTGATGGCAGTCTGAGTGAGCCACCTGACTGTGCCACCCAGGATGCTCCTCTTGGCACAGCAGGGAATGTTGGTTCTGTTTCAGCCAGTCAGGAGCAGTGGGAAGAGCTGGAGAAGGGATCAGGGCTTTGCTTCTGTGGTATTTTCTGGGTCCCCTGTCAGAGGAGGAATTGATGAAACTGACTCCATGTTCTTAGAAGGCTAATTTATTATGAAATAATATGATATGATATTGTATTATATTGTATATTGTATTCTATTATATGTTAATATTATATGATGTGATATTATAATATTATGTTATCATATTATAATATAATATTATGTTATGTTATATCATATCATAATTAAATATACTAAAAACTATACTAAAGAATAGAGAAAGGATACTTACAGAAGGCAAAAAGATAATAATGAAAAACTCGTGACTCTCTTCCAGAGTCCCTACACAGCTGGCTGTGGTTGGTCATTAAGTCAAAACAATTCACATGAAACCAATCAACCACCCACGTGTTGGTAAACAATCTCCAAACCACATTCCAAAGCAGTGAAACACAGGAGAAGCAAATGAGATAATTATTGTTTTCATTTTTCTCTGAGGCCTCTCAGCTTCCTGGGAGAAGGATCTTGGGCAAAGAGGATTTTTCAGAAAATATGATGGTGACATGCTTCCTAACTGGTGAGGGTGCCATGTTCCACTTGCCCCAGGGTACCTGTTGCAAGCAGCTGGATTGAATAATGCTTTAGCAATTGAATAATGCTTTAACATCTGAGCACCTGCTCTCCTTACCTCAGGCTCATTTCCTCTCCCACTGTCGATGACACACAGAACTTTATTGTCAGGCTGTTCCTTTTGATGATTGTGCAATCTACCAGACCTGTCAGAAATAAGGAAAAAATTCAATCACCTTGTCACCACTGCCTTACTTTCAAATGTTAAACAGTAAGTGTGATGTCTTTCCTCACGAGGCAGTGGGGAAAGAGATTTCTCTCACTGAAAGGAGCTGTATTTTAGTGCCACAGAATACAGATCCCAGCAGTTTTCTTCATTCCAGACCATCATACTCAGATAACCTTGTAGGGACACAAATCCCATTGCTTTAGGTAGCAGCAGGAAGCTCTGAGGCAACTTTGGCCCTTGTTTTTCTTGCAATGCAAAGTGAAATGTAGGTTTGTGTTGCAATGAACTTGCTTCAAGAGATTTTGCTTCGTTTTTCCCTTTTCTAAGTACACTGTGAAGCAGGACATGTTCCTTTTATAGGAGGAAGGACATGTGGTGGGAAAGGAGCATTTTCCTTGGCACCGTTTGTGTTTCCCAGGAGTCTAATGAGGGGTTTGCAAAGGCAATGACTCTCCAGCTGAGGGGGATCTGGTTTAGCCATGTGTTTTTTCCTTTTGTCCCAATATGCACCAGAGCCATCTTCTCCAGCCAACACAACAAATGCAAGTGCTTCAAGACTTGATATAAAACCCTTCTAGTCAGGGCTGGGGGTGTAAAGGGGAAGGAGGTGAGCCTGGAAAACCTCCAGCCCTGCTCTGCCAGCAGAGGAACTCCCAGCCTGGAGTGCAAATGCTCATCCCAGGGGCAGCAGTAATTGCTGAGGGGAGCTTGGAGCAGGGCTGGCTGTGGGCTGGGCCAGAGCCCATCTCATGTTTCACTTGCTCTCATCCATCAAGCAGCATCTCCTCTGGTGGCTGAGTCTCTAATGGGAAGGAGCAGCACATTTATAGATCCAGCACTGGGCTGGGAGCTCACGGAGGGGCTTGTTGGGTGCCCAGGGAACAGCCAAGTGTCCCTTTCTATTTTTCTTTAGTCTTTCTTTATTCTGACATCCACAAAATGGCAGTAATGATCCTGTCTGGCAGAAGGGCTTTGCCACACAGGGTCCCTGTTTAAACAACCCAGCTGTTCACCTGTATGACTTGTGGATTTTCAACACTTGATCCACCATGCAGGAATATTATACAAGATTATACACTCTCATAGGAATTTGGGGGAAACTGCTGGAAAGGTGAAAAAAAACTGAGAAATGTTCAAGTCCCTGGTGTAGGGGGTTTCACACACCTGTACTTACTCATGAGGGCTGGAGTAAAACAAGCACTGTTATAAGGTTACACAGATCTGGGGTTTGTGTTTGTGCCCTTTTTGTTGCTGTTATGATATAAAGTGAACTGTAAGGATTAGGAAGAGAATTTAGACATCTGTGCTCTGGGACACTTCTCAGAAACATCACTAATGATGGCTCTTAATTTTTTAATGTGCTTCACCTTGCATTAATGGACTTAAACCAGCATTTTATGCTGAAGGCAAATTTGTTGCCATTAGAAAAGGAGGCTTGTCTGCTCCAGGAGTGTAAGAACATACAGCACCTGTAATGGAGGGAAGTACTAAGCTTTTATTCTCGTGACCTTGTTCAAATAGGATGTAATTACAATATAATTCAATTCTGACAGTCTGGAAACCATGGCAGTTGACATAAAGTGACATTTCAGGAGAAATAGGCATGTGTTTCAGTACATCTCTTGCAGTCTCCTAAGTATTATGGATGCTATTTGCTCTTCCTGCTTCCCTTGCTCCACTCTTAATACACAATCAGAACACAAGATTCTGGAAAATGTGCAACAGTGGATCATAGTTAACCTTGTAAATAAAATCCAGTGTGCTGGAGAGTGAGGTGAGCTGGTTGCTGTATGCCTGCTGTATTTGTGTTAATATAGCAGTACTTTTTAATCTTCTTGGAGAGATTAAATCCTGGCATGCACACCTTCAGGGACTCATTTAGGAAAGCAGAGACTAAAATTCCATTTGACTTTTGGTATGGTCTTTGGTTCTTGTGACCTAAACCAAGACTCTCCTCCTTCAGTCATGCATTTTGCTCAGGCTCAGGCAGCACAAACAGTTCCACCAGGTGCTTGACTCTGCAAATACCCCAGAGATGGATGTGTCACAGCAGCATTTTCTCATCCCTTCGATCAGAGGAGGAAAAGCTGGAGCTTTGAGCTCAGGCACAGACAACTCCAGCCAGCAAAAAGGAAAAGTGACAAGGTATTTTCCATCTGTGCACTTCTCTAGCCCTGGAATCACGTTATTCCAATTAACTCTTGTAGCATATGGGCTGGTTTGTGTGCACTAGGAATATCTCAGTGCAGTTAGTTATCTCTGTGTGTCTCTCCCTTCTGAGGCTGGTCGTTACACCTTTGATGAGTCATTTAATAGGCTCATTAAGGAAATGGAGGGGATCTCATCTAAGTGTTCATTCACTGAGCCACAGTCGCCTTCCTTTCAACCCCAGACAAAGAGGGAAAGAAAACATTGCCAAATGCATCTCTGTGTGCAGCTCCCAAGAACACAGAATTCGTTTTTAAAGTTGTAAAGACTGAAAGCAGCCATCCTGCTCCATCCTATGTAATTTCCTGCCTATGGAACTGGGCATGGCTTCTCAACCCTCCACCCCATCACAGGAAAGATTAAATGCTGGGATGGGGCACTTAGGAGGATAAAATGCAGGTGAGAAGTTTCCCTGCTCCAATTAAATTTGGTTCACTGGTAGCCTCCAGATGGTTTTCACTGTAGCTGGAGTGCCACACAAGTACAAGTTCTCTGTAAATAGGGAGTGAAATGAGTTATCACTGTGCAGTGTGTGTATAAAACAGGGAGTAAGGCCACTGTGTTTTCCCTTTTCTCCTCCTGTTGGATTCCTGGACAGGCTGCTCATGGGGTGGTGTTCACAGGGGTCCCAGGACGAGGGAAGAGATGAGAATCTTGACTCCATGTTTCAGAAGGCTGATTTATTATTTTATTATATTTATTATATTAAAAGAAAATTATATACTAAAAGAATAGAGAAGAGGATTTCATCAGAAGGCTAGCAAGGAATAGAAAGGACTGGAAATGAAATCCTGTGACTGCTCACAGCCTTGACACAGGTGGCTGTCATTGGTCATCAAGTAAAAACAATTTTACATGCTGCTGGGTAAACAATTCTCCAAATCACATTCCAAAGCAGCAAAACATGGGGAAGCTGAAGCTTCTCAGCTTCTCAGGAGAAAAGATCCTAATGGAAGGATTTTTCATAAAATATGTCCATGACACTGCTCAGCCCCTCTGCTGAACCAGCCACCATCCCACACCACCCTAAGTGATCATGTGCCACACAGGTCCCTGCTTGTGCCTTGCTGCCAGGATCCAGCTGCATTTAGCAGTGGAAAACAATCAGGTGGTACACTCCAGCCCCAGATTAGGTCAGATTAGGTGTCCCAGAGAATTATTTTATTCAGAACTCTCATTTAAGTTCTCCATGAAATGTCCACATGTTGCTCTTGCTGCTCTCATAGCTCACTTCTCTCTAGTAGCTGCTGTGTATATAATGATCCTCCTCTGTGTCCACACGAGGCTGTTCCAGAAGGCCGGGGAGGAATTACCTGGCCAGAATAAATGGGTTTGTACTGCTGAGATTCAGTTACTTAAAGATTCACAGGGTGCACATTCCTTTAGTGAATGCAGAGATAGCATGGTGATAAAACCTGAGCATGCAATGCTGGGGGAATGTTTTAGGTAACTGCCACTGAAAACATGCTCTATGGTCAGCTGGCACTAACATAGCCAGGGGAGTTCAATAGAACTGGGTTTGAGCTATTTAAGATGGTTAATAAGTAATTAACCGAGGAGGTGACTGTAACAGACATCATTTGAATCAAGATTGAATTATTGGTTTCCCAGGCATGCTCTGGAATGTATCAGTTTGCTGGCAGGACAAAGCCTCTCAGCCACGTTCATTAACAATCCCTGCATTCAGGAACCCCTCCTAAAGGATGCCTGCAGGATCAGATTCACCAGTTACTTCTTCCTTCCTCACTGCTGCCAGGAAAAGGCCACCTCCCCACATTTCCATTCAATTTGTCTTTAGCTGAAAAGATGCTGATTTCATGCTCTCTTACCCTGCAGCAGCCAGCCTGTTGCTAAGATACTGAAAAGGCCAGGGTCTGGGTGTTTTTTCTCAGCCCACTGCAGTTCTTACTTATTTATTTATGCATCTTATTTACATAGCTAAACAGATCTCTTCCCTACTGCAGAAGCAGAGCCACGAGGCTCCAGGTTGCACCAGGGTGCCTTGACTTGCACAGCTGCTTGTCCAGCACCATCTTCTGCCCTGTTTTTCCTGTTCATCAACTGAGCAAACTTCTCAGGATATTTGTTGAGCTGGAGTGGCATCCAGGAGTGTGATGGAAGTGTGTTTTAAAGGCATAGCTGGCCATGGGTTGTCTACCCAGTGTTTGGTCACAGCAGTCCTTGAAGGAAATAAAAAGGGTCAGAACAAAGATGGCTTTAAGCCAATTTTCCTGCTTACTCTATTTCTGGCTGCTTTAATTTCAGCAGTGTCCACATTCCAGGCTTCTTGTAGCCTAACCAGCTCCGCCAGAGTGAGGAGATGGTTATCCTTCCCTAGCCAGGGAAGAGCCCTGCTGTACAGGCAGTTCTGCAGGACCAGCTGCATTTTTGTAGGGAGGGGCTGGGATCCCAGCCAGGGTACAGCTTTGTCTGAAGTTGTATCCAGGGCAGGAGCTGGCTGCTGATGGAGTGTGCATGCACAGAGAAACTGGCAGAGCATTTGTAGTGGCTACAGGTGGATAGCAGAGGTGTAATGAAAATGTTGCTGTGCCATTTGTTCTAGGTGTGCTCCCCACACCAGAGAAGCTGGATGTGGTTGTTGCGCTCTGTTCCATCCTGCATTGCCCAGAGAACCTCCTTGGCAAACAGGGAATTAGTAGCACTGATGTGAGTTGCTTCTCACAACCAGGAAAGCATCAGGCAGGAATACTGCACCATAGCCTGGCTCTGTTTGTCCTGTTTGTCTTTTGTGAAAAACGCCAATCACTTGGTTTTAAAATTTTAAAAGTTTAGTACTAATAAAATGGTTATAAAAATAGCAATATAATTAGATTAATAGTAATTTTGGACAATTTGGATCAGGACAATATGAGACAATAGAAACAAAGAGTTACAGACGATCCAGGTACCTTTTTCTGGGCAAAATAAGCCTGAAAAAGGACTCACGTGTACAGAGGATTAACCCTTAAAAGCAACAGCCTGTTGCATATTCATACACCTCATACATGATGCATAAATTCCATTCAAACACAGGATTCTGTCTGGTCAGTGTCGGCTTCTTCCTCTGAATCCTAACGGCATCATCCTGTCCAAGCAAGGCAGGAAGAAGTTCATTTCTTCTGATAATGGAGCAATAAATTCTTTTTCTCTGAAAGATTCAGGAGTCCTGTGGCTGCTGTCTCAGTGTGAGTCCTCTCTTTAAAAAAGTATCCTACATAGCATAGTTTCTATTTTAACATTATGTTATAACCTAAAACTATATTTAACACACTACTTAAGAAAATTAATACAGCATAACTAACATAACACATATAATAATCATATAATATTTGAATATTTGTGAAAAGCCAATCATAAAATACACATTTTTCACATCTTTCTTTGGTGAAAGCACTGCCAAACTCTTCAGTAAAAATTTCAGAGACAATTCAGAGCCTCTCAGAAGCTCCAGTGTTTTGTACCTCCTGCACAATACTGTAGCTTGAGAAAGAAAGGAGTGAATCCTGTAGAGATTTATTTGGAGCAAACAGGGACCAAACTGGTTTTTCCCCCATTTCCTTTTTGTTTCATGAAGCAGAGCCAACATTCATGAAGCTCAGTCTCTGGACTATACTTCTTCAACAGATGTTGCCTTTTGGGCCTCTCCTTACAGCCTTTGGCTGCACTAACTGACAGCTTCTTTGTCTAGCTGCTGTAGTTTTCATTGTGGAGTTCTTTTTGCTTAAAAAGTAGTTTTTCCGCTTTGATGATCCAGCTATTAGCTGACTCTCTGGAGAGGAAGAGCAAGAAGGACATGAATACTTGGGTTTGTACATACAGCCCTGCAAAACAGGGGTTGTCCACAAGACCAGATGCAATTTTTTTTTACATTGAAGTGAGATGAGGAAGGTGATGTTTTAAGTCCACATTGAATTTTCTTCTTATTTACTTTAATCATTCAATTACCCATTTGGAAAGCTGAATTATACCTGAGTGGCTTGGCATGCTTATGACATATTCTCTTTTTTCAGAATAGACTCTTGGTCTTGTCATTTATGACACATCTGTCACTGGGGTGTCCACTTCTTTACACCCAGAAGGGTGCTGATTATAAAGCCTTTGCTGACCAGCAGCTCCATGTAGATTGTTAATTTGGCTGAGATTTCACAAGCCAAGCTATGCTGTTTGTGTCAGGTGTGAGTTTGGTGCCATTGTTCACCCAGAGCTCAGGTGCTCTGGCAGGTGGGGATGTTACCTCATGTATTCTCTCAGCTGAGCTGTGAACAAAGCTCAGGAGACTTGGTACCAGCCTGAATGGCCAGGAATAACTTCTGCTGCCCTGAGAGGGTTTTTGAGGTACATTTGAAAAGATGAGTCAACACATCTTCATTTCCTTTGTTGAAGATAGGAAGAATAGGATCTTTCCTACAAGGAGATGTCAGAAAATTAGGGAACAGGAGATGATGTTTAACACCTTAGAAGCAGAGAAGTGGCTGGGATGGGTGAGGATCTCTGCATTTCTCATCCTGGCTCTTCCCACCTGGTGTGCTCAGCTGTCACTCTTGAATTTTGAGAGCTCTGGTAAAATGTGGAGTGTTCTGCTGTGCTGAAAAAGGGCAAAGTAACCCTGAGCTGCCAGGGGCATTGCAGAGACACAGCTGCCCAGTGGCTGAGCACTGATCTGTGCTGCAGACTCTTGTTCTCTCTTTGGTGGTAGTGGGCCCAGCCAGCTTCTATACCCTGAGGTCCTGTAACTCTGAAAGATTCAAGAAGAGCACAGGAATGAAAACAGTACTGATAAACAGAGCACCAGTTGTGCATTCTTACTGGAAAAATAAAAAAAAAAAAACTTAACTGAGAAAAAAATCATAGTATTGCCCAACAAAATATCCTGGATGTTTTGCCATGCACTGCTGATAAGGGATGGCCAAAGGCACTTAGAGACCAAGTCAGGGTGTTCCATCTCCAGCTCAGAGTGGGCTTTTTCTCTTGCTGCTGTTGCATTTTATTAGGAGAGATAAGAAAAATGACTCAGACCTGTTTCTGGTCTTTCTCAGTTTCACAATTCTAACTAGCATGAAGGAAATTACCCTTTGGGTTTGAGTTTTCCCCATGAGATACCTTCACCCTCATGTCAGAGGCAGCAGTGTCAGGCTTGTGCTCTATCAAAGTGTCACCAGAGGGACTCACTTGTTTCACTCTCCTTAAAGCTGGGGTGTCCAGTTAATGTCCTGATAAATCTATTGCCAGTCCCCAGGCAACTCTTCAGTGCCAGGAGTGTTACTAAGTCCATGTGTATTTGTCTGGGAAGGTTCTGCAGTGAGAAATATCTACCGACCAAAGATACTGTGTGGCATTTCAAGAAACAACCCTAATACCTTTTTCATCTGTGATTCTATGTCTGAGAAAGGTGATCAGATTCTTCACTGCTTTCATAGAGGAATTATTTTTAAAGATGTCCCTGCTTATTGCAACAGGGTTGGGCAAGATGATCTTTAAATGTCTTTTCCAAACTGTTCTGTGATTCTGTGACAGAGTAATTGGAAACAGAGTCATTCTGTCACCAATGAGAGGAGGACATCTATAACCTTGGAAACCATTATGCAGGTACCTGGGCTTACATGACATATGAAATTCACTGTAGACAGCAGCATAGCTTTCCTTTTTCATCTTAGTTATTGCTTTCTTGTGAGCTGGTTTATTTAATTTCATTCACTTTCCAAATAGTGAAAATAATCATGCTGATCATATAAAATATGTACTTTGGAAATGCATTAAGGAATTTGATAGTGATAGAAGCTTCTTTGTAAGAACATTTTTTGCATATCATTCTAAATTTTATTGTATCCTTTGTTTTTCTTTGTTTGATGGGATTTTCTTCCTTTAGATCAAGCAGAAACTAGCTCTTACTCATTACCAGCACTTTCCTTGCATTTCTTGCAAAACAAATTTTGCACCAACAGTTCCTCTACATGCAAGACATTAAAAAATTAAGTACAGATTAGAAATTATTGCTCAATTTTGTATCTAAATATAGGCCTCTATCTGGACCTTGAGAGGAGTCACAGGAGCAGTGGGAGTGAGGGAGCTTCTAAGGGAGCTCAGCCCTTGCACTTGACCTCAGCTTAAGCAGCACTTTGTGCCCAGCCTGAGCACGTGGATATGAGGAGAAAATGTCCTCCTGCCCTGTGGATATCTGTGCTGAGCTGGAGCAATCATTTATCTTGATATTATTTTAGGGAGTGTCTCATTTCTTTTGGTTGAGTATCATAGTAGTAAGCAATACAAGACCTAGAGTCAAGATTTTAAATAAAAGACAAAAACAAACTTGGAATAAGCCAGATGGGGAGGGTAGAAAAATATATGGAAATCTCTGGTTTCTGGAGAAATACCTGATTATCACCCAGAGCTCTTTGATAACTGGTGGCAGCATTTGCCTTCTCTGCCCTTCCATACATACCATTTGAGCTCCTAAAATAAGCTTATTAATAGTCAAATCAAGACAGGGTAATCTTTAAATCACATGTAAATACAGAAGCTTTTCTCGTTGTGTTATACTGAAGCATTAAATGTAGATGCAGATTTTCCCAGTGGGAGACTAGATCAGCACAGTTAAGTACTGGAATAGTTTGTCTCCCAAATAATCTTGTGAGAACAGAATTTCCCTTTCACTGTACTGGATGATGATGATGAATTGGGATTTAGGGGCACAGGATTATGTGGGGTTTAGATTAGTGGATACTACTGGTAGTCTCATACAGCTGATCTGCTTGCATGGTCCTTATCTTCCTTTCTCCCCTGTAGCTGACCTGTGCAAATTGCCAGGGAATTTGTCCAGGGGAGTACAGATTTAACTGTTTTCTGCCTTTCCTAGCAAATGGGTCTCAGGTCAAATGTTTTCTCTGTATCAGCTGGCTGTTTGTTACCTTTGGTATCTACATTTACCAGCAAGTGCTGTTTGCTGGATGTTTTTAGGCTGCACTCAGTCCTGTGACCTCCAAGTTAATGCCTTGATTTTTAACTCCAGCATTGAGGGACATGGCACTCTCCTGGAAGGTGGCAGTAGTTTGTACTTCTAATGCAAAATGCATGAAATGATCTCATTTCAGAGTCATCAGGCATGCCTCAGTCTAGACTGTCTCACAGTCCCACTGACTGCTAAAGCTCAGGGAAGGTGCCTGGACTGGTCTGCCTGGTTTAGCCCAGCCTGGCTGACACCATGTGCCATTTCCTGCTCACCCACATCACTCTCAATTACTCCTTACCTGATCTTTCAAGCAGTCATAGGGCAGATTTATTTTTTGTTTTGGGAATATGCCATTACCATTGTGCTGTTTCCATATAGAAATGTCTCAGCTTTCCCTTAGGGCTCCCGTCAGGGTGTCAGTGAGGTTCCAGCGCAGCCAAGGTGAATTTGTGCATGGCCAGCTCCTGTGGGATTGATGAACAGAGGATGTGATGGGGTCTTGCCTTTTTCCTCCTGTTACTTAACTACAAGAATTTCTGATGGCGTCTGGCTCTCCAGCCTTTCCTTCTTTCCCCTTTTTTTTTCTTGTCCCAGACTGAAGGTCAGGTGCAAAGTGATGGTCAGTGAAGATACTAAAATCTGACCTGAGGCAGGGCACTTCTGGTCATCTAGGTGAACAAGTCACTGCATTCTCCCTGTGCAGCATTGCTGCTTCAGCACTGCAGCAAACTTGACACTCAACATCAGTATTGATACAGCTTAGAGTTCTCCATTTTCCATTATTTTTACCTTTATTAGTCTTCCTTAGGGACATAGGTAAGGACTATTAACCCCTCTTTGGAAAGAGAATGAAAAACATGGAGAGATGGAATCCTGGGCCCTGTGTGAGTCTCTTTGTGTGACAGATGTTGCTATTTAATGTGCTGATTGATGTTAATTAGTATCTTTTGTTTGCTGTAAGTGAAGAGACAGCAGGCTATTTGGGTGAAATCCCTGAATCAACCTGTACTGAAACCAGGCCAGAAATCCATGTAAATCGTTGTAAGTGCAAAGCATCCCTATACAACTCTTATGCTAATTTTCTTGGATAATATGCTTGACCCATTTTGGTTTCTTTTCAAATTTTGGTTTCTTTTCTTTACCAAGTGAAGCGATAAAAGCAACAAGTTTAAAATACATTTCCCAGGTAGTGTTGAGTTTGTTATGGAATTTAGCTCTAAATGCCATTTGTGTGGTCTAAATGCCAAGCAAGCATTATTCAGTTCTTGGATTAGTAGCCCCAGGGAATACCAGGAACACTTGTAATGCCAAACAGGTTGTTAATGTTTGCCCATTGTGCAGTTGAGGGTGGTGATTTGGCTTGTACAGGTTTAGGAGACACTGGCCATGGCTGTGGGGCAAGTGTGGGAAGGTCCTTGGTCCTGCTCTGGAGCTGTCACCACGTCTCTGAGCTGGGGAGTTGAGTTGCTTGTGGATGTCTGCTGTCATGGAACTGCAGGGAGATAAAAAAGGGTCCCCAAAGTGAAGGGGTGACACAGGAGACAGGTGGCAGAAGCCTGCTGTTTTTTAGGAAATTATGCTCCAAGGCAGATGAGGAATTTCTGCCTGTTCCTTCTGCATGGTTTCTGTAGTGTTCTCACTACTCCAGACTATTCTGGCCCACTCAGAGGGCATTGGGATGGAGCAGAGTTTGTCTGTTGGGGAGCTCACTGGTACCACCCCTTGCTTTTCCAAACAGGAAAAAAAATGCCCCATTTTGCCAAAACAAAAGCATGGGGAGAGAGGAAATATGCTCAGCTCAATTTGCTACATTAGGTAAATACAAAGTATGCCCCAAATATCCTGTAAAATCTGTTTAGAATTTTCAAAAACTCACACTAAGATTCAATATTCCTTTACTTGGTATCAGTTCTGGCTCAGGGATGTCTGGTTCTTTCCTTGTTCCTCTGTCACCTATCACACCATAGCTCCTTGTGGGGCTAAGCAATAAAATTCACTGATGGTTCAGCTGGAGTCCTGTGCTGCCTTTGCCACTGGAAAAAACATGAACAAGCAAAAAGTCAATGCAACTCTAACCCAGATTCTCAGCAGGCAAGAAGGAAGTTCATGAAGCAAAATATTTCTGGCAGACAATTCACACCTGAAGGAAGCCTAGCTGGAGAGAGGAAATTACTTCTGTTGGCCTTAGAAAAAGTGATAGTGGCAGGACAGGAAAGATGGATGAACGCATGAAGTAAAAATGTGAACTTAATAAATTAAAAATTAAAAGAGGTTCATGAATTCATTTTAAAAGGTTCAAAATAATCTGGAATGGACTGAGTTGAATAATGAGCATGTACCTATAGGCTGGTGTCCCAGCTATGCTGCTGTTTAATCTTGTTCATGTTTGTGTGGTTGTAGAAATCAAAAGAGGCAGATTTATTTTGGGCATGCCTTATTTAGCTGTAGTTCTAAGTTATAAAAAACCTGAAATGAAGAGGAAACTTGACCCAAACCCTTAAGATTTCAAGTATTAGTAACCACCTCAGTGAGGAATGGAGGGAAGACGCAGAACAGAATTAGTTGAATGAGTTTAGAGATATACAGGGAGTGAGCTGCAGTAGGCTGGGCAGTGATTGGCTGCACTGCTCTTCCCCCTTTGGAGTTTTGGGGTGTGGCTGATAGAGAGTTCCACTTTATTTCTCTAAAGATCATCTATAGGAACACTGTGGAAGAAAATCCTTATGCAGCAGTTGTTGCTTGGAAGCACGAGTAGTGACATGCAGCAGTTTTGGGGAGGCTGGGAGAGGAGAATTTGGGTATTTGGCGCCATGAAATGAAGATTCTCAAGTCCTCAGCTCTTCCCTGTGTTGGGCTACACACTTCCATTGAGGGGGAGTGCATCACCGGTGTGTCAGGAATGCCTCAGCAATTCCACCACGCTGACCTCTGCCACCCTGGGAGAGCACATTCCCCCTCTCCAGTGGGATGGCTTTGCTGGCTTTAATCTGCAGAAATGCGTTTGCAGTTGTGATAGCTAATAGGGAGGATTTGCCCCTCTAACTGTATGTGCTAATGCACATCAAGCCCAGATTTTTCCACACATTTGGAGAATTATTTTAGGAGAAACACAGGTGCATACACCCACTTCTTTTGGGGAAAAAAAAAATAGGCCATGCTAATTTGACATTTTAAATAATAAAAATAAATCTTGGGGAAGCAGTCACCGATCAGTCAGAGCCTGGAAACTGCATTTCTGGAATGGTGCAGGTCATTCCTGAGAGCCATGGTGACTCTGCATTCCAGCATCACGTGGAATCCAGAAGCATGTCTAAAACTGGAACAGAGCTCCAGTTTCTGCTGCTCTCTGATGGTTGGCAAGCCCTTTGTGGGAGAGAAGAGAATAGAACCGTGTGTGTGATCCACAGAGTCTGACTTGTAACCAGGTGGTTTTCACTAGCTGGATGGGTCTGAAAAAGCCCTTCCTGTGCGTTCAGAATTACAAGAAGAGCTGATACTATCATTATCATTCCCACTGGGGGGGGAAAAGACATGTAAACTTATCTTGAAGACTGCCAAATGCCATTCCAAGTGCTCTGAAAGGGGTTTTATGTTTCCTTCTCTGAAGACGGCTGTGATCTCCCCGGATTCATTAATGCATGAGAGGTAAATCACAGAAAGGGCCTTTGTGTTCCTGGAGCTGTGGCAGGAAGGGAGGCTTACCAAGGAGCTGCACATACCTCACTTCCCCGTCTGTCAGAAGATCCTATCCCTGTCAGATAGCAGCAAGACATTCCTGGGGGTGGAGTGAGAATGAATTTATCTTGGGAGTGAGCAGGATTTTGCTTTGCTAGGAGAGCTGGTTTGCTCAATTCAGGAATTTTCCGTTCACTTCTATTAACCACCGGCATATAAATCCCAACAACTGCAATTAGAGCTCCTTACCTTAACAAGTTCACAGTTTTCTGCAGCTCACCTGTCCTTCTGCTGGCTCTCCTCTGTCTCCTGACTGCTTGGTTGCACGGCTTCTCCAAAAATTCCTGCTTTAGAGGTAGGATTTCACAGCTGTGTCATGGAGGGGGCTGCGTTCCTGGTCCTTGAGGAAGGTAGATGTGGTGTTAGGCAGAGATTCGCTCTTTGCTGTAAGGAAATATTAATCTTCTGCGTGGGTTTTATTGTCTTTTGGTAGATTATTCATCACTTCAGCACCCAAAAAGCCCAGCAGAGGGGAAGGCTCTGGATGGAGGGGCTGGGAGGAGTGTGTAGTGTGGCCTGGGGATGTGGTGGTGGGTACCTGTGCTTGCCCTCTCCCTTCCAGCTACTCAGGTGTGAGCAGGCTGCACTTGTGTCTGGCTGGATACGTTTGCTTTGGTCAGTTTAATTCAAAATATTTCATTTAGCTGGCTTGATAGTTAAAATTTTGTGTGCTGATTCAGGGTACAGCATAGGCTGTTATCAGGGAGGATCACAGGATTTGCAGGCAGCTTGGCTTCATTAGCTTGAAACAACTGAAAAACATTCTATTTAAAGAGATGCATCAGCCAACGTCACAAATCAGTTGTTAGTTCTTGCAATTGCTAGTTAGAACATGCCAAAATTGTAATCCCTTTGTTATGAATAGGTATGAGAATTACTGAACTAATTATACAATAATATGCAGACGTAGTTCTGTTAAATAACTGTAACCTCTCTGTCTAAAGAGGAAAAGAAGAAGGTAAATAATTCCTTCTAAATGGAAATGCCTGTTGGCTAAATCAGGGGAGGGGTTCGGCTGGCTGAGCCGTGGAATACGTTTGACAATTTGCATCCTCCACCTCGTGCCCTTATTGCAGCATTAAATTGGTCTTTCATTAACACGGGCATGTTTGCTGTTACAGCACCTGCTCCCTCCCCTGCCTACCTGGGCAGGTGCCAGCCCCTGGGTGGGAGGGGTTGGGAAGGGACCCAGCTCCAGCAGCACAGCAGGGAGGGGCACCAGCAGCCCCACGATCTGAACTCGCTCTTCAGGAGTATCCCAAACCCCCCCAGGCAATGGAGGTGAGGAGGAAGCAGCGTTTAAAGGCTTCAGAAAAGCTGAGCTGTGTTTGGAACAGCAGGTAGGAATTTTCTACAGGTGACACGGAGAGCCACCTTCTCGTCAGCCGGGCTGGAATATGAAGTCTTTCTACTGCAGGAATTAATTAATTCTTTGGAAGAAATTGCCTTTGAAGAAAAACAAGGAAATAATGAACTATAGATGCGTTTTAAGGGAAAAATATCTTTCTTCATCCTGCAAGGGTTAAGCACGATCAGAATCTGCTTTAGTCTCAAGAGTTTAACCTCAACTGCTGCATTTTTTGTTTGCCATAAGCCTATTAGAACTCTCTGTTTCCTAGCAATAACATGTAATTTCTCCCAACTATATAAGTAGAAGAGATGTTAGGGTTTTAATCCTGCCCGCTAGAGTTGTTGCTCAAGTTTCCTATTCAAATGCAAATAGCACCTGGTGCTATTTAGATAGCTGCAATCTTTGATAACCGTACTCCAGGAAGAGAGGAGAAAAAAAGCAAGGTGGGTCTGACTATTCATTCTGGGAAGCAGCAGTGTAACCATATGCCACACCAACCTGCACTGGACATTTCTATCAGATTTTTTGCATTCAGCACAGACGCTTTTTGGAGACAAATGGACGGCCAGAATGATTTCTGTTTCTTGAGCAGGTATGATTTTTCACCAGGAAGAAAAGGCTTCCAGAGAAGATAAAAATGTAGTGGATGGAATTTTACCTTGCCTGATTGTCCTGAAAGGAGTTACTTCTGGGACATTTTGTTTGTTTCTTCAAATCCTGTATTGTTTTCCAGATTTTCATTTGTAGTTTTCAGAGTACTGATTCTTTTTATTTTTTTATTGTTTCCTTGTGCTGTTTTTGCTCTGTGTCAGATAGATAAAAGAAGTTATGATAAATTATTGAGAAATCAGGAGCAATCTGGGAGGCTGCTCCGCTATTTAGGATTCACAGACAAGAGATAACATTACCTCTTACCTAAAACAAGACCAGTGCCAGATCTGAGTTAAAAAGCTTATTCTGTGGGAAGTTTAAATTGCATAAATTGTTTTCATTTCACTTGTCGAGATACCAGTTTATTCACGAAAGAGTTTTACAGCCTTGTTGAGTTTTTCAGGGCTGTTTTACCCGTTATGACATGTGGAAACTGAAGGACACTTTTTTGGAGGGTTGTGACTTAATGCCATCATCTTCCTGCTAAAATCAAAGTATCTACAGAGTACAGAATGCAGTTGAGATCTGCAGAAAAGCAGAAGTGTGTGTTTTAACAGATTTTAAAGGAGAGATTGAGAAACTGGCAGAAAATTTCAAGCAGTGCTTGGAAGAAATCAGCATTATACCAATCTCTGTGAATTTACAAATAATCCAGAAGCAGCAATTCGTTGGAAGGGAAGAAGCAGCAATTTGTTTGAAGGAAAGACTCTGCTGACAGGAATATCATCTTTCATGGGAGAGAACTGGACATAAAGAATGAACAGTTGCTACCAAACTGGAGAAGCACAGCCGTGATTTCAGTGCTGTCTGACAGATCTTGCCTTGTTTAATACTAATCTGTTCTGTCTCCTGCTGCTTCATCTTTGGCCTAATTCTGGAACTAAAAGAGGTTCCTGCCTTCCTCCAGACTTCAGCAGAAGCCTTTTGCAAGCCAGGTGCTGGGAGTGGGAGCAGGTGTGCCCTGTGTGCCTCCCGTGATACCGAAGGCGCCCTTGGGAGGCAAACCCGATCTGCTGGGTCACGTTTTCTCTCTGGTGACACTCCTTCCCCAGGAGCGTCTCCAGCTGGGTGTGAACAACTGACAGGAGCTGAGCCTTGGGCTGGGACCTGCTGAGGGCAGCCAAGATGATGGAAGAGGTCTCCATGGTGGTGGCTTACGATGCCCACGTGTTTGGGCAGCTGTGCGATGAGGACTTGCTGGCCAGCCTGGTGGCAGGCAGCAAACCCAAAGCCGTGGTAGGTGTTCCTCCTTTGCCAGTAATGATCAAGGTTAAGTCCTTCTGTTGAAAACTTTACTATTTAGTGCCTTTCTTTGTTCTTCAGTTTCTCTTTTTCAGAAATTTGCTGTCATGCATCAACAAAATGAAAATAATCTGTTTCAGAAGAGATTTTAATAATCTCTTTAGAAGTTGTAAGAAGAAGTTCTAACTTCTAAATTTAGAAGAACATGATTTGCTCAGTAGGGTTATAGTTAAAATATTTTTTTTTTTACATAATTGGAATAATTGAATAATAATTAAGCCAATCTGGCTGCAGACTCTTAGAATGTAAGTCAAGAGCTCAGGGTAGATGCTGTTTCTGGGGTGCAGGTACTCTCATCACTAAATCTGAGAGAATCAGTCCCTTCCTTGAGAATGGTGATGTTTCACTTTTATACAATTCAAAATCAGCATAAATATATGTAAAAACCTTTTAGTTGAATGAAATATGATATTTCTTTGTAAATAGCATATCACTTCTGTAAGTGACATGTAGAGTGTGGTCATCTTCCTCTGTCATGGAGATCTCAGTGCTTGGAGGGAGCTGCAGGCTCTGAAATTGGGTGCAAGAGTTCACTTTTGGCCTCAGATCCTACAGCTGAGCCCATGTGGGAGCCAGGATGCCTAGAAGCAGTCAGAGGGAGTGTTTTAAAATAAAAATGTATGTATAGGTGTTAATGTGCAAGCAGGTACAGTTAGCATGTCAGGCTAAATACAAATTCAGCAGCCCAAAGAAGTGCTCATGTGTGCAGATTTGGGGCTGGGTGTGTGTTTGTACCCAGTCAGTTCCTCTGCTGGTACAAAGGAAGGTGTTCTCAGAAAAGGAAAGTTTGCTTTATTGTATCTTGGGTAAAGCATCTCTGTGCTTGTTTCCTGCTGGGGTTTTTCTGCCTCTCCATGCTCAGGAGATCTAAGATGTATGAAGTCATTTCCTGCAACTTGTGTAGTATGAATGAAAACCAGAATTCTGCCCAATCCCTTTTATTATGATGCTTTTTCCTGCCTCTGACCTTCTTTAGGCCAGAATTTTCAAGGTCCATGACATCAAATAGATAATAAATGTAGAAATTCAGTATGGACGAAACCAATCCCTAAGATGATGTGGTCATCATCAGGGCTGGGCTTTGGTTAACAAGCATATCAGGAGTCACACACTTTTCCCTTGCTGGATATTTTTAAATATGTGGTGTCTCTTAATTCACTGTCCAGCCACAGCCTTTCCCTTGCCCTGCCTGAGCTGCTGGCTGTGGCAGCCTGTGTTTTTTGCCTGGAGGGCCAGAGTAGGATCTCCTTGAGACAGGACCTGGTGTTGCAATAGGATTAACCCGAGCCTGGTACTGGCAGCTCTGGGAGTTTCTTTCAGCAACAGAGGGTTTTTCCTGGGGGATTCCTGCCCTGAACTGCTGGGTGTTCTAGAGCTAGCACTTGTAGTTGCTGAATTAAAATCCCTGTGGTGAGACGACCTTTCATGGTGGCTTACCTTGTGATTTAACCCTTTAGGAAGCGCTGCCAGGATGGGCTCAGTGATCGCTCTGCAGGTCTGGGCAGCTGCAGAGCACGAGTGACAGGAACTGTGTTCTGTATCTCTGCATCAGCTGTGAGTGACCAGGAGAGAGAGGAACTGGTGTGAAAGCACCACATCACATCTCCAGATAATTTCTGCCACTCTGAAAATAAGATGAAAAACATTTCTCTGTGAACTAACTACTTATCTCCTAGTAAACAGAGAACAAATGTGGGAGGAAAAGTATCATTATTACTTTTATTTAGAGGATCTGACTAATTGACTTTACTGTAAGGGTTTGTTCTGATCAACTTTTTTTTTTCCTGGAATCAAAGTGTATTAACATATCTGGGTATTAACATGGGACTTTGAACAGCCTGGCCTAGTGGAAGGTGTCGCTGCCCACGGCAAAGGGCTGGAACAAGATGATTTTTAAGGTTCTTTGACCCAAATTATTCTGGGATTCCATGTTTCAGTGCATTGTGTACTAGTAAAGAAATTAAGAAATACGCTTTTTGTTGGGTTTACATAGGAAACACCTAACTGCTTTTTAACCGGTTTTTGAAGGATATTAACTAAGCAAATAATGATGCAAACAACCTGCAGAGGTGTAAAATGAAGCTGTCCTCAGAATTGTGATAGGATTAGACAATTCATGGGGGTCTGCACTATGAAGGGACAGGACCTGATGGCTCAGAAAAGTTTCTTTTGGTTCTCTGCTGCCACATTTAACTGTGCAACAAGCTGACAGTCAGGATAAGTCGGGCAAATTGTGTTGACTCTCTCACAGTCACTTCACCAGCTTGCACAAAGGTGTGGTCTGTACACAAAGGGATGTTCTGCAGGAAGAATTTGTGCAGGTTTTGTTTATTCTAAGAGTTCATATTAACAGCACAGCTGTGTTGCAATCTGGGATTCATCTGCTGGGTTTGCAAAATGCAGTTTCAATTATTTTGAAAAGCTTTTCTATTACACACTCAGGTTGCAGAGAATAAAAAACAAAGTTCTGTAAAGATTTTCATTCTGTGGCTGAGATGGTGTTGTTGGAAGGTTTCTGGCATTACAAGTAACTCATTGCAGTTCCTTTGGGCTGTGGCTGGGGTGCACAGGATTCTCCCCTGCACAGAGAGCCACGTGTCATGGAGTAAGGTGACAAAGTTAATGCCAAAACCAAACCAGGCCAGGTGAGAGCTGTGCTGATCCCTTGTGCTTTAGGCCAGCCCTTCTGACACAGCCAGTGCCATGAACTTAGGCACAGTCAGAATTATCTGCTGTTATCCACCATCATCTGTAGCCATCTGAATTATCTGTGTTCATCCCTTCTAGCTGTATTTTTCACTGGAAAGCATAGCAGTATTTTTATAATGTTGTTCTGATGCTCTTAAACAATTAAACAGGATGTGGATATGATCTGAGATAAAGTTTTGTTAAATATGTTTCACTGTGTAATAGTGAAACATGTTATAATAAAACATATTATAATGTATAATATAATAAAATTATATTATATATATTATAAATTATTACCTCTATTATAATACATATATATGTTATTACATATAATAAAATTAGTCATATTGCATTGTCACCATGAAATGCAGTTGTTTTGCTGTGTGGTCTTGCTTTCAGAATTTCAAGTTGTTCTGAACCTACTTTGCACAGACAGGGAGAGCAGCATATATAAGTGGGCTGCTGTGTAGTTTGTGCAAGAATTGAGCAGCTTTACTGTGGGGAATTTCAATTCTCAGTTTATCTGCAGAAAACTTGGACTCAAGGGGTTATAAAAATGCTATTCTAAGTGGTATAATCCTCTTAATCCAGAGCTGAAGGACGTTCTTGTGGAAAGCTTCATTGTATTTCCATTTTCCTGCCTGCCTTGCTGTGTTTAGCTCTCTATTCAGGGGAATTATCAGCCATTTCATAGAAGGAATTTGTGGTTGCACACTGGCAGACCCTGCCATAAGGATTTCTGAGCTCTCAGCTTCTCATCAAAGCTGAACTGAGGAGGTTTAGAGTGGGTGGGTGAGCTGCAAAGCGGGTGAAGGACTTGGGAGGCCTGGGAGAAGTGCTGTACATGGTCATCCATGGGTTGGAGTCCAACTGGCAGGGAGCTGAACTTTTTTGGGGGTTGATAGTGGGGCTGTGTTTAACATCTTTGGGTCAAGACACCAGCAGAGGATGCACCCTGTTTCCCAGGGGGCAGAAACCAGAGGGTCAGTGCTGGGCTGAGAGGAGCTTGCTGAGGTTCAGCCAAGTGCAAAGGCAAATGCAGAATCCTGAGTAGGATAAATCTCGGGTTCTCTGCTGGTCAGAGTGACCCCAAGATGTGTCAGCAAGTCCCTTTTCCCAGCCTGGCAGCTGAAGAAGGAGTCAGAGCTCTTCTATTCTCGGTCTCAAGGTTGTTTATTGTTTCTGAGCTATAAAATTCTTTCTCCTGTCCTGCCGAGGTCTGTCTGGCAGGTCGGGTTGAGGCACACTGTCCATCCTTGGGGCAATGTTATCTTTTATACTAAAAACTACGTGTACACTATTTACAGTAACTTTCCAATACCTATCACCTATGTTTGACAGTGAGTTTCTACTCTAAACCAATCTAAAAATGCCAGCATCACCCAGAATATGGAGGCTAGGAAGAAGGAAAAACAGGGCACACTCAAATTCCTCCATCTTGGGACCCTGAGCCTCCATTCTAAAAACCTCCAAAATCTATTTTTCATGCTGTGACAAACTAACTATTATTCTACTTAAACTTTCTTGACTTGTAATTCTTCATATAAAAGTTGGTAATTGTTTTTCCAAGGGCTAAATCAAAGGCACAGGGGCCTTGGGCTCTGTGCCAAGGTCTCTGAGCCCCTTGGCAGGGTCTTGAGTCTTCCAGGGCAGCCAGAGGAATTTGGGCATGCCCTGTCCTTTTTCCTTCTTCCTAGCCTCCATCTTCTACTGTGATGTTGGCACTTTTAGATTGGTTTAAGGTAGAAACTCACTGTCTAACATAGGTGATAGGTATTGGGAAGTTACAGTAAATAGTGTACATGTAGTTTTTAGTATAAAAGATAACACTGCCCCAAGGATGGGCAGTGTGCCTTAGCCCAACCTGCCAGACAGACCTCAGTGGGTCGGAGAAAGAATTTTATAGATAAGAAACAATAAACAACAATTTCCTGGGTTCCAGCAGATAAACTCCATCATCTCTGCAGGATGGGGACTGCCTCTCTGGACAGCACGAGGGCAGGCTGGGAGTTGTGGCGGATAACCTGTGCTCTGCAGTGCCCAAGGCTGGCTGTGCACAGACAGGTGCCCGTGAAATGTGTCTGTCCCTGAATCCTCCTGAGCCCACAGGGACCAGGGATATTCACAGGCTAAAGCAAGTGGAATGGAAGGTTGATGGGAAAGGGAGGGTCTGACTGCATGGTGAAGGATGGGAGAATTGGGGCATTTAGCCTGAGGAGGAGAAAGCTCAGGAGGGAACTAATTGCAGTCTCCAGCCACCTCAAAAAAGCTCATAGAAAGCAGAGAGCCAAACTCTGGGGCACACAGTGACAGGACATTGCATTTGACAAATGGGTGTAATTTGCAGTTCTGGCTCAGCACAAGGGAAGCAGTTCTGTCCAGGGAGACCCTGGCATCTCCATCCTTGCAGGCCTTCAGGAGCAGCATGCTCTGGCTTTGAACCTGCCCTGCCTGAGCAGGAGCTTGGTTCGTGTGCCCCCTGGAGCCCTTCCAGTCGCAGTTTTTCCTTGAATCTCTAATTCTGCCTGGGTGGAGCCTTGCATGACAGAGTCCCTGGCAGCTTTTGAAGCCCATCTTTCCCTGGAGCTGCTGCCAGAGGAGGAAGGGAGTTTGGGTGGTCACTCTTAGGGCAGTTGGCTCTTTCCACAGATGCAGTCTTTGTCTGAACCCTTTCCTTTCCAGCACAAGAAGGGATCCTGCTTTCAGGCTGTCTCAAGGAGCTGTCCCCACCTCTGTCCCTCCCTCCCCTGTGGGCAGGAGCTGCCAGATTCTGTCCCAATCCTCTTGCCTTGTCTTTGGAGCAGCTCCCTTGTGCTGAGCATTCTCAGCTCTTACATCTCTCACTGTGGGGCATTTACACTCTGCATAAATATTTTGGGGGCTCTGCTCTACATCCTCTTCAGTTTTTTCCCCAGCTGCCTCTCTCAGGACAAGATGCAGTATTACAGCATTGGTCTCAGTGACAATCCAGGGCTGACCCTCGCTGGTCAGCTTCCTTTCCCCTGTCCTTGTGCATCCCAGGGCTCGCACCAGCCCTTCTGCTGCAGCCTGCCTCTGACAGCAGAGTTACATTTGGCAGTAAGGTGGTCTGTTATTCCCTCCCTTCTCTCTGTACCAGTGTTTATTCCCAGTCCCACACTGCTCACTGTCCTCCTAAGCAGCTGCTTGTAGGGCTGAACTATCAATGGTATTGATGCAATGAACATTTTCACAAATAATTAAATTGAAATATTTCTGCAGGTTTATTCTGATCAGCTTGCCACCAATGAGGTGAGAGGAGAGGGCTGTGGAGGAAGAGCTGGGTCTTGCCCAGACAATGGCAAGCTGCTTTCCCAGCATGTGCCTCCCACTACCTCATCCTCTGTGCTTCCCTCATGGGATTCCATCCCAGCTCCAAGCTGCAGTAAAGTCCTGTGGACATGTGCTCTGTAGTCAGCACTGCATGTGTTTCAGTTGAGGAAGCTACTTCCAGGAATTCAAATATATGTGTACAGTTTCTGGTTCTTCCTCTGCACTGTTCTTTCTGTGTGTCAGTTGCAAATTCTATTAGTTGGATTCTGTCTTTCATTTGCAGGCCACTGATGCAGTGTTTGATAGTGCTGGATCTTTGATGAGGCTCAGAAAGACCCAGAATGTCATTGACCAAAAATGAAAGATGTCACTCGATAATGATTCCCTTTCACAATGGCTTCTTGACCCATTTCCTGAGATTTTTAATTCGTGCTTTATGGTTATTGGATACTCCTGGGAGAGTCTGGCTTTTAATAAAATAAATCCCTCAGGTGGTGGTGAAGCCAGTGCTAGAGAAGACTCTTAAAACTGTAAAGATACTTTTATCAGACAGTGTTGGAGGTTAGGATTTTTCCTTTTTTTTTTCCTTAGTAATTTTCTCCTATTTGTTGCCTAAGAGATGATAACTGTACACAAGAGAGCCCTAGTTGTTACACATCTACAGTAGATAAATATTAGGAAAGCCTATGTATTTGTTTTGCAGGATTTTTTATTTGCCAATATGTAGGATTTCTTATTTGTCAAATGAATTTTTGATGGCAGGAAGACATTTTGGGGATTCTGAAAAGCATCTGCCACAGGCAGACCATCCTTTCCTTGGCCCTTTTTTTTGTAGGTGCAGGTTCCCCTGCAGCCTCTCAAACACAGGCGCTGTGGTCAGTGTAAAAGTACACACTGGTGTTTAGAGTTACAGTTCAGAGAATCCAAATTCTCTTTTCCTGTGGTGCTGCAGGACTGCTGCACAATGGGGCTTATTGAACATCTCTCTGTCTCAGCTTACTCTCAGTTCAATGTTTTGCTAACTGAGCCTAACTAAGCAGATCTTTAAACAGCAGGGCTGCAGAAGAATAATGGGCTATACCTGGCTCAGTGGATTTTCCTGAATGGAAATACATTGTGGAGGTTAAAATCTGACAAAGGATCTGGTGTTGGAAATGATCCAGCGTCACTGACTCGGCTGCTGCTGGCTTGAATCACAATAAATTGTGCAGGTGCTCTGTAAATTTTGCAACCTGCCTTTCTCTTGTCTCTATAAATTCCTTCAAATGTGTCATTGCAATTGAGACATTTTGATAATGGACTAATGCAGAGAAATCAAACAGAATTCACAGCAGTGCTGGTTTCCTTTGCCTTCATTTGGCTTTCTGTAATCCTGAAGACTCTTCAGGAATTTTTAAACGTACAGAGCTGGCAAGGAGGTGACTTGCAGAAGAGGAAACATCCCCCCCCCTGCATGGAAGGGATGCTCAGGTGTGCTGGGGTGGAGCTGCTTGGCTGGTACAAAAAGAGCATTTCTCTCAGTTCTGTTTCCAAACACGAGGTGGAGAGATGCTGATGTGCCGCAGGTGCTCAGGCCTGCATTCAGCAGGACATCTCTCCAAGGAATTTCAGGGAACAACTCCTTCCTTCTGGCTTAGATGGTAAAATATCATCTGACAGCTGGGCTTTTATTGTGCCCCAAAAACCAGGGATCAGGTGGTGCTGAAGGAGCTTTACAGTGTGGGGTGGATGCAGGATGTGTGGGATGAGTGGATACTGCAGCATGGTGAAAACATTGGAGGAGGGCTCTTCCAGGGCTTTCAGACTGCTAAAACAGCCTGTTGCCAGTGAGCCCTTACCTGCCTGGTGTCAAAGGAGAGTTGGGAATTGTTCAAGCTGTGCTCCAGCCTGGAATTTCTTTTTAGACAGCTGATGTCAATCCTACATTAATTGTTACAAATGGATGTTGCAGGTTTTCTGTGCAGAATACCCACCCCAAACAGAGGTTTTTAGAGAAAAATTACAATTTTCCCTTTCAGATTTCATGCTTGTGGCTAAGATCTCATTGGAGATAGAGTTGTTCAGATTACACTGCATAATAGCTAAATACAATATCCCATTCCCTCCCTTTAAAGTCCAATCCTGAACTGTTGTGTCAGCATAGTACTGTGGGGTTTGTTCTTTTTCATTACTGCCTCCTCCCAGGAGTAAAACAAATGGCTTTATCTACTTCTGAACCTTATTCCTAGATATGGCAGGATACTCTGCATTGCTTTTGGCCAGCCACATTTTAAGAAGAGGATGATACAGTTGCTCACAGTTAGGACGAGTTAGAAGAATAGCACTAAGTCAGTTTTTTAATCTAATTTTGTTACACTGCAACTTTCATTGGGCTTAATAAAGTACTTAAATAGAGCTGTATTCCTTAAAATAGAGCTGCTTCCTTCCTGGAACTTGATGTAGTTGTATTTCAAATATAAGATATTATATATCTTATATTTGATAAATATAAGATATTAGCTGGAACAAAATAGCACAATTTTGAGTGTGAATTGAGATACTGCATTTGATTGGAAATTTTTTATTGCTAATCTGCTGAGCTTCTGTTTAAAGTTCACAGAACCAAGCCTCATTGTGAAATTTCTTCTTGATGCTGTTTTAAATCATAAAGTGAAGGAAATTAAGTACACACAAGTGTAACTCCCATCTCCTCAAGAGAGAGGCACTTGTGGTGTGGTTTGTGAGAGCCTCTTGTGGCTGTGAGCAGGGGCTGAGCTGGCCCCAGACTGGAAGTGGTCCTGCTTTGCAGCAGTGGGGAGAGCCTGCCTTGTGCTGGGGCTCCCAGCAGGGCAGGTGTGTGGGATGGATAAAAGGGAGGCTGGGCTGAGCTGCCCCAGTGTCTGTGGTCACTGTCAGTGCCCACCCAAAGCAGGCTGGGGAGGCTCCCCCCTTTGCAGGGGTACAGGACCCCCACCTCAGCTGGAATTACCAAGCAAATCCATCACCACTGAAACAGAAAATTGTGTTGCTTGCTTCAAAGAATGAGAAAGGAAGGCACTGCACAGGTTCTTAATTTGCTTTTTTTTTTCTTTTTTTTTTTACACTGATAGAGAACTAAAGAGAACAAAGTGTTAAGAGTGAAGAGATAGAGAATACTGGCTACATTTTTATGTGGTGGGACAATGTATTTTTGGAGTGTTAATGCATGCTAGAGAAAGGAAGTGGGGAGCTGGGAAACAGATCCCCTGCTCAGTGCTGGAAATCAGAAATCAAGTAATAGGGTTTCACTATCTGGATCAGCCTCTGGCTGTCTGCAATATGTTCAGGAAATCACTTCCCATCTCTGCTTCCATTTCCTTGGCTGTCAAATGAGCAGAGCCATAACTGCCTGCTCTGAGTGCTGCAGCTGCATTACAGCAATAAAACACAGGGCAGGAAGCAGTCACAGGTGTGATTTATGAACGCAGCAAGGTCAGCCTGTAAACAGCTGAAGGAATCAGAGTGAGGGAAGGGTCTCCTGAAGTTGAGCAGGTGCTGATGTGCACTGTGCATGCCCAGGAGTGCCAGGAACTGAAGCAAATCTCTCCAGCCCTGTCTGAGCAGGGAGGGGCAGCTCAAACCAAAATGGTTTTGTTTCTCTCCCACCATGCAGTGAGTCCTTCGAGCGTTTGGTGCCATTGGGTTTTTTCAGGAAGAGGTTTTGCTTGTTCAGTTCTTCTGTGTGGATGTTTTATTAAGATGCTCTGCATGGGTGTTTCCCTGCATATAACTACTTATAACATGATTTTATACTTGAAGGCAATAAAATAAAACAATTCAATGAGATAAGATATTGAGATAAACAATTATGAGGAATGTTTATACACTGTAAGAGTCTCCTAAATTTGATAAGTATCAGTTCAAGCCAATATACCCCATGGTGCTAAAGAAAGAAAAAATGAATCAATATTGCAGAAGCTTTTACAGAGAATTTATGAGCACTTTGTTCAGGATCAGTTCATGAAGACTGAAGCATAGCCAGCACTGTGCACTTACTTATGGAAGTGCTTACTGAGAAATCCCTTGTTGAATTCACAAACTATTTCAGGGAATTAAATTGGGAAATATGGAAATGGGCTTTTAAATGCCTTTTTTCCATTTATTAGTGTATACTCAGAAGAAGAAAGTGCTGTAATAAATTACCAAACTCCTTTGAGAAATGTGGCTGAATAGACAGTAGCTGTGTAGTCCCTGCCAAAGTTCTGGGGCATACTTGCTCCAGTTTCTATTTTACAAGATAAGTGGATTAGTTGGACTGGTTTGTGGTGGGAGTTCCCCTTAAGATAGATTTTCACTGTGTTTAGGTACTTCCCAGTTAAGGTTTGTATCATAAATAGATACTAACATCAGTCACTATCACCTTTCAAAGAGCTGGAAGCTGTTTCCTATGTCACGCCTGATACTTGCATGATCTGATGCTTGTTTCAGATATTATTTACTGTCTGTATTCCCAGGAAAGTGTTGCTGTGCTGATTCCTTGCTGGAGAGGGTGCCAGGCCAACCCTCAGCCCAGCCCATGGCTGTGGATCGCTCTGTGGTGCTAAATGAGGGAGCTGATCCCTCCAGGGCCCCAGAGCACCCACACGTGGTCCTGCTCACAGCTGGGAACTGAAATACAAGCGAGGAGAGCATAGAGATGAGAAGTGTTGATGGAATGAATTAGCAGGCTTTAAGAAATGGTTGGTAGTTGTGAGAGGAGGAAGCCCCCATCACCCAGTGCCAGGCTAAGGTGCGCAGCACTGCTCACATAACAATAGAGGGGTAAAGGGTTGGGACTGTGCAATCTTCACCTTCACTTTCCACCTTTATCTCCCTATTTACACACACAAAATCAATTTACAGACACAAAATCTATTTTTCATCTCTTGTTCCATCTGATGGCAGGATTCTTACTGAAGCACTCACTGTGTGAACTGAAGTCTTGTCTGTCTCACTGTGTAGTGAAACTTAGTTCTTGTATGCACTTTAAAAGTTTCAATGAAAAGCATCAAGAATCAGGAACATCTTTGGTTGAACAAATCATCATCTAAGTTACACCTGTGTTGTGCCTTTCTGCCATGCTGCACCACAAAATCTCCCTCGTATTTATCTTTATGTCCTGGTGGTTGCATAGTGGAGCACAAAACTCCACAGCAGAACCTGAGAACTGTGTTTGGAGGGTGTCCTTATCACACCTCAGCTGGAGAGCTTTGATCTGGTTCTCTAAATGAAAGTCCAGTAATTCTGGTGAAAGGATGGGATAGAGCAGGCTTTGGATGGGTTTGTTTCATTTAAAACACTATACTGAAATTATTTCTAATTCTTACAATTATTAAATAGCCTCAACAGTTTCAGGCTGCAGCCAAGACAAAGTTGGCTGGGTTTGTGTTAGGAGGATTATTCAGTTGAAAGGTATAAAAGCATCTCTTATTTAATCACTTTCATTTCATGGTGTTTTGCCCTATTAAGTGTCATCAGAGTGAAATTTTCTTGTATGTTTGCCCAATCCACTTCATGTTTTTATCTTTACTATTTTCTCTTTGTTTGCTTTAAGGGGGCTGATTTCAGGTTCCATCAGTAATTGTGGGAATTGGTGCTGCTTTATTAATGCTTTGCAGGTCATGGGTTTCATGTTTGCTACTTGCACCTCCCTCTGCAGCAGTGCTGAGCACTTGCTTGGTCCCTTTGGGTGCTGCAGAGCAAAGAGGGTTGACAACCAGCAAAGAGAAAACAGCTCCCAAACTACACAGAAACTCAGATCTCTGCTCACTGGCTGTAGTTTTTGCCCTAAGGCAAGGTGACAGTGGCATGTCCTCACAGCAGGGGCAGCTAAACATGATCAATACAGGCGATAGGAATATCTGCATGACAGATCAAGGAGAGCCTGTGTTCATACTCCTGGTGGTACATGGCAGTAGGGATCTCTCCAGCTGCCAGCAGGTGACCTGAGTAATGCTGCCAGAGGTCTCCAGGGACAGATGGGAGCACTGCATACCCAACCAGAAGGTGAGGGGAAAGCAGAGGCTCCCCATGCTTTGCTGAAAAGAACGCAGGCTCCTGATCAGTGTTTGAAGTGGAAGTGTTCCCAGGATCCAGCAGCCTGGGTTTTGACCTTTCTGCATGGCTGTTTACCAAATTTGTTTGTGATTTCTCTGAGCCACCTCTCTCTGCTGGCTTGCACCGCAGCTTCTCCATCTGTGCCTGGGAGGGTTTTGATGCCAGACTTCATGAGGGCATTGGTCGCAGGCTGTAATTTAGACATTAATACTCTCTCAGCAATAAAACCATTACTTGGATCTCCCCCAGGGAATTGTCTGGTCCTTTTGTATGAGCACTCCTTTGTTCTCATCTCACTTTTAACAGTTGTCTTGCTAAAGCATTGTTTTGGTGAATCATATGTATCAAAATGTGCTTTCCTCTTTCCTCTTCTCCCACTTGTCTGTGCTTTTTTTCTTCTTGTTAGTCTTACTAAAATGTCTCCAGTTCTGTTTCCCTTTAAATGTCTGAATAATTAGCAGCAGTGGGCACAGAAAGATTTCTGATGTGAGCTGTATTGGTAAGTGTTTGACAGGGCTTAATGACTAGGGGAGGGGGGACAGTGGGGAGAGACTTTATTCAGCAGCAGCTCTCCAGCACTTCCTCAGTTTCCTGTTGGTAGGGAGAGCTTTCAGTCAGCTTTTCCAGCATTCGTCTCATTTTTAAACGCATGTTTCCCAAATCTGCTCCACAGGTGCCAACGAAAAAGCTGAAGAAATATGAGAGAGAGTACCAAACAATGCGAGAGAGCCAGCTGCAGCAGGAGGATCCTATGGACAGATACAAGGTAGGGAGATGCTCTATGGGAATTTGGTAAATCCCACCAGGAGCGAGCTGTCTCCAGCAGTTAAGTAGAGGTTTGTGTACCATGCTCACCTCCCTGGGATGTGCCAGGGATGCAGACCTTAGGGAAGTGAAGGCAAACTCATCCCCTTTCTTGAATAAGCATTTTGAAATTTGGACTTAGTCTTTTTTTCCCAAGAATATTTCAATCACAATTTGTAACTCTAAAGACATCTGCAAGTAGCCACATATAATATTTTTCTTCTTTCAGTTTATATGTTTGTAGGTAACTCTCCTGCTGTTGCACTTTTACGGGAGATCTTCATGAGCCGCAGAAACAAAGGGTGATTCAGCTACAGACACAGAAAGGAGAAAATACACATTGTTCTAGTGCAAGCTGTGTGCAGTGGCATCCACAGAGACTTTGGAAGATGAACTCTTCCTTGGCTGATACAATCCTTATTATTCATTCCGGTTTATACCAAGCTTCAGTAATTTTTTTGTTAAGATAAAACCAATTGTGGGACCCAGAGCTCTTCTGGGGTCCTGAGGTACTACTGCAATAGAGTTAATAGTGATGGATATTCCTCTTTAAAGGAGCACAGAAATAAGATTCAGTTGTTAATATGATAGCTTGATAGTTCACTGAAAAAGAACACTTCTTCAATTTCAGGTCAGCTTTGCTTATCTTTACAATGTATTTGCTTTCATTGTCACAGCTACGTTCTGCTGCCATAGGTTTTGTGTGCTGGAGGCTCTGCCTCTGGGCACAGCCTTAACTGAGAGTTTGGGATCTGGTTATTCCTCCCTCTGTTTGGAACAATCCAGTTTGCTCTAGGTGAAGCACTTTAGTGCCTGCTGCCCAGGATAGCTGGGAACTGACATTTCTTACATATCCTTGTATTGTTTGCCTGCTGTTCTTCATTGTGCCTTAATATGTTAGTGCCACTGTGGTTGTTGTGGGGTCTTCCAAGGCTGGGGAGGGGTGAATAATCACACAGAGTGCAACAGGCTTGACAGGGCCTGTGAACATAACAAAAGTGCACCACGTTCAGAAAATGGAAATCTGTGGTGAGAGAGTGTGCCTTAATTCATAAATGTGACAAAGAAAACTTACAGGTACGAAGTCAAACTGACTCTTTTTTTTTTTTCAAGCATTTGTCTGTGAGAAAATTATATTTTAAGTGTAGGTTTTTTGCTGCCAAAGGGTGGAGATTTTATTGCTTATGAGACTTAGAAGTGCTGTAGCTGCTGAGAACCAATAGCAAGTGTGACCTATTTGGAAAAAAACCACAACTGGCTGCTGATTAACTCTTAAGGATTTTCCTAGTGGTTCACTTATAGTACTGTGGAATTAAAATAATGCTTAGGAAACAAAGAAGGGTTCTTTAAAGCTCAGTGGAAGCATATTAACTAGTTAATCCTGGTCAATGCACTGTGAAGAACATTATCCCAAGCTGCAAATGAGGATATAGGAAGTGACTCTTGGGCCACTGTTGATGTGAGTCACTGTCACAGTCAGGATCACAGCCCAGGGTTTTGGCTTGTGCTTCTGAACTTCACTGTGGATTTTTTTATTAAGCTGTGTTGGGTCTGATCCTCTTAAGGATGCTGTGATTAGACAGTCCCTGTAATAGGTTAGTTGCATATTAACTTCAAAGTCTGGACAGGTATTTCAGTTGATGGAAAAATTCTTGTAAATGTTCTTTGTTCCTTTTCTTGCTTGTTAGATTTTATTGATATGTGAAGTTGAGGTTTTGTAGGAACTGACATTTCAGGAGCATTTCCAAAGGGCAACAAGAAAATGTCATTGTGTGGATCCTCCCAGGCAGCGCGTGGAGAGCCAGCCTTGCTTTTTGCCTGTCCTTTAGGAGAGCACTCTGCAGCCTGCATGGTCAGAGATGCTTTTCATTTGGGCACCACCTCTGCAGGGCTTCCAGCAGCCAGGCTTGGCTTGGGGAAGGACAAAAGCCCGCCTTGCCTGCAAGCACAGCTCTGCTGTCAGCTCCTGCTCTGTGGGCTGTGCCCCACAACCTTGGAATTTTTACAGTTTCCCATCCCAAAAAAAAGTGAGGATTTTGCTGCCTAGGAAGGGGATGTTTCTTGAATGGATCACTGGAGTAGAGATCCCTGCAGGATGTCCCTCATATGGGTCAGGAAGCAAAAGAGCTTTAAATCAATTGATAGTTTTTAGCTATAGTTTTTAGGGTTGTTGTTACCAGCAGGAATTTGTCACGCCCACAGGCTGTAGTAAGCTGCAGAGATGAAGGATGTCTGAGTGTCACCTCCCTATGACACAGCCCTGAGAGGAAGTGCCTGAATGGCCTCTTGAGAGAGAGGGAGATGGGCTGGGATTGCAGTGCCTGGCCCAGGAACCAGCTGTGTTTGCCTGACAGGTTCAGTTCATCTGCTCCCATGAGCTGTGTTAAACACAGCAGTTCCTGCCCAGCACGTATTTCACATGTTGGGGTTTGATTTACCAGAAGAACAGTATTAAAGAGTGCCATTATTTTGGTGTTTGTTTTGTTCTGTATTTACAAGTATTATTTAGGAAAAGTACAAGTTTTTCTGGAGATGTTTTCACTTTATTTTCCATTGTTTATAACAAATTACCATATTTTTGTCAGATTTTTAAAAGGTGCAAAAGTGAAATATGTTCTAAACTGTTGTTCGTCACCAAATTTTGTAACTTTTAGTTAAATTACAAATTCCCTATAGAAGCTAGGAAGAAAAGTGAGTCATATGTGTAGAAAAAATAGTAATAGATTTCAGGTTGATGTTTTTCTAAATATTATGGAGTTTTATTTCTGTGTTTGAGAATGCCTCATGTAAGAAAATTTGGGTTGACTTGATGAGAAAATTCCAGAAGTGAGCCTGGGAACTGATGTAAAATAAAGAGGAAGTAGTTGTACAAAGAAGGGCTGGAGTTTTGCAAGCAGATGCTGCTGTTCTGTTCCACCTTTTCCTCTGTCGACCTCATTGTGCAATGGAGAAGTTGTGTGAATAAATGTGTAATTTGGACATAATAGCCTTCTCTGTAACAGCCTCCTCTGTGTTTTGAAGGGGAAGCAAAAATGAATACACTGATCATTTTTATTCAGTCAGGGCAAGTGAATGTTAACCATGAGGAAAATCATGATGAGTTTTGCTGTGGGACATTGTCTGTTGTTTATTTAAAACTTGTGCTGGGGCACTTTGGGGAATGCTTCTCCAGAATCACCAAACAGAAAACACAGCTGCCTCCAGGAGCCTCTGTGTTGCTTACCTTGAGAGGCTTCCCTGGATCACTTGCTGTAAAAGCTTTTTGGGTTTCTGGATGGACGCTCACAGGATTTTCCTTTGGAGCTCCTCCAACATCAAGAGCCCTTTCCATTGGGTTTACAAAGACCTCGGTTTGCTCATGTCCAGAAAGTGATTTTTAATAATGTTTTAATTCCATCATTGAGGAGCTGTTCACACTCAGAGATCTGGGGTTTGGATGTCTTGATTTAACTCAGGCAGCTGCTTGCTCACTCCACCACAAGGGTGGGGGAGAGAATCCCCAGAATAATAGTGACAAAACTTGTGGGTTTGTGGGTTGAGATAAAGGCAGGTCAGTAGATAAAGGGAAACAAGGAACTCAGCCACCCCTTCCCACAGGCAGGTGGTTGTTTAGCCATCTCCGGGAGAGCAGAGCTCCATCACACATATCAGTGACTTGAGAAGCCAAATGCCAACACTCCAAGGTTCCCCCCTCTTTCTTTTTCTCCCTGCTTTACACACTCAGCCTGGTGCCATGTGGGCTGGACTGTCCCTTGGGGGCAGGTGGGATCAGCTGTGCCTCCTCCCAGCTCGGTGTGTACCCCCAGCCCCTCACTGGTGAGGAGCTACAAGAAGCAGAAAAGGCCTTGGCTCTGTGCAAGCCCTGCTCAGCAGTAACCAAACCATCTCTGTCCTATCAACACCTTTTCCAGCACAAAGCCAACATGTACTAACCACCATGAAGGAAACTAACCCTCCCTGAGCCAGCACAGGGTGTTGCTGAACAGAAACAGAATTGCTTAAGGAGGTTGGTGACTCATTACACCCCACTTGTACAGCACAGAGAGGATGCATCATGGCCACTAATCTCCTCAGGAACTGGTCCTTGGTGCAGCCTGGAAGGGAGCAGAGGGTGGAGTTCAGCCTTTCAGTCATCCTGAACTGAGGCTTGCCTACTGCTTTCGAGCTTGTCATCTTCTTTCCACCCCGTGTGTGATGGAAGCGGGAGCATCTCTCTCTAAAACTCTTGACAAAAAACCCAGTGAAGAATAAGCAACTTTTTTTTTTTGTATTAGAAATTTCTTTATATCCTGTTTTCACTGTGTTTACACCAATGGTTGAAAGCAGTATTTGGTCTGTGACTTTACAGGAGGTAAGTTGATTTGTGTTTGTGTGTATCAGCTTTGTTTGTCCTCTTTGGAAATGCAGTATCCTCCTTTTAAAAGCTAACCTGACTTCACCAGCCACCTTCAGTAACCAGGAGGAGGAATTTGGGAAGGCGAGATCTGTTATTTTACTATAGAAACTGAGCAGTTTCTGAGACTGAGGAGAAGGAAATGGTTGTCATAGTAAATGTAGTGTTGTGGAGATGAGGCAGGAAGCTGTCTGTTTACACCAGGGACAACTAGCAGGTCTGACTAGTTGGCTGATGCCATTACAAATGCTGCCTCTGATGTGAGTCCTGCTGTGACAGACCAGCTCCATCTGCTGAACTTTGTCATTGTGAGCATATTTCATAAAACTCTAAACATTTCACAGCCTATGGAGATAGTTTGCTGCATGTGAAGAGCGCTGTTTGCTCTTTCTGTCTTTACTGTGTCCTGTTAGTTTTTATTTAGACTTAGGCAGACTAAAGAGTTTCCCCCTGAGAAGGGAGGCAGTTTTACACTGCTGGACCTGGGGGGAGGAGCTGAGAAAGACAAACCAGCTAATCAGGCATTCTGCCCTGGGCGGAGGAGGAGTAAAGGTGGTCCTGTGAGAGCCTTTCAGCTGGAGTTTGGTGTATGAGCTAAAAACATCCTGTAGCTATTGACTGGATGCCCAAGGTAAGCGATCTTTAACTCACTTCCAACCTGGCATGTGAATCCTGGTTTAAGAGGAGGATAGTGCATTTCCAAGCACAGAGCTTGCTTACCCACTTGTCTGCGAATGCAAAGCAGGAACTCTCAGCTCACACTGCGTGCCTTGCTTGGCAGACACTGAAGCTTTTGGCAAAGACAGACCAAAAATGGTAAAGCCAACTCGGTTATTTTGTCAAAGTCATAAGAACTTTCTGCTTTTTTCCTCTAAGTAACGTCCCTGTGAAAAGGTATTGGTGCTGCAGAGCCTGGTCTGACTCAGGTCTCAAGTTTTAGGTGAACTCAGGTTCTGACAACCAGCAGAGCCGTGTCTGTAAAAATCAGCATTTCTAAGATGGTCTGAACAAAACACATCTTTATGTGTTAGAGATGTTATTAGTATTATCATTATTGACTGCAATTTGGTTTTACGCTTTAAAGCTTATATTATGTTTAGAGAAAAAATTTACTTTTGATTTTTAAAATTCTTTGTCCCAAACAGACTAAAGTGCATTTAAAATAAGAAAGATCCCTAAAGTTGTGTGTGTTTTAGCACTGGTTATTTTAGCTGTGTTAAGACAAAGGCATTTTATTTAGCTTCTGTACAAAACAAGTTATTCAAAGTACAATCTTTTGGAAGGGAAACCATCTTACTTCCCTGTACAGGGCAGTGCCTATTCTAGTTACACAATAGGGTCACATTAACAAGAGAAAATTTGTAGAGGTTCCACTTCCTGCCACAGAGGAAGTTCCCACACAGAAGAGACCTTTATTTGCATCCTCTTAGAGCTCCTGGTTTTGTTTAAGGCAAACATGCAAAATCTGCTTGCAACAGAAAAAAAAATTGCAATTTCATAGCTGGTGAATAGGAAGAAGTGAAAACAGGTGAATAACTTATGCAAGAAATCATTTTGTAGGAATGCATTCACTGAACAACTCTTGAAAAATGTTACAAGAGCTAATATATATGTTATTATATATCATGGACTTTAATTGATATATTTGGACTTTCACTGTTCTGTTTTGGAGAACATAGTTATCTTTCTCTATAGTTATAAAGTCCTTTTTGAAATCTCAGCATATAGGTTATTGTTTTTCCACCTATGAGTTCCCAAATGAACGTGGTGCTTTTCCTTGAATTTCCATAATGCAGAGATTCCCTTTGCAGCCTGTTTGGTATAAAAGATAGACAGTGATGGAAAGCCAGCACAGTTTTTTTCTCATAAAATCCATTTGGAGGAAGGCACCTCTTGTCTGTCCCACCTGGCTGTGTTCTTCTGAAAATTAGGAGTTGTATTTGATGTTTAACCCCCAGAAGTCTGCTGACCCACAGGCATCTTTTGAACATGGTTCTTTTTCTCAGCTCTAGAGCAGCAGACACAGATTTCTAAAAGATGTGAATGACTGTTCATTCTCCTGTTCCTTCACCTCCCGTGGTTAATGCTCCAGGTAGTCATTTCTGCCTGTGTGGAGTGGGTAGGGAGGGCAGTGAAGCAAGAGCCTGCAGCACAAGTTGTGCATTTTGTGTTCTTGTCACTGCCCCCAGCAGGTACTGGGCTGAGGGATGAGCTCCTCTCTCCACCTGGCACTGTAAGGGACACTCTGGTGTCAGTGGCAGGAGGTGCAGAGCAGTGCACAAATGGTGATACAGGATGTTGGAGCTGTAGGGAGTTCCCTGTTGAATGCTGTTCTTTGCTGGCCTCACAGGAGAGGGGAAGTTGGCATTGCCTCACCTACAAAGTGGACTATTTTTATGGATCCCTGCAGGCAGGATTTTGTAAAGTGGAGCAGGGCAGCTTTCTACTTTGCTTGGAAGCATTATTATGAGTAACTGTTAATTGGTCCCTGTTCGCTGCTGCTGGGTGGGATTTATCTGCCTGATATCTTTAGATGATGAGCAAGCAGAAACCAAGTGCTTTTGTGGAGAGATTAGTGTTTATTTTTGACAGGGAAACACTACAATCAGTGTGTCCCTTACACATCACAAACCAGTGGGATGGAAGTGGAATAGCTGCATTTGCACTGCTGGCTTAATTCACTGTTGTTTCCCAGAGCAGCAGTCCTGTCTTAATGTGCACTCCTGCCTTCTCAATGTTTGGCACATACCATGCACTTGCTCATTGCTCTTCCTGAGGATTAATTTCCTTTCCTGGTTGTTCCTCTCTTTGCACAGAGGGAGAACCGCAGGCTCCAAGAAGCAAGCATGAGGCTGGAGCAGGAGAACGATGACCTTGCCCATGAGCTTGTGACCAGCAAAATTGCCTTAAGGAATGACCTGGACCAGGTAAGGGGAACTGAGCTGGCTCCCAGCTCAGGAGGAGCCCTGCTTTGTGCTCAAGTGAAAGCATGAACACATTCAAAGTGTAATTATTTTTGCCTTTATTTTCCTGACAGCCTCACTCCTAGCTGTAGTCAGCTGTATTTCCATGTGCCACTGTAGGCACTCAGTGGGGTCTGGCCAAGACTGATTGCATCTCCTCCGTTGGGGATAGTTTAGAAAATGTAGGCCATAACCTTTAGGCAGATAGCAAAGAACAAACATTTCCTTGAAAAAGGTGTCATGTAGTTCTTGGGAGAGTAGTTTCAAGCATTGCAAAATGTCTGTGTGGATCTGTTTTTCACAGCACTTCTAGAACAGCCAACAAAATTCAGAGATAATGAAGTGGCACAGCACCACAAATTCAACGGGCTCCTGGGTGTTCACTGATAACTGCTGGTGTTCCCTGTGGAGACTGGAATGTGGAGGGCAGCAGCTTTCAGAGCCCTTTGCCCCAGACACAATGGTTTTCAGAGAACCACACACTGAATCCCCTCTTTCTACACTGCAGGTGCTAGGAGAAACTGGAATGAGCACAAAAAAGGAGGAAAAATTTGAAGTTCCTTCAAAGCATATCTTAAACAGGTCTTTCATCATAAATATCCTTGTAATCCCTAAATACTTTTGTTCTAAGATGTTAATCTCATCAGTTTTCCATTCTTGCACCGTTTGTTTTCCTTTCCCCTCCCATACACGTTATACACACTTAGCAATGAAGAAATCCTTAATCCATCTCTTCAGTCATAGAGATGGTGGAGCTGGTTCTGCTGCCCTCAAACACCACTAATATCCTCATTAATCATTATTACTGTAGCAGAAGGGCTTATACCACCACAGCAGTAGAAAACCAAACTTCAGCTCAGAGACAAGTTCTATATGGTTACTTGTTTCCAATGCCCTTTTCCCTCCTGTAATTTCAGCAAAGTCAGTGTTAATTGGCCACAACCATTTCCTGTCTGGACTTCATTACTGAACAGGAAGGGTGGTGACTGCTATGTGTGTTTCCAGCTGGGGAGGCCTACAGAATAAATCCAAACATTGAGAAATGTTTGGATGTATTGTAATTTCTCTCCTGATGATCAGTGAGGACAGTGCTCACAAAAACAAAGGATTCCCAGTGTGTGCCACCACAAGCTTGGTCCTTCCAGAGAAAATTATATTCTCAATTATCAGGTTTCTTCACATAATAGTTATTTGCACCAATAAACCATTTTCCTGGTGGTCCTGATAGTCTCTTACACTTGCGTTTGCCTGATCACTTTGTAGGGTACAATGCACCTAAGTATTTTACAGTTATGTTTTCCCTGCTGACAGATTAAAAAACTGGATGAGTTATTTGAAGTTACACAGGAGGTAAATCATGCTGCCCTCACTTAGATTAATATTGCTCCTAACAAAAATTCTGTACATCACTGTTTGTGCTAGGATATATTATCTGTTTATGTGCCACCTGGGCATAGGTAAACAATTGGCCTAAGGATCCTTTTGCACAGGTGTTGAATCACAGTGAAATAATTCAGTAAATGGGGATTTCATATCAAAAAGTTACATGTGCCATTAGAAGGCAGGAAAAGGCAATGCTAAAACCTGAACCTGGTGTATTTCTGAGCTGTGCTTCCCAGTGCGTTTGTACTGGCACGGAGAACATCTGACTTACACAAGTGTCTCTGACTCTAGGCTGAAGACAAAGCAGATGTTTTGAACAAGGAACTTCTTGTGACCAAACAGAAGCTAGTGGAGACTGAGGAAGAGAAAAGGAAGCAGGAAGAGGAAACTGCTCAGGTAAGGCATTCTCCAGCTTTTACCATTTAGTTAGTAAATGCAAGAAAAATTATATGCAGAAAAGTGTGGATGTGTTGCAATCGTGAAAATGATTTTGTCTTCATTTGAAAATGCAGTTTCAAGTAAAAGTTTGTAGTGCCAGGGTAATTTTTTTTCCAAAGTACATTTTTCAGTAGGTTTTTTTTTTTTTTTAATTGAGCTTTGAATGTTTAGTTTTTCATAGCTTATCCTCTTACAAGCATTGTAATGATTGTTGTCACTGGTGGTGAGCAGTCTCAGCTAAGGAGATGTGATCAGACCTCTTAAACATCAAAATGAAGGAGCTGGAGGAGTTGTTGCCTTTTAAGAGCCCATTCTGGATTCAGCTGCTGGATCACTTAAATAATGTTCCTGCCTGAAGCCAACAGCAGAAGAACAGGGGTGGGAGAAGTTTGCTGACTAAACCTGGTTTCTACTCAGCTGCAAAATTCTCAGTCTTTGTTCTGTAATCCTATATATCTAACATGCAGATTTCAAAAGTGATACCTTGATTTTTATTTTTGCTCTTTGGCAACAGTGACTGCAACAATTAATGTTAATTCATTGTGTCTCTCTAAAATGGAGCTCTCTGTTTGCCATAAGTAAGGCAGTGAGCTTCTTTTCCTACTCCAAGGCCTCTCCAAGTGGAGTGGTTCTGAAGGAGGATGAGTTACCTGTGTTTTCACTCAGTGACACAGACCCAAGCAGATTTATTTTCCTCCTGCTATGGAAATGACAGTGTTGAGAGATTCTTCTTGTTCCATCTGCAAACAAACAAACAATCTGGCCAAACCTGCTGTGACAGTGTGCAGAAAAACAACAACTAAATCAGTACACCCCACTTAATAGTAATGCTTTTCTTTGTGTTCTGTGGGCCATGATATACCACCATTTAACACAGAGGATGGGAATTAAGTTACAGGAGAATTCTCTAACCAGAGATAAAGGTTATAACCACAGTATAGACTTCTTGGTTATCACTGATATAATCAGTATTTGTAAACTGAGTAAATCAGACACTTGTCTGAGAACTGGAATTTCATAAGCAGCAGCTGTAGAGTTGTTGGAAACACAGCCAGACACAAAGAAAGCAATGTGATGACACGTTTTGGGAAGTTCTGTCAGTGTACTGTGTAACTTCTCTCCTTCAATCCCTAGCTGAAGGAAGTCTTCAGGAAGCAGCTGGAGAAGGCAGAATCTGAGATCAAGAAAACCACAGCCATTATTGCAGAGTATAAACAGGTACCATTCCAGAGACCCTCTCTCATATTTCTTCTTTCAACCTGTTACAAGGGCTGAATTTTCAGCATTGCAGATCTCATCCGTCAAACAAGCTCCACCTTTCAGGCTTTCAGAGAGCAATGTTGTAATTTGTCATAAATCTTTTTGTGGCTTTCCTAATAGTCTCCTAATTAGGCAGTCAGGAATAACCTGTCTTTCAGCTAATTTTAGTACTGTAGGGTGAATGCTTCTGTACTTTGTGACATAATGCAGTACAAACATCATCAACCAACTCATCCATAAAATGTCCCTGTCTCTGTATTCTGGTTTTGTATTGAATACAGCTGGATTTTTATCATTAGCAGCAACAGCGGAGTTGTTACAGGGGGAATGCATATACTGAGGCAGAATTTAAGAAATGTTGGTTCTAGCAAAAACCCTTGTTAAAAACCACACAGATTCCACTTCAGCATAATAAACTTGAGCTAAGAGACTGCTTTCTCTGCTCCAGATTTGTTCCCAGCTGAGCACCAGGCTGGAGAAGCAACAAGCAGCCAGTAAGGATGAACTGGAAGTTGTGAAGGTGAGAACAGTGTCTCTGCACAGGGGGTGTTTCTGACACAGGTGTTGCTGAATGCCAGGGGTACAGAACTGAAGTGGGAGCTGAACTTAAAGCACATAGCCCCACATGCATTTTTCAGCAGATGTAAACAAGGAAAGGGTTTATTTCCTTTCATGGTTCTTTTTCTTGCATCAGAGACTATGGAACTCTCAAACTGGAAGTGTATTTAGTACTTGGCTTTTCTTTTTGCTGTTAAAATATATGGTTCTGGTAAAAACGTAGAGAAAACAATATTTACTTGGATGTTTTTATTAAATGGGAAAAAAAAGAAGACAAAACATGTTGTTTCTCAAGTGTGCACAGCAGAGGGATTGGAATTGGCCAGATTGGACAAAGTTTATACATTTGGGTTTCTGTAATTAAAGTAGAATTGGTTTAAGTAATTAAACCAAATGGCACAGCTAGGGTTATCCCCAGAATATCCACAGGGGCTTCTCTCCCTTCTCTAAACTCTTACCAGGAACACCTATATAAGAGTTAAAAGTTTCCTGATAGGTGGTAATAATAATAACAATATTAATAATAATAATAATTCTGACTAGGCAGAGTTGTTTACCCTATGCTGTAGCTTCTATATATTTCTTTAGTACTCAAGCTGAACTGGATTTGTTACTTTTTGGTGACTTTATAATGTTATTGATAATAACATAAAATAATTCTAGGATTGATGTTCCTATATTCTGCTGAAATAGCTCAATAGCCTGATTTAGTCTATGCAAGCCAGGCCAGCTGTTTCATCTACTCAGACATAATTTACTCTTCTGAGTTGTGCTGACATAAATATTACAAAGCTTTGGTAGCAAGAAGACTCTAATATAGGAGCAAAGTCTGTGTGCTTAGAGCATACTAAGTAAATTTTAGGAATTTTTATACTGGTTAACGTACCCTGGAAATTGTTCATGAACTACTCAAATTCTTTTTGTGCCAATTATAAAAACTGCAGTACTAGATGATTTGAGATTGAGGCAGTCTGACAAGTAAAATAGCTCTTCCAGGAAGTAGAACAACTCCTGTAACATAGATTAAGAATGAGCTTTCTGGGTATTTCAGGGCAAAGTGATGGCCTGCAAACACTGCAGTGAGATTTTCAGCAAGGAGGGGGCACTGAAGGTGCCTGCTGTAAGCACGGACAACAAAGGCATCGAGACAGACGATGAGAAGGATGCACTGAAGAAGCAGCTGAGAGAGATGGAGCTGGAGCTTGCACAGACCAAACTGCAGCTCGTGGAAGCCAAGTGCAAAATTCAGGTATGTGGAATCCAAGTACAGAAGGGTGGTCACCTTAACCTCATGCTCAGCCCAAGATTATTTTGAATCATACAAAAAATTGGTCCAAGTACAGCAGGGTGGTTACCTTAACCTCATGCTCAGTCCAAAATTGTTCTGAATCACACAAAAAATTGTTCCAAAAGGGAGCACATACCTGCATGCCTGTATATCTGAACTTCCAAAAAAAAAAGCTGTCTTAAAAAGAAGAGGATGATTTTGTGTGTGTCTAAATATCTGTTGCTGTTTCAGCAGTTTGAATGTCTTCTCTCCCCAGTGCCTGGGAGATTGCAAGGGAAGTAAGTGCCGGACTGCAGGGACTGAGTGTGAGGATGCTTCTTTTTTAATTAATGAGGTTTTGATCAATTCTGACTATTCTGCTTTCTTAGGAGCTGGAGCACCAGAGAGGAGCCCTTATGAATGAAATCCAAGCTGCCAAAAACTCTTGGTTTAGCAAAACGCTGAACTCTATCAAAACGGCCACAGGCACACAGGCGCCGCCGCCACAGCCGCCGGTGCCTCCCAGAGAGGGCAGCACATAGTCCAGCCACGGCCAGCCCCAGAGCACAAAGAACAACACAAACCTGGGAGGATTCTTCCACTGGTCTCTCCTCCTGGGCAAAGGACAATGAGGCAGGAGTGCAGGCTTGAAGTGAAATTCTTCAGTGTTTTTCATTCATTTTCTGATGTGACCCTTTTTCAAAGGGGGGAAAAAATGTCCTGGTTTATGTTGAGTTCCTACTTCCCATACTGCCTTGCTGAAAGCCACGTTCCGATACCTTCATACTTTTACACTTTATTTTATATGACTAGATGTTAAATAAATATTTCAAAACTAGGTCTTTAATACACATCTAATTTGAAATTATTATTGTCTTGCATAGAAGCTTTTTCTTCTTCTGGAGGAAGAGAGAGAATGGAAAATGTACAGTACTGCAGCATCATCTCTCCCTAGAAAGCACAGTGTAAGACATTGAGGATAACTTAGGCCCTGGGACCATCTCAGAAGTTTATCTCAGCAACTGCATCCTGCAGAAAAGCACTTTTTGTAAAGCTTAGGCCATAGCAAAGGTAGGCTTGTGCTCTCCTGGCACAATTGCTATGAGCTTCCCTTACAACTCCTTCCTTTGGATTGGTTTTTCTTCAGAAATACAAGCAGTGCAGTTTTTGTAACACCGTTGTTTAAAAGCTATTTACAGCCCAACTGGAATTTAACCTAAAGTTCCCTAGTTCCCTTTTTTAAATTCATGTTTATATTAAGAATTCCAAGGAATAATTCCTTCCACTGGGATAAAGGGAGAACGATTTTGACACTTATTTGATGTTTTTGCTGAGAAGCAGAGCAGAGACCTTGCATGGTTTTGACCTTTTGTAAATCCTGTGCAATAAAGGGTAGGTTTTGTGAATAAAAGTAATGAAAACTCTGCCCTGGGTCTATATTCAGATTCCAAATTTGACACAGAAATGAGGTACACAAGAGGTTTGTGCTGCACTGATGAATGAAATACCATAGAAACAAGATCTGTTTGCTAGAAGTGTTTGGCTTGGAAACACTTTGTTGGTATTACTTATTTTTATAAAAACAAGCATTTTCAAGTGAAATACAAGCCCTAGACTTTCCTGTGGGGGTAGACTTCTCTGGTGATTCCCAAACCTGTCTGGTTGTTTTATATCTCTTAAGGTAAGAAAGTTCAAAAGCATTTGTTTTGACTAAACATAAAGTGTTCATAGAAATACTTATTTCATGGAAAATTAAACTATTGCTTGAACTGATGGAATATTTTTTTAATTATACGTGTCATGTCTGAAGATGGTCTTGCAGGTAAATGTCATTGCTGGACTAAATGTTGTGTATTAATTGTTTCATTTACAAGATTTTTCCAGGGACACTAGTTCTGTTTTGATCCTTTTTTTTTTTTTAATTCTAAGGAATGCCATACATTGTCAGTTTTGTGCAATAAAATTTAATAATACCCATCTTGTGCTTTGTTGTCAAGCATAATTGTGAATTATTTTCGACAGGGTAGTACTAATTTAATGTTATCAGTGCCAAAGGAAAAATTCCAAAAGGCAGTCAGCTGATAGAAGTCAAGATCAAAATATAATCACCATCCTGACACAATTCTCTCTTCTAAGAATAAGGGGTTAAAAACTTTAATATTTTAAAATGTACCTTCAAGACAGTGATTATCTGGAATTATTAATACAGTGAGGAACAAAAAGGGAAAAAAATAGAAGGTATTTCTTCTGCAAATGTTATCAAAGGTCTTTTTCCCTTGTCACTGTCTTGCTCATAATATTTGCATAAATGTTTCCATTCTCTCGACTGACTAAACCCAGTGTTAGTCATTCACTTACCAGCTCTGTTTCACATTCAGAATGTGAATCTGAATTCATAATAAATCTGAAGTGACATTTAAGGAGACCTGGTGAACATCTGATTGTTGCATTTGAGAGTACTATGCCTATGAGGGAAACTGGTTATTTGACAAGTGTCTGAATTTCTCATTTCATTTATCTTAAATAATACTTACAAGTGGATTTAAAACCATAATTGGAAAAGTTCAGTAAGAATGGGTAAAGAAATGTGTTAGGCTATGATTCCCTGAGCAGATGAGTTAAGAGCTCACTCTTGCTCACCCATTGTACAGTCCTGTCCCTTGTCCTTGTAGTATGTACTGGAGATAATTAAAAACAACAACAAAAGAAGATGTGGGTGAATTTATCCCCCTACAGTTCATCTTTTGTCAAGTGAATGAGTTAAATCACCTCAAAGGGTCCAATGAGCAGATCATGGGAGTGGGACTCTCCAAATTCATCAAAAAGGAACTGGTAAAAAAGGTCACCACTTTTCACAGAATGAGCTTTGACACAACATCCATTATCTCAGTGTAGCTGCTTTCTGACTTTGGAAGTTGAGCTTTTGCTACCTGCTAGCCATGATGAGTTCAAGCCCTTGTACAGATGGAAGCTGGCTTACCTCAGCCAAAGGAAGTTTCAGAAAGCAATGACCCTAAAGGCACTAAACAATTTCCACCTTCCAGCTGTAGATCCAAGGTAGCATTTGTAGCAATGGCATTTGGAAGATTAAAATTTAGGTGGAAACTGCATCTTCTCAGCATATACTGAAAGAGTAAGCAAATAGCTCTATGGCATTATGTTGATGAATATTCAGAATGAAGGAAAGGAGCAGGACTCCATGGTTAAATCAGGCAAGCTAAAATTCTATCTGCTGACTATAGATGCTACTGGGAAATTTAGTTTCCTGCAAGAAAAGAGATCTCTTAGTGACAGAACCAGCTACACACATATCCTTGGTGGATTTGTCAGGGATAGCTGGCTTATTGCTCAGATTTTCAGCAGGAAATATCATCAAGGTCTCACTGAAACTGTTGTTTCCATGTGGCACTGGAACAGCTAACATAGCTCCTAAATCTGGAGTGATCAACCTTTTTTCCCTGAGTCTGTAGTAAACTATGTGTTCAGATCAAACTTTTATTAAAATTAATTTGAATTTTATAAATATGTATGTGGAACTAAAACCTATTTTTAAATTTTATTAAGAATGCACCATTCTGAAATAAAGTCTTTACTTTGATTAGGAACAAACCTCCAAAGAATATTTTTACTACAACTTTTATCTTGTTGGACTACAATCTCTTCCTGTGATGCCCAATATGGGGGGGGGGGGGGGAAGTCCTCCTTTTCACTTTAAAATGTTGGTTTTCCTTTGACTGTAACACTTTACAGGCTAAATGAAGCAAGGCTGATTTAGTTATGTGGTACATTTGTGAACTAGTCTTGTATTATCTTTGTGAACTAAACTTAATATTCTAAAGTAATAGGACTTATTCCACTTAGTTTACATTTCTAAATGTACCTGGAGAGGAATAAAAAGAAAAAAATAAAATACCATGTGTAGAGAAGCCAAGAAACTGTGAAATCCCTGAGGTGCATCTGCATTAGGGTTTGGCAGAAACAGTCTCAGGAAAGGTGGTCAGCCATGAAATCAGTACTGCCAGTGGACAAACCCACCCTTGTCCCACCCATTAATGAGGATTTAATTTGCTACAGCTGAGTTACATTACTACAACTAAGTTAAAGTGCTTACACAGGTATGCAGTATTTTTTTCGTTGTTAGGTGTTTTAAATTACTTCTCTTACTTGGCCCTTGAAATTTCTTTGAAGATAAGTGATCATCTCTGCTACTGTGTTAAGAACAACTTGAAATAAAGCCAGCCATTTACAAGGGGAGATGGAGATAAAAAATCAAGAATTGCAAGAGTTCAGCCCCTTCACAAAGCATGAAGTGCCCCATTGACTTCAGGGTCTGATGCCACTCATTGACTGAAAGTTGTAGTTTAGGAGTAAATAAAAATCTGCATTTACTGGCACTAAAGTATCAACATTTGGCAGTCACATGCCATGCTTTCTCCACAGGATCGAGGTGGGGCTGTTCCCTTCCTTCTACTAAGTAGCTGCAGTGAAATCCATGAAACTACTTGTATGCATGGGAGAACTACAATCAGGTGATTTTCATTTACTCAGAGGATTTTCATTTACTGTTAGACTCAGGGATAACTGGCAACTTCTGCCCCATCTCCTTAAGCCTAAACACCTTGGCTTTGATACCAGAAGCACTGTTACCTGACAGCGCTGGTGTTCTTCCAGCTGCTGGAGAGAAAACCATAGTAAGTGTCATGTCTGATTGATTGTGAAGAGAGGGCAGAGATGTTCCCTCAGCTCTGAGGGATTGCTGTAGCTGACAAGCACCCTCTGTCCCAGCTGGACCCTGCTGAGGGGGCTGCTGCACCAGATGTGCAAACACAGAGGTTAAAACTAATTTATTTGTCACTCTGTTGTGCTAATATCCTACTGGGAACTGTCCCATTAGCTCTTCCAGGTAATAACACTAAGGGGAGACATGATGAAACACTCAAGTTTGGATCTCTCAGGTGTTAGGGGAGGTGGAGGTCACAGCAGCCTTTAGAACTGAGCTGATCCACAGGTGGCTTTTGGGAAATGCAAGGAATTTGCAACTGGATAAATAATGCTCCGCATTGATCAAGACCTGATCCTTCCCAGGTCAGCAGTCTACACAGTTTATTTCAGGATTGTGACTTAACACATACAGGCCAATTCTCCAGGAATACAGGGCTCTCCATTTCTCCTGGGTCCCAATGGCTTTGCTACTGAATGTATTTCATGCTATTTTTACCTGAAAAACAAAAAATGGGTACAGAATTAGGATATTACTTTTTATTATTTTCTTATTCCAGTGTGACTTGCTTTTATTTAACCTGTAAAGGAATATATATGTATCTTTGGAGAACTATATCTTGCATATAGAATAATATATAAGAAACAGAACGACAAGGGGATAAATACATCAAAAGGATTTGGTGTCATAAATTTCATTTGATACCACCAGAATCCTGGGCTGTACTAATTTCCTTACAGTTTCTCTTATTTTTGTATTTTATATAATACATGGATGGTACTACCAATGCAAACCACAGCAGATGTTCCCAGATTTTTCTTCAGATCTCAATTCCTGCCTTTCAGTTACCCCTGGGTTTGCAATTCTGCTGTAGCACCCTTGAAAGCTGAGCCAGGAGCACTCTTGAGCTTTAGAAACTCTTGCTTTCCCATGGAAGAAAATGCTCTGGCTTCTTTGAATTGGGAAAAGATGACATATGAATGCAGAAAATTTCTAATCAAGCATAATCATCTCCCTCTGTGTCTGCCATTAAGGTGGATTCGCTCCAGCACACTAAAAACAGAGCAGCTCCAAAGCTCTGACTCCATGACAATGAAGTTTCCCAGATTTGGGGTTGCCTTTGTGATCTGGGCGTGTCCCAAGTTCACAAATCCTGAGGAGTCAGGGAAAAAAGAGCATCATAGAGAGGTCACACTTCCAACTGAGAGCCATTCAGGTAACACATCCATGTATTACATAAAGTGCAAAATGGAAATATAAGTGTAATGCTTGTTATTAAAAGTGCAATTCAATGTACCTGGTCACAACAAATGTTTACTTTTTTAATTGTTACAGAATTGTTCAGATCAGTACCTTGTTATCATTGTGTGAACGATGCCTTGTAAAATAAATGGAAATGGAAAACGACTTGGGGATAAGGTGCTTATTTTCCTAAGCCATTTACTTAAGCAGCAGCTTAAATGTGTTTGCAGGAAGAAGCAGCTGCTGTGTCAGGTTTTCTGACGCAGTTCTCAGCAGCAGCTCTGCTGCACCAGGGCACAGTGACTTGCCAGCTTGGCTGTCCAAAGGGGGTGCATGCTGATTCCAGCCTGTTCTTAGGATAATGTCCCTGTTCACAGGGAGCTGTGCCTGAGAGCTGAGGGCTCACCCTGCTCCTCACCCAGCAGAGAGGTGTCCAGCACAGAGAATGCTTTTCCTAAAGGTTGGTGACACACAGCAGTGAGATAATAATTGTTGTTAAGGATTTCGTGCTTCCCTGGAGTACACAAGCCTTGAGGTGCCTGCAGAAGAGACACAGGGGGCAGAAGGAAACACCAAGAAACTGGCAAGTGACTACTGAGAGAGGGCAGGGCTGAGCTAGAACAGCACAGAGCAGAATGTGCCGCAGTCAAAAGTATCCAAATGCTTTATAAAACCATTTTTCCGTGAGAGCAACTGCTCCAGGATTTATTTTCCATTAACTGAGAAGAACTGCTGTTGTTCCCAGATAAGAGCAAAAGCACAGAGCACTTGAGGGGAAGATAAGGCAAAGAGGGACAAAGGCTGAAGATTAAATTTACCAGCCATAACATTTTGTATGGATTTACCTCCACATCAGTATCCAAAGTGTTTGTCAGGAGAGCAGGCAGCATCCAGATGCTGCTGCAGCTTCCTGCAAAGGAGAGCTATGTGGAGCTTGTTTTCACATGACAAGAGTGACAACTCTTCCACATGGAAGCTGCCACTCAAAGGGAAGTGCCATGTGTACAGAAATGCTCATCATTTAAGGAAACTAAATAAACACTTAAAAAAAAAAAACTTAAGGAAAAAAAAAATTACAGACTCACTTCAAATGCATTTCTAGGTTAACAAACGCATTTCCTCCTCTAGTCAGAACTTAAATTAGAAAGCAATATCAATTTAAATGGTAAAAATAAGAGCACTTGACCACGTATAAGACCATAACAATAATATAAGACCACAACTGAGTGTGGAGAAACTCAAAGATTAGTAGCTAAATTAAAAACCAAAAATTTTTTCCTTCTCTCAGTTGCTGCTATACAGAAAAAAAATTATAAGGAAGTAGTTTGAATAAACAACTGTAGGGACACAGTTTGTGGTAATTGGGAGTGGGTTACAGCTGTGAGCAGCACTGACAGCAGTGAGCCATGGAGTGCCCAGGGGCACTGAGCAACCACCAAAAGGCACAGAGGGCACACAGGTGCAATGCATCAACAGGCTGGGCTAAAGAACAAGAAGGGAGATGCTTGCAGCCCTCTGAAGTGATATGATGTTATTCTGTATGGGCAGATGCTTGAAGTCTTCCAATGAGGTGAGGTGTTACTCTGTATGGGCAAATGCTTAAAACCTTCTGAAATTGTATGGCGATATTCTGTGTATCCTGGCTGTCTCAACTGTAACATAGACTGTGACAAGCAACTGCCCTTAATCAATTTTTAAAAATGCCCTAAAAGTAAATTCCAGCTGGCCATACTCTATTTTGGATAACATCAACTATGTTGTCTCCAAATGCTATTCCTGAAGATGGTTAGGCTTATGCATAGTCCTATAGAAATTCAGAATACCCACAGTTCATTTTGCAGATTTTTTCTCCACTGCGATCCAGAAGCACTGCAGCAGAGGGTTATAAGAAAGACCTCACTTCAACAGCTGTTAAAACCACTTTGGGGAATGCCAACTTGAACATAAATCTTTGGCATCAGGGCTTCTATGAATTCATTTTCATCAAATTTCTTCTCCTTTCCCTACCTCTACGGATCTCTTTACAGAGGAGTTCCTGGGCGTTCACTTTAGAAGAGATAAAAACCCAGACCCTAAGCCCATGCAAACCCATACCAGCAAATGAGCTGGCATTCCTCAGTTTGGTAAAACAGGTGTTATCAAACTGGCATCTTATTCTGGAGAAATTGACTTTTTCACCACTGAAGGGCTCAGTTCTGCCTTGGAGCACAATGTCTATAAAGGACATCTGGGGGCAAACACTGTCCCCTCTACATTCCTGCTGAGGGAAAGAATGCTATTGCCTTATTGTTTTCTTCCAGGGACATTTTAATGCCCAGTGGGGCTATAGAAATTTTTTTTTTTGGTGCTCACTGAGCTGATTTAGTAACGGTGTAAACAGTCATGTTTTTCTTTTGATGAGGAAAATGCTTAGAAGAGAATTTTGGTAGCATTACACCAGCATGTTTTTACATGCATATCGCCAAATGCTCTGTAAATAAAAGTTATATTTTCCTTGCAAATGGTTTGATAACCAAGTCTCTTACTCATAAAGTCACTCCCAGAGTACACATTGTGACATTACAGGTTAGGAACAATTTCCCAACAGTAATTTACTCTCTGGGTTTGTTGTAGAAAGCTTATTATGTATTTGTTCTGGGGGGCATCCCTCTGCAGTGGTGAGTGTTGAGGGCACCGTGCCATCCATCCAACTTCTACTGGATTTGGTTGTTTTTTAATTGATGAAATCTTAGAATTTGAGCTAAAATCTTGCTGGAATTGATCTTGAAGGTCTTTTTCTACCGTAATGAAAATGAGGAGCAGACACAGAACAGGGCACTTAAGTTTATAAGCCCATCTTCCTTTAAAGGCCGGGAACAGAGATTTCTCCCACTTTGATCACTATTTACCTCCACCACATGAGCCTGATACTCTTTTCCCGAAGAATGAAAACAACATCTTATTTTGCAAATTTAATCTACGACCTTGATAGTTTACAGCTCGGGGGCACCTGCTGTAAAATGAAGGGGAGATTTTTGATGGCCAAACTAAAACCCGGCCCATGCCTGCCTCAGTCGCCCCTCACACAGAGCAGCCCGGGAGGCGGGGAAGCGCCTGATCCCGCCCGTCCCTCAGAGCCCGGCGGGCGGGAAAACTGATCCTGCCCGTTCCTCAGGGCTCGGCCGGGGTTAGAAGCTCCCTGTCCCGCCCGCTCGTCAGAGCCCAGGGGGGGGAGAAGCTCCTGGTCCCGCCTGTCCCTCAGGGCTCGGCGGGCGGTGAAGCTCCCGGCCCCGCCCATCCCTCAGCCCGGCGCGGGGAGAAGCTCCCGGTCCCGCCCATCCCTCAGTCCGGCACGGGGAGAAGCCCCCGGTCCTGCCCATCCCTCAGCCCGGCGCGGGGAGAAGCTCCGGATCCCCCCCGTCCCTCAGAGCCCAGGGCGGGGGGAGAAGTTCCCGGTCCCGCCTCCTCAGGGCCGGAGCGGGCGGGGCCCGGCCCGCGCGTCACTTCCCGCGGCCGGAAGGTTCCAGAGGTTCCACGGGGAGCCGCCATGGCCGTGGCGCGGGAGGAGGTGAGGCGATTCCCGGCTTTGCTCCCCGGGCGCAGGCGGGGCCCGGGGCGAGGGGCAGCGGTGGGGTCCCGGCTGGGAGGCGGGAGCCGTCAGTCCCCGCGTTCGCTGAGGGCTGTGGAGGTCTCCCCTTGCGGCGGTGCGTGTTGAGGGAGCTGTGCCATCCGCCCAGCTGCTGTTGGTTCCTGCTGGAACCAGTGTATGAAGAGTTAAGCACTGAAAGCTTAAACCTTGTCTGAATTGATGGTCTTGGAGGTCTTTTCCGGTCTTAGGCGCTGAGATGGCCGTGGTTGAGCAGGGGAGTTGCACCCTTCCAGCCCGACCCATTCTGTGAATTAGGATTTTATGGTTGTACATATCTACAGGAGTGGACAGGGGGTGAGGAAGGGATGATTCCGTGCTTAAATGATTGTAGTGGGAAACTAAACTACTGACCTGATAAAGCTGAAATTCCAGCATCTGGAATACATGAAATTGTTATAAAAAGCTGCGAGCCCTGAGCACAAAGAATGTGTCTAATGTATACGTGTGATTTTTTTGTTTTCGAACCAGTTGCAGAAAGATTTGGAAGAGGTTAAAGAGCTGCTCACAAAAGCCACTAGGAAGCGGGTGCGTGATGTCCTTGCGGCAGAGAAACAAAAGCTGGAGCTGGAAATCAAGAATCAGCCTCCACCGAAGCCAAAAGATGTGACAGAGGAAGAAAAGTCATCACTGGGAGGGTACACAGTGAAAATAAACAATTATGGTAAGATTATTTTTCTGGAGCTCCAGCATTTCTCTGAAGAGATGGCAGGGTCGCATTTACTGGGAGTTAGAGTTGCCACTTAGCATCATAGTGAAGCCTTAATTGTTTATTCCACATCTCCAGTGTTTATTCCACACTGGAGACCCCACTTTAAAAGCTACCAGATGTTTACTTGCCATCTGAACTCTGATGTGTGTTGATCATGTTTGTGTGATAGTGTTTGGTGGGATGCATTAAGTATCCTTGCTGTACCAGCTGGTATTTTTCCATTTCTTAGTGTTTAGCAGGAATGTAAGAGTAAGCTTTGGCTTCTCTGCTCCCCATGTAGGTGAGAGGAGAGGGAATTGCTCAAGATGCAGGGAGTAGGGGAAGAATTGGGTCAAGGAAACTGCAGCAGGAGCAAACAGCTGGCTCTGACTCCCCCTGCACAGCCTGGGTTGCTCTCTTTTGACCTGAGCTGATACATGGGTTTTCTCAGAATTTTCAGGGAACAGGGCTACATGGGGGGACCTCCCTTTGCTCTCAAGTTATTCCTGAATAATTCATGTTTTCCTTTTATCACTCTGAAAATTGCTTCAGTAAGGAAAAGACTCTAGTTGTTCTAGGGGCCTTTGTGGGGGAAGTTGGAGTGCATGAAGCTTATGGAGGAAAGGAAGAACTTAATCCCTTTTTTTCACTTCCAGGTTGGGATCAGTCAGATAAGTTTGTTAAGATTTACATCTCTTTAAATGGTGTCCAGAAGCTTCCAGCTGAGAATGTGCAGGTGAATTTCACAGAGAGGTGAGTTCATCTTGTAGCACAACAAGAACACTGAAATGCAGGAGTGTTGGATTAGCCTTTTTTTTCTCCACTCCTTTTTTTCTTTTTTTAAACTTCAGTTGTGTTAGCTTTTAATAGCACTTGAGGGTATCAGGGTGTTTTCATTTTACAAGTGCACCTCACCATGCTTGACAGGGCACATAGTGTTAGCCCTGGGTATTTGTGATGATAGAACTGAGGTGTACGTTGAGGAAATTTGGTTTTCAAAGTTTGTCGGTAGAAAGGATCCTAAAGATCTTGATTTGATGTGAGTCTGGATTGGTTCTTTTAATTTCTCTGTTAAAATTGAACTGAAGATTTTGAGAGGCCTGGGAATAAAGTAACTCAAGCCTGTTGGCCTGCTTTCCCAAGAAGTACTCTACTTTCCTAAGAAATAGGAAAGAACAGCCTGCTAAACGGTTTTCGGACAATGTAATGGTTGGAATATTTGTGCCTTTCCTCCCTCCACTTCCTGGATCCAGGTCATTTGATCTGCTAGTGAAGAATCTGAATGGGAAGAACTACACCATGACCTTCAACAACCTCCTGAAGCCCATCTCAGTGGAAGGCAGCTCTAGAAAGGTCAGTGCACCTTGTCTGCTAGAGGTCACTGAGGGCTCTCACAGAGTATCCTGTTCGTTGCCTGGCTTGTGCAGGAGACTCCATTCTCGTGTTCAGTGCCTCCCTTCTGCTGCTAAGTCTTTGCACTATTAACATGAGTCTTTCTAATCTGTGATTGTCATAACTGCAGAATTAGTCTCTGGAATCCTATTTCAGGAGATCATGTCTGGATATTTAATCGCTCACCAACAGGATTTCAGAAATAATTAAGCAGAAAATACCACCAAGTGTTCACTTGCATCTTTGTGCTTTTAAATACCCCTGAGAAATTCTTTGCGATTTTAGGAGATTTGTCAGCAGACTGAAATCTTGGGAAGCTTTAATAGGCTTAATTCCCAAAGCCAAGTCTGGAACCTGCTCTGCCTTAGTAAGGGTGTGTTGCTCCAGAACTCAGCACTGGCATGGTGGTTTAACCCTAGCAGGATGTTAATTTTATATGGGAAAAATTAACTCTATCCTTGCCAAAACCAGGACAGATGGTAACATTGTACTGCTGCTGGCTTGTGATATCTGTACTCTGCTGCTTGTGGCACCTTTCCAGGCTGAGGTGTGTCACATACCTCCTGTGAGTTCTCTGTTGTGCTTGGTGACATCAGATGTGAAGAGCTACTGGTGCAATTGCATATTGGCCTAAAATGAGCAGAGTGAAACTAAACCAGCTGGAATAAACAAGAGTGATGCTCTGGTGATTTTTAATACAGTATGAAGGCCAGCAGTGGTCATGTACTTGTTTAGCCAAGCTAAAGCTGCAGTAGACCCTTGGCAGGCAGGAGTTCTTTGTGAAATTTAGGTCAGGGTTTTAAGTCAACAGGCTTTGTAACTTGCAGACATGTTGCAAGATTAAGCAATACCCTAAAACTAGTTTCTTGTCCTTGGAGAAATAAATTGGAGGAGCCTCTACCTCAACTTGGCATGCTTGGAGAAGTCTAGAAAAAGTAGTCACTCTTTACCAGGCAGTCCTGGGTGCTTGAGCATCCTTCAAATCACTGAACTGTGTTCCTGCAGCACATTATGTTCTTCTGTATTGGTACTGTAAGACTGTACTATTATAACCACATATATAAATTGTCTACAGTGGAGGTAATACTTTGTACCCTGAGGCTGAGTACATGCTATAATTTTTGTATGTTACATAATGATGGATAGCTGAGAGAAGTGTTTCAGGAATTTGTGAGTGTGGAAGAGGCTTATGGTACAAGCTGACCTTACTGATTGTGACTGGCATCCCTTTATGAAGCATTCTGAGTTCTTGCCTTCCTATCTGTATGTTGTTCACCATACAGATAAAGACAGACATGATCCTTGTCATGTGTAAGAAGAAGCGGGAAGAAAAATGGGATTGTCTCACTCAAGTGGAAAAAGAAAGCAAAGAGAAAGAGTAAGTGTCTTTTCAACCCTCCATCTTGTTTTTCATTTCCTGGTCTCTGTGTTGTTTTAGGACTGTTGGGAGAGATCTGTACTGATCTCTCACTACAGCTGTTCTGAGGATTGGTGGTCTGGGGGAGAGACCCTGAGATGTTGGAGGATTGTTAGGTTGGGATTTCTTTTGATATTTGTAGAATTGCGAGTAGAAGAAATTAGACTTTTGAGTAGCTGCCATTCCTCCACTGTTCTATTGCTAATGATGAAGGCTGCGTCATAGGACATGTGATTGGGAAGCCCTGCAGTGAGAATTCTAAAGGGAATCAACCAATGAAAGATTCATTTGCATTTTGATGGCAGCATTGATTGCCAGATCGACATTAGTGAGGGGACTGTTTTTAGATCAAGTGTGTATTATATAGAAATACATGGGTAGATCCCCTGCACCTCTACTGGTCAAAATCATTATTGTCACCTGTGTGTGAAGTGACTGCACAAAAATCCCAGTGTTCTTTTGGCAAAGCAGGTCTTTGTTTATTTAGATGGTTTCCCAAAGTCTCAAGCCAGTTTGTAATACTTCAAGTGCTTGGGAGCAGCAGGCAGCTTAGACATACACAGGTATGAGGGTGTTAAATGACAGCAGGAAACACCTGGGGACAAGAGACTTTATAAAATATGTATATCATATAATGATTTAATGTTATTTTTCGCGTACAAACACCTTGAAAATGAGAACACTTTTGAGAATTTTGTCCCTACCAAACAATTCATTTTGTGCATGTTTTTAGGGTGATTTGCTAAAACTGATCAGGCATAAGTACCTGAATTTAGGGCAAAACAGCCTTCTCCACTCAAATAGCATCACAGGAGATTTAAGAGGAAGTGACTTGACAATTAATGCAGTTTTCTGGAGGGACAGGGTCACTTTGTTAAACCTGTATCTTGTGCAGAGAATTCCCAAAGATTTACTGTTTGTCAAACGAGCAGCTCCAGAAATGCTGCTCCCCGGCAGGGTCTGTGCAGCTGATGGTTAGCCCTGAGCATGAGGAAACTGCTCCCTCTGCTGATCTGTTTTCATCTGCTGTGTTTTTGAGCTGGACTGCACTAGGACTACCTACAGGATTTTGGAAAATGGGATAGGGAGGGCATTATTTATAGTCGGGTCATACAGGCCACATCCTCCACGGCGCTGACTGCGGGGGGCACTGTCCATCACCTGAGAAAATTGCTTTGAAATGCATTGTGTTAAGAAGTCAGTTAACCTCTGGAGATCAGCTGAAAAATGGGAAGCAGAAAAAAGCCTTTTGGGTTGTGAATGTGCTTGATGTGGTCATTTCTTCATTTTTACTCACCTGTCACGTAACACAAGGCAGGTATTGGCACTCTCTCTGTCTGTTATATTTCACTTCTGCTTCCTGCAGTTAATTTTGGGAGTGCTTCCAGGGTCATGTTTACTGCAAAATGCTTCACATCAAATCCTGTCCCATCCCATGGGACATCTCTAGGTATACTACTTAACTTGCCCTTGGTTTAAAGGTGTTTCTTAGGATTCTTCCTATTTAGAAGCCAGCTGAGACTGCTGTGATCTAAAGACTGCCAAAGCAAAAGATTTTAGATCACTGTTCCCAGGATGTTTCAAACAAACATCAGCCCTTCCTTTTGTTGGGTATTCCTGACCTTGTCACGTACCTGTCTTGCAGGAAGGCTGCCTATGACACCGCAGATCCTAGTGAAGGGCTTATGAACATTTTAAAGAAGATGTATGCGGAAGGGGACGATGAGATGAAGCGCACCATCAACAAGGCCTGGGTTGAAAGCAGAGAAAAGCAGTACAAAGGGGACATACCAATGGATATCTGAAAGCACTCTAAGGGCCGCCTTAAAACTGATCTTCCATGTGAGACACGCTGTGCTGCAAAGATCATCGTTTACATAACCTTCTTCCAAGCAAAGACAGTCATTTTCCATTTCAGGTTGGAGAAAATATTTAAATAAAATAGCTTATAAAGCATTTCTGTCAGTCAAGTGGTTCAGCATTTCCTGAGGAGTGAAGCATAGGGATATATCCAAAGCCTCTCAGAGGAGTGGGGAGTGCTGTGAGACTGAGAATAGGATGTAAAAGTAAAGGAATCTTAAACTAGGATGGGTCAAGGCCTCTGTTGCCAGTGGCAGCTGGACCCATGTGGTTGCTGGGGCTAGTGTCATGCTCACTTCACAGGGTGTAGCTTTCTGATTAAAAATGGGAAAGTGCTGAACTATAAAGCATGTCACAAAGGGAGAACTGCTGAAGAAAGCAGAAATCTAAGCAATTGATAGTTAAGCAGAAACAATATGGTGTTAATCCTGTGGTATTCAAATTTAATGATTACTCTCAGAAGCTATTCCTGTCTAATACTATTACTATGAATTTTGGAAATCAAAGTGCTTGGGCTAGCTGTGAGCCCATCTCTGAGATGGCATCAGTCAGGATGCAGTCTGCAGTCATCAGCAGGAGACCAGAGACAGGGAGCTTGCCCTGGCTCCAGCACTGAACAGTAGGAAACAAGGGATAAGCTCCACTTTCTGCATCAACTTTGAAAGGGTTTTAAGGTAAGAGAGTAAGTATATTAAGGTGGCTTATACACCAAAGTATAACTCAGCTGGGTGTGATGGGTTGCTGTCAGTTTCCTGCTAGTGGTATTTGGCCTTTTCATTGTCACCTCTCAGCCCTGCTGGGGAGGACATAGCAGCCACTGCCCTCCCTTTACTGCAGTGCTTTGAAGAAGAGTACAGGGCAAACATGACCTTAGCAGCACGCCTGTTACTAATTGTGTCCTTCCTGCCTCCTTCTCATGTGTCTCCCAAGGACAGATTTGTTGTTACCTGTGAATTAAGGAAGCCATTACTCTCCTGTTAGGGTCTGGACTAGGGCTTCCTTGCCACCTTGTTCTTGAAGCATGGGACTGAGCACTGCACTATGAACAGGAGAAATAACCAGCACAGTGTAGTTTGTAAGGGGTCCTTTAGCCACGTTGTCTGCTCGTTAATACACGTATATATTGAGTTAGCATAGCAAGAGTATCTAAACTTGAGGCTGTGTTTTATTTCCACTCTGTGCTTGCCCTTGTTCACAGCAGAATACCACTTTGTCCTGTTGTGCAGTTTTACTGATGCTTTTACCCAAATTACCATGATGAACTTACCGTATGATGGCAACAAAAAAATTGCTTAAACAAGCCTTGTGCTGTATGTCTTTATTTCTAATATTGCCCATACCACAAACCTCAGCTTAGTTCTGCAACCATCACATAGTGATTTTCTTCTCACAGTCAAACTGCCTCTGACACACACCAGTTCAGTGCAGTTGTGCTGCTGCTTGTCAGCTGATACCAACTGTAATCCAGCGAGTTTAATGAATCAGCACAACTCCTCCCTCCCTTATTAGTTTGACATTGATGCTGGGCTCTGAGGCAGGACAGTCTTGCTTTAATTACCCACACAAATGAGCCTGGTTTGTTTCTTCTGCCTGACTGCACACGCACGTGCAGATCATTACCACATGGCTCTCTGTACACCGGACATCTGAGCGTGGTCAGCAAAGTGGCGGAAAACAATTCTGCTGAGCCTCCAGCGCCGCTTCACGCCGCGCGGGCGGGACGTGAGCACACAGCGGTTGCGGATCCTCACGGGGCAGCTGTCCCGCGGCAGGGCAGCGATCTCCTTGTCGGCCACTTCCTAAAACACAAGCACTAAGGTTTAGCTGTGTTCCCTGGGAGCTAGAGAGGCCTTACTGCCACACCTCACAATCCAGCTGTTGACTAAACTTCTCTACCACCTCATGAATAACCTTTGCTTTGGTTTCATATGCCGGTAGATCAGGCAAGCAAAAATCTAGAGTTTCTTATCCTGAATTATTGGAAATAAAGAAAATAGGTTTGACAGTGTGTGTGGGGGGAGGAAATGTGACTTTACTGTATTTAGTGTTACATATGCTGCTTCCACAAGCACTGCTTTCAAAACACCCCAAACCCAATGCACACAATCTCCTGTCAGGTGAACGTGCTCTTGTTGTAAACACCCCCAGAAGGCTGAAGTCACTATGGAATATGACATGATTCTGTGCTTGGGAGCTGGGAAACACAACATCTGTGACCTGGGACAGCCATTTAGCTCTATAAAGTGACTGCCGTGGCCCTGAGCACACCAGAGCAGCAGGAGCCACGTGTGGCTGGGTGCAGGCAGCCAGCAGTACCTGCAGCTCCTTGGGGAGGATGGAGTTCTTGCGGATGGCGTTGATCCGCAGCCTCTCATCTGCGTACTCATAGGCCATCTTCCTTCTCTTGACGTCCCGCAGCATCCTCCAGTCCACATAGTAGCTCCGCACCTGCCTTGGGCAGGACCAGGGGAGAACCTGATTGAAAAAAAATTTGTGATACCTGCCTGTTGCACGTAGTCTACCCTAGTCAAGGATGAATTGTTATTTCCATAAAGCATGGAATACACAGAGTTGGAAGGGACTGATGAATATTGAGTTCAATGCCTGGCCCCCACAATCCCAACATGTGTCTGAAGTGTTGCCCAAACATCTTTTGAGCTCTGGCAGCCTTGGGGCCATCACCACTCTCTGGGGAGCCTGTTCCAGTGCCCGGCCACCTGCATGGGGAAAACCTTTCGCTAATATCCAGCCTAACACTCCCCTGACACGGTCCCTCGGCTCCTGTATGCCAGCATCGTTAAGCTCCTGGATGACACGTTACACTTCCTACCATCATCGCTGTCTACGTCTCCCTCACGAGGGGCAGCACCGATCTTTGCTCTCTCTGACGAATAACAGATTAGCTTTCATACTTTCCAGATTCCATACTGCATTAGTATATAACTCTGAACGTCATATAAAGAGTTAGCAAGTTCTCTTCACAAAAAAACAGAAGTTACACCGAACGCTACATAACCCCGGACCCGCGATGTGCCCGCGCCGCGGGGACAAGGCCGAGCCCGCAGCGGTCAAACACTGCCCGCATCTCCCCTGCCCGCTCCCCAGCGCCTCGGCCGGGCAGACAGGATCCCAGAGAGACGCGGGGAAGCAGGGTGAGAGGAACGGAGGGGAGCGAGTGGGTCTGACCTGCCGAGCCGCCCTCAGCGCCCAGCACAGCGCGGCCGCCGCCATCTTGTCGCTGCCCCGCGCGTGCGCGCAACCAGGGCAGGCCCCGCCCTCAGGCCGCTCCCGGCTCCTCCCAGTGCTGCATTCCCAATGTGCATTCCCTGTTTTTTTTAACCCCCTGAGGCTGGAATTGCGATAAGAACCCCGGCCGCACTTCAGGGCTGTGCTCTGTGTATATCTCAGAGCTGCTGTCAGGGCTCGCTGGCACCTCCCGTCATTGCAGGCAGCTGGATCTGCCACAGAAACATCGGAGTCCGGCCTTGTGTGCAGCGGGGTTATCCCGTGCTGAAGGGGAGCGGCTGTGAAAGTGACAGGGAAATTGTCCCTGCAGGAAAATTGACTCAAAGGCATCGCCCCGCTGTTGTGGGTCGCTATCTGTCTGTGAGCCCATCGTCCATGAGCGTCCTGACCGCTTGTGCTGCTGGGGACACGCAGCTCTGGGCTAGCTCTGTTCCTTAGGAGTGTCTTTTGCTTGTTTGTCACCCAGGACTGTTCCTAAATTTATAGGTTTATACCTATGGTTTGCAGGGGATTGTTCTACTGGTGGGTTTTGAATCGTAGAATATTCTGAATTGGAAGGGACCCATAAAGATCATCGAGTTCACCTCCTGGCCCTGCACAGGACAACTCCGAGAATTCCACTATGTGCCTAAGAGTGTTGTCCAAACTTTTGCTAATATCCAAACCTGAATAATCATAACCCCAAACAGAGAAAAACAAATGGGAAATTCCACTTCCATTGTTCTTGTTCAGTAAGAGAAACTGTCCTGTTCCACTGACTGGGACTTCACTTAGGCAGCATTTAAAATGTGTATATTTCCTGATTTCAGGGAGAACACGCATCACAGTTTTGATATTGAATTCATAGTTTTCTGTTTGTATCAGCTCATTAGCTACATTCAAAAAGTCATTTGAGAAAGCTGGTTCTCTCAGTTTGTCAACCTTCTTGCTCTGTGTGTGCTAGTTGTTTTACTTATATGTTTAGTAAATTATACTGGCCCAGAACTATATAATAATCTGGAAGAAGTAGCTAGGTTGGCTGGCTAATCAAATTTTGTTATCCATGCTGCAGTCAGCAGCTTTCCTAGGTGCTTACTGTGGTAGATTTCTGCTGTTTGCAAGGGGAGAATTTCAAGCTTTGTTCTCTGTAATTGTCTGTAACTTGCTATTTTTTCAGATGGTAAAATTAATTGGTATATATATCAGCAGAGCAGGTACAATAGGTGTGATCAAAGGGGATTTGAATGTTACAGCATGCATTCTTTTCTACAATATTTTGTATATTCTGTACATATTAATATATAATATTTTGTATATATCTGTATATTTTGTATATTCCCCTTTTGTGTTTTTAGATGGTCCAGATGCAGGAGGAATGGGTGAGAATGCAAAGGAGAACTACTTCAGCCAGGGCTGACTCTCTCATTGCTCAACAGCATCACCTGTGTGATTGGCACTTCCCCAGCTGAGACTTGCAAGGATTGATGATGGATGTTGATATTCCTCAGGTTGCTGCCATCTTCAGCTCCCTCAGCACAGCTTCTGGTTGCAGTAAATCAAAGGAACTGTTCAGAATCTGAGGGTTTGGCAGCTAAAAACTGGGCTCAGTAATGCACCTGGTTAAGTAACCGTGTGGGTAGTTCTTGAGGGATTTTTGAAAGTATTGTGCTGAATAAATGTAGTGTTTAACTGCTGCTGAGTTTAATTTTTTTTTTAATTTTTATTTTCTGATGTACTCCACCTGAATTCCTCATCATGAATATTACAAATGTGCTTGTTGATATGGTAGTCTCAGTAACCATCCTGTGATTCTTGCAGACATGTACAGAGCTGGAGAGGCTCTCTGGCTTTTGACTAGTAGCAGAGCATGAAACAAATGGGGAATGGTTCTTCCTGCTGATGGGCAAGAGGAATGTGAGCAGGGAAATCGTTCCCAAAGCCAGGCTGCTCCTTAGGTGGTTTGCAAGAGGGAAACGCCCCGAGGCCTCTATTGGTTCCTTTCATCTGGTCCATGGGCTCTTAAACTCCCTGCAGGGACTGTTGCTGCCTTGCAGCTGGAGTGGGGAGAGGAGAGGATTTGGTCACGTTTTGGTTTGCTCAAATTACCTTGGCAAGTGGTGCCTGCATCAGAAGGGCTCTGAACCAGACAGTTGAAAGTACTTGATAGGTAAGAGAAAATAATTTTTCATTTCTTTGAGATTGCTGTTGTTTGTTTTGAGGGAAAATGTCAGTTTATCTCTGACTTCTTAGAGCAGATGCCCTCCAAGGACTTTGAAGCCTTACACAAACATCAGTAATCCTGTATTATGAGCATGTATTATTATTATTACAAAAGGTGCAATAGTATTTAATGGGTTTTATTAAGCCCATTTTGAAGGGCTTAAGCTTTCTTAGGTTTTCTCCTTCAACTGTATAAAACTACATATTTGCTAATATAAATGGGAATTCTGCCTTTGGCTCTAATGGAGCTAGGGTTTAACGTAGAAGAGTTTCTTTTTAGAATGCTCGTTCCTAATTCTTGATATTAAACAGATACCCTAAATCTTCAAGCACTGGGCTGTAGGCTGGAAAAAGACATGCAGTTAGATTGTTGGAATCTTTCACACAAATATTACACATTCTCTCTAGCTTTTATTGTTCTGTGCTTTCCTCTGCAATAATTGAAAAGATGTGAACAGGGTTTCTTTCATCCCTTCCCTTAGGAGAATATTCTGTGTCTGGCAGATCTGACTGTTAGGCATTCTTCCCTAATATGGTGTTATTGCCAGTTGTATGTATGACATTATATTCTCCACAAAAAGTCAGCTAAACCCACTCTTTTGAAGAGCAGGGGGAAAAAAATCTCTTTATTATATGATGAGGAAGCCAAAAAAGTTGCTCTCTTTCATTATGCTTGACAGAAATGCTTGTGTCCAGGGTTTTTTTCTCTGGAATGATCTCTAAGCCCAGGAAAATGTTGAGCTCAATTTGTGATTCCCATGAAGTCACAAGATCATGTTACAGCCCAGAATGCTATTAATCGCTAGGTGCTGAGCAAAGGGATTTTGTGCATATGTCTGTGTGTTTGGGGACCTGATCTCCAGGGGTTTGGAAGTAAACAACACAAAACAAAGCTTTGGGAGTTTCCTGCAATGGACTGTGATGAGAATCTGCAGAATTTAGACATAAATTTGTTGAGAGCTTTGAAGCAATCTCTTATATTTGATTTGTTTCAGAAGTCTGCACAGGAGAAAAAGAAAGGTGGAGCTAGTTTCTGTGTCCCTTGGAGGGGGAGGATGGGTTGGGGTGGGAAAGCATAGCTGGAAACCACTTCTCTCCCTGAGCAGCAGAAGAAACCCTTGGGTGACAAACTGACCAAAACCCCTGTGCTCTGTTTCCCTGTGCTGTCAGTAGGAAGGAAGGAGAGGTTGGGGGAAGAAAAGGTGTCTTAAGGGCTTATTTTACTTCCCATTGTCCTCCTCTGATTTTGTTAGTAAAAAACTCACTCTAAGTTGAGCCTGTTTTGCCCTTGGAGTGTTTTCTTCTGGTCCTTCTTTCAAGCCACGAACCCTTTGTTTAAATTTTTTCTCTTCTCTGCCCAGCTATAGCAGAAGGTGAATGAGCAACTTTCTTGAGTGCCTGTGTCAAACCACAAAACTTGCTAATGAAATACAGCTGATAGATTGTTTGATCAGCTTAGGATGAGCTCAGTTGTAATTAAAATCAGGTAACCTTGATGGTAAGCAGGTATTCTGTATGGTCTGCTTCAAGACCCCAAGGAGCTGTCTCATGACAAAACAGTTGAGGTATTGTTGGTGTCCTGAAATGCCTTATGTGCAGCAGATTTGCCCAGGTCTCCTCCAGGCACCAAATGTAAGTTTCCATCAGCACTCAGAAAAGCTCAGCTTTCTGCCTCTGCTGTAGAGAAGCTGCACGCTCCAGTGTTGGGAATCAGTTGACATTGTTAATTAACTCTGGTAGTTATAATAAAAGAGGGGTTAGGCTTGTCTTTCTCTTCCTAGATGCATTGGTAAGGGAGAGCTTTATGAGAAAGATTTCCTTATACTAGTGTGGGTTTAGAAGCTGGAAAGAGTCATCCAGGAAATTATATTTATTACTGGCTGTATTATTTATTTCTATCTAATGATATGCTATTGAGCAGAAAGAAATTGATAAATCCAAGATCGCTACAGGCTGGGAACTCTAGTGTTCTGCATTTTCTTAGTCAGAATAAGTTTGAAAAAAATTCATGCTTGGCCATGTGGCAAGACACGCTCCTCATTGCAATGTTTTTCTTTGTTTCTCTTTTAGTTCCTTTCTCCCCAGAATACACAGGTGCTGAACTCCCTGGGTGTCAGCTGGGATCCAGTACCTGATGTGGATAATTACCTCCTGATTATACAGCTGGGTATGAAATGTTGGTGAAACCAATCCATGTGCCCAAAGAGCAGCTCAGCTATGAGATTGTACATGGTGCCAGGGTGGAATCTCACCATGACACACTTCCATCACATGTGAAGGGGATTGCCAGTGAGCCCAAGCATCTAGAAGCAAGTACAGGTAGGAGCAGGTAGAACCTACAACCTCCACATTGTCATTTTAAGGCTATTCTTCTGTCCTGTGTAAACTCTTGATTTTGTGGAACACACTTGACTTGTGTTTTCAAGGTGTTCTTGACAGACATGGGGGCTGCAAAGCTCCTTAAAAAAGAAAAATAATAACCCCAGTTCTCATATTCTTATGTAAACCCCTGGAACTTAGGAGGTGCAAATAAGCAAATACCAGCTACTTCAAGAGCTGCCACTGAGCTCTGATTCATCAGCTAAAATAGCAGAACCTGAGGGAGTCTGAGACAGGTCTGTAGGGAAGACAGAAAGGGAGGAGCAGCAGATGGCTGGCAGTGCAGGCAGAGAAAGGGTAGGCACTGTACTTGGAACTGGGCAGAAGGTTGATGCCAAAATGATTTTTACTTTTATATATTCTTCATTTATTTGTAGCTCTGTAGACTGTTGCTGTATAGTTATAGTTCCTGGCTATCTCCAGCATTTTTTCCTATTCCAATAGACAGAAAGACAAAACATATTCCAAAGGTCTCACTCCTAATTTTGCTTCCTCTGGGAACCAAGGATGAGCTATGCTCCCAAGACACTTGGTCATAAACAACTGGAAGAAGAGGGGCTCCAGAGGAGTTTGAACCAAGGGGGAGAACTGCCTTATCACCTGTCTTTCTAATTGGTGATTCTTGTAATTATGCTAATTTGCTAAACTTATAAAGCTGTTTTCACCCTATGTGAGGTGGGCATTTTTCCATACTTGCCCCTGGAGGCCTCCAATTAAAGACTAGCTTCTATATTAACACTGTCTCAAAATGTGTTGTCTTATTTCTAGATCTTTAAGGCATCTAGGTAATCCTCAAGTTGATATCTATAGAAGGTGAGACAGGTAGCCTGCAAGCTCTGCCTGCAGAAAGAAATTGAGAGCTTCTTCTAAATGGCAGAACATTCTTCTTTCTCCTGGTTTCCTTTCTGCAAAGGCTGTTGGGGGAAACCTGAGTGGTTTTGCTGTCCAAAGCAGTAAGGCAAAAGTAAGGACAATATGTACATGTAATGGCTTGAGTTTGAAGGGACCTTGAACATCATCTAACCCAACCCCCTGCCATGGGCAGGGACACCTTCCACTAGCTCAGGTTGCTCCAAGCCCCATCCAACCTGACCTTGGACAATTCCAGGAGGGAGGCAGCAGCCACAGCTTCTCGGGGCAACCCATTCCAGGGAAGAATTTCTTCCTAACATGCCATGACCGGTGTTTTAGGGGTTTAATTCAACTGGAGATAGCTAATCCTGCACTTTGAAATGCTGTCTCAGGAGTCATTAGCCCAACCATTGTGACAGCCAACTGAGTGACAGAAGATACCACCACTGGCTCATGGAATAAGATGGAGGCTCCCTTAGACAGGCATGGGAATAAATCACACAGACTCCATTTTCTTCTTGGTGGAAAAAGCCCATTCTTTATTCACATGACTCCTTTTTATACAGTTTTACAGACCTTGGGTGGGACTCGCATTGGTCAGTAGCTTTCTTACCAATTATTGGTTAGTAACAAATTGTTATTCTGTATTGATTGATCACTCAAACTCTTGGTGTCTATGTGCGGGGACAGTTTGTGAGAGACAGTTTTCATTTTTCTAACAGTATAAAAAGATTTTTCACCCAGGAATAGATTGTTATGCTAGTGAGCTGCTCCCACTAGGATTGCTTTCACATGGAAACTTGCCAAGTGCTAGCTTGACAAGGCCAGCCACTGATTCCAGGAGAGCAGGTTTGATTTTAAGAAGCCTTTTTTATAATTTTTCCACTTTACTGCAACAGACAGGTAGATGGGGAGATACACCTTGGCTGGTGGAGACACCAATGAAATAGAGGTGGGCAGTGAAAATGGCGTGATCACCTTCTGGATCTGAAGCCAGACATGGAATGTCACCAACTGGCCAGAGAAGCAAGAAGGCAAGCACCAGAGCTGTGACAGGTGAGCTGTAGCAGCACTGGAGGGAGCTGAGTTTGGAATTCAAACTCCTTCATCAATTTTACTTTTTTTGGTAAAGCATCTCCTGCTTTGCACACATTTTTAGTGAGGTAAAAAAATCCATGAATTCTTACTAATGTGGATGAACAGGTCTCCAGCTCAGCTTATGACTGAGTCCTGTTGTGGACAGGGTCGAAAGCAAGGACCAGTTACTGTTAGTACAGAGAACCACGGCCAAAACTCAAACATCATAACTATTTGGAATGTGTAATTCATGCCTTGCCTTAAAAACTATATCCAAGCATTTCTTGGGTGACTGTTGTAGCATTTCCCAATGGGACAGGGGGCTCATACACATTTCAGACAGAGTGTTTGTTAAAAAGGAAAAACATGATTATTTGGATAATAACATAAATTAAGAAACCTGTGGGCAATCAAATCCTCCAAACAGTTTATTTGCTCACTGTCCTTTGGTAACAGGGAGTCTCCATTGGAAGGGTGTTTGCAGCTGAGTCTGCAACACTTCTTGAACCACTGTCTTAATGAAATTTTACAATTCAGCAATCCATCTGTGACTGTGAGTACAGAAGCAGTTTCTACTGACTACTGACAAACATGTGCATTTCTTCACAAAAATTACCTGGAGGAATATTTGGGGTGCTCAACTCAGGATGTTAACCAACACATTTAAGCATATAAATTAGACTAGACATAACAGGAGATGCCTTGGGGGAATTTTTGGGAATGTCTGAAGCTCTCACATGGGGGGATCAGTCAGTCCCCTACTTTTAAGCTGGTTCATTGTCTCGAGCCTGCCCATGTTCTCACTGGTGCAGATGTCTGGGCAGCTCCTGCAGCACACAGGGAGCTCTGTAGTGAAGAGCAGAGCAGCTCAGTCTGTACTCAGATGCAGTGCAATTAGACCTAAAGAGAAAACTTGATTTTCATATCACACAAGAAAATAATTTGCTTGGTTTTTCTTGCCACAGGTGAGCATCTCATACTGCTAATGAGCTGAGCTGTGATTTATTCAAATTCCCAATTCCCAGCGTATGCTGCTCTAGGGTGGTACAAACAAGCCTCAGCATCTTTCATTACAATGAAAAGTAATGTGTTTCCATCTCACAAAAGAGCTGAGATTAGTACATGCAGGTGGCACATCACATTAGTACATCACAACTTTTACCATAGCGAATGTGTGGTAAATCACAGTGCAGCTAAGCTGATGTGTGGTAAATTACACTGTGGCTGTTGTGCTTCATGCCCTGGAATTTAGAGGGTCCAGAAGCATAAAAAATGCTATTCCAATAATTTGAGAGGCATCTGCAAGACCTTCACTGCTCAGGCTGTTAAGATGTATTTAGTAGTTCAGTGAATTAAAAAATCCTAATAAAACAAACAAAAATAGTTGTTCTCTGTAAAGGTCGTGGGTTGTATGGCTGTCCTCAAAGGGCCACATTACTTTTGGCTGTTGTCTTGTGGTATAAAACTAGGACTCCTGAAATCTAGTGATGTGCTTCCATCTGAGAATTGGAACAGGGAAAAGATTGTAACAGTGGAAGGTATTTGAAAGTGACAGAGACCTGCATTTCACAGATCCTGGGCAGGTGATTTGGTTTGTTTTTTTTTTTTTTGTTAATTCCCAAAACAACTCGGGCAAGATGTTGTGATCTTCAGAAGGCAAAAGCCAGTAACAGCATATTCTGCCTGAGCTCTGTTTCTGCCTGGGCAGTGGCTGTGCTTTTGTTGCTGCCAAAGAGCCCTGCTTTCCTAGCTGTGAGGAGGAGACCTAAACCCCAGCTGAAATACCTCAGGATTGGGCATCCCCCCACACACTTGCTAGTTCAGGCCCACCTTTGGCAAGAAATAAAGGATGAGAGGTGGAAGAAATGAGCAGGGCCCATGAGGGGAAATATTAAGAGTAGCCCTGTTTGGACACCCATGCTTTTCCCTGAGCTGTTCACAGAAAGCAGCAGCCCATCTCACCCAGTGCAGGGCAGAGGATGTCTGACCCTGCCAGAGCTCATCTCATGTGCAGATATGGTTACCAGAGTACCAAGAATGGCAGGGAATGAAAGCAGTCAGCACACCTATTTTATCCTCCTTGCACTGTATCCAGCAGTACAAGATGATTTGGCTCCACAAATAACAAAATGGTGACTCACTTAAGTAGCTGTTATTTACACTGCATGATGAAAACAGAGTTTACAGCTAAAGATAAAGCTCCTGTTAGATTTACTAGTTTGGGCTGGAGAGAAAAAACAAGCAAGGGGGTTTGGATATGCAAAACCCCTTTTAGGTCTTTAGCCATAGAATCATTTCCCAAATTTCATTTGTTTTTCCAAATGTATCTGATAGTCTCATAAAACAGTGGTGCCCCCCTGCACCCATGGGAGCTGCCAGCTGGCCTTTAAGGGCAATGCTGTGAGACTGCAGCCTCTGAGGCTGCCCTTGCCATCCCTTGCTTCTTAGGGTGGATTTGATACCTCTTAGCTCCCTCTCCTGTCCAGCTGCAGATACATATCTACTGAACTTGTCTGAGGCGGTTTCTGGGTTGTTTCACTTAAAGCAGTTGTTTGGAGCTCTCCCAAATGAAGCAAAAGTTCATTAGATAATGGAATACCCTTAACTCATGAGCCTGGTGTAAGGTGCTCTTCAGTTGTAATGAATTTACAGTATTTTAAACAGCATGGGCTGTGCTCTACAGTGCTACTGTCCCTGCTCTTACATTTGGTGTTTTGATTTCTTCCTCTCTGCCTTTTTATCTGCTTTAAGCAGTAACACTGTGCAGCATTTCCTGGGAGGAGCCAGCCTGCTTGACTTTTCTCATTTATCTAAGACAGACAAAGCACAGCCTTGTGTTTTTCTGTGGCCTTTTTATGACTGCATTATTTCACTGATGCATTATGATTTTTGTTCTGCTTATCCTCAGAGCATTCTTCAGGGCCAGGCTTTTGTAGCCTGGTTTGTATAGAAAAGACAGACAATAATGTCTCCATAGTCCTCCAGGGAGATTTGTGGAAGAGCAGGCAATTGAGATGAATTATTCTTTTATACTTTGATATAAACTCAGGTATACTTCAGGGCTGGAGCACTCTTCCCCAGAGGCCAGCACTGCCCACCAAAGACCTCCTCTGTACAACTTGGAAAGCCACTAAAACCTTACTCATCAAATTGTTTCCTTAAGATGTTCCTAAAATATGCAGAATATAGCAAGCACAGGATGAAGATTAGGGAGAAGCTGCTTCCAATGTTGCTACTTTCAACACATTTAAAAATTGCATTTATCTTGAGGGAAGTACTGCAGCCCCCTTGTTGGCACCTCATAAGACACTTTTTGATGACTGTTGTTGACTGGAAAACACTTTGATGCCAGTGAAGGAGCTGGTATCCCATATCCAGCACAGACTGAACTGTAAAGCTCTGGGTTTCTTTGTATCCCTGTATTTACTAAAGAAAACTGAACCATGACAGCAACAAAGCCTGTGAAGTCACTCTGGATCTGCAGCAGGGGAACAGAGTTGGAGGCTCTCAGCAGGCCACATGAGAGCTGTGCTCTGGGACTGGGGCATGGAGCCCAAACCTGTCCTATGTGTGAGTGCTCCTCAGAACTGAGCCTGATGGACACTCCTGGGCACCGTACAGCTGAGCCGATTGCTGGGCTCACACAACATCCCAAACCACATCTGTAGAAGGATTGTAGTGTTTGGCCTAGGACTCTGCTGCTTGCCAGCTGTGAAGGTCACTGGTGAACTTTCAGGCAGCTGCAGTTCAGCCCAAGACTTGCACTTCAGTTTGTCTTTTATTTCTGCAGTGGTGTAGCAGGACTTCCCCTCTGCCACAGAAGATCTTATCTGTTCCATCAGCTGGTGCAACAGCTCAGGGCATCTTCCCCCCTTGCAGCAATGTGCTAATTAGTGAGATAACCCAAGATCTCCTGTAGTGAGTTATCTCTGGTACCAGGGAGCTGGAATTCCCAGCTGACCACAAACATCTTGCCTTGAGAGCAGATTGAAGGGAGATAAGCCTTGAATTTCTGACTGACAGACGCTTCACTTTACAAACTATAAAAGCTAGACAAGACTTTCACAAAGGAGAAGTCTTTTGCACATTCCTTGGAAATGTGTGAGGACCCCTCCTCAAGGTTTGGGAGCTGGCCCTGAGTTACTCTTCTGGAAGTTGAGTTCCATCTCTTGCAGCCCTTGGAGACCATAACCTTGTGCCATCTCCCAGGCAGTGGGGAAGGCCAGCAGCTGTGAGGGCACAGCAGGGGCTGTGCGTTCTGTGCTTCTCTCCAGTACCCTTGTCCATAGGAGCTTCCCAAGGTGAAGTGCCTCCTCCTGTTTTGCTCATGGACCGTTTTTCCTGCTCTGCTCACACAGTGAGCTTCCTCTGCCTGTATCACAGACTGCAGAATAGAAATGTCTCCAGTGACATGTGCACCATTTACCTGGCCAGGGATGGCAGCAGGCTGCTGCAGGTGCACTGTGACATGAGCACTGACAGAGGCAGGGGGACACTGAGTGGGGCTCTGCTCCTCTTCCTGCTTTTTGATCAATGTAATAACATGGACATTATACAAATATTAGTTGAGACTCCTTTCTCTCTGCTGCACTCCTGTGTTTCAGCTCCTTCCTGAATGCAGTAGCATGTCTCAGGGAGGTGTACCCAGCAGGCTGGGGTTATGTGTGTGTACAGTCAGTGCAGTTCAGCTGATGCCTGTTGGTGTTCTCATTGCTGGTGCTGTGAGCATCCACCTCAGCTCTGGCCACACAGGAGCTGCTGAGTGACTTAAAGGAATCTGGAGGCAGAGGCATGGATGCTTTGAGGTGGGGAGCGTGTGTGAATGTGGAGCAGTGAGGTCTGAGGTTCTCTGATAGCGATCTCCCTAAACAACCAGAGAAAAATATTACCTTTTTTACCTTTCAGTGATAAGCAATATTTTTCCACTGAAATAAATTGTTGTGTGTTACTGTCATGCCCCTCTGATCTTGGTGAAGTTTAGAGACCCAAATGCATTGTGGATCTTGTCTAAGTTTGTTTTGTCTAAGTGTTCAGATCATGCTCAGATTTGTGGGAAGTAAAGTAAACTGTAAAATTAAGTATTTGTCCCAGTGCTTATGTGCAGCCAGAAAATGCAGTGTGTGAATCAGAGAATCCAGCATTAAATAGGGCAAAGTTTTGGAGCAAGAGTCTTTAAATGTTCTGGGAAAAATAATATTGCAGCACAGCCAGTCTTGTGCTGGTTAAGGTTGTTTGTTTCTTCTGATATTTCTGTCTCTTACCAGAAACTGAGATAAGACAGCATAAACTTGGCAAATTGTCACAAAGCCTCAAGCAGAGAAGGAGGAGGCAGGAAATAGCTGATTTTACCAAAATGGTCATGGGGTGAGAGTCTAAGACTACATAGGCGAACAGGCTTCCTACTTTAAAGAGTAATTGTCCTTTATTTCTGGGTCTTGACAAGCTGCACAACCTCACAAGCAGCAGCTCCATCTGCTACAAGCTCCCGAGTGGATTTGTGGGCAGCCAGAGAATCTGTCTGTGCTGTATATGAGTTCCTCCAGGCTGCCTCAAGCAGGGACAGAGCTAGGCTGTCAGTGGGGAATTGCAGAGGTAGTGCTGGTGGGGAGGGCCTGGTACTGGTGCTGTCTCTGCACAGGGAAGCAAATGTTGGCACCTGGGTATTTGTCTTGCCAGTAGAGTGGGAGCTCCGTAGGTCAGGATGGATCAGATGTGGTTCTCTTTGAGGAGAAAAGCTCAGGGAGGCTGAGGAGAGTGTGTCCATGTGCTCCTGTCTCATGCTGAACACAGGAGAAGGAGTTGCTTGTTCATGGGGAAGAGAGGGCTCTGTGACCCAGGGAAATGCCTGAAAAGGCAAGTTGGGAAGTTTCTATGAAAAAACTGATGGGGCAGCAGCTTCTGGGGCTTCCCAGCTAAGAGGAAATAAAAGCATTTTTTATCCAGATGGGAGTTTGCTCAACAGCAGTGCTGGCTTCTGCCACTGGTAAATCCTTGTTGTGTCCATAGTCTTCCCTTTATGCTTTAATACCCTCTTGCCATGAGGTTTATGTTTTTAGTCGGGAGGATCCACCCCTCTAATAGAGATTTAGAGATTTGTGGGCACACCTATCCTGTGCTGTGGCTTTCCCCTGCCAGGCCTGCTGTGTCCCACCTGAAGGGTGGATAAGCCCTCAGGCTGAGCAGCTGTAGTAACTTAACTGTCTGTGTCTTTGATCTCTTCTTTTAGGGGATGCAAGGACCTACCACAGTGGCTGGAAGTTCACAACATGGGAAGGCGACAATGATGTGGCTCTCAGCAGCTGTGCCCTGACACACCACAGTGCATGGTGGCGCAAGAACTCCACCTGGCCAAGCTCAATGGGAAGCCCGAGGAGAGCAATCACTGTGAGGTGAGCACCAGAGCTGGTGTGATGATTATCTCTCCATAGCCTGGAGAAAACACACAGAGCTGTGTTCCCTTCCTGTCTTTCCTTGGAGCAGGAGGGATTGCCCTCCAACTCATTTCATTAGAAAGCAAAATGATTAATAACAAAACTTACAACTCTTACTCTCTCCTCCCTGGATCCAGAGGACCTGAGCTCATGGTTCCCTGCTTCTTGTGGGCAGAGATCCTTGAGGTGGAGCTGTGTTGGTTTCTGAGGGGAACACCTAAAGGAGCACTCACTAAGAACCACACTGGGTGCTTGTTCACTGTCTGATGTAGCCTTTCTCTTGGGTTTTAGTGCACACCTTGGGGTACATCTCACTGTACAGGCTTAATTTGGATTCAAGGTGGCTCAGTCCTGTTTTGTTCCAAGCTAAACAGAGGTTTGATCTATATGAAGAGTGTCTGAAATACTGATTATAATTAAAGTCTCTGTTTATTGGAGAGTTAAATGGAATTTAAGGTGGACAGTGGTAGACTCCTAGCACCTGGTCTGGGCACTTTAGTAAGAGAAATTCTTTGGTCTTCTCCCAGGGTGTGAAGTGGGAATCATGGAAAGGACATGAATTCTCCATCTCTTTTATGGAGATGAAGATCTGTCCTCAGTCTTCCAGTAATGAGCCAGTCCTGGGGAGGAGGAAGAAGTCTTTATCAGAGAACAGGAAGAAGATCAGGGCTTAAATAGAACTCTGCAGAACAACTCAAAGATAATGTTTCAGTATTTTCTTAACAAAGTTTGATTCAGACAGCTTTCTCCAATGCAAAGGAGACAAAGCTGACCAATGTGCACCCAGGAACATCTGTATCTGCAGGCCAACCTGCTAGCAGCCTCTGGAGCTCCTGGAGGGTGATGTTCCAGATTCTGGGAGGGGGCTTGTGGGGGATCCTGCTTGTAGATACTCTGATTGGCTAAGCATGACAAGAACCTGCTTGATCCATTACATGCAACTTCTATGGACTTTATGTCAAACAAGCCTTAAAACGTGTTGTTCTTTCTGGAGCCTGGGCTGCAGACTCCTCTTAATTCTGTCCTTCTCTGGAGCCATCCACTTCAGACTTCCAAAAATAAATTTGAACCTACTAACAAATAATAGCCCCCTAATTTACATCAGAGTGAACTTTTCTGAGACTATCACCTCTCCCTGTTTTGGTCTGCAGTTCTCATTATCTGGGTACATTCCCTATTCTTCCTGCAGAACTGGGTTTTGGGAAACACTGCCAGTCTGCTGGCAAGGCCCATTAACCCATGTGTGTTCTGTAGACTGGGTTCCTCAGCCCCCAGTATCACATCTCTGCAGGTTAAAATCTTGCTATTTTGCTTGTGTCATTTTTCCCAGCCCAAAGAAAATACAAAGGAGATGTGCAGTAGATTGATGTTCACTCTCCGGGGTGAGGCCCAGAACAGGGTGAATGTGAGGTCCACTCTCCTCCGGGCTCTGCTCACCATCCCAGACCTACCTCTCTGTACTGCTTGCTTACAGACAATTAACCAAATTCCCTATGTGACTGTTCCATCTGCTGCCTTCTGCTTTTTCATCAGCAGTGTGGCAGGTAGTGATGCTGAAATGATAACACTTGTCATCCACCTCTAAAATGAGCATCCCTTGGAGTTAAACTAATCCTGTGTGCCCCAGTGCATGGTTTCACATTTGACTGCCTTTTAAATTTTTTTTTTATTTTACTCACAGCCATAAAAGGTGAGGGTTCTTGGTTTTGTTTTTTGTGGGGTTTTTTTTGTTTTGTTTTGTTTTGGTTTTTTTTTTCTCCCTGAGAAGATATTAAAATTCTGGACAGCCAGCTCCAGCCAGGGAAGAAGTATGAGCTAACCAAATGCTGCTTGCTCAAACGCTTCCTTGTCTGGGCACACTGGGACATGGTTGTCCCATGTCTTAATGGCTTTTTCTATTGCAGTGCTAAGCTGAGTAATACATTTTAAAGAATCCTTCCCAGACTTTGCAGAAAGTAATAACATCACAAATAAAGGAGGTCTTAAATATTTCTGTCTTCCTTGCTTTGCATGGTAGAATTGTTTTTCTTCCTATTTAAGCATTTTGCATGAAATGGAAGCATTACCCAGGTCTGGAGTGGGACTTTGCAGATTAGGTCTTTGGGGTCTGCTCCAAAACCAAAAACCAAATAAAAAAAAAAAGAAAAAAGAAAAAAAAGGGGATTGTGCTCTCTTTGTGACTTGCTTTGTGAAGTGCTTAACTGACCTGTGTTTGCTATGACCTGGCTGAGGAGAGCCAGCCAGTGAGTTGTGTCTCAAAGGTGAGGACTGAATTCTTCACAGTACTTTCAGGGCTGTGCCTCTTGGGTGGGCAGGTGAGCAGAGACTCATGTGAGCTGTGTTAGGCTGTCCAAGCCCTGGTTTGGGGGAAGGAGGAGACTAATGGTGAGAGGAGTGGAAAGGAAAGTTGCACTTGAAGTGTTTTGCACACTCTGTGCTAAGAGCATGAGAGAAGGACATGGGAAAGCATTGAGGGCTCTTTACTGTGAAGTGTTTTCTCCCTGTTGCCCACTTGTCTGTAAGCAAGGACAGATTTCAGTTTGTTACTCAGTTAAAGGGCTCAGTGAAGTCATCAGGAAGGTGGCTGAGAGGGAGAGGAGGACTAATCTCACAGACAGCCACTCTAAAAGTAAGTGTATGCTCTAAAAAACAGCAGGCATGATTGTTACCTATGACTTTTTCTTGTGCAGCAGCAAAACATAGTCCCATCCTAAAGCTGATTCCCCCCTGGGAGCAGGGAGTATTCTCTTTGTGCTTTAAGTTTTGTTTTTGAGCTAAAGGCACATGAGGCACCTTATTTGCAATTTCTGAGGAGACTCTGTCTGGCACTCCTAATGTTCCTCTCTCACCAGGAAGGGCAAAGTGAGATCTGCTGGAAAAGCGCTGCACAAAGTCAATATTCCCGAACAGCCACAGGATGGCATCGTCTCTTCAGGCAGGAGAGACTTCTCGGTATCCAGCTGGCCTCTGCTGGAGGGAAAGGACCCTTTTGGGGTTAACTAGAGCCTGTGCTACAGCCCGGGACGCTGGGACTGCTCAGATAATGCAGTTTGTTTGCCTTGAGGGACTGGCTGTTCTGGTTTTGAGGCTCAGGATGGTTGGGGTAATGCCATAAAAATGTCATATCCCTTTGCTATCCTTGTTTTGCCATAATATGTGGCCCTGTAACAGTGATGTTGGAGGGCCAACACATTCTGAAAACCTCTGCCTTGCTCTGAGGTCACCTAAAGTTTATATACTGGCAGAATTTGAATCCCATGAGGATCCTCACTGCTTTGGCATTGCTGTGTTGATGAGGATTGTCCTGTAGCTGGGTCCTACCGGCCAGGACCTACCTGTTGTGATATATCTGCTGTTTCTGGGACCCCAGAGAAATGTTTTCACCTGTATTCCCCCATGAAGAGGAGGGAGAGGATGCCTCTTCCCAAAGATACTGTGTTTCTGTGTTGTTGTGATTTGGAGAGAAGCCTGAAGTGTCTTCCTGCACTGGACACTTGGCTGAAAAGCAGTGCAGTTACTTTTGGTCACTGCTCTGTGCTTTGTAGGCTGAATAAATAGTGGAATGGTCAGTGAGGATCCAATTTTTCCACCATAGAGCGATTTAATGGGCATTTTTGCTTCCCTTCAATCTTTAGGCTGCTCCAGGATGCTAAACTTCACCTCAGCCACTGCATATCTCTAACCTAGGACCCTGGAACGATCCTTTCCCCTTGCAACTCAGGCTATCCAAGAACACCTTGCCCTAAATCCAGTGTCTAACATCTGGAGAGAAGCAAGAAGCTCCTTTTTACTCCAGGAAGTGCGCCTCTGCCATTTCTAGCTGCTCATCTGTGCTCCTGCACTCCTCTTTCCCCAGCCTCTTCCGGAGCCTCAGCTTTGTGGGCAAGAGCCAGCTTGGTGCCTCATCCGGATTAGCAGCAGGTTTTTATTTTTTATTTTTATCATGGAGGCAGAGCTCCATGGTGTAGGATTTGGAAAGGCTCTGCCCAGCAGGCTTGCAGACCATGAAATATTTGTCTGATCAAAACCAACTGGGGTTAACTAGTTCTGTGCTGCTGATCCTCTGTAAGAAAAAACAAACCTACAGCCCACCTCCCACAGCACAAACCTTTTGTTCTTCCCACTACATCTTGCCCTTGGGTAGAGCAGCTTGGCTGTGCTCATTAACAAAGCAAGGCCATTAACTTGATTAAGTTAAGCTGTTTCTTTAAAAAAAAAAATCTGTAAGCTGCACAGCTGGCTGCAGGCAGACACTGCACAGCCTCTGCTCTGAGCTCACCCTGTGTCTTATCTACAGCCAGGACACAGGTACAAGAAAGATTTCCCCAGGAAAATAAACACATGACCAAGAGAGGGAAATACAGTGTTTGTTTGCAGTTTAAGAGTCATTTATTTTTCGTTTTAAAAAAAAATTGCACAAGATTTGTTTTGTTGTTGTTCCCTGTTGCATGGACTTGTTCAGGAAAATGGAAGGTTGATACTGAAATGCAGCTGTGGGAGGCAGGGCTGGGGCGTCTGGAGAGCAGGGACTGTGCAGTGGAGTTTCTGTACTGTGCATCTCTGCCCCCTTGGTAATGTGGGTGCTGCAGGGTTCCAGCTGCCCAGCTGGTGGATAACAGGTTCCAGTGCACCTCAGGCTTTGCTGCTCTTTTGCTTTTTCCTCCAGAAACAGCTGATTCGGTGCATGGTTTGGCCCAAACAGCAGACACCAAGGAAGCCAGCCCTGAGCTTTGGGGAGTGTGGAGGCTCAGACCATCCACTGGTTGGATGGATCAGGGCAGGGTTATATCCTGGTCCCTCCCTGCCCAGCCCAGGGGTGGCTTGAATGATGACTTTGGGGAAACTCAGACCTAGCTCTGAACTCCCCAAAGCCTGGATCTGGAGATGTGTGTGATCGACAGCTCACATTTTCCTGGCAGTTCTCTGGTTCTTGCAGGATTGGTTGCCCTCACTTGAAGAGTTACTTGCTCTGCTTTCTGGAGAAAAGCCTTCCTGCAGGAAGCCCTGCAAAGCCTCCACACCAGGCAGGCTGTACTCTGACAGCGCTCACTGCCTCAGTGCCCCTGCTTGTTTGGCTGAGCCTTTCGCCTCCCACTGTGTTTCCCTTTACTCTGATTTTTTTTGATTCCTCCAGGCAGCACCACCTTGCCTCCAGGGCTGCTCCTGCCTCTGGATCACAGCACCTGCATGGGCTCCTCTGGCCACCTGGTGAGTGTGGAGGCAGGAGGGCTGAGAAAAGCACTTGGATGGGGAAAGGAGGGAAGGAAGAAGGCATAATACAAGTGCAGTGCTATTTCTAGCCAGTTCTAGGATCTTGGCTAGACTGGGAGCTTGGGATAGAGATCAGAGCTATTTCTCCATTTCCTAGCATGACATGTGGCAAATCCTAATTTTTATACCATTATATGTTGCTTCCTGTTTTGGAGCAGAAGGGAGTCACTAATTTCAATGGTGACAAAGCAAACTGGAAAATAAGGCACATATGGGGTCAATTTAAAGGGCTGTGTGAGGAGGAGCCCAGCCTCATGGCTGTTCCCAGCACAAACCCTGTGACAACATGCAGCCAAACCCTGTGACATGATGTGGCCATCACAGCCCTGCCTGCATTGGACAGAACAGCCTATGCTGGGACTGGGTGGCACAAACAGCTGCTTCCAGCTGGTGGCTTTGTCCTCCAAGTGAGGGGAAGGTGGCATCACCCTTGCCTGGGCTGGAAGCAGCTGTGCCCAGCAGCTCTGTCCAGGCTTGCCCACGTGGGTTTGGCTGCTTGTTCCCCAGATGCCTGGCTCTGGCTGGCAGCTCTGGGCTGCTCCAGCAGCTTAAGAACTGCAAGAAAATGGAAGGAAGACATCCAGTGTACAGACAGGGCAAAACCCAGATGTGATGAGGCTTCTCATCACACACATGCATCCCTCAATGGAAAAAGAGATTGAGGAGACAGAGCCTGGTGGGGCAGAGTGGGGAGCACAGGAGACTCTCAGCTCAAGGGACATAGGATGGGAACACAAGCCAGGGTGGGGCAGGTGGGAAGCAGAGAAGGGATGAGAGCTGTGTGTGGTCCTGTTAGCTGCTGTGCCCAGCTGAACCATCTTTCCAGAACATGAGGACAGAGAGAGGTGCATGGTCTGCCTGTATAATGTATCCTGTGTAAGGGATGACTGCACGTGGAATTTACTTTGCTTCTACAGCAGATTCAAAGTCCCAGAGCTGGTCAGTCTGACAGGCATCCAGAAATGTTCAGTGCAGCACACAGAGCTGGCATCAGCTGGGGCAGTACCTGCTCATGGGTCTGTGTGTCTGACACATGGCACAAGGGCTGCGGGGAGAGGTGATGGCGGAGTGTGCCAGGAAACCATGTCCACTGCTTCAATACTGCTTCCATGTCCCTGGCCCTGCTCCAGAGGGGCCTTTGGTCCTGCTCTTCTTTAGTAGTCATTCAATAAATAACTCTAATGCCCATAGCAAAGCTTTTACACAGCCTCAGGTTGTGTTTCTGCTCTTGCAGTAGCATGGTGAGCTCTTTAATGGCAAGTTTGTACAAAAGAGTCTTTCAAGGAAGGTGTTTTCTTAAGTGCTGGTGCAAAAGGGCCGGTCTGGCAGCCTCTTCCCTCCTGCCTGCCTCTAGCCTAGATGGCAAGGCATCCTTCTGCTGTGCTGCCTTAGCATGGTGTCTGAGGTCTCTAAGGTTGTGCTGAGGGCATCTAGCTTCAGGTGCTCACAGGAGACTTTGGTTTGGTGGCCTGGTAGATGGCACATCTTCGAGCTGTGGGGTAACTCAGCCTTGAGCCCATAAAGCAAGCTGGGTTTGGACGGAGCCTGGACAGTGAAGCTGTGCCACCCCCATGGCAGGGCAAGCAAAGGAGGTGTGGCTGTGCCTGCTTCATTCACAGCAGTCTGTGCTGTGCAGGGGGAACGTGCAGGTGGGTGAGCATTGTCCTGTGCACCCCTGTGTGTGTGCTGGCAGCTGAGTGCAGAGGGAGAGCCTGGCACACCCTTCGCTGTGTGCCAGCCCCACGGGTGTGCACTGTGCTTGTGGCAGGAGGGACACAGGACCTGGAGGCAGGTCACCCTTGTGTGCTCACCTGTCCTTTGCAGGGGTCTGTGCCCTGGGCCATGCTGTCATGGTGGGGGAGAAGAGGCTTGCACAGCCTGTGCCTTGTTCCCTGTTGGCCCTTCAGCATGCTGGGGTCAGCCTCTGTCGAAAGTCACCACAAAGTGGCAGCAGCTTTGGTATCTCCTCGCCCCTCCTGGTGCACACGTGAAAGGAATGGTGGCATCTCAGAGGAGAGGACCTGAACACCCTTCTGTCTGCTAGATGGGCAAGGAGGGTCTCTTGTCCAGCAAGAGCAGCTTGGGCTGAGCTGAAATCCACAGGTCCTCCTCATCCTGCTTCTTCTTCTTCTTCTTTTTCTTCTTGTTCCTGTCAGCATGCAGCTGCCCATTGCTGCTGGAGCCACCTTTCCCTGTGCTTCCTCCCCTCCTTCTGCAGAAGCAGCAGTGGCAGCAGATGAAAATGAAGGCCAGGAGGACAACAAAGGGCAGACCCAGGAGCACGGCCAAGCAGACGGTGTTGAAGACGCCTTCTTCATGCTTGGTACGGATGAGCTCCAAGATGGAATTAAAGAAAGAGCTGATCTTCTGCTGCATGTCAGCTCCTGAGTAGGCTGCCTGTGCTGCTTCCTCTGCTTGAAAGGCACCTTGAGATATGCTCAGCTCCTGTAAGCAGCTAGTGGGCTCCACAAGAGTCCTTGGATGGTGCCTGCAGAGACAAGAAACCGCATGGATCAGGTGCCTGCTGCATCAGCAGTTTTCCCCATGGAGCTGCCAGAAGCCTCAGCAGGGTAAGATGTCTCCTGACTTGGAGGGACCTGGAGCCATGGGGGATGGACTGCGCTACCTGCTCTGTCCCTTTGGGTGTCTTCATCTGAGAAACACAGCCTCCTGTCTCCTGGGGTTTGTTCTTGATTGTGGGGATGGGTGAGGAAGGGCTTTGGGCATCCTTACTTACCTAGAAATTTAGCCAAGCACAAATCCTGCCCCTTTGGATTTACACATCAGCCCTGGCTGAGCTATCACAGCATGGAGCTCTTATTAGCCCTTTGTAGGGCTTGTTTTGTAGCAGATGAAATACTGTCTGCAGGAAAAGCTCTCCTGTCTAGGAAAGGACTTGCCTGATGCAGACCAGTGACCATTGTGGAGACACAGTACAGCCACAGGAGCCAGGACTGCACATGTCACAGGTCCCTCCTTATTCCCAATCCTGGGACAGGGTACCTTTGGCCAGGCTGTTCCTTAGGGCTCATGGTCTGGGATGGGCAGCACAGAGGCAGGGTCTGTTTCTGCTGCCCTGGCACCATGGGCACTGCCAGCAGGTTTGGGGTGGGGGCTGTGGCTGAACCCCCTGTGTTTTGGATGAAGACTGTGGTCAGTGAGACTCACAGGTGGTGGAGCTCAGTGAGCAGCCCTGCACCCACAGCTCCAGGTACCCAGGGCTGGCCACAAAGGCAGCAGCAGGGGAGGATAAGGGTTGGCTGGGGTGGAGGAGTTGCTGCTGCTGTGCCTCACCTGGGAATTGCTCCAAGGGTTTGGGTAGGGCTGAGAAGCATTTCTGTGGCTTGACGTAAGGTTTTCCTCTTCCCTCAGGGAGGGAGAGGTGCTGCTGAGTGCCAGGGCTCTGAGGGAAGCCCTCCTGCAGGGGCAGGGAGCTGCTGCCTCTGCTCACATCTTTCTTCCCCTCCTGTGGCTAGGCAAAGCATCTGAGAAGAGCAGGGGCCTTTGTGCTGCAGTTTGCGGTTCTGGTTCAACACAGGGGTCACTAAATCAGAGCTTGTACAGATGAAGAGCTGGCAGGGGCAGTATCAGGCTCCAACGCCCTATTTCACCCTTGCTCAGCAGTGTCTTTGCCAGCCTTTGGGATTCAAACCCTGCAGCCTCTTGAGGGAATGCTTAAATCCCCACGTGCCCAGGAGGGGAAACTGAGGCACAGTAAAAGGAAAACCAAAAAACTTGAGAGGTACAGCCTGAACACCAAAAATGTCCTACAGGGGTTGCTCCACCTGTCCCCTCTAACTCTTAATCTTTTCTTCTGGCAGCTCTCACAGAGCTCAGGGACCTTGAGGGAGGGACAGGAAAGGGACCCAGGCTGGTTTTGGCTGAATCCTCCTTGTCTGCAGCACTGCCCTTCTTTGCTTTGCATCTCACTTATTCCTTGTTTGGGACCTGCTAAGGGATGCTCTCTTCTAGGGGGAGTTTTAGGATTCTCCAGCTAGCACCATTGTGCTTCCTCTGCCTTGCTGTGCCATTACACCCCAGTCCTAAAGGAAGAACCAAGCCACCAGCCTCACCCACAAAAAGCCACAGGTCCCACCCAGCCCTAACCACAGCTCTTGTGATGCTGCTTGGGCAGGAACTCCTGGACAGCCCCCCAAAAAAGCAGCTCCCAAGGGAAAACCTCCCTTCCAAAATGCTGTCCTGGGGCCTCCGGAACTGTACTGGTTTCACTGGTGTCCCCTGGCTGCTGGCTTTCAGACCTGACTGTCAGCACCTCAGGAGCTGAATCCCTCAGCATAGATGCCAAGCTCTCAATTTGGGATTCCACAAGTGCTCAGATTCTGTTAAAAATAAGGGGTTTATCCATGTCCCTCAGAAACAGACTGACCACTGTGGATTCATTGTTTTGATGTGCATGAGCACACAGCTGAGCTGGCCTCAGTTAGCTGGTGGTTTCTCTTTTGAACATGAATTTCTCTGGGTGCTTTTCTAAAAAATTCTCATTTGAGATTTACTGAATGAAATGCAGTGCTCTGGAAGATGGTTTTGGCTTTGGCTGGAAGAGTTTTATTATGATTATTGTTATTACCACTATTATTACTGGATTTTGGTCCAGACTGCTGCATCAAAACTGGCTGTTCCTCACATTCCCTCATGCCACTATTCAACAGAGGACAGAAATATCATCAATATCCCCACCTGAGAAATCACAGGCTACCACTCAGACACTCAAATCCCATACAACCTCTGCCTAGCCCCAGCCTGGAGCCAACTGGGAGCATCCCAGATCTGCTTTTGCTCACAGGGGAGATAAGTGAGAGCCATTCTTAAAGCCTGCTCCCTGTCCTGACCTTCATCTTCACTTAGGTCTTTTTTTTGGGGCAGCTGTAGTAAAGGTTACACTGCAACATAAATAAACAGAGCAGCTTTTCTTCAGTGTAATCACCCATGTGATGCAGGTTTGCCAATTATCCCTAAGTATCCTGACAGCTCATTATCCAGGCAGGAATCCAGGATGCCTGTGATACACTGGACTCCAAAAAAGAAGTAAAAAACCCACACAATCTCCAAACAACAACTGCCTTAATTTCAGACAAAACAGGATGTACACTTTTATTCCTGCACTGAACTGCTTTATATTTATTGCCTCTAAACTTCTGGGTAGGGAAGGAGGGCTGGAACTTCCTTTTAAACTTGTAATTAATTGTTTGCAGAGGAAAAAAGAATGGGGAGATAAAAAAGAAGCAAAGCCCTTTGATATGTTTCCACTTGAAACTGGAGCTGAATGCACTGCAGAGGCCCTGGCTGATTGTCACTGGGGAGTGTCCAGCTCATGTCACTGGGGACATGTGGCCACCCTGGGCAAGCTGGATGTGCTTCCCTTGGAAGGGGAAGGTGGAGGTACCTGTCCCTGCCCTGACCAAGCAGCATCCAAATCCCAGGGCCATCTTCCAGCATGGCCATGCAGCTGGTTTTCAAATGCCTTTTCTTTCTGGTGTGTGCATTGCTTTTTGTTTTGTAGATGAAGGGATGTCTGTGTGCTAAATAATGGGATTCTTCAGTTTCATATAAAAAAAAAAAAGGGAGGGGAGGGGAAAGTAAAAAAAACTGATGTGTTTGGAGGCAGCAACTCCAAGGGCAGAGGGGTTACCCAAGGCCACCCACTGCCAGCTGAAAACCTGAGGGCACCATGAGGAGCTGCATTTAGGAATATCCATGCAGCTGCTCAATTTGGTGTGACATCTCCCCTTAGAGAGGGGGGATGAACATGGAGAGCTGCTTGCCTGCTGTGGTCCAGGATGGGGGGCAGAGGAGTTGCCCAAGGCTACCCATTGCCAGCTAAAAACCATGAGGAGCTTCATTTAGGAATATCCATGCTGCTGCTCAATTTGGTGTGACATCTCCCCTTGGAGATGAGCATGCTGTGGTCCAGGATGGGTGTGAACTGCTTGCTGCAAGCATGTGGAGCTGCCATTGGGAGGCCAGCTGAATTTTTTGGGTCAAGATATGGAACCAAAAAACAGGGCCAGGGAGGTACTGGGAGACAGGGCTGTGTCTCAGAGAGGGCTGTGAAGCACCCTGCTAAATGAGCTCTTTGTTTTTGGTGCTGGCAGAGCCAGAGGAAAGCTGACATGGAAACTGGCCTGGGAAGCGCTGTGGCCAGGGATGGATGGCTCCAGCTGATGGCAGCTCTGCACGACAGGGCTTCGTGCCACTTGTGTAAGTTTCAATCAACATTGCACATCCAGCATGAGGTTCTTTAATCCACACTGGCTTCGAAAGAGCTGCTTTGCAAGGGTGGGGAGCATCTGCCACTCCTCTGCAGTTATGGGAGGCCATGGGTGGAAAATAAGGTCCTTTTGAGGGACGGCCTGCGATGGCACCACCAACTGTTGGTGTGCAGGGCTTGCCTGGCTGAGCTGGAGAGGTAAAGGCTGCCAGCCTGTGCATGGGGAAACCAAAACAGAGGGGGTTGCCTTGGCAATGCTGGCTTGTCCACATCCTGTGCGCTGCAGAGCAACCGCAGCGCCTGGGGATGGAGGTAGAGTTTGCAGAAAAGCTGCACTTTACTGGAACTGCTGTGCTGTGTCACCGTGGCAGAGGGGACAGAGCTGGAGGTATTTAGCCAGTTAAGTTCTTTAGGCCCAACCCTCAACAGGCTCTTAAGTCTTCATGAAGATTCCTCCAACCTAACAAAGCTCAACCTGCTCCTCTCAGCTGAGATGCTGCCTGACTCAGGCAGGAGTGTGGCTGCTCTAAGGAGCTCCCTGCATCCACAGTGAGAGCAGCAGCAGCTCCGGGGGGAGCGGACCTGTGGGGTGTGCCCCAAGTATTTCTGGATTATTTCAACACTCCTTTGCTCTGTGGCCAGCTGCAACTCAGGACTTGTGGAGGTGACATGAAATCAACTGACCTACAGCCTCCCCCATTTCCTTCACACAGACGAGAGCACACTTCGTGCAGTTGATCCTAAGGAGCGCAAAGCAGGAATCACATTATTAAACAACCATTTCCGTCTGTTACTGGCTTTATGTCAGCTTTATACCAACTTTCCACTGCAGTGACAGCTCTGGTTCAGGCAGGGAGAGGCTAATTTTTGTTACAGCCTCTGAGCTCCCTGATCCACCCAGCAGGGACACAGCTATGCTGTCACACAGTGGCACCTATTTTCCCCGCTTGCACCTGCAGACTTAAAGGAAAACTGGATGAAACCTGACACCGAGGGTGAGCAGTTTCCTTAGCAGGGATTGCACGTTGCTGTTTCGGAAATGGTGACTAAGAAGGGTTTTGCCGCCGGTCTCGCAGAACTCGCAGCAGGCTACAGAGACCTTCCTCAAACGTGAAAGACAAACACCAAAAGCCACCACCCAGCAAACACGAGAAGCCGAAGCTTCATCTCGTTCCCACCACCATCAAGCCTTCCTCCCAGAAGCTACGCACAAATGCTTTCATTCCCTAAAGGGAGTGATTTGGAAAACTACTGATATGGATGTTGGATAACAGGGTTAAAGTGAAACTATTTTGCAAGCTGCTGCCTGGAGCCCAGTCGTCATCGCCGTCTGCACAAGCGCGGCTGCCGTCGGCCCCGGGATCACCGAGACTGTGGCCAGTTCTGAGTTCAGATATCATCCCTGGATGCACTGGGAGCTCCTCGGAGCCATCCTGGGCTCCTCCAGACTACGGACCGGGCAGTGCTGCCGGTCCGGGCGGGCAGAGCCCCCAGCCACGGCCCTCCCTGGGCTCCATCACTTGTGGCTTTGGTTACAAGAAGCTCAGGGGGCTGCCGGAGAAACACTGGATGCCCCATCCCTGACACTGTTCAGGGTCAGGCTGGACGGTGCTTGGACCAGCCTGGTCTAGTGGAGGGTGTCCCTGCCCATGGCAGGAGTTGGAACGAGGTGTCCCTAAAGTTCCTTCCAGTCAAACCGCTCTAGGATCCCATGCTGTTCAAAGCCACAGTGGTTTTGGGTGCAGCCCCAAGAGCCCAGTGCCAGGCGGGCTGTCCCGGACACACAGCCCCCGAGAGCTGCTTGCTGCTCATCGCTCCTTCCCCAGTCCCCGTTCTCACCCCCTCCCCCCCGGGCTGCGCGAAGCAGATGATGTGGCCTTTAAAAAAATAACTAAAAAGCGATAAAAGCCCTGGATTTGACTAACACAGCACGCAGGACAAAGTCCAGCTCCGGAATCGCCCTCCCGGGTACTCCCCGGACCCCCGACCTACCTCAGCGCCGCAGCCCCGTCCCGCCCGCTCGTCCCGGCCGGCGTGAGGCGGCTCCGGGCAATGGGCCGGGCCCGCCCGCCGCCTCCGCCCCCGGCCCGGCCCGGCCCCCGGCCCGCCCGGCCCACCTGGGCTCTCCCGCCCTCGGCCGAGCCCAAACTGAGGGAGACACACACACACCCTGAGGGGTTTAGGCTGGAAGAGAGGCGGCCACGGGGTACAAAGCAGCCCCGGACCTGCGCTGGGGAAAGGGAGAGAGCCGAGTGTGTGCAGCCCAGGTTTTCCCAGAAGGGTTTTTAGGAGACAGCAGGCAGGGCTTCGGGGCAGTGATGCCGCTGCTGTGGTGAGAGGGCAGGGTAGAGGTCCAGCTCCCCAAAAGCAGGAGTACCACCCTGGAGCCCCTCACACTGGCAGCCTGCTGCCGCTCACCTGCACCCAGCAAGCCATCAGCACCACCCTGCACGCTGTCACTCCTGCCCTGCCATCACACCCATCCTCCGTCCCTGGAGAGGGGACACTGCGGCCAGGCAGGGGTGATGGAGCATCCCTGGGACTGCCCAAGGTGATGCCGCATCCAGGAGCATTGTGGCTGCTGTACAGCCGTGGATAATGATGGATACTTCAACCTGGCTGTGCAGGGTTTAGTGGTGGCCTTGGTATTGCTGGGTTAAGGGTTGGACTTGATGACCTGAGAGAGTTTTTTTGACTTAAATGATTCTGTGATTCAATATTTTCAAGCTGTGGTCTCAGTTCCATTGGGATTGCCACCCCCACCCTTCACTTGCTACTTTCTCTCCCACTAATTTCTTTTTTAACACCATGGCAGTGATACTCGGAAATTGCTGAATCCCATCTACTTTCCAGTCCTGGGCTCTACGGCTTCCACAAAGTGTTGTGATGCTGACAGCTGGGCAAGCTGCAACTAGAAAATTGTTCTGCTGGAATTTTTCTGGTTGGACTGAGTCCTTTTGCGTTGCAAAATCCCCACATTTGCCCTCCTTGCCCTCCTTCATGCTCCAGAGCCAGTGGCTTTACTGCTTCAGCCTTGGTGCTGATTTGTGGAACTGGGCTAGCCAGGGCTATCTGACCCTTCAGGGCTCCTGGAAAACGGCCTCACGCTCCCAGTGCTGTGACTTGACAGCACCAGGAGCAATGCAGTTCTGGGAATAGGAGGGAAGGGGGATGGAGGAAAGCTGGCTGCCAGCCTCTGCTGCCCTCCCGCTGCCTTCACCCTAGTGCTGGAGTTGGAGAGGTGAGACATCCTCAGAAACACACATTGTAGGCTACAGCTTGTGCTAAGTGCCTCCTCATAGCCTTGGGGAAGGTGTTTATGTCCTGTGGGAAACACCAAGGATTTTTTCCCTAAAGATTTGCTGCTTAGTGCCAGGAACTTTTCCCTTGGTTTTATGCTGGAGGATGAAGATTCCTGGGCTTTGCATGATGTGCTTACTGCATCCCAGTTTCTCATATCCCAGTTCACCCTATCCTGACTTATTCCATCCCATCTGTCCATGTCCCAGCTCACCCCATCCTATTTCTCCCTTGTTCCCTGACCCTATCCCAGCTCTCCCGCCTCACTGAGCTGCTGCAGCCATTCCCTCTTTTGGGGTACCAAATCCCCTATGGAAACACCCATCCCAATGCACACAGAAGCACCTGGCTGCTGGCAGTCACCTGAGGGGTACCTGACCACTCTACAGCACCAGAGAGCACAATGCCACCTTTGAACCCCCTCTAACAGAATTGACTGAAAACATTTATTATCAGAGCTCTCAGAGGGTGAGATATCTGAAAGTATTAGGCTCAAGGGTGCCTGTTCTGAGCATGGGAATGTGAAAGCCCAGCCTGTCCTTGGCACCTGGGATATTTGCTTCATTCCCTGGGCAAACAGCCTCACTGGGGCTCCACACTTCCCTATCACTAATTTAATTTGGCAGAGGCCTTGACAAGGGAGGGGCTGCTGGCCTTGCACCTTCCATGGATTTTCAGGGCCCCCCCTGAACTTCTGGCAGTCTCTTGGCTTCAGGCAGGAGTGCTGTGGTGATATGGCAGAGGTGGTGGGCATTGCTAGTGCTGATGTCTTGGAGTGCTGCTGCCTGTGAAGGAGTCTTGATGCCATTAAACTCAGATAGATAGACTTTAACAAACTGAGAATTAATGTAAGAATATTCAAATATAGTCAGTCCACTGCTCTAATCCAGCATCCTCCTCCCCATATCTGACCTGTAAAGGTCCCTTCCAACTCCAACTCAAATTCCACAGTGGTCCATAGGAGATGTTTTGATTAATCTAAACAGCATGTGATGCTTGACCCCATGGATGTCTCCTGCAGCAAGGTGTGCCAAAGCTTCTTCCCTTGTAGCATGAGAAAAAGGTACATTTGCAGGGATTTTGAACCTGCCACCTCCTTGTTTTGTTTGGCACGTAGCAGATCTGGGATCCAAGGAATCGTGCTTTGTTTCTCAGAAACTTTAATGGGCGAGAGGAAGCCGTGACTCAGCTGCTGATGAATCACTGCAGCTCCAGATTGTCTCCCTGCTTGCTGGTGCCCCTCAAGCACAGGAACTGAGTGAGCCCATGCCAGGCAAGCTCCTATCACCTCATGGCATGTCAGTTTGAGCCCAGGCCTTGGACCAGCTGGAAATCAAATCCCACCTCCCAATCCTGTTTTCCATCCATCCTTCCCAAAATCCTTATTTCCATGCTGTATCAAAGCCTTTCCCATGCCAAAAAGCACCCTGACAACTTCATTTTCCTCCTGAGACCCCCCTCAACCCCTAATTTGATTTTGAAAACACTACTCATTTTACACTGAAAATAGAAACACTCTCTTGCCTCCCCCTTATTTCATTGGATTAATCTAATTTTGTCACCAGTTTGCCCTGTTCCACAGCTGTGAGCTTTACTCCTTGGTGACACCCAGCTGGTACCCAGGGTCAGCTTATTTGGGGTTTTCTCAGCATGGTGGGAGTGGTAGAGTGACTGCAGACATGATCACACCTTTCTTTCCCAGCTGCTTCCTCTGCTCTCTGCTGGTGATTTCTATTTGCAGACACTAGTCTGGCTTAAAGTAAGCAATGGAAAACTCTGCTCCCAGAGAAACATTCCTCTCATTTTTCCCCCATGCTTCTGCCTTTTCCCCTCCCTCTCCCCCTCCCACAAAAAAAAAAGCCTGCAGTTTCAACACCAAAAATAACGCACGCCCTGGTCGTGGGCTGGGTAAAAATAGCAGCTCTTGGTATTTAGCAGCAGCAATGGATTTTCTGGCTTTGGAGGAAAATCAGGAGGAGGGGTGGGATGGGATGGTGACTCTTGACGCATGAGTGGAGGACAAACACAAAGCTGGTGTTTAGGGAGAAGCTGCTTCATCGTGTTGTGGCTAAGTCCCATGTAGGCAGGGATGGGGGCAAATGCTGCTCTTAGGGAAAATGCCCCAAAGTTGGTGAGTTTTTGGGGGTGCCTCATGCCCACCCATCACTTGGGAGGCTTTGCAGCTGGGCTTGCCAAAGTGAGGTTTGCAGGATCATCCCCCCCTGGTGCTTAGACAAGAAGAACGCTGAGATGGGGATTGAGGGAGGGTCCTCAGGTGCCTCCTCAAATACTGCTGGATGCTTGTAGAGAAAGCTGAGGTGGTGTAAGGGACCTGTGTGCAGGTGAGGAGGAGGGTGGTATGTGTCTGCTCAGAGCTCAGCTCAGTGTTTGGCTGTTTAGAGCTGATTGTTTTGTGTGTGTAAGCCCTCAGGAACTCCTTCCTGAGGAAATCCTACAAGGCAACACTGGTGGCAGGCAGGGGGGAGAGGAGACACGCTGGGAGATGAGGAAAGCGCCGGACTGGGCAAGTCCCACAGCGTGACGTGCTGCCTTCCCCTCTGGAAACACTCAAGGATAGTTATGGGAAAGCCAGGGAAGGAAAACCTGTTGGTGAATGGGGATGCTCCTTCCTCCCCTGAGCATGGAAATGGGGTCAGCAGCAGCATCCAAGGGCTTCATTTGTGGAAGGTGTGAACCAAAGGCAGAGAGGCGAGCGATGCTTGGGCACAGTCTGGTGCCCCCAAGGAGCAGCAGTGCCCCCAGTTGTAGGAAGCAGTGGCTCGTGCCTCCTCCAGCCACCCCCAGGTGTTTCCCATGCCGGATGGGTGTTGGATCTGATCTGCCAAAGTTGATTTTTAGATGAAAAACCGGTTGTGCAGGCCATCCCCTCTGTCACAGTCATTCCTTTGGCTCAGCCCCTCTGTGCAATCCCTCTGTGCTGGTTTCCCCCAGAGCCTAGCTGAGGCAGGCAGGGAGAGCTAATCCAATATATTTTTAATGATATGCAGATGCCAAATTAGTGGTAGTATTTTGATTATTTTCATTATTTGTTCCCCTTCATAAGCCACTCCCATGGGAGAAGCTGTTCCTGGAGATTTGTGGTGAGCCGATGTCCCTTGGCTCAGGATCACATGAGGATTTTGGCTGGTGGTATTGGAGCCATTGGAATGTTCTGTGTGGCCCTCGGGGCTTAGCTCCTGCCTGGGGGTGGGAATATCTGACCTTTGTTCTTCACACTTCAAAGTCTTCCTGCTCCTCATCTTGTTTGCTACCCCCGTGGGGAGGATGCAGCTGGGTGTCAGGGCTGGGGCAGGGCAGCCTGTTGGGAACTCACCCACCCTCCAGGAGGGAACCGAGAGAGAAATGCAAATTGTGGTGGGTGAAAGAGGGGAAAAAACAACGGTGACCTTCCTCCTGGGGGTGTTTTGCCTCTTTCTGCCCCTCTGCGAGGGAGAGCAGGTTCCTGTGTTTTGAGGGGTAAATTCCCCTGAGACAGGGGCAGGGGCAGCAGAGGGGGCAGTTGTGACTGGGGAACCAATCCAAGGGGGGAACAGGGAGATGCCACCTGGTTTTGGCCTGACTTGGGTGCAGCCAGGGGACACTGGACCAGGAGCAGGGACAGACACTGTTCCCAGGAGTGGTCAGCACTGCCCTGATGCTCTCCCAGCCCCAGCCCCTCTGCTGCTCCTCTCCCAAGTGCCCGTTTCCATCCCCTTCTGAAATTCTTACAGGGAGGATTTCCTACCTCATCCCACTCCTTCCCTTGCTTTTAAGGAGGATTTTTCTCATGACCATTTGCAGAGTTACTTCCTTCAACCCCCTCCTTTGTTGTGACATGGACAAGTGCAGGGGACAGCATGGGGACAAAGGCCTGTTGTGGTGAACAGAGGCTGTTTGTGTGCCCAGCACATCCTGGTGTGCTCTGCTGGTCAGCAGCCACGCCTGGCCCTGGTTCCTGTGCAGGAGCAATGCCAGGGAGATAACCTGGCTGGGAGCAAGAGGATCAGCCATGCTGCTGGTAGAAGCCTGCTGCAGGATTGCTGCATCCTTTGATGTTCCTGCTGACAGCAGAAAGCAGCCCAAAAATACTGGGAAGGGAGAGAGCTGCTGCTCTAAGGACAAGGGCAGGATGGGTTCTCACTGACACCGGGCAGGGTTAGGAGGGATATTGGAAGAAATTCTTCCCTGTGAGCATGGTATGGCCCTGGCACAGGGCGCCCAGAGAGGTTGTGGCTGCTCCTGGATCCCTGGCAGTGCCCAAGGCCAGGTTGGATGGGGCATGGAGCAAGCTGGTCTAAGTGGAAGCTGTCCCTGCCTATAGCGGAGGGGTTGGAACTAGATCATCTTTCAAAGCCCTTCCCAACCCATTCTAGGATGGATTCTGTGCTTGTTGAAACAAGTTGCAAACAGAAAAATTGCTGGCTATATCACAGGGAAGGGGGATAAGCCTGGAGGCTGCTGTTCACAGCATTCCTCATCCCAGGGAGAGGGAACACATCAATAAAATTTAAATGATAAAACTTAAAATCTTTGAATTTAGATTTGATGTAAAGTCAGAATTTATAATCTTTTACACTCTACATAACTAAACATTAGAGCCTGTAGCCCCAGGAGTTAAAATATAAAGATGGAAATGAGAGTTTTAAAAGGGATGATGAACACATGCCGTCTTATGAGGGGAAATTAAAATCTGAGAATGTTGAAGATGCTGCTATAAAAATGACATCTCCTAAGAAATAAAGCAGCTTTGAATCTATGGCACAAAGCTGCCCCTTCATCAACTGCTCCAGCCTTGCTCTGGAGCCATTGCAGCTCCTCCTGCCACACTGTGGCCACTCCTGGGCCAGCATTTCCCTTGTGGTTTTTTTTGGGCTGAGGCTGCAGGATGTGTTGGAAATGTGTTGCTTGAGCTCTAGGTTTGGGATGGGTGCCCAAGGTCCTTGCCAAGGACCTTTGTACACCCTCCTGATGTTTGCTGTTGGAACAAAGTTCCTGAGCATCACTCATGCAAAAAGGGGACTTTGGTAAGAGGGCTGTGATGAAATATCTCTGTGTAAAGTGCACATGGGGGGGCTGTGGTGGCTGGAAGTGCCCAAAGAGGAGTCTGGTGTGCCTGGGAAGGCATGTTTCTGGGAATGGCTGGAAATATGAGATCCCAGCACATGTAGGACCATGTCTAGATTATGGTGATGGCTCTGAGCTGTGCAAGGGCAGAGGGGCCAGAGGGATGAGGGTGGTGGGCACGTGTGATAGGGCAGGAGCATCCCAGGGTGTAGTGTGATGGGACAAAACACTTCCCTGGCTTAAATCAAAACTTGTAGTGTTTAGAAAGTGCTTTTGCCAGCCCTCACTCCATTCTCATCCCATCTGAAACATGGAGTTGGGCCTTGACTGTGATTTTGGGAGGTGGTTATGATCCAGAGGGATGCTGCAGCTCCCCATGTACCTGCTACCTGCCTTCTCTAGGTACCAACCTCTGAGTGGTACACTCCTGCCTCTTGTTACTGGTTTTTGCAGTAGGAAGCCTGTGTTTCCCCCAGGTGAATGTTTTGGGAGGTTCTCTGCAGGAAATTGAGGTCCTGGAGGCTTCACTTGGCCCCAGACATGCTGAGTGAGGGTGCACAGTGGAAGGTGTTGCCCTTCTCTTAGCGACCACAAATAAAACACCTGGGACAACTGTAGGTACACAGTTTGGGGTAATTGTGAGTGGGGCTGGGCTGAGCCTCATTCCCCAACAGGCTACAGCTGTGAGCAGCAGGTGAGCGGCAATGAGCCATGGAGTGCCCAGGGGCACTGAGCAACCACCAAAGGGCACAGAGAGCACACAGGTGCAATGTGTGAACATGAGGGGATAAAAGGTTGGGCTAAAGAACCAGAAGGGAGATGCTTGAAGCCTTCCAAAATTCTATGGTGATGCTTTGTGTATTGTGGCTATCTCAACTGCAACGTGTGCTGTGACAGACAACAGCTTGGCCAGGCACAGTGAGACTGGGATGATGAGTACAGGTAACCCTTCCTCCCCATCCCAAACTCATCTCCATCCCTCAGCTCCTCCCTGCACAGGCCTTGCATGAAGGGTCTTCCATAGCACTAACTACCTTCAGACACAAAAAAGTTCATTTATTCTAGACAGTCAAGTCCATCAGGCTTCACGCTTTGCTTTTAGTGTACTGAGGGTCATGACCAAGGTGGGATATCCCCTCTCTCACAAACTTCCTTTTTTATCTCACAAATACGAGCAAGAAAGAGAAGTTGCCACCAAGAAAACTCCCCTGTTTTGTCTCTACTAAGTCAAATTTAGAAAATATTGAAGTGGTCTGGAGGAAGAGCTTCTTTCAAGCTTTCTCATCCTGTCTGGCTACGTGTCGAATGTCAAAACTTTAAACAAAGAGGTTTAGGTAAAGTCTTCATGTGAAATAAGAGAAGAATTTCAAAATCTTCTGAAGTTCATATTCACTCTAGAGATTTTTGCTAATCAGTGCTGGGGGTTCTTTGGGGGGTTTTTTTGTTATTGTTTCCCACTGGGAGTATATTCTGCTGGAATGAGCCTTCCAATCTCCTTTTTGGTGTTGTTTCCATCATGTTGGGAACAGATTGCTTTTTAAATCAGGCAAATGGTTTTCACTGAAGGTTTTGGGGTTGTTTCCCTTTGCTCCCAAGCATTCATACCACAGCTTTGCTTTCTCTGGCTGCAAACTGCAGAGCCAAGAGCCTCTGTAGCTCATGAGAACAGCTAAATTTATTAGCAAAATGTCTTATGCTGGGCTGGGGCCAAATCCCAGCTCCCTGCCTTCCTGTGGTTAATGGACCGACTGTGCTGACCCAACTTCATGGCCATGTTATTGCTTATTTATTTTAACAGCATAGCTGGGCTGGGGGGGGACTTGGGAGTCTCTGGTCCCACTTTCTGCCCAAGGCAGCCCCCCCTGGGGTTGGATGAGGTTGCTCATGGCTTTTTCCAACCTGGTCTTGAACACCTACAAGGATGGAGATGGGATCACCAGCCAAAGCTGGGCTGCCCCAAAACTTCCTCCCACTGTTTTTCTATTACATTGCATGTGCTGGGTCTATCTAACAGCTGCTCTGCTCCTCCAGGTTTGAGTGTGAATCCATGCTAAACCCCCCCATGCTCCTCCCATGAGATAACCAAAGATCAGGGATAGGGGATGTGTGTCCCTTCTTGGCATGAAGTTGGGGCTGAAATCTTCCTGGGCTTGGATGCACGAGGCCTCTGGCCCCACCCCGCTCCTGGACAGGCACACAGATCACTCCTTCAGTATCTTTTATTAATGTATAGAAAATGCATTAAAAAAAGGAACTATACATAGCCTAAGAGCGGTCAGGACTAAAAATACTAGTTAACAATGGTTAACAAGCGTTGATCCCATTCTCCAAGCTACATTTTCATTACAGGGTGGGGAAGGTTGTTTAATATATTATTATTTATTTATATTATAGATTTTATTTATGCATTTATTTACTTTTCTTTTCCCCCTCATTTGGTTCCAGTGGTTTGAGTTCATCAGAATCTATCTGAGGCATTTCGTTGCCTCTGCTCTCCCTTCTTATTTATGTTTTTAAACTTTTTTTAACATATTAAGAACATTTCCAGGATAACACCTGTACACAGGGGACTGCTTGTTTGTTTGTTTGTTTAGGTCTTTGTGTCACCATCCTTCTGAGAAGCCACTGACATCAGAAGAACTGCAGGCTGGGTATTGAGGCAGGTCTAGGCATCAGGATCTCCCAAGGGAAGGGCCTTTCCCTCCCACTTACCCCAAATTTCCCCTCTGGAAGGGGCAAGGAGCTGCCACCACCATCCCCTGATGGGTGGCATCCTTTTAGGAAAGGGGAAGGTGACCCTGGAGGTGCTGGTGGTCCCCAGTGGGCTCTGTTGTGTTTTATGGCCATCCCAGGGTGCTTGGCTGGCAGAAACAGGGATGGTCTTCTTGTTTGGCCCCAGAACAGAACCCTTTGTTAGTGGGTGTGAGCACGAATTAAAGGGTTTTGGGGGGGTGAGAGTTCGTTGCTGGCAGTGTTTGGTAAAGTCAAAACTTGTGGGCATGTCTGGGGGGCCCAGGATAGGGGGTGTGTGGTCACCCCCAGATGTGATGGTGGGGGCACAGCAGGAGGGCAGCTCTGAGCTGGGATGAAGGTCAGGAGCTGGCATGGAGGTGAGGCACCAGGAGGGTCCTTTGGCTCCTGCTGTACTTTGTCAGGTTGCTCTGAGCCTGCTGTGGGCATGGGGACACCACTGGCTGGGCCCTCACCAGTGCATCACTGGGAGTGAAGGTGGCATGAGCTGTGCCTTCCACACCCAGGCACTTCACCTGGGATAAGCATCGCTCTGGGAAGGAGGCAAGAGTGCATTTAGGCTGATACTCAGCTTTGAGATGCCCATGTGGCCTGGTTTAGGGCAAATTTGGGAGAGTAAAGTAATGCAAAGATAAGGAATAGAAGCAGACTTCTCCCCAACCTTTGTGTGGATGCTTTCCCTGGAAAGCAAAACCCAGCTACCTTGGGGAGAGCCTGGCCTCTCTCCTTCTTGAAATTATTCATTTATAGATGCTATCACTTTACTAAAAGCAGCTTTTCCTTTCAGGACTCTTTTTCTCTTTGGTTATGTTTCAGTGCAGTGTGCAAGAGGAAGGTGGGCTTGGAGAATGGAAACAGAGGGAAATGAATATTGGGCACGAGATGAAAGTCCCTTTGTGTTTCCCTCTAGGATTTTGGGGTTAGAAATAAGAGGTGGCTTTGAAAGGCTGCAGGGTCATGGGCACACACAGTGTTCTGCTGTGTGAAGGGTTTGATGTGCTGCTTCCTGTCACACAAAATGGCATCTCGCAGTGGATAGTGTGGTTTGGGTAACAGCCTCATGCTCCTTTTTGGGCTCTGGAACAAGCCTGAGCCACGCAAACCCAGGATGGCAGTGGAGCCACCAGAGCCCAGTGGAAGTTCACATGCTGAAGCCAAGTGTCTCAAGGTGAGCACTGCACCAGATCCAGCCTTGGTTTCTGGGAATTTCAGGGCCAAACCTGGTCTAGCTGGAGAAGGAATGAGCCCATCCAGTGATGGAGGGTGAGAAGAAGCTACTTAATTATGGGGCCTTCTGAAGCATCAAAATTAAGCACAAATTTGCTGGCAGGAGCTTTGTCAAAAAAACCAACAAAAAAAGTAAGGCAATATAGAAAAATAACTTTCTGGGAAATTGTATCTTGTTTATGGTCAATGTGAACAGGAGACAATGGCACAAATGACTGGGTCATCATTGCTGGTTGTGTGCCTGGGCTTGGGTTGGGTTAGCACCAGGACAAAACCATGATGTGTAGAAGTCTTTCCTTTAAAAGACTGTAGCAACTGTCTTTCACCAATGCCATGGAAAGGCAACATCCTGGTATCACATGAGGGGTCAGGGACCAGCACTGATGTATAATAGCACTGGAAGATTGGATATTGTCCAATTTCATACCTGACTATGCAGTTGGGTCAACTGGGCTGACTCATCCTGGTTACAGGACTTGTACAAAGGATGACAGACATGAGGAGGGAGGGAGGGAGAGATATATGTCAGTAAACCTGTTTAGAGAATAATCTGCCTTTTTGAAGATATTCTTTTGAACCTCCTGGAAATGTTTGGCAAACTTTTTTTTTTTTTTTTTCAAACTTTGTTTGAGTCTTTTGAAAAGAGAAGTTTCTTTCCTTTCTCTTGACTGTGAATGATAAGTGTATGTTTCCATGACATCTCTTCCTTTCTCCTGGGTAGGTAAGAAAACAGCACCATTCAATGCCAGTCTCTGCTGGTTATAGCCACTGCTCCATTGCAGCTTTTGTTGGGATATTTCTTCCTACAAATTCTTGATGGTTTGGAGAAAAATTTACTTTGCTGATCTACTAAAAGCCTTCTTAGGCTTTAATCAGTTCCATCTGCTGGATTTTGTTGGCTTTTGGGTCTTAAAGCAGGGTTGGGTTTTCAGGAGGCATGACATGCCACCATCTGTGACAGTAGCCAAGTCCTGCAAGAGATCCCATCATCTGCAGTCTCTGACTCACCTGTTCCAAAACTGGCTGGCTTGTTGCCTGATTTGATGCCAAGGAGAAGTAAGAAGGGACACCTCATTTACATATGAGATGTTGCTGAGCATCCTTTCTCCAGGCCAGCTTGTAAGCTGAAGGAACGGGCCCTGTATCTGATCTTGACCTCAGTGTTAGCTGTGATTTCACGTGTCAGTATGTGCCATGGAGAAGGAGGTTATCTTTCCCATTTAATGCTCTTCTTCAGCTCTGCAGCCATCATGAATAACGTCAGAACATTAAGGAATGTGACCATAAAAGATACATTGGCCTGAATTATAAGCTACTGCAAAGATGCCTTTATGTTGCCATCTGCAAGATGTTTTTGAGACAAAGCAGCTTCAGTGTGATAAAACCAGATAGCAGTGTTCAGCATTTGTAATGTTCCTTTGGCTGCAAATCCAGTGATGAGCTGCATTGTCCTTGGATGCAGGGATGAGTCCCTTCTTGGAGACCAGGCCAGTGACAATGCCCAGCATTGACTGGAGTCCTTGGAGAGGAGTGACAAGCATGGTGGTTATTTGGGCTCTGTGGAGGTGGGGGACAATGACAACAGGGCACAGACAGAGATATCCAAAGGGTCCATCTTCCTTCAGTTAAGGATGGGAAGAGCAAATTCATTAATTCTTCCAAGGGTCTTGAATTACTCCAAAATCTGAATAGAATCCCTTCCAGGAGGGGAAACAGTTGATTTCCTGTTAGAGAGCTGGCAATTCCAAGGCACTGAGATTTGTGTCCCTCTTGTGCTGGCATTGAAGAGGGATGGTGTAGGAGAAGGAAGGAAATGGGCATTCCTCAGCTTGCACTTCTCTTGCCTTAGCTGCATTGCCATAATTCCCTGTGTGGGTGGAGGGCCATGGACAGGAGCACCTGAGCTGTGACAGCTGCTGGCTTCAGGTTGGGCTGCAGTTCTGTGATATCTTCTTATTGCTGCTCCTCCTCTGAGACTCTTTTGTTTGGGACCAGTGACCTCAGTGAGAGAGAGCATGATGGAATGTAGAAATAACAGAGGGAATGGGTCCTAGATTTCAGGACCACAAGTAGGAATTCTTCTCCCAGGTCTTCTAATTTAAGTCCTTTCTTCTCCATCAAGTTCAGCATAACCCAGGCAGATGTCATGGACCTGGAGTGGGCTGAGTTCAGCTTGGAGGAGTGGATAATGAAGGTTGGGGCTGGTGGAGTAATTCTTATTCCCATACACCTCATGCACACGAGGATGACTTTGTGGTGGGACCAACACATGAGCTGTGGACTCTCTGCAGTTTGCCTACATATGCAGATATTTGCCAAGCCCTCCTGGGGATGGGAGGAGCCTTTGCTCATCCTCACTTGGTCCCCAGGTGTCCAGAGCCTGCACACAGGGGAGAGATGGGCCTCTGCCTGCTGGAAGAGTTGGTGTCTACAGGATGGCACGAAGCTTGGGACCTCCCTGCCAGGAGGGGACAGGGAGGCGGGGAGAGGACGGGCATCCCTGGCCATGGCTGGGCTGGAAATGGCCACACCAAGGTACCTGTGGGGAGGGTTTCTGCCACAAGCCCTGTGACAAACATCTCTAACAGGGTTTGCTAGGGATTTCTATGTATTTTAAAAAAATATCAAAAAATCTGTCTCTTTCTCTTTCTTCTCATGTTAAGGGCCAGAGTATTGGGATAGGGAGACTGGAAATTTGGTATTTCTCTGGGACAGATGCAAAGCAATGAGGTCTTTCCTTTTCCATGGCCTTTCCTCGTGCCATGGTTCCCTCCAGCACTTGTGAGGGGCAGCTTGCTATCTCAGACGAGTAGTAACTTTTTTTTTTCCCTTTTCATATTATAAAATACAAACAAATGACAGAAAAGGTCAGGTGGTGGGAGGCAGGAGGGGTTCAGCTGGCTCAGAGCTGTAGGGACCGTCTCTTCCTCCCAGAGATGTTACGGTGGTTGTAAGGTCGCATCTTCATTTCCACAAAGGGGATGGAGAACTCGTGGCCTTTCCAATGGTACCAGTTAATGCCCTGGCAGGAGGGAGAGAAAGGCAGAGGGTAAGGAAACACCCTAACAAGAAACTAGGGTGGGAGAGGAAAGAAACTAGGTTGATTGGTGTAGAGAAGATAGAAAGGAAAAACTTGCTATAGCATGAGCAAGCAGCTCCCCTGCTTCTATGGCTTGATTGTTTTTTTCCTGGTCAAAGGCTGGTCAAATTTCATCTAGGTAATTTTTTAGTCTAACACATTACAGAAAATTACTATGGCACAAAGCCTAGTTGACTTGAAGGTGGCTCCCTTTCCTCCAGCTGGTGTGGGGTCATGCCACCAGTTCTGACCATGGTGCACCAATCACACCACCCCAGTCCTAACTTAGGCTTGCTGACATGTTCCCCTGGAAGAAATTCCAGAGGCTTTCAAGCCAGCTCTGCCCATACCTGACCCTGGTGCACCAATCACCCTGGCCCTAACCTAGGCTTGCTGGCATGTTCCCCTGGCAGAAATTCCAGATGCTTTGAAGGCCTTACCTGACTGTGCCGGGACTCTCCGTACTTGCCGTTGAGGTTGGTGCGGTGGCAGTTCTTGTACCACCAGGCCCCTTTGTAGGACATGGCACAGTTGGTCACAGCAACATCATTGTCCCTATCCTTGGTGGAGAAGGGGCGTCCCTGGTGATAGGTGAGGGAGTCTCCTGTGGAAAGAGGTGCTGTTTAAGGTGATGGAGTCTGTTATCTGGTCACTTCACAAGGAAATTGGGATATTCTGGTTTTGTGGTAATCATTCCAATCAATGGCCCAAACAGCTGACAGTCTGGGGATAACTGGAATTAACTGGATAACTGAATGTTAACTGGAATTGTTCACAACTGGCTCATCTGAGGTCCTCTGCTGTCTGTTTAGGATCAGTGCAGACTGCAGCAAATCTTAGAGACTTGGCATTGTCAGATAAAGTGCTTGTGTATGTGTTTGGATCTGAATTTCAGTGTTTCAGAAATTATTTAAATCCCATATTTTGGCATCCCTGATTTCCCAAGGCTTGGCTCTGCTATATAACTTCAGGATGCTTTCAGCTTCCTTCTTTCCTGTTAGCCAAAGGGAGCTCTTTCTCTCAACAGAGACCAAATATTCATCTCTTGAACCAAGATTCTTGGCTACCTTTTCTCTCTTTGGATAAGGGGAAGAAGTTTTTTGGAAGGTATGTAACGTCTTCTTCCACCAAACCCTCTAACTTCATCCTCACTGGATAATTAGACAGCTGCTTTTGTGTGAAAGAAAAGCTGGAGTAAAATATGGTGAATTGAGTGATGTACTTACAGGAGACATTCTAAATATGCTCCTTGGTAATCCCTCAGGACATATGAAGTGGATCCATGCTGGCTGTATGCAATCCAGCCATGGAGAGACTATTACTGCCATCCTTGGCAGTAGGTTGGGTGCTTTGTGCCCTGGGATCTGAGGTTAGAGCAAGTGCTTCGTTGCACACCACCAAGATTTCTGTCACCTCTCTTCCAGTAGCAACTAAGTGGTATTGAATAGGGAAATTCCTGCATCTTGGCTATGTTGTGGGGTTCCACCTAGTACATGGTGGAAGTTCCATCCTGGGGGCTTGCACTGGGCATGTCTATCCCAGATGAAGGGGCTAGAGTTATACCCCTTCTCCCTTCTTGAGGAAGAGAACCCCTGTGCCCTCCCTCTAGCACCCACTCTCTTCTGCTGGGCAATTCTAACTCCTCTGAATCAACCAAGTAAGCAGGTGTGACAGTGTCCTTGCAAAACTGGGCAGTGTTTGGCCTTTATGTGAGGAAATGACTCAGAGGATTTCAGATTTTTCCATAGCTGTGGAAAGGCAATAAATACAGCCTCCAGCATGACATCAATAGCCAGCTGTGGCTACTGCCAAGTGAGATGACACCTCTGATGGTTGACCTGGTTATTTGAACAGCAATGTCTCTGATATTAAATATCTAATCCCCAATGGAAAATTCCATGTCCTTAGTGGGATTTATCAGCCTGGTTTAAATGATGGACTGCAGGAAGGCAGAAAGGACTATGGATGTTTTTCTCACTGCTCTAGACAAGCGAGATTTCATGTTGAGATTTCCTTTATAGTCTTGGACCGACCAGTCACAGGATTTCCCAAGACCCCTGCTAGTAAGGAGGCTGCAAGGATTTCCCAAGACCCTTTCTAGCAAGGGGTCTTGCTGTACCTGAAGTGCCATTGTAGTCCCCAATGCGCAGTTTGTAGAGGCTCCTGGAGTCACCAATGGAGAACTTGTCATAGTAGGCATATGCTGCCTCCTGGCCATCCCTCATGTCTATCCGCAGCTCGTAGCGCCCTTGGGACGTGATCTTGTGGATGTTGTCCAAGCCTGTGGAGACAGTGAAACACCCTGTGAGACCTGGTGCCCAGATCTGTTTCATGAACAAAAAAGGAAAGCTCAAGGCAAATAAAACAGTAGTGAGAAATGAGAGCAAGGAGAGGAATCAAAGAGCAGCAGCACTTGTGGTGAGTTTGTGTGTCTCCTGGCACTGCTGAGGTCTGGATCTTTGTCCCCACTTGAGATTCACTTCCCTGTGAGCAGTGGGTTCAATCTTCAGATTGAAAGAAAAGAAATCTTCAGATTTCTTCATGCTGCTTAAGCTTGGAACATTCAGCTGTTGAGCTCTGGTGCTACTTTTGTTGTTAAGCTCCCATACGAGCCAGAGTGTGTTTATGCTGCAGGTCCCTTTGGCTCATGTTCAGGTTTTGGAGGAGCACACTCAATTTCAGAGCTGCACTGTCTCCCACTCACTCCTTTCCCGCTTTCATTAGACTTTCTGGCCACCAGTGCAACCTGTAGTCATCCAATGATGGGTTTTGGTCCATGAAAACTGACAGCATAGATGCCCCCCTTGTCTCCTAAAGAGAGCAAACTAGGGACCTGCTAACCTTCACAGTGTGCCTCTGCATGAGTTCCTAAAGTGAAGGGCAGGGAATGAACAGAAGGAAAACTGTCTGCGGGAGAACGTAGAGGAATGTGGTGAAGGGCAAGGAGCCAACAGCTGACACAGTGCTTATGGAACTTAGGTTTGACACATCAATGAAAGGCAACCAGGGAAGGTCATACCCAGCCAGAACTCATCCTCCAGGTTTCCAAAGCCAACGCGGTAATCTGCCCATTTCCGGAAGAAATCGGTCAGCCCGTTCTGCCGCCGCTGGAACACCTGATGTGGAGGGAGAGCAGGGGGACAATCATAAAGATGGAGATGAGAGACAGCTTTGCCAGGCTCTGGACACACAAGGTAAAGACAATAAGTTTTCTTTCCATTGTGCCTTTCAGGGGAGAAAATTGCAATGCCCATCCAGTTAGTGTTAATTGCAGGCATGCAATTAATTCATGTGCAGGTGGAGAAACAGAGATATTAGATAATGTCCAAAGCAAATCAATGGTAGAATAGGAAGGAATTGGCCTTCGAGGTTTCTGCTTTAACTAGTGCATGGTGCCTCTGGTTTTCTAGCATGTAATTCTGCTTTGAGCTTTCTATTTCTGTGATATCCAAGGGGATGTTCTGAAGCAGAATGAGAGGGAAATTTACTGGCTAGAAATCAGCATTTGAGGAAGCCCATTTTTTTTGGTTTTGACTATACATCTAGCAGGGTTTTGTGTAATGTGTGTAAGTAAGAGTTTGACATGAATAAGATCAAAGCACCATGGCGTTGTTTACTTACACTGTCAGTCCATCTACGTCAAGACAAGCAGTGTTTGTGCAGCTCAAAAGCCAAACAGGCATTTGTTTCTAAAGTTCTCCTGTGCAGACTCAATTGGGGTGACGCCTGACACCCTCCTTCTGCAGGCAGCGTGAATCATTCCCCGTGAAAGCTACCAGCCATTAATTTCATTTCTAGAACAATAAATCAGCTTCACTCACAGATTTTGCTCTCCAGAAGCACTGCAAACATGCCAAATAAATCAAAGGGCATTTCTCCAAGTGTAACTATTATTACCGGAGCGTGGGCCATTCCCTGCTGCGTGCGAAATGAAGCGTGTGATGCTGAGCCTGCTGTCATTCCTGTGCTTTGCTGGTAGGGGCTCAGTTACTTTGTGGTGGGGACAACATGCCACATGGATACTCACAATCCAGCCCCCTCCATCAGTGGTCATGTCACAGTACACGGGCACCCGCTGGCTGAGGTCCCCATTGATGGAGATGGTGTAGACCCCGCTCAGCGTGTCTCCGTTCATCAAGTGCTGGGCACAGTCCTGAGGGTTAGCAAACACACGCCCTCCTGCAAAATCAAAGTAAAACAAAAAAAGGTAAAATTCAAGCAAAGAGACACCTTTTCCCCATGCTTCAGGCTCCACTAGTTACAATCCAGGAAAAGTCTGTCTTGGCTCCTGCACTCCAAGTAATTCCACAAGGCAGTGAGACTTTTTATCTGCCGTCGACCTCAGAGGACTTGCTGGAAAAAAAAATGTCTGCATATATTAATTATTCTTCCATATGTCTTATACTGGAAGGGTGCATGGTAATGTCACAATGAATGATGAGGGATGTCACTTCTTGGACCATCTTTCTGCGCTGTGTCTGAAACCCTGGGGTTTAAGCTGTCACCAGCATATTTAGACAGCTGTGAAAATACCAAAAACCTGTTCTCGTCTCAGGACTGCCAGCTCTAATCAAGTTTTATAACAGTACTCATTCCAGGGGGATTCTCCTGATTCTCCCTGCCCTTGGAAATGATGGTGGACTTATGCTGAGATAATTGTCACTTGCAAGCTGAGCAGGAATGAGTCTATGTGATATGCTAGAGGTAGTTAGCATGGGCTGTGTGACTGTGCTACAGGTGTTCTCTAATGAGGAGACATCTTATTTTGTGGTCAGAGTTTAGGAGAGTCCTAATTATGACAATTATTCTGGCAGTATCGGAATATCAAGTCTGGAAACATTTTTTTCTTATTTAAGAAAAAAAGAGGGAAATAAAATACATCTTTTTGGTGTTGGTATGGATGGTTGGATGATGGAATAAATGAGTACAGAGTTGGCAATGTGGACGTGTTTTCAAGGATGTCTCTGTAACAAACTGAGAAGGTGTGAGGGACCTTCAGATCTTCTGTGCTGTGTGTGTGTCCATCACAGTTGTGCAGTGCCCCATAGGACCAAGGCACAATCCTTGTCTGTTGCTCCCCACTTGCGTCTGTTCCCACCCACCTTGTGACCTGAAGACTTGAAAGTCATTGCTGTGTTCAAATGTTGAAGTTCCTCTCTTTTTTCTCCCCATCTTCATGGTCTGTAGCACAGCCTGGTGAGATACTGTTTGTATTTTATAGTATCCAACAATGAAAACTTCTTCAACAATAACCACTTTGGGCTCCCCTGTGGAGATTGCTTGTTTCTTAATTTATATTCATATCTTTAAGAGCCAAGGAGACCTTGAAAGACATTTCAAACCACTATAAATTATAAATACTGTATCTGTTTCTTCCTTCTGTCTCATCTGTATACAATTCCCTAAGAACCTTATGCAAACATGAAACAAAAGAGGCTGAGCTATTAATATGTCAGGGGGAATAGAAGAACCCCGGGATGTGTATGTAAGCAGAAGGAAGCAAAACAATTTAAATTAAGCCTGAGTGGCTTTCTTTACTTTTTTTTTTTTTCTTGTCATTTTGTCATTAAAGACAAGTCCTTGTTCTCTGCAAAGTGCCTTGATGCATTGCCAGAGTAAACTGAGTTGCAGATCTGGAAGCTTTGATGAGAGATGCTGTCCATGGTTTGCATTGCCTTGGTCATAGCTCCTGGTTGCTTCTGTCTCTCAATACTGGGGTAAGTGGGAGAAACTGACCTGTTGCTAATGCCCATCTTCATCTTCAAAGCAAGTTAAATGTGTTGGATGCTGCATCAGCTGACAATGGGGATGGACGCGTCTGAGGTCTGACACTTCTGTTTGATGGAAAAGGGGCTCTCCTTGCCTGACACAAGTGGGTTTCTGCTGCTTTATCCCACCTGAGAAGTCACTCCCATGCAGCTTCATCCCTGACTCCCAAGCAGCCTCAAAGATTACATGTCTTTTTCTATCACCTGCCTGAATTGTACTGGATTTATGCACATGTGTAAGAGCCAAGAACAACAGGAGAGCATGTTTTGTAGATGTATTAGAGAAGTCATTTCTTCTTTTGTTGATGTAAATCGTTTCTGTTATCTTTTAAAAACAGGCGAAGAGACCTTTGCATGTAACTGAGATGGGGAAGTGTATCCATAGCAGACTCAAAGAAAATTCTCCTAATTTGAGAATTAAACTGGCAGCACAGATGGGAGGAATTTTGGTGGACATCATCTGGAGACTTCTCAGTGCTGTTGATACCCAGGAAAAACATGACTGGATTCCCAGCCCTGAACAAGATATATTCTGTCTGTAAGTATCCTGGCCTAGCCATGATTTTAAAAGAAGATGAGGGACAATTTGTTTTGCATAGCTTCTATTATGAATGATTGCAGAGGATGGGAGCAATGGTGACATTCTCTTGCAAGCTTCATTCTTGGAAGAATAAGTATTCTCTCTCTGAGGGTCGTGGTGACTGTGGATGCCCACATTTTGATTTCAAAATGAAAACACTCCCATTACTTTAGTGCCTTGGTAGATTGTGAATGCTCCAGAATGAGAGTGGAGAGGAATAATGCAATTAGATAAAGTGCTGGCTTTGCTGTCTGTGATTCCATTGGTGGTGGAGGAGATGCACCTACTTGATATTTCCAGGGACACTCCAACCCTGAAAACTTTCAAGGTCAAATTCGACAGGGCTCTGAGCAACGTGATCAAGTTAAAGATGACCTTGCTCACTGCAGAGGGATTGAAGCAGATGACCTTTAAAGATTCTTTCCAACCCAAAGCATTCTGATTCTTTGATATCATGTCCACAGCATGGCAACACTGGCTGGGTCCTCTCCCAGCAGCATTCCTGTTGATATGTGCTGTTCCTTTTAGTGGGTATTTTTTCCTCTGTTTATCCACTTGAGGGCAGATATGGGCAAGACAAAAGGGCATGGCAGATGGTTACTGGTCTGAAGCTCAAACCCCCTTGCCCTGGGCTGGGTCTCATGTTTGAATCATAGCTCCTTCAACCATTAACTTTTTGTAGCAATGCAGCACCGTGGGTCGTGGCATTGTGAGTACCCCTCTTTGGATCATGAAGGAATGCTGCCTGAGGAGGGACCGTCCCTAAGAGCAGTCCATTTCCACCAGCGTGACATGTGGGCCAGCCTGCATGTGTCTGGGTGGATGCAGAGTGAGTGCTCACCTGTGGTGAAGGTGGTGGAGACGAGGCCGCTGCGCACGGCGTTCTGGGCAGCCTGCAGGTGCACCGTGTACTCCGTGGTCTCAGAAAGCCCCTCCAGGCGGATCCACGTGTCCTCTGCATCTACAATCAGCTCCTGTACATGGGTCCCAGAAGGAGGCAGACACCAAGAGCAACAGATGAGAAAAGCGCTGGGGAGCCTAAAGAGCAAGTGAGGAGGGAAGGGAAGCCACAAACTACTGCAGCCCTTGGAGCCTGGCTGAGGAGCATTGCACGGTTGCTTAAACCCCTGGGCTGAGTGAATGTGAGATCAGCCAATATACCCAACATTTCAGAATGGGCTGGGCTGAGTGAATGTGAGCTCAGCCAATATGCCCAACATTTCAGAATGGTTTGGGTGGGGGAAAGCAACCTGGTTTGGAGATGGATTTAAATGTTTGCAGTCAGTGTCCTCTGTCAGTTGGGTCTGCTGGGACCTGTATGCCTTCAGTAAAAGACATGACTGATTGCCCAAGCAGTGCAAGAAATAGAGCTGGCCAAACCTGGTTATCAGCCAGTTTTGACTCTGTTGATTCCTGTCATGTTCATTTTTCTGGTTGTTGGCCAATGCCACACAGCATTATTGGACCCTTTGCAAAGCTATTATCCTCTGGCTGCTGTGAGCCAATCAAACCAGCAAAGGAAATCAGACTTGCCATGACGCATTTCTGATAGTGTTTGTTGCAGGTTCTCCAGACAGGCAGATGTGGACACACTCATTAAATAATCAAATGCATTGTATTGCAGAATTAATTAGCTGCCTGTGCCTATCTTCCTTTTTTGCAGGCAAGGTAAATAGCATTTTTAGAATCTCTGCAGAATAATGCTCTCCTGCCTCAGCTTGCTTGTGTTTCACAAGCTGTGAATTGCCGCTGTTCCTCCAATCTTTCCAGGTAACCCCTCTGTGCCCAGACCAGTAGATGTGCATCAACATTTTACCTTAGGCAGTCTCTTCTTGCTTTTTCCTGTCACCCTGCTTAGCAGGAAGTAGTGTCTGCCCTTCTGGCCTCCCTGAGCCACTGAGCATCATTCTTTTGCTTTGCTTGGCTTCTGCTTATTTTAACATGGTCTTATGACTCCCTGAGTGAATGAGGCTCTTTGGTGTGAGGACTCACTCACCTTCCTGCTGCCATCGGTGGATCTGTAGGTCATGATGTAATTCTCAATCTCTCCCACGGGAGGAGCCCAGGACAGCAGGGCGCTCCGTCGCGTGACTTCACTGGCTGTCAGATTGGTTGGAGGATCCAAAACTGGAAGAGTGGATAGGAACACAGGGAAGTGAAATTTCTCACACACAACCACCTCAGCCCTGCTTCCCAACTCAGCACACTGGGATTCAACCTTGCAGCACTGAGCTACAGCCCAAAGTCATCCTCACCCTCAGTTTCAAGACCTCATCACCCATCCCCAGGCTTGAACAGAGCTCTGCAAACCCTCTCGACGTCCTCCTCTACCTGTGTGCCACCTTAAGGGTAAGAGCTGTGAAATTCATGTGCTATGGGACCTGTCAAGCAAAATGGGTTGTTGTGTTCTTCTGGACTATGGCCTTGGGCAAAAAAAAGACCTGGTCAGGGGTCTGCTCAGGAAACCCCAGCCAGGGAAAATCACCAAAAGAAAGGGATGGATGGATGGATGGATGGATGGATGGATGCTGAAAGAGTAAAAATAATGGTTGATGCTTGTTGATTAAAATTGTGTTCTTGTGTTGTGCCCTGCACTGGTCATTGGGATTGGTGTTTGTGTCCTTTTGGCACACGGCTACCCCTACACTCTTGCTATATATCAAGAGCTTTGTCTCAGCCTTGCTGGCTGCTTTACCTGGGGTGAGTGCCTGGCTAGGGATGAGGAGTGAGGGAAGGGATTGCACGTACGAGTGGTGAAGTTGGTGCTGATGGTCTGGCTGGTGAGAGGCCCACTGGTGGCATACATAGACACTGTGTAGGTGGTACTGGGCAGCAGGTTGGTCAGCTGGTACTCCTGGTTGTCTCCATCCACGAGAATTGTTTCTCCTGCAACTGTAAGAAAAAAGGGATGAGTTAGGGTATGTGACCGTGTTCACAGGGGTCCAAGGAAGAGGGAAGAGATGAGGATCTGACTCCATGTTTCAGAAGGCTTGATTTATTATTTTATTATATATATTATATTAAAACTATACTAAAAGAATAGAAGAAAGGATTTCATCAGAAGGCTAGCTAAGAATAGAAAAAGAAAGAATGATAACAAAGGCTTGTGTCTCAGACAGAGAGTCCAAGCCAGCTGACTGTGATTGGCCATTAATTAGAAACAAGCACATGAGACCAATCACAGATGCACCTGTTGCATTCCACAGCAGCAGATAACCATTGTTTACATTTTGTTCCTGAGGCATCTCAGCTTCTCAGGAGGAAAAATCCTAAGGAAAGGATTTTTCATAAAACATGTCTGTGACAAGGGTAGACATTCAAGGTGGTTCTCCAAAATGTGTCTCTGGATATGACCTCATGACAAAAAGCACTGCTATTGCTGAAACAGTGGTGCTGTTCAGTCTGAAGGGTGGTCTGATTTTTCCCACAATCCCTATAAAACCCAAGGCAAGGGCTCCTTCCCTTCTCCCTCCGTGAAGGGCTCCCACTGAGCCCAGGGCTTTGGGGTGTGCAGAGGCAGAGGTGAGCTGAAGCAGAGCCCTGGGGTACCTGCACGGCGTGTGAGGATGAGCACGTAGCTTTCCACCTCTGACAGCGGTGGGTTCCACTGCAGCAGCGCCTCCGTGGGAGTGATGTTGGTGGCTGTGACCCCCAGGGGGACATCCATGGCTGCATGGGGGAGAGATCCAGAGAATCAGAGGCATTGGGAGACTGGACTATGAGCTGAAAGGGCTTCCTGTGGTATATTGCTTTATGCCCTGCCCTGCTGCCTAGACACATGTGCCTGCACAGGAGTTAGTGCTGCACAAGCTGGAGTGCAGAGATGTTGTAGTTTGTGTTACTCTTCTACCTGGGCTGCTCTTCCACTCTTTTCTAGATGCCCAGTCTGGCTTGTTAGGGATTTTCTTTAGGCTTTGAGGAGTCTGGAGATAGCAGAAGGTTTTATTCTTGCAGCAGATGCTGCTTGTGACAGGACTTCCCTAGGGATTATTTCTGGAAATCTGTACTCTGTTTAGGAAAGGTTGTCATGATTGCCCAGCAGCATGTTTCTGGCTTCCCTGTGCCTGGTACACAGGTTTATCCTTTTACCCATGACTACCCATGCATACTTGGGATAAACTTTGCTGAGACGTACTTCAAAAGCCCACAGTGAGCCCTTGTGAGCCCTGCTTATCATCTCCAGCTTGCATCCAGCTGGTATGAGGTCCAGCTTGCTCTCAGTCACCTGAGTATTACTGCAAGCAGGGCCTGCCAGCCCTGGGCAGGGCTGGAGCTGACACTGTTTGGCTGTTCCCTGCCCACCAAGAGCTCCTTCTCACCTGTGTATGCAGTGATGGAGGCCAGCTCGCTCTCCTCCCGGCCCCGCACGCTCTTCAGCTCAATCTCATACTTGGTGGCAGGCTGCAGGTCCTGCAGGGTGTACTCAGTGGCATCCCTGGAGATGGCCATGCTGTCTGTCCTTCCTGCGGAGATGGAGCCAAGAGCTTTGACATCACGGCTGGCCCCATCCCTGGGGCTCAGGAGGGGCTTGGGAGGGGAGGGCAGTTCCACAGGACACTGGAGATAACTGGATTTTGTGCCTGCAGGTGCACTCCTGTGTGCCCAGCACTCTGCTGGCCTGGCCTTTCCAGCATCATCCACAAAACTAGGGCCAAGGGACATGAGGTAGGTGAGGCAGATGAGGGAGCTGGGATTTCAGGACTGAGCCCTGAATTTAAGCATCTCTGGGGAGGGCACACTGCTGGGGACCATTCTGTGTGCCCCTCTGTGCCCAGCTGGCTGCGGTGGTCCCTTCCCATTCTTATCCCTGACACGCCATCGTCTGCTCTGGAGCCAATCCCAGTTACTGGTGGCTTTGCCCAAGGCACTGAGGTGCTGCCTGGGTGAGGATAACCTAGTGGCCTGCTTGGGCAAGCAGATGGAGGGAGGGCTGGAGCTGTGAGCTCAGGGCATGAACAGGAGTGGTGTGGCCCCTTACCTTCAGCAGCACGGTAGGATATCCTGTAGTGGTCAAAGGCAGTGATGGGAGCACTCCAGTAGACCATCATGGACTCCTGGGTGACATTGCCCACCCTGAGGTCCTTTGGCGCATCAATCCCTGGTGAGATGGAGCACAGAGAAGAGCTGTGGGAGGCAGGCCCACTCCCCATGGCCCTGCCTGCCCTCCCCTGTGCCTGCTGGGGGCTGTCCCGTGGTACCTGTAGTGATGGAGCCCACGACAGGCTCAGAGCTGATGGTGCCATGCACGGCCACCAGGGACACCAGGTACTCTGTGGCTGGCTGCAAGCCCGTCAGGCTGGTGTGCCTGCGGGTGCCATCCAGTGTGACCTGCTGGGCCTCCTCCTCCTCCTCGTCCCGGCGGCTGTAGGTGAGGATGAGGCGGTCTGCTGGTGGGGAGGGGTCACTCCATGTGACATTCACGCTGGAGGATGTCAGCTGGGAGAAGTGCAGCTGGGAGATGGGCCGAACACCTGGAAGGTGGAGAGGAGAGATGCAACCCCAAATCCTTACCTGCAGATCCTTACCTCCCTGTTATTCCCAGTGCTTGTATGGGAAATACTTAAAAGAGGTGGCAAAGCTGAAGATTTGGATTCTCCATTGATCTGAAACTGTGCTGGGATCAACCAGCAGATCCAGGAGAGGAAAAATGGTGCTTTTCTCAGCTCCACCTGCAAACATCCTCCATCCCAGACCCATACAGTGTGTGATGGAACTGTCCCACTGCAGATGGTATATGTTGTCTGCACTTCCTGACTGCAGACTTTTCAGCCAGAAGTCCTTGTGAGGTCCCTCAAGGCTTCATTTCTTCTTATGGGCACACAGGCCACCCTGACCACAGAGGACAACAGAAGGCAGTTGGGCAGTCTCTGTCTCCAGTTCTGTCTTGTCAGTAAAGCAAGTGTGTTCAGTGCTGCTGCCCAAAGGGATTGTGCCACCACATTGGTAGGGCCATCCTCCTTTTGGGGTCAACTGCTCCTGTGTGGACACACTGGCCCCAGCTCTCATCCCCATCACCACCTCAAGGGTTTTAATGCCAGGGACACAGTGGGCTGGCAGAGGTGCCAACAAGGTCTGTGCCCTTGCCCCCATGGCAGCTTGTGTTTCCCTACCTGTGAAGGCATCCACGGTGGCCTCCAGGCTCTGCTGCCGCCCCCTCTCAGCGATGATGGAGATGGTGTACTCTGTGCCGGGCTCCAGCTCTGAGAGTGTGAGCTGTGACTCGTCCCTGGACACTGTCACTTCCGAGGCCATTCCCGAGGCGGGGGTGAAGGTGACACGGTAGTGGTCGATGGGACCCGTGGCTTTGGTCCAAGCCAGCGAGATGGACGTCTCAGTGGAGGCTGTCACCAGCAGGTCCCGCGGGCTGTCAAGCTCTGTGGGAGAGGGTTGGTGCAGAGCTTTGTCCCCATGCACACACTGTCCCATGGGGGCATCTGAGCCACAGCAGCCAGCTGTGCTTGGAGCAGGCAGTGGGGCCAAACTCACCGGTCCTGGCATTCATGGTCGCTGGCACGCTCTGCTGGCTGTCCATCACGGCTGAAATCCCAATGCCATACTCTGTTCCCGGCACCAGATCTAGCAGGGAGGGCAAAGAACACAACAGGGTTTGAGAGCAGCACCTGGCAGGGTGACCTCAGGGTGTGTGTGACCCCTTCTCCCACCTCCCACTGCTAGGGGCACAGGAGGGCCCTCCAGGGGATTCCTCGGGTCAGCAGTTCCTCTGCACATTGCAGAAGAGCTGAGTCTTTTCAAAAAGCCCTGTGGATGCCATTGGACAGAGAATTTGGATTATTTTAGCTCAGAAACAAGCCATTTTTAAAAGTTGTTGCTGAGGTCTGCTGCAATTGCTGGCAGTGAGACAGAAGCTCTTGTGTGTGTGAGCTGAGATGGGAAGGATAAAGTAGCTGTGTTTTTTTCCAAAGTGATGCAGCATCAAATATTGTCACAGGGCTGGTGTCTTGGAAAGAAATAAACTATGCAGAGTAAATGAAATGCACATTAATTGGGCAAGGTGCAGTCTTTCTGGGAGCTGAATCAAGCCCTGTTCTTTAGAGTGGACTTGAGGTGCCTCTCTCAAGGAACTTGGGAATTGAGCTCATCCAGCTCCTTTCCTCTTGCACTGTTTTATCTCCATGGAATATCTCTTGCCTCTGCCTGTCACTTCTGCTTGGCTGCTGGTGGCTTTATTCCCCTCTTCCCTGTGCCTCATGATCTTTCCCACAAAGCTAGAAAAAGCCATAAACTTTCCAGCTCAGCCTCACTGTGCCTTGCCCAGGGGCAGCATCCCCTGGAGCCACCAAAACCTTTCCCAAGTGGTCGGGAGAGAAGGACACTCTCCTCCCCTGCCTTTCTCTTGCTACAGTGTAGTCTTAGTGATGGGGTGAAGATAGACCCCCTGGCCCTGCTCAATAAGTGTCAGAAGTATTCTGGAAAGAAGACCCTGGCAGAAGGTAGGAGAAGGAAAAAATGAGCATGAGGATATAAACCTTTTCTCTCCCAGCTCTTTTGAAATGAGCAAAATTATGGTTGTTTCTGTGCAAATGCTGATTTTTAATAGAGATTATGGGTCAGGGCCAGGCTTACTGCACTTTTAAGTGTAAATCTTTGATAAACTCTGCTCAGTGCCATTCCACACTGCTTTTCCTGCAGGTAGATGAGATTGGCTGGAAGAATTGCTGGTTACTTTCATACCATGGATCCCATCAGGTCCTGGCTGACTGGAAAAAAACCCCAATAGGTTTTGCACAAAGTCCAACAAGAACTGATCTTGACTTAAGAATCTGCATCTCTGCAGCTTTCTTTAGTTGGGTTTCTTGCAGCCTTACCTGAGTCTGGAAGAGCCTTGGCAGCTTTTTTAGTTTTATTGAGAAAAAAAAGAGACTTTAGGCTCTTGCCATATATTCCAAGGCAAGCTCAAGTTAAGTAATGGATATCGTCGCAGTTTGTGTCACTGTTGTGCCTCTGCCCAGGGAGGGGATTTTGGCCCATTTTTAATGCTTCTTCTCACCTAGAAAGCCAATAAATGTCCTAAAGGAAAGCTAGCAGGAGTTCAGCACTGAGTCTCTGATCTCATCCTACTTCTCCCCACACATCCTCATCAAGAACACAGAAGAAACCAGCCCTGATGTTCTTCTTTCTGCATTCCACATTTTTCAAGATAACTGCTCTAATTGCCTTGCTGCCCTCCAGCCTTTCTTGTGACTCTGCTGCTGTCCCTGTAACTTAACTTTTGGCTTTCCCACTGACCTTTCTCCTATAACTTCATATGGCAGATTCCTGAGCCCTTGAAGGTCCTGGGAAAGCAGAGAGTCAACATGGAAGAACCTGGTGTCCTTCCATACTGAAGAACTTCAAGACAAACAAGAGAACATTTTTGCATATAATTTTTTTCTTTACACAAAATATGCCACAGGAGCAGCAAATCCATGAGGTAAGCAGTTCTAATCAAAAAGCAAGGAAATCACATCTCACATGGTGCTTTGCTGTGTTGCTGCATAAGGTGTTTGGGGCTTTCCTGGCAGTGGGAGGTGGGTGGTGTTTGCAGTCCCTATGCTGACCTGAATAATGTGCCACTTGCTCAAAACCAGCATCTCTAGATTTGGGTCTGCTTTGAGCCCAATTTGGAAGAAGGCACAAAACTCAGGCACCCTGGCTCCCCATCACTGCCCATGGGGCATCATTACCCATGGCTCTTTCCAAACAAGCAAAAAAGGGAAGGGTGAAATAATATTTTCCTGTAGATCAGCCTGAACAGGCTTCTTCTCATTTCTCCCTTTGCTCCTTGCCAGCTCTATTTGCCACCTGGACAGATGACACTGTTGAGTCAGGGACAGAAACACGACTCCAGTGTTCAGGGGGATCAGAAGGCAAAAGGGTTTAATGAAAGTAGCTGGGTCTTTTTACAATGTGACTCATTAAGGTGATACTTGATTGGTCTCAAAGTAGAAACATCTCACACCATTGGTGACTATGAATAGCATACTCTGGAGAACTATATTTATAAACACTGGCTACAGAAAGAGAGATAATAATTGTTTGAATTCTTTCATCTAAGTTTGCCACAGCTTTTACACAGCTTCCCAGGATTTTCCTGGGAGAACCATGTCTCTCTCTGTTCAGAGGATATATAATTACTACAGACAGATCCTTGCTGGATGTGCACCCAGACCCACACACACAGGGGAAAATGAGCTCTATCCCAAGGGAAACCTTCTCTCCAGTAAATAGTAAACTCCAAAACAACCTCAAAGATGTGCCAGCACAAGGGCAACTGTGTCTTAGTGCTGATTTGGGATCTCCTTTGCCCTACCTAGCTGAGAGGAGGGGGAGGAAGGGCACCGTGACCGTGTTCACAGGGGTCTGAGGAAGAGGGAAGAGATGAGGATCTGACTCCATGTTTCAGAAGGCTTGATTTATTATTTTATTATATATATTATATTAAAACTATACTAAAAGAATAGAAGAAAGGATTTCATCAGAAGGCTAGCTATGAATAGAAAAAGAAGGAATGAATAACAAAGGTTTGTGTCTCAGAGTCCAAGCCAGCTGACTGTGATTGGCCATTAATTAGAAACAAGCACATGAGACCAATCACAGATGCACCTGTTGCATTCCACAGCAGCAGATAACCATTGTTTACATTTTGTTCCTGAGGCCTCCCAGCTTCTCAGGAGGAAAGATCCTAAAGAAAGGATTTCTCAGACAATATCACGGCTCCAGGGCGCGAGGGCGCGTGCGTACCTGCGAGGGTGGCGCGGGTGGTGGGGCCGGCGTGGCGCGGCACCAGGAGCTCGTGGTAGTGCTCCCCGGCCAGGGTGCTGTACACCACCCTGTAGCTGTGTGCCTCGGCCTCGCTGTTGTCCCAGGTGAGCTCGAGGCTGGCGGGGCTCCGCGAGCCCACCCGCAGGTTCTTGGGGGCGTCGATCTCTGTGCGACACAAGGGACAGAGGCACGGTGTCACTCACAGCCCTGCCACAGCCAGGGGGGAGAGCCAGGAGATCCTCCTGCCCTGAGCATGGCCTGGCAGGAAGGGCTGGAACATTTGCTCTCACCCCCTGCTCAGCACAGGCTGGGAGATGCCACCCAGGAGGGTGATACAAATGCTGGCAGCATCTTCGGTAAGTTTGTTTGGCAGCTAGTTCTGTGTTATTTCAAAAAGAAAACCATTCTCCCTCATATTAAGGTAAAAGAAACTGAGGCACTATGAGTAAAAGGGCTCTGTAGTAGCCATGCATTGGCCTGAACTGCTCTCAGAAGAAAACCTTGAGCATCTTTACAGGCTCATTCACTCCCAGACACTGCCCAAAGGGTTTGTTTATTGGTGCTGCTCAGGCTGTGTACTGAATCTGCTCTGGTTTGCACAATAAACCCCTCTGGTGAGAAGCAGCTGGGGCTGGGCACCAGTGGACAGTGGGTAATGGTGATGGATCTGAGTCTGGGAGGGTGCTTTTATGTTGCCTTTTAGAAATAAAGCGAGGAAGGCCAAGGCAGCAAATCAGTTGGGGTAAGCATCTCATCTGAAATATTTATCTGTAGAGATATGTACACACACAATTCACATCCCACAGTTATTACAGTAGGAGCCTCTTAGCCAGCAGTAATGTACATGACAATTTATATACCATAAACCAGCATGGAAATACATGCTCTGACTCCTCCTTTATGGCACGGTAAATTAAATCCCTTAGCTATCTGCAGGCTTAACATCAATTAAAGTTTTACTGACCAGTTAGGGTGCTCAGAGAAGATATAAAATAAGATAACCACGTTTCTGGATGTGCTGGTTTCAGCTGCTTGACTGCTGATTCCTTGGTCAAGGCACCTGCCTTGGCTCTTGATGCTGAGTGGGAGCGAGCGTCCCCTTGAACTCAGACCTGTGCTGAGCATTTTGGTGCTTTTGAGAATTGTGCATTGAGCTGTGGGTGCTCTTAAGGACATAAACTGCTGAGTTCTAGAGTTCTAAGCTGTGGGTCTGAACAGGCACTGGAGCTGGTGGGGATGTGTGTCTCAGGCAGCTTCAGCCTTGATGCTGCAGCAAGACATGGCCAAGATGGAGTTGGTTTGGGGTTTATCATCTAAATATGGGGGTTGAGTCCATCCATGCCTTGCCACTGGCATCTGGGATCACCTGGACTGCCCTGGGGACTGTATGAGCATCCCTGGGGGCACAGGGCATTCATCACAACTCTCTCACTGACACCCATTACAGCTATAATGCAACTTGTGCCCTTCTCTTGAGCTGGTTGTTGACAATAATTCCTCTTTGACTTTTTATGGTGGTATTTCCCAGGATTTGGGAGAGTTGGATGGGGAAAGGTGGAAGCTTTGGGGACACCAAATAGGACCTTTTGCACTGGAGGTTTAGTGGCTAAACAGCCACTAGCAGTGGTGGGACAGAGGGCAGTTGTAGGATGTGTATTTTAGGGTGAGCTGAATCTTTTGCTTTGTGATGGGATGCAAGGCACCTGCATTCAGGTGTCACCACTTACACCTGCATCTTCACCACTGTGTTTTCGTCCCACTTCTTCCTCCTAGCACATTAAACCCCAGCTCCCTTGTGCCAGCGGAAAAAGAGGCATCATCAACCCCCAGCCACAAAAACCCCTCAGCTTTTCCTCCTTGCTGCAGGACAGCCCATCTGCAGACGGCAGCAATCCACCTACCCATGCTTGCCAAAGAGACTCAAAAATTCAGTTCACACCCAAAAATTCCATTCTCCCAGCCAGGGCAGCTCTCTGTACCTGTGGTGAACTGAGCGAAGGCGGGGCGGCTCTCGTTGGCGCCGCGCAGGGCGCTGACGGCCAGGTGGTAGCGGGCGCCGGGGCGCAGGGCCTGCAGGGAGTACTGGCTGAGGGGGGGCTGCAGGCGGAAGGTGGTCCTGCCGCCCTCCCCGTCCGCCAGCCCGTACTTCAGCAGGATGGCGTCCACCTTGGCGCGAGGGGGGCTCCACTCCACGAAGGCCACCGTGTCCGAGACGTCCCGCACCAGGATCTGCGTCGGGCCGTCGATGACTGCGGGGGGGAAACGGGCAGCTGTTATTGTGGGAAAGTTGGGTGGGGAAAGGGGGGAGATTTGGGTATGCCAAGGTTCAGGGATGCTTCAGGCTGGCCTTCAAAACAGCTGGAATTGGGATTTGGGCACAAGGGAGAGAGGTGGCATGGGAAAGAGGCATGACCCTGACCCCAAGATACTTTGGTCCTCATGGTTCCCAATCCCTTGTCCCAACCTCTTGGCTCTTTCCTGAACCTTCTCCACTTTCTGTGGACACCAGAGCAGGACCCAGCAGCTCTCTCATTGACACCGATTACAGCTATAATGCAACTCATGCCCTTCTCTTGAGCTGGTTGTTGACAATAATTCCTCTTTGGCTTTTTCAGGTGGTATTTCCCAGGATACAAAACCCTTATGTCTAACTGCAACACACGTTCTTTGCTCTAAGATAGCTGCTTGTACTTTTGCATTGAAAAAAACATGCAATTTTCCTTTGTGCCCAGCTCTTCAAACTATCCAAACAACTTTTATTGATGTTCTTCTATGCAATTTACTCTTTTCTGATCCTTTCCATCATTGGCAAAATTTATCAGCAACAGTATTATGTCTTTTGAAAGGTGTTGACAATGTGTTAAATAACGTGGAGCCAAGGACAAGATCCAAGTGTTGAGAACTGAGGAATGTCTCTAGAAATGTTCCTGCTTTGGTGCCAGCTCCTGGTTTGTCCTTAAACTGAGGAATCAGCTCATAAAGCTGTTGGTGTCTTGGCAGTGGGAAGAGAGGAGAAAATGCAACTGCTCTGGTGAATCTTCATAACTAGCTGGGTGTGGGGCTATGGTTGGTGTCCAGAAAAACTTTCAGATAAATGGCTTTTAGAAAAATGAATACCGGGACTCTACTGGGGGAGATTTTTGGACATTTCTGCCTTTTTTTTTTTTTTTTCCCACAGAGATTTGAGCCCTTCCTTCCCTCCACACCCCCCAACACTCAACCTTTGGATATCATGGGCTCAAGCCTGGCTGATGGATGCTTGGAGTCCAGCAGGACTGGATGGATGGATGGATGGATGGATGGATGGATGGATGGATGGATGGAGCCAAGCCTTGCCATCGCTCCTGTGCCATGGCAGTGCTCATACATGAAGCCTGCTGGGCAGCCTGTGTTATCACTTAGATGGTCACAAGGTGGGTGAAAAAGCCCACTTTGGTTCTGTAATTCAGACTATACCTAATATAATGACAGTATACAATAAGGGTCTGCTGAATGCTGCACCTGAAGTTATGGGGGACAAGCATGTGGGCAGGGATGGGAAGCACCGGGGAGGGGTTAGAAAAGGACATAGAGGAACTTGAAGTAGTGAGGTGAGATCTGTGGGCAAAACAGCAGAGGAGGGAGCACAGTTGGGAGTCCCAGTGTTCAGGTGGGAGCTGTCTGTCCAGCTTGGCCAGGACCAGGTCATGCATACCCTCAATCTCCAACTGCTTCATGCTGTCCAGCCACCCAGGTGATCCACATCTACTTAGCCGTGTGGCATAAAACCATGGCTTTGCTGCCTGATCCTGGCACAGGATGCTGAGGAAGAGCAAGGGTGGTGGGGATGAAGCTCTGAGAGTGCTGCAGAGAAAGGCAGACACCAGCACAGAGATGTTCCATGGAGCATAGATCCTGGAGCCCTCTGCTCCACCTGCGCTCCCTGCAAAGGCCAACCCTTGAGTTTGAAGTACCAGCTTCTATTTTCGCTGACTTCCCAGGGAAAAGAAGTTTCGGCCTTGACCAGGAGATGTCTCTATTAAGCCACATCGAGCTGAACACAGAGGCAAAGCAGGAGGGGAGGACTGTACTGGGGAAGATCAGCCCTGCAACAACCTGCTGCGGTGGAGGGACCCTCCCTCCACTCTCTCCGCTGCCTCAATTAGCAGCACCTCATTACAGCCCTCCGGCAGCTATTTAAGTGCTGTTTCCTCTCGGAACAACTCAGGTGGAGCTTGTAGACGTCTGTCTGGCTTTCAAGGCAGACTGCACCAGATCTGGTGTGAAGAGCCTCCTCTCCCCCGTGAGCTCTGCCGATCTCTGCATCTCCTTCAGCAAGAAGACCCAGCTGAATTTTCTCTGGTCTACAGGAAGGAGCAGTGAGTGGGCAAACAAATTGGTTAGGAAGGGACATGCTGTTGCTCCTGGCTCCCTGCCCTGCTGCCTCATTTGCCTGAATAGGTGGGAGCTGAGGGCATTTAGTGGCACAAAAGCGGGTGGGAGTTTTAATCTGTTATATATGAGTAAGTAATACATTTGTAGATATATTTCTTGAGGGCATCCAGCCTCCAAAATGTGATATTAGTAGAGAAGAATAATTTATCCAGCTATACAATAAAAGCAGAACTGAGTCTTTGCTCCCAACCCCATTAACCAGTTTCTGCAGTTGTGACAATTTAGGAGAGAGAGGGACAAAACACTGCACGAGGAAGCTGTGGCTGCAACGTTTGCTGCAAGTTTCATCCCTGCCCATGGGACTTTATTTTTGGGACCTGCTGTGCTGCCCCCGGGTGCGGCTCACTCACGGGTTGAGACGCTGTCAGAGGTGGGAGGGCTTCTGGCTTGTTCCTTCAGGGCCACCACGGTGACAGTGTACTCCTCCCCTGGCTTCAGCCCCGTCTGGTTGAAGGTGGTGACGGTGCTGGGGAGCTGGGCAATCACACCACCCTCGTTGTTCTGTCAGGGAATGAAACAAGCATTAACCCTCCCCCAGCAGCTGGTGTTTTGGGGGGACTGATGCACAAAGAGGAGGTGCCCCCCATGTTGCATCCTTCCACAGCCCACCCTGCATCCCCAAATCACATGGTCACCTTGGCACACTCCAGCATGGAGGAAGAAAGCTGGGATGAGGTCACCCACCAAGCGTGGAGTGCTTGTGTTGTTGGGCTGCAAAATCCTCCCCATCCCTCCTCCCTCCCCAGCCTCTGTGTATTTGTGCCTGTGCTGCTCAGAAAGAGGAAAGATGATTAAACCAAAGCCTTAGCTAGGCTTGTTTTCCCTGCTCTTCAGGTGCCAGGAGCCTTTTGTTGTTGATGTATAGGTATGAAGCTGTGAGGTCTTTATTTTGCTGTCACCTGCTTTTTAGCCATCTTTAGTACACTCATTCATGCCTTGTGGTTTTGCCCTGAAAAACTGTGAGGCTTTAAACAACTGCACATGTCACCTTTCCTGCCAGTGCTTGGACAAAGGATCTTTTCTTGCTGCTGTCTTCACTAATAACATGCTAAACAAATCTTTGCACATAACTCTCAATTCATATTCATCCCTTTTCTCATTAAACAGGAAGCCTTCCATTTTAGCCATCAGTTACCATTTTACCTTTCCTAATTTTCTTTGCTAAATCCATCTTCTCTTTGTCTTTTCCAGCAGATGGGCAATCCTGCCTGACCCAGCTTTTGTGGGGATGAGAGCATCACAGAGACCATGGAAGGAGAGTGCAAAGCTTTGCAGGAAGCTGCAATCATCCTCGTTGGGCTGCTGAGGACCAAATTAGCATTTCCTCACCCAGTTTTTGGGAAGACAGGTTAGTTTTTTCTCACAGAGGTTGTGATGCTTCAGTTATAACTCTTGTTTTTAGCCCTTGGAAATGGGTTTTGGGTTTGTTTGAGGTGTGGCAATATTTCAGCATGTACCCAAGCTTGCAGGGGAGTAAAGGACACAGCACCCTCTGCCTAATTTTAGGGGAAAAGGCAATAATAGAGACTCCAGAAAGGCCAGTTTTAGCAGCTGATGGGCAGGAACGTGACTGTGACTTTGTCTTAACTCATGGATTTGAGAACTTTAAAGCCCAGTGAGCTACATCCCTTCCCTACCCAAGACCCTGCATCTAGGAACAGCCCTCCTTTTGCATTTTATCTGCCTTAAAATCCCAAAATGTTTCCATGTATTCTTAAGTTTAAGCTTAAGAACAGAAAAAAGAACCAATGGTTTGCATTTATTTGCTTCAGGGGAATGCTGTTCAGCTTAATTCCTGAGTAATATTGAAATGTTTAAAAGAGCTATTTTTTTCCTGCCAAAAGCTTTACTCTGATATTTTTCAGCTTTAATACTGAATGATCACCTGATGGTGACTGCAAATTATCCCAGGGTCTATACCTGCATTACATGAGCTTCAACTTCTGACACAATTTGCATGTGGATGTAGCCAACATCACATCAATAATCTCCAGCAACTCTTTGGAAATGAGAGGATTGAGTTATTTAAGGCAATTGTGCCCTTGCTTTGTGCTGTGCAATAACACTTCATAGTTAAGAGTATTTAAAACTTTGGGGCCAAATTCTGCAGTTCTCCACTGCCCAGAGCTGCCTTTGATTCCAGTGCAGGTTTTTGTACAAGTGAAAACATCATAATTGAGCTCTTAATCAGCATTTCTTTTACTGCTGGGGCTTGAATGCTCTTATAAAGAGGCTCCATGTACAATTGAAGCTGTACTTATGGCTAAATGGTGTAGAAATTATGAATATAGACTAAATACTTGATGTACAATTTTTGTTGCTGTGCACAGAAAATATGGGGTATTTAGGGCAACATTTTTATCCTTTCATCTTTTCTGGCAGGGTTTCTACCTGCTCGTCACTGCGATTAAAATTAAAATTCCATGGCAGGAATGAAGTGTGCATGTGACTTGGGGGGGGCTGAAGGTTCTTGTCTGAGAGCCAGCAGCTGCTCACTTTGATCCAGGCTGCTTTGGGGAGCTTTGTGTAGAGAGCAGGGTGAGGAGGAAGAGGAGGAAGAGTCATTGGAAAGGAAAAAGAGGGTGCGACAACAAGAGTGAGGCTGGAAGGTTTTTTCCCCCATCACTGGATTTGTTTTGGGGACATTTCTTTGAGGACATGCATTGACACAAAAACTAACGGGGAAATGCAGGCTGGCAGTCTGGGGAATCTGATGTGCAGCACAGAAATGGCAAACACAGGCTGGGTGTTTTGGGAAGGGGGTAATTGGAAGCTGATTGAGGATGCTCTCACTGGATGCACCCTGCAGTGCCAGGGGTGTAGCAACAGTACCTTGGGGATGAAGCTGATCTCCCAGCCGTCCAAGGGGAAGGAGAAGGGCTCCCACTGCACCTCTGCTGTTGTCTCTGTGATGGTCTTGAACTTCAGCCCCTGTGGTGTGGCAAGGTCTGCAAGGGAGCAGGGGTGGTGAGCAGAGAGGAGTGGGTGTGCACATGCTGTACCCACCCTGCTCCCTGTGGGTATTTTGTTATCTGGGCAACAAAAACAAGGAAACTTTTGGTGTCTGTTAGCAAAATTCTTTTTCCCCTGCTCCACATGGGTGGGAAGGAAAAGAGGGAAATGCCTGGACCTATGGACACTGAGGCATCATCCCACTGCATTATCATGTGAACAGAGTGAATGATGGGGCTGCAAAGGGGTGTCTGGATAGTTTCTGTTTTTCCCATGCCCTCTGTATCCTTAGTCTCCAAGAAACCCCTCTGGAGGCTGGTATTACAGCTTGATACTCCTGTTTTCCTCTGTGCATCACGGTCCTGGTCAGGACTGTGTTTCTCCTGATGCACAGCAACATCCCCTCTTGCTGCACCATCACCCACATCATGGGGAGTCATCATGAGGATCATCCGTTCAGGTGGGGGAAGAGAACCTGAGACTTCTGTGTTATATTGTAGTATTTTCTCTGAGGAAAAAAAATGTAACACTTTGGGCCACATTCTGGGGGCTTCAATCAATCTCTGGAAGCTTTTTCTTCTTTTTAGACATCCAGGTTTTCATCCAGACTGAGTCTTTCTGAAGAGAACGGACACGTTTCCTCCTTTCCTATATCCCTATACTGACACAATTTTTTTCTTTCTTTTTTTTTTTTTTTTTTCCTTCTTTTTGAAGGCTCAAGTTTCTGCTGCTAGAAAGTTTTTATGTAAAAAGTGAGCCAGCTTGAGCATCCCCTCAGGACACATGGGCAGCAAGCAACAAGTGCAGTAAGATACTTACTGGTCATCACCCTGGAGGTGACGGGGCTGCTGAAGACGTCACTGATGACTGCATAGATGCTGACATTGTAGGCAACGCCTGGCTCCAGGTCCGTGATGGTGATGCTGCTCCAGTCCCCAGGCACCCTCTGCTGGAGCTGGGTGCCCCCTGGCACGGCAGGCTGGTAGGACACCACGTACTCAGTGGCTGCCCCGGGGCTGTCCCAGGCCAGCTCGATGGAGCTGTCGCTGATCCCCGTCACCCGCAGGTTCTCAGGGGGAGACACTGGGGAGGACAGAGGTATGGACAGTGTCAGTTTATGTGTGGCTTATTCTTCCACTCCTGTGGGAGGCTGTGTAGGTCTGCTGGTGAGCCACAGGCCCAGACTGGGGGTTATGTGATACCTGTGGTTGTCTGAACAGCTATAACAAGGTAAAGGCTCAAGAGAACCTGTTGCACTGTTTAGCCCCCATGCTGGGATGTGTGGGGATTTATAAAATTAGAGGGTTTTGAGAAAATTGTAATTGTACTGTTTTACAGACAGTAGAATTGTGATTAGAGTTAAGTAGTAGCTATAAAATTGGTTGGTAGAAAAATTAGGTAAGAAGTAGAAAAGTAAGGATAAATAGAACAATGGTTTGTGTGTTGATGTTTGTTTAGAATAATTTTTTAAGTTGTAGAAAAGTATGTTTAGGAAGATATTAGGAAGTTTTAAGCTTAATAATGGAGTTTTGTGCATTGTGTTTTAAGGCTTACAAGTAGGTATTATATTTGAAATAAGCAAGCATTGTTTTAACCAAAGGTATGTGTGCTTATAGTGGTTGGATGGAACTACTGTCATTGTGCTTTTGCTTTGTGTGGTTGGTCAAAAAACTTTTAAAGTAAGTTGTAGAATGAAGTTCTTGGTCTGCTGCCTGGGATGTGAGCTGATAGCATCTTCTCATTGTCGTAACCATGTAATGAGACTGATGCTGGAAAATAAACCAGCTCGACACATTCCACAGCAGTCTCATCCCATTCATGATTTGTACATAGCCCCAGCTGGCTAGGATGAGCCTTGCTAGCTTTTTTCTCACCTCCCATGGTGTCTTTGGGGACAGGGATAACAGAGAGGTAGCCACACTGTGGGACCTCAGTGTATCAATCCTAAGTGATGCTCTCTGTGGGTATGTAGCTGATGCTGGAAAATAAACCAGCTCAAGGCACATTCCTAGCAGTCTCATACTGTTTGTGATTTTTACATAGCCCCCAGTCGGCAATAGGATGAACCTCACCAGCTTTTTGCTCATCTCCCAGACTTTTGTCCATAGTGTCTTGGGGGACAGGGATAACGGGAAGGCGGGGGGAGCTCAGTGTGTCCTAAGCGATGCTCTCCGCCAGGTAAGGATTTCTCCCAACTTCACGGCGCTCCTATGGGACTCTGGGCACCTCGAAACCCTTGCTTAAGCACCACTTAAGCCTGGCTCAAGCCCCACACCCCCTGCCGTACCTTCGGAGCAGTCGTGGCCGCCGTAGCCCGTCTCGCAGACGCAGATCCCGTCGCGGCAGAGCCCGCGGCCGCCGCAGCCGGCGGGGCAGCGCTGCCGGCCGCAGTCGTGCCCGGCGAAGCCCTCGTGGCACTCGCAGGTGCCGTTCACGCAGCGGCCCCGGCCCGAGCAGTCGCGGGGGCAGCGCAGCTCCGAGCAGTCGTCCCCGGTGAATCCCTCCTCGCACACGCACTCGCCGTCCACGCAGAGCCCGCGGGAGCCGCAGCCGGCGGGGCAGCGCGGCTGGGAGCAGTCCTCGCCGCCGTAGTCGCTGTCGCAGATGCACTGTCCCTCCAGGCACACGCCGCGGCTGGAGCAGCCCCCCGGGCACAGCGGCTCCGAGCAGTTGCTGCCCGCCCAGCCCTCCATGCACACGCAGCTGCACGACTCCAGGCTGAAATTCCCGTGGCCGCTGCACTGCGGGATGTAATCCAGCTGCCCTGCAAGGATGCGGGAGCGAGGGTCAGAACCCGGCGGGTGAGAGGTGGGAAAGGTCGGGGTTGGTCTCGGGTCAGCCCTCTGAAGGGCTGGAGAAGGTGTGGGACAAGGCGGGGATAGTTCTCTCTCTGGTAAACTGGTGGCTTTAGGGCTGAAAAGGGAAGAATTGGTGGGGTTTGGGTGGATCTTTCCCTAGGGAGCACTGCCCCCATAACTGTGGGTGCCACCAGCCTTGTGGTGGTGCAGGTGCTCCCTTTGGTTTCTCTCCAGCTCAGCACTCAACAGGAACTTCCTTACACCTCTTACTGGAAAAAAACCTTCCCTGGAGAAAGCCTCTGCACCAGCCATGACTCCTCTGGTCTCACATCTACACACTTCTCCTTTTTATAGCTGAGAGATCCCCGGCTGCTTTCTCTCTCTCCTCTACAAAGCAGGTATGTACCCAAAGGCATCATCCTCATCCCTATCCTGGAGAACCTGATTGGGACAGGACTGCTGGCTTTGGGCTGTGGAAAAGCAGGGACAGCACCAGGGCTCTGTGGCCAGCACCTCTAATGCCCCCTCTTTACCTGGCACCCACAGGATGCTCTGGGGTGAGGAGGGACGATGGGGATGAAGGCACCAGTCACTGACACTGCTAATGCTCCCCTGTTTTGCCCTCAAACAGAGCCATTGCTCCAGGAAAGGGTTTATCCCACGCAGGCTAACTTTTCCTTGCTGATTTGTATTACTTTTCTTAATATGAACCAAGGAAGAACAGAAACCCTTTCTGTGTTTCCTCCAAACCATGGGAAACCTTTACACCCCAAAGACCCCCAAGCCCCAGCACTCTGTCCCCAGCTAAATTTTCCATCCTAGCTGACCTTTCTGAGCAGCTCTTCCAGTGGGGGATATAGCAGATGCATATGTAAAAGCAGCTCTGTTACATGCTGTGCCAGACAGACACATTTGGGTTACTTTGCAGGACAATTCCCATGCAAACTGCAAATGCTGGGATTGCCAGGCAGGATCTCTTCAGATCTCAGCCTCTAGCTGAGTTATCAAAAGATAAGAGAGGATGCTTCTAAGTGTGCTGGAGAAAAGAGGCTTTCCTCAGGGAAATTGCCTTGGGTGGTGGGGTAGGGATCCTGATTCCTTTGCAGTGCAGTGAATTGAAAGCAACTCTGGTAAAAATAAATGAAATTATTCCAGTTTTAGCTTGGCACATCTGTGATGGGAGTGGGGACTCCACCAAGCAATGAATATTTAATGGGACTGTCTATGCATGTTGCAAGTAACCCAAATAGGCCCATCAGAGTTTCAAATTAATTCCTTTAAAACAGGTTTTTCCCATGGCATTTCCTGCGTGATTTTAACCCTCACTTTGCACAGACTGGTGTTTCCTGTTTAATGCAGCTGATGGATGTGGGCTGAAGCCATGGCTGGGAACACATTGACTTCCACTGGCCAATGATAGACGCCAGCCCAAGCCACCCTGCTGCGTGTCCATCCTTGTTTCTCCCTCCCTGACCAGTTCCACTTTTGGTGGAACTCTTGACCTGAGGATTGATTGCACCCATTTCATTTTAATGTGTCCTACACACAGAAAAATGTGTCCTTCCACTGGAAAAATCACACTAATAGCTGCAAAACTTTAAAATAAAAAAATGCAGTGGGTACCTTGGGGGCAAAAGGGTTGGTTTTAATTTCTCTTCCTTTCTGTTGCTGTTCTTGGTGTGAAAAGCATTTTTCCCCTGGAAAGATGCCCTGTGTGGATCTCCTTGCTTAGTGTTTTCTTCCCTGCAAGGAGCCCTGGTGTGCTGCAGCCACGAGCAGGGCTGGGCTGCATTTGGGATGGATGCCCTTTGGGACAGCCCCTCTTCCTCCAGACGAGGAGAACTATCAGTATTCTGGCGCCTGGACCATGGAAATGCAGCTGCCAGCCCAAACCTTCCTGACCCATCTCATTTCAGCTGAGTGCAGCTTTCCTGACCCTGGGGCACAGCTGAAGTGAAATGAGGGGCTGCCTTCAATGGAGTAACCCTAGTGGGACCTCTTGGAGGTCTCCACAAAAGCAATTATTTTTATTCAGATGGAGTACCATGTTGATGGTTTTGTGCCTTTTTTTTTTAAGGTTTTGTTTGCTTATTTCATTTTTTTTTTATATATATTTTAATACTTTTTTTTTTGGTTAACTCAGCTTTTTCAGACGTGTTCATTCCCCCTGCAGAGAAGATGAAAGGGCTCATTGCCAGCTCCCATGGGGCTGCCTTCAGCCCAGGGACAGCTCAGGACAGCAGCAGCCACATCTCTGCCCCCTGTCCCACAAGCAGTGGCAGATGTCTAAGAGTGTTGGGAGGAGTGCAGAGTTGGGAGATCCCCCTGCTCACCCCTAACCAGCTGTAATTTCATCCCCAAAGGGGTTCAGCTCTCTCTCCTTTATGGAGTTTTCACAGTGAGTGTGGACAGGCACTCAAGTGACCAAAGCCCTCCCAGGCCTTTCCTGCCTTAGAGGACTTCAGCTAAGTTTTTTCACTAAATCCACAGCCCCATAATGGGTAAACACTGGTTTTCCTCTGCCACACTCTGAGTGGCACCATCAGGTTTTGCATTATTCCTCCTGCCTCTCTCTCAAGCCCTCAGCCCCCAGCAAGAGCTAACAGGATGGCGTTACTACCTGTGGCTGCATTTTCTTGGCAGCAATTGGAGGTGCATTGGTCCCGGAGGATGGAGACCTCCCTCTCCAGCATCTCAATCCTGCTCAGCAGCTCCTGCAGGGATGGGAGGGAGGTGGAGCACTTGCAGGCCTGCTTGGGCATGTTTATCCTGTGGGTGAAGGTGACCTGGCTCTCGCTGTCGGAGGTCTGCTCCGTGTACTCTGCCAGCCGGTCGTCTTCTGAACTCACCTCCTCGCCCGAAGACTTGAACATGGAGGAGCAGCAGCTGTCCAGGGGGATGTTGATGTTGTAGATGTGGTGGAAGACCATGGGCTGCTCTTTGGTGGGTGGGCTGCAGTTGGTGAGGCCAGCTGCCTCATCCACCGCTGTCCTCTGGGCCGGCTCTGTCGTCACCTCCAGGCGGCACTCAAACGGCTTGAGGACAGCGCCCAGCAGGAGCAAGTTGAAGCTGATGACCACACTCCTCAGGATCGGGTTTTCACCATCAGTCCCCATTTTCCCGGGAGAGGGAAGAGCCTTCCAAGCTAGTCTTGGTCAGCCAAGAGCGGGGAGGACCTGGGAACACAGAAGCAAAAGAGCATGGTTGGTGTTAGCCTTGAAACTTCAGCACAGAGAGGCAGATCCTTCTTGTTATCTAGACATGTGGGGCCAACTTCACCCACATGCAGTCCTGCTGGCTTTGGTGTGTAGGGACATAGTTTGGGGTAATTGGGAGTGGGGCTGGCCCAGCCTCATCCCCAATTGGTTGCAGCTGTGAGCAGCAGGTGAGCAGCACTGACAGCAGTGAGCCATGGAGTGCCCAGGGGCACTGAGCAACCACCAAAGGGCACAGAGGGCACACAGGTGCAGTGCATCAACAGGAGGGGATAAAAGGTTGAACTAAAGAACCAGAAGGACAGATGCTTGAAGCCTTCTGAGGTGGTATGGTGGTGTTCTGTATGGGTTGAAGCTTTCTGAAATGGTATCATGTTACTCTGTGTATCGTGGCCATCCCAACCGTGATATTGGTGGAACCTGAATTAACTCTGAATGGAGCCCATGGCTGGTGGGAACACCTTGTCATGGCCCTTGAGCAGTGACAAAGACACATTCTTGCTGTTGTTGTTGTTTTTATTTAGGAAACAATTAATCTGGTGCTATCAAAGCACCAAATACTCATCTCTGGGCCACTTAGCACATCTTACTTTGCCACCCTCTGCCAATGCCATAACCTCAAGCAATTGCTACCTCTTGCTTCTAATGCTCCTCTGGAGCTCCTCTCCAGCTCCCTGGGGAGTATCCCTGCTTCCCCCATTACCCTGAATGAATGAAAATATGTTTGCTTGTTTCTCTCCAACAACACCTGGAACTCCTTTGGTAAGCTCTCTTTTTTTTTCCTTGTTTTAGGAAAAGCAAGAAGAATGGAAGTAACTCTGCAATGGGATGGTGCTGACTGTGCTGACAGGCTCTGCAAGTTGCAATTTGGGGCTGCATTCTCAGACCCTGACTCCCTCGAGTCCTCCTCTGCCTTCTGGGCTCCTGGGTGGCCTTGGCTGACCCACAGGGAGATTCCTTGTCTCTGCACAATGGAAGGGACAGGGACTAATGAACACTGACTGCCTCTGATTGACTCATTGGTGCTCAAATCTCAGCACCCCCTCCTTGGCCTCTCCCTTGGCTTTTTGTGTGTGCTCAGAGTGGAAGTAATTGTGGCCATGGGCCAGCTGCTCCGAGCCAGGCCTGTGCTGCAAAGGAAAACTCCTTGCAGGATTACAGGAGCAGCTTAGGCACAGGGAAAGGAAATGCTTCCTCTCCCCCTCTGTGCATCCAGCTTGCCTCAAGAGAGACCTCAGAGCCTGTTTGTGAGCACAGCTGGATGGGGGAGAGGGGCTCTGTGTGGGTGCAGGAGTGAGGGAGTGGGAGATGGATGGTGGGTAAGGGAGGGTGAGCAGACACACACAGCACTAATCACAGTGAGCAGGGTGGTTGGGCAGTTAACAACTCCATAACCCACATACTGAACCCATTCATCTGCTGCTAGGAACTGCCAGCCTTATTGATCTGAATCTCTTTATCAGTACATTCATTACAGCTGCCCAGCTCTCCTTCTGAGTGGCGAGTCATGGCCTCATTCCCTCCTGCCCCTTGGGCAGGGCATGATGCTGTGGGGATGTTGGCATCCCTGGGGAGTGATGCCAGGGAGATTTCTTGTAATCACTGGCTCTTAGTTGTGAAATGGTGAAAAGTCATCATGGTTCAGGCTCAAACCAAGCTGAATCCACAGGACAGGTGGATGCTTCTTGGTGTCCTCCAACCCAGAGCAGGCCAGACATCCCTGTTAATCCTCAACCTCTTCCCAGAGGCTTGGGCTGGCAGCTCTGAAGCCCTGCCAAGTTTGTGAATGCATTCCTGAGCTCTGTCATCTCCATCCCCTCTCTGGTCCCGCTCTGTCTCCTGTTCTTGGTTTCACCAGTTTTTGCTTTTCCCTAAAGGAGCCATCACAGTAAGCTCAGCCAGGGTGGGCTGGGAGGGCTCTGGGGCTGCAGGAGCAGTCTGGAAGCTTGACTCATGTCTGCCTGGGGAGAGAAATATTCAACATTCCTCCTCTGGGTTCCTCATTTTCCTGTGCTCCTGATGCTTCCCAGTCCAGCTCACACTGCACTGACAGAACCATCAAAAAACATTCGTGGGGGGAACAGAGCCAGGACTGTGTGTTTTTCATCCCTCCTTCACAAAGAAAATAAACCAATTTCTGTGCCATTTAATGTATAAAATTTGCATTAGACCAAATTCACCTAGGTTGCTTTTAGTCTTTTTTTTTTTTTTAATGATGGCTTTGTTGTCCCTAAGTTCAGACAAAACTCCCAGCTGGTGGCCTTCTGGATGGCTGTGATCCTTTCATCCCTAGAGGTGGCCATGGAAAAGCTCCCATGCAGGGCAGTGAAGGCAGCTTTGGGCCTGTCCCTTTGCTTGTGTCTGCTGTCAATGTCCTTCTCCTTCACTTTCTGCTCGACTGGCACAATGCCTCTCCATCCCAGAGTGGCCTCTGTGTGACCAGGATAGGAAAGCACAACCCTTTGGGGCTGCTTCTATATTTTACCAGAACTGGTTACCTTTAGTTTGTTTTGCCTTTTTTTTCCCCCCTAAAATCCCCCTGAAACATGAGTGTTTGAATTAAAGTTCAAATTAAAGAGTTATTACAGTTAATTATGAAGTTTGGCAGGCGTTGAGCTTTTGGCTCCAAAGAATTTCAACTTTGGGGAGCTGTGAAAGAATCAATCTGCTGCAATTTCTCTGTGGTGCTCAATAAAAAATACAGACAATAGAAAACTGAGAAAAATATTTGAGGGTTTTGCCAAACATGAACCACAGCAAAGCTCTCTCTTTCCCTCCCCATCAGCCTCTCTCCATCCAGGATTTGTGCCTTATGGGCCAGCAAAGGAAGAAACATAAAAACCCTATTAAATCCACAGCACATCCACCCTAATTATATCTTTTCAGTTATTTTTACATTTTGCTGATGGGCTGTATATGTGTGAGCAGCTTTATGAGGATAAATGCAGAAGGAAACCTGTGTGTGGGGATGCTTGGAGCAGCTGTGCTGAGAAAGTCCTTAATGGTGGGGAATGTCATTGGGGGGTGGGGGAACAGCATCCCCCAAAATGCAGCATCTGCAGCCCTTTTTTTATAACTTAGCAATGTGAATGTAGCAAATGCAAACTGGGCTCTTGCAGGGTGGGTGCAGAGACATCAGATCTGCACAATGAGTGTGATGCCAGCAGTTTTATCTGTGGCATTTTGTGGGGACAGTTTAACATTTGGATGGTCCAACAGTATTTCTATTTTCGTGGCAGTTTTGATGAATTGCTTTGGTTAAAAAAAAAAAAGTCAAATGTTGCCTGGGAGGATGTGTGAGAAAGGAAAATATTTGTTTCTTCAGCCATATATTGTGTATTAAAATGTTTTTGAAGTCACTAAAGATGTGGAAATGAATGTTGGCTTTTTTTTTTTTTTTGAGTGAGAAACCTTTTAATCCACCCAGAGCATACAGAGATGGATATGTATGTATATATTTATTTATTGCATTTATTGCAGTCCCTTTTTCTGAACACCAGGTAAACCCAAGCCCTGCTGTTTGGTGCAGATGACCAACTGGAAAATCAGATTTATTTGGACTTCAGGCCTGTGCTCATCCTCAATGCTGACCAACAAACCATCAAGAAACAGAGTTTGCTGCTTGTTTCCTTGGCATGGCAGAGGCAAGCAGGTGTTTGCTGACAGCCAGCGGTCCCTGAACTGTGTGATCAGAGCTGGGATGTGTTCCCTGCTGCAGCACAACTGGCAGGAGCCAGAGCTCTGTGATGGGTTTGCTCCCACTGCTGTTAATGGTGGGAGAGACCCCAGGGTATGGGGATGTGGGAATCCTCCGAGTGTGTTATTTGGACTTTTTGTCACTGTGATATTTTACGAAAATCATTTTTCTAGGATTTTTCTCCTGAGAAGCCTCAGAAAAGAAATGAAAACAATAACTATCTGATGGGTGTGGGATGTGGTCTGGAGATGGTTTACCAAGAGATGCATCTTTGATTGATCTCATGTGGATTGTTTTTACTTGATGACCAATCACCACCAGCTGTGTCAGACTCTCTGGTCAGTCATGAGTTTTTTATTATCATTCTTTTCTAGCCTTCTGATGTCTCCTTTTGCTTTCTTTAGTATAGTTTTATTATATAATTTTCTTTTAATATAATAGATACCATAAAATAATAAATCAGCCTTCTGAATCATGGAGTCAGATCCTCGTCTCTTTCCTCATCCTGGGGCCCCTCAAACACCACCACAGACTTTTGCGTTGAAAAGTGTCCTGCAGGTTTTCCATAAGCCCAAAACTGCTGATGGATGGTTTTCCATAAGCCAAAACCTGCTGATGGATGGTTTTCCATAAGCCAAAATGTGCTGGTGGATGGTTTTCAGGGCTGCCAAAGCCAAGTGCTTGGTGCAGATGGTGCCTGTTCCATGCTCTGGCACGGTGCAGCCCATGCATCTTTCCTCTGGGGTTCACTGGGAAGGGAATTCAGCTCCATGGTGTCTCTGGTTGGCTTCCCAGCCTTAGACTTATCATTCCAAGGCAGTCACACAGCTGGAAAACTGACATGGATTGCATTGCAAACTCAGAATCCCAGCTCTGGAGTTTTTTGGGATCTCCAAAGTGAGGCTGCAGGACTCTGGTTTAGGGCCACTCATCATTCCCATCCATCAGCATCATTATTGCCTTGGCATTGAAATCTCTCCTGGGTGCCGTGGCAGGTGAGTGTCACCCTGTTTTTTTAACTTCTTCTAAACCTTCTGATCTTTACATTCTTGTAACGAATTTTCTAAAAAAACTTTATGTAAATAACTTCCTGTTTTACATTATTTTATGGAGGAGGAGAAATTTTATAGACTTTGTCCGGTGTCATTGGAGAGGTGGCACTGTCACCCTCCAATCCACTGTCACTTTTGGAAATCTATAAATGTTGGAGTCAGAATTAAACTTTCCCTCTTTTTCACCTTGAAGAGACCAGTGTCAGTGTAGTTTTATTTTGTATCCTAAAGCAACAGGTGAGGGTGTGTGCATGGCAAGGCACTGGCACCCAGGGAAGGGGTGAATCACCATTCCTGGAGGGATTTTAAAAATCTTGTATATAGGGCACCTGGAGACATAGTTTAGTGGTGGGCTTGGCAGTGCCAAATGCATCGTTGGACCCTGATCTTAGAGGTCTTTTCCAACCCAAATGATTCTAGGATTCTCAGACCCTGTGGTGTGTGCCTTGCTTTTGCATTGCTTTGTGATTCAGCAAGAAAATCTTGTGATTTTCCTGTCTCACTGGATTATTTCCACTATTTCTCCACTGATGGAGAAATAGTGGAAATATTTCCCCTCAGCAGCTGAAACTGCTGCAAATTTAGTGTCATTAGACTGGTCTGTCAGTAGGAGCCTCCTGAGCAGGTGTAGAGATGCAGCATGTCCTGCAGACCAATTCCCTGCTGCAGCCTTGTGAGGGGAAGCAGCCCTGGTGCCCAGTTATGACTGATCTACTGATGGGTAATTTGTCTATTTAAAAAGGTTTTCATTGTGTTAATTCCAGAAAAAGTGAAGGTCCTTGCTGTGTGAAAGCAAATGAAGCCTTCTCCCTTATCAACTCCTTCTGCACCCCCTGCTTAACTGCAACCCTTATCACCCCTCTAAACAATGCCTGCTGCAGGATTTTGGGGAAATTAAAGGAGGTGGAAAGCTTAGAGAAGCAAACCATCCACTGTAGCAGTGGTTGCCTGATTGCCAGATCCTGTGGATTTATGGGGCCAAAGCTGAGGACCAGCAAGGAAACCTGAACCACACCAGAAAACCACAACTGTTTCCATTTCCATCCCATGCTGTCACCATCAGCCCTCAGAGGGGAAATGACCAGTGGCATATTTAAGGATGAAATACTTTGAGCAGTTTTCCCTAGCTATATGCAGATGAAGAAATCTATGGATCTCCCAAATGACTGCAAATTCTGCCAGTTAAAAATTCACACACCTCTGTCATTGCCACCTACATTATGTTTTGCTTTCATTACATATTCTTCTATTCAATTGCCATGGAATATATCAATAGCCTCTGTAAACTCCCACAGGAAAGCAAACATCAGCTTAGTGCAGAGATTTTGGGAGGAATCTCCTTTTATTTTCACATTTAGTCTGCATCCAGCACACCTGGCTTCACATCACCTCAACAGCTGCCTCCTGTGAAGCCTGGGAATCACCAGGTTAAGTTTGATTTTAGTGAGGGTGCCAGCTTTAATCTGAGCCTATCCCAGCATTTTAAAGAGCAAATTTTGGTGCTGTCTTTATTTATGTATATAAATATAAAATATTTATATTTACAGGTACGTTATCAATTCCCCAGTCAAACCGTGTTTAAACACATGCCACAAAGAAATTCTTGCTCAGTGCAAAATTACCTTTTGTGACTGGCTTGCCAAGGTGGGCACCTAATTTTATACAGAAGACCAAGGTGTGTGCCCAATTTCACAGTGAGATCTGTTAGCATTGAGCTTGCTCTGGCCACTGCCTGTCTCTCTTCACCAGCCCCAGTGCCCTGTGGGCGATGCTGGGATGCAGCACAGGCTGGGAACAATGCTGTGGCACAGGATGGCTCATGGGTAAAGGCTTCCCTCTCTTCTCCAACACAAATATGAAGACCTAGAAGCACCCACAGTGCCCAGTGTCCTGCAGGAAGGTGACCCATTCCCCTCTGGATCCAGGTGAACCAGCCTGGTCTAGTGGTGCCTGAAATCCCAGCTCCTGATGGGAGTTGCAGCCTGCCAACACTGAGCTCTTCCATGTTGGGAAGGATGAAAGTTTGACAAGAAAGTCTCACAGATATGCATGCTTGGCAGAAGGATTTTTGAATGTAGAGTCTGAATAAGGAATAGAAATGAAAGCAAGTTTTGATATAGAAGAAAAGAATTGCTGAGCCAGTCTTACTGGCCAACCAAGGAGGCAAAGGGTGTGTTAGTTAGGGTTTTTATGACTTAGAGCAAAGGATAAACCCACCCCAAACAAGATGTTTTTACCAAGCAGAAAGATAGCACAGGCAAAGAAGTCAGCAAAGTTGCAAGTAGAAAAAAGGTCTCAGAATTTTCCACTGCAAGAAAACTGAAAACCAGCTTCTAGCTTAAAGTGTAATGTACTAACTTTTAGTGACTGGAGAACAGTAACATGAATATGGTAATTATAATAGTTATGATAGGCTATAGATAAAAGTTAAGGTATAGATTAGTTCTTCTGTATTAAGATGCTCAGCAAAGAAAAATATATAATGCATTGTAACCAAAAGAAAAGTCTATAATGCATTGTAACCTAAACCAAGGGTGTCCAGGCCTGCCTGCAGCTTGGGCTGACAGCTGTAGGCACAGGCTCTGTCACCCACCACCCTGGACTGCTGTAACACTTGGATAGAATAAACTGCATTTTGGAGAGCCCCTGGAGTCCCACATCCCTCATTCAAGCTCTTACACTTCCACACCAACTTGTGAGGCTGGGCATGTGCTTTGAGTTGTGACAGGTGAGTGTTTGGGTACCCTGGCACTAAGCCTGGCCCCTTGAGCACTAGGATTTGATGTCTGTTGGGGATGGCCTCAGCTGCCCTGCTGCCAGGACAGCCCTGTCCTTTGGGATTCCTGCCTGGGCAAAGTCCTCACACCCTGCACTTCACACCATGCATTTATTCACAGGGAGCTGTGAAATGAACCTCCCTGAAATGAACCTCCCAGGCCTGTATGTTGCAGAAGGGTTTATTTCATCCTTCCATGGTGTCTCTGGGAGTTTAAGGAGTTTCGCCAGGGAGAGCTGGGGACAGGGCTGGGATAGCTCCTGCTGCTGTTCTCACCAGCACCTCCATTTGCACATAGAGGTGCTTCTGGGTCATCACTCCTGCCCTGTGCCTGGGGAGAGTTTAACTTTGTGAAGCATGATTTTGGGATGGGGACAGACCTTTCAAGATGCTAGCCTTCAGTGCTAAAGCTCTGCACTGTGTTCCCAAGCCCTGTGATGGCCATTGTCCCTGCCCCAGCAGCTCCTGCAGTTCCACTGGAGATGCTGAGAAGCTGTAAATGAGAAATTAGCTGCAATTATGGAACATCACAGGGCATAAATACCCTCTAAATCCTCTTTAATTACATGGTAGCACTTAATTACATGGCAACAAGAATGTAAGCACAAAAATAAATATAATTTCAGTTTTATCTTTAGCAGAGGCACTGGTAATTAATTTTGGTGGTGTGGACTCCACTAACACAGTACTGCAAAGGTGCTGCTGCCCAGGACAGACAAACCTCACTTCTTCTCCTTCTCCCATTCCCCACTCAGTGTCATCCCTCTGTCTGTCTGTCTGCATGTTGAATCAGAGGCAGAGACTTGCAGATGTCAGGATAAGGCAGGACCTGTCAGTGAAGTGTTCACTCATCCTCCTTGTCTCAGGTTGAAAGGTAAAGCAGGGTGTGTGTTCTATCCCCATCTGTCAGAGGTGGGGCAGTTATCTTCTGTTCATTGGGCAGGTTTCTTTATCTCTGCCACAGCCAATCCTCCCTCCAGGAGATCTCTTCTGTTCATGGGCCATTAATTATTAATGATCTTCTGTCCATGGGCCACTGAGTGTCCCTGCATGGCTGATCCAATCCCATCCTCCCAAGGGGAGATGTTCCGCCCACAGGAGGAGCCAAGCATTCCTGCCTGGATCCAATCTGACCTTTGGGACACCCCAGCACCCTTTGCCCCCTGCATTCCCAGAGGAGCAGCTTTCTGCTGCCCTGCATTGCCAGAGGGAGCCCAGGCCCATCTCCAGCAGCCCTGGAGCTGCAGAGGAAAACTCCCCCCGTGTGCAGGATCCCTGCTGCAGCAGAGCCACAGCTGGCACTGCAGGAGGGCTGAGCCACCATGGGATGGGGCTGGGACACCTCCCTGACACACAGGGGGCCAGGGCATGGTCTGACTCTGGCAGTGTTGGTTTGTACTATTCATTTGTATTTTAATTGTCCTAGTACAGAACTCTCATTCCTATTCCCACATCTTTGCCTAAGAGCCCTTTAACTTCAAAATTATAATAATTTGAAGGGAGGGGGTTTACATTTTCCATTTCAAGGGATGCTCCTGCCTTCCTTAGCAGATACCTGGCTTTTCCAACCAAGGCACTCCTGCATGGAGAGAACAGGCAGGAGAGCCTCCATGGTGACACTGTTGAGTCAGGGATGGAAAGAGGACTCCAGTGTTCAGGTGGATCAGGAGGCAAAAGGGTTTAATGAAAGTAGCTGGGTCTTTTTACAATGTGACCCACTAAGGTGATACTTGATTGGTCTCAAAGTAGAAACATCTCATATTATTGGTGACTAGGAACAGCACACTCTGGAGAACTGTATCTATAAACAATGCTTACAGAAAGCGAGATAGTAATGGTTTGAATTCTTTTGTCTAAGTTTCCCACAGATTCTACACAGCTTCCCATGATTTTCCTGGGAGAACCATGTCTCTCTCTGCTCAGAAGATATGTAATTACCACACCATGGCTCATTCATCCCACCTCAGTTATGCTGTGAGCTCCCATCCCATGACCAGCCATGGGGATTTGGATCACTCTCAGCCTTTTGGGCTTTTTCCCCCCTTTGCTCCCAGCATTCTGCTCAGCAGTGAGTGCTCATCTGGCTGCTACTTGGCTGTCACCTTGCATTAGAGTCTGCAAATCACCCCAGAGCTCCTCGGGGCTGAGCTGAAGACCTGGCTTGGGATGATTCTTTGCCAAAATGCTGCCACCCATTACCCCCAGCACAGACTGAGCACATGCCTTGATGAAGATAAAGGGGAGTGCAATGAAGCACAAAGTCACCTTGAAGAGCTTGGATGCACCTTAACCTCTGTCACCCCATACAAAAACCCACTTAATTTAAATGGAGAACAGTGCTGTTCAGCACTGGACCAGCAGAGGAAAATCCCTGCTAGTTCCCTGGTTTTTTAAACCATAATTAGTGCATTGCAGCATATTCCCCTGGGAGCTCTGAGCAGGAGCACACAGGAACTCAGTTTGCTTTCAGTAAAAGCAAACCCACCTGCTGAAGTCAAATGAGCACAGGTTTTTTACTTGCTCTTTGGTTTGCCACATTAGTTATACCCTCACCCAAAGTCAGGGGGATGGAAAAGGAATGCTCATCTGGTGCATTTTTGATTAATTTCCCCTTCACATGTAATTTTACACCACAGAGATGAAGCAGAGCTGATGTGATCACAGTTGAGTATGCTGTGACTTTCCCCCAACCTGCTTTATAAGCCCCATACTGGAAAAAATTCAGATTTTCCTTTCTTTTTAATATATTACTCACACTAAACAGCACGTTACAGTCGATTTACATGCACATGCAACCTGGCAGGCAGCAGCAGGGATTGTGCTGTTTGAACCTTCCAATAATTGACATTTTCTACTTGCCTTCCCATTGTAATTTCCCTGGAATGTAGAGAGCAGCAGCAGATACTTGTGGAACAGATTTGAGGTTGGAGCAAAGCTGCCACGGTGGAGCTGGCTGAAGCTGGGTGATTTTCCTTGGGCAAGGCTTGTTCCAGGCCCTTTGAGGACCTACAGCATCTCCTCAGGAGGGGAACAACCTTTGGTCAGTGACCACAAGGAGCCTGCAAAGATTTTCTATCGCATCCCATTGAAAGGACAGAGACAACATGAGCAAGCTGGAGCAGAGACATGAATCATCTTCCTGCTGCAGAGGCTTCATTTGATAAATAATGTATATGGAGTTTACAGTGGTAACTGCTTTCTTCCCACCCAGGCAGCTGGGCTGGGTTTGGCTCTATTCCTCCTCCCAGGCAGCGTGACAGACTCTGTTTTGTTAGACAGGTTAATCTGGGGCTTTTCTCACCACTGGCCAGCCACATGTGGGTATGGAGAGGAGCTGGCATCCCCAGATGGGGCAGGAGGAAAGAAATTTGCTGGGGGTGCACAGTGGGGAGATCTCCTGAGATTAATGGATGAATGGCTGAGAGGAGATGTTTGGCCCTGTGTCAGAACCCAGGACATCCCTCCGGCTGCCCAGGATGGCTTGAGCCCCTACCAGGGGGCTCAGAGACCTTGGCACAGGGCCCAAGATCCCTGTGCCTTTGATTTAGCCCTTGGAAAAAACAATTACCAACCTTATATGAGGAATTACAAGTCAAGAAAGTTTAAGTAGAATAACAGTTAGTTTGTCACAGGGTGAAAAGTAGAATTTTGACGTTTTTAGAATGGGCGCTCGGGGTCCCAAATGGAGGAATCTGGGCGTGTCTTGCCCTTTCTCCTTCTTGCCCTCCATCTTCTGGATGATGTTGGCATTTTTAGATTTGTTTAGAGTAGAATCTCACTGTATAACATAGGTGATACATATTGGAAAATTATTGTAAATAGTGTATATGGAGTTTTTAGTGTAAAAGATAACACTGCCCCAAGGATGGGCAGTGTGCCTCAACCCAACCTGCCAGACAGACCTCAGTCAGTTGGAGAAAGAATTTTCTAAATAAGAAACAATAAACAACCTTGAGAACCAGAACAGGAGAATCCTGACTCCTTCTTTGACTGCCAGGCTGGGAAAAGAGACTCTCTGACACATCTTGGGGTCAGCTTGACCACAGAGACCCCCAAGAGCCCTGGGCCTGCACAAGGGCACCAGCACCAGGATGCTGCACCCTGCACCCTGCTCCAGCCCCGTGCTGCAGAGCTGGCTTCCCCTCCCAGCACCAAGGCCCTCATCCCACCACTGAAATAATTGTTTTGTCTTCAGACATGCTTTCCAACGAGTACCTGACCACCTCTCACCTCAGGAAAGATGGGGCCTTGGAAGTGACAGCTAAACCACCAATGGTTATCCCTGAGGAGCGCTGGAGCAAGGGTTATCCTTTGAGATCCCACACTGCTGGTACAACAGCATCAAGTGAGGTGTTCCCATCACCTTCCCTGCCCAGTTTTCCTCCCCTTAGAGCATTTCCCCATCACAACGGGCCAATCCAAACTACAGTCCTTGTCCTCCCTCATGTGACATCTCAAGGCATGGAGATGGGAAAATGGGGGCTGAAAGTTGGACTCTTTAGGGAGCAAAAAAAGGGAGGAATTTCCTCTTGCCTCTCTTGTTTTTGGGCTTCTGGTGAATAGCAAGAGGGGATGGAGGAGGAGAGAGGAGGACTGTGAGCACTCCTGAGCCTCAGATGTCCTGGTGACTCCAGGATTTCCTGACCTGCAAGAGCCTGTCTGGCCTGAGGGAGCAAGAGGTGCTCACTGGTGTAGCACAGAGCTGGTCTGGGCTTTTAGGAGGTACAATTAGTCATGCTGTGGGGGTGCAGCTCAAATCCCATATTTCCTTAGATTTTGTCCTCTTGCCAACTGGGATAGCCTCCATGGACATGTCTGGATCTGAGGAGCTGGCTGGGCACCTGCATGGAGCCACTAGAAGAATATAAAAAGGCTTTCATCAAGGAACACCACAGAAAATGCTCTTTAGTCATTTTTATAGCAGGCCTTGAAGGCTTCTACTGGAGTGGTTTGGTTAAAAATAGATTTGTTTCTGTTGGAATTTGGTGGGAAAACCTGGACTACCATATTAATGAAGGTAAGTGAGAAAACCCATCTCTCTTCCCATTTTACATCCCTGTGGAAGAACTGGAAATAGCTTCAGCACTTTTACTGGAGAGATAAAAAAGATCCTTGTGAGGGGGAAATAGCTGTAGTCAGTGTGGGCTTGTACCAGCTGAAGACTGGAGTTAGGTTAGGGTTTTATTGCCCTATAATAGGCAAGTGGCTCATCAAGGAGTGGAAATAAATGCAAAACATAATTTCATGGAGCCAGTGCACAGCATGGGAGCTTGGAAGCCAACCCACTGCTTTGCCATGTATTTTATGTGAGAGCTTGGTTCTGCTCTCTCTATTTCTCCAACTGGCATTGTATTAGTTCACAAGCAAACACCTAAAATCAATTTTAAGGCCGTTTTAATGCTGAAGAGCTCTGTGGAGATCTAGGACTCAGGATGAAGGAGAGCTCTCACATCCTGTGACAGACAGTGATGTAAGTCCCTTCATGAATGGGTCACAATTCACCTTTGGATTGACTCCTTGGTCCCCAGTGTCCCAGAATTCGGGCTCAGCACTTTGCATGTCCAAGACTTTCATAATTTCTAATCCAAAATTAACCAGGGCCAGTTGAAATACACTTTCTTTGCTGTCCTCCTTCACTCCTGATCAAAGCAATAGATAAATGATGACAAATAACACACTGTGGCCATTTGAGTAGGGCTTGCTGAACTGAGACATGAAATCTCTTGGACAGCAATTGCAGCAGAGGAAACAGCCAGAAATATTTATATATCAGTGTTGGAGCACAGCAGTTTAAAACTGAGGAATTACTGGCTGCATCCTAGTCCTACAGAAGTGAGGAGCAAATTCCCTTTGATGCCTGCTGGGAGTGGGACAGCCCTGTCAAATTAGGCAAACTCAACCTGCTAATTGAGTGGATTTGGATTGCTGCTCACACACCTGAAACAGAGCAAAGAGGAGAGGGTCCAAAGGGATTTAATCCAGGAATGGGCCCATGGGAACCTCATGAGGTTCAACAAGGTGAAGAGCAAAGCCTTGAGTCTGGGCTGGGGCAATCCCTGCTATAACACAAACCGAGGAAAGAAGGGATAGAGAGCAACCCTGGGAAGTTCTTGGAAGGAATGGCAGATGAAGGCAGAGTGTGCTCACAGCCCAGAAAGGAACTCTCATCCTTGGTGGGCAGTGTGGGCATTGTGTCAAGGAGGTGATGCTCACCTTCTGCTTGAGGAACCCCATCCCTGGAATGCTGCATCTGGCCCAGGTGTGCACAGCACAGGGAAGAAAACCTGTTGGAGCAGGTGCAGAGGAGGCCATGAAGAAGCTCTGAGGGCTGGAGCTCCTCTGCTATGCAGACAGGCTGGGAGAGATGGGGATGTTTCAGGAGAAAATTAGACTCCAGGGAGACCTTAGAGCACCTTCCAGGGCCTAAAGGGGCTTGAAGAACCTGGAGAGGGACTTTGGACAAGAGCCTGGAGTGACAGGACACAGGGAATGGTTTCAGAACTGCCAAGACCATTTTCCTATGGAACACTGAAATAACAGCCCACAGAGCAGCACCATTGTGGGGGAAGTTTCCTTGGTGCTGCTGTCAGACTCAAATGGTTCATGCCTTACACATTGCTATGAAGGAGTTTTGCCCACTATAGCAAGAGCTGTGTAAAGAAACCACATCCACAGAATCCAGCCCTCCTTGGAGATGCCTGCCTGGAGCCTTGGGCTGTGGGTTAAACTGTCTGGGTAATACAAAAGGAACTCTCTGGTTCCACCATCCCAGCTCTGGGGAGAGGCAGACAAGGTTGGGGGAAGGAATGCATCCACAGGAAAGGCAGACACAGCAGGAAATCACCCCTGGCTGGGTTTGCCTGGGGGGAGCATAGCCCACAGAGGCCAGGTTTGCACAGACCCCCCCAAACCGAGGGGAGGAGGAGGAGGTTTGGGGTGTGGGGTGGAACCAGAGGCACTGAGCACCCATCCTCCCTTACACAGACCAGCCCTTCTGGGAGCCCCCAGCCCCACAAAGGGCCATCCCCACAGCCAGGGGACATTCCCATTCCTGTAGGGGGCAGCTGTCATTTTTTCTGGCAGAAGAAATGTCAGAACCTATCAAAGAGCCCCCAAAGTGCCCCCCAGAGACCCTGCAGCCCAGAATTCACAGGGTGCAAAGTGATGGCACAGACCCAGAGTCAGACTGCATCCCCTGCCAGGAGAGGCACCTGGGCATCCCCACCTGGCCTGAGGAGGGAATATACATTAACCCTTTGCATCCTGTGCTCTCTGAGCACTCTCACCATCAGCCAGCTGGAGGATCATCTGAACACCACGTCCAGACACCAGTGGGATCCATGGAGAGGTGACATTTTCTTTATTCTGTCTCTGCTACTCTCTCTCTGTTCCCCCACCTCTTTCCTATTTTTTTCTTCCTCTCTCTCTCATACTTGCTATCAAGTCAAGTCAAATCTATACTATTGACTTTGGCATATGGTCCCATTTGCACCTTAATTCAGGCAGAGGCATTTCTAAGAACTTTATAAATTGGACCATAACAGCTGCGAATCTGATTTTCCATTCTAGACAGATATTTTAGACCTCAAAGTCCTCTTATTTCACTGGAACCTTCTGTGTAGCACTTCTCTTTCTCAAAGTCCAAAATGCTCCACTAAAATGCAATGAGAAAGGAAAACAGAGCCCTCAGAGATGTGCTTGGTAGGGATGGTGAAAGGGATGACTCCACTGCCCAAATTGTGGAAAACAAATTAATTTTACAGTCTGGTCTGAAATTTGGGTGGGTTCTCTTCCTATCCTGGCTGGCATTGCCATGTCTAATGTGGTATTTAGCTGCTCTCTAGGAGATACAACTGAGCTGTGATGTCTCTGATTCCTTGTCTTCTTTTATAAGTGGAGTACAAAGGAAAAAAAAAGTTCTTAAAATGCAAGCCTTGGCGGGAAGATCAATAGCAGTTTGATATGTTGGTGTTTTGTTTTTTTATTTTTGTATTTTTATATGTTTATATATCTTTTAATATATTATATGTATTTTATAGTATATATATTATATATATTTTATATATATATAAATATGTGTGTATATATGATATACTATATTATACTATTTTGTATTTTATATATATTTTTATATTTATATTTATATATATATGTATATATGAATATATTTTTTATCTATTTTATCTATTTTTATATTTATAAATTTTTTTTTCTAATATTCAGTTTTGTAAGGCTTGGGGAGTGGGTGGAGAAAACTTTATTTTCATGCAGCACATGGACACGACAAATTTTGCTGCCGGGTTCTGGGATTCATCACAAATTTCCTGTGGCCAGGGGCAGGCAGCAAGCCAGGACTCCCTGTGCTCATCTCAGAGCCTTTCTGCCCAAAGAGATGGACACCCTAAGCTGGAGCAGGGCTGTGTTTGGCCTCACGGAGGGTCTTTGACTCATTGGTGCTTGTACAGTGCTGCAGGATGCTCTGACAGAAGGTTTTCTGCTTGTAAGTCATTTTAATAATTTTTCATACATGATTTTGTTTCCCAGCAGAGAACTGAGTCTGCTAGACACAAGCCTGCCTTGGCTGCTCTGGAGAAAATAAAAGAAACACCAAGCATTGCTAAGAGTTATTTTGAAATCCCACCTCCCTGTGCTTCTCCTTTCTCACTCTGCTGCAGGTCTGGCAGGTGAGATGGGCGATTAGAGGGGTGGTGCCAGCCACAGCTAATTAGGATCAGATCCTGTCAGCCTGTGTGCCTGCACTAATTTCTGTGCTCGTTTTGTCAGCTGGGATGGGTCAGGAGCACAGGATTGTGCTGCAGGAGGGGTTGGTGATGCTCTGCACAGGGAAGGTAAGAAGGAGAGGAAGGGGGGTGTTTGTTGGGGTTTGTGCTTCAAGAGGAACATCTCAAGTTTGCTGTGGTGCCCATGGGAAGCTGCCTTTCATACTGGGCAGAAAAAATGCCAGAGGACTCCCTAGGAATGCTTCTGTCTCATTCCAGTGTGTGCATTATTAGCATGCCACCCCTGTGCTGCCTTCCTGGGAGTCACAGAGCAGGAAATGCATCAATCTCCTGTGGCCTGGCTCTTGTGCTTGCAGTTCAGGTGTGCTGCTTGGGGTGCTTTTCTGCTGTCTCATTCTCTACAATGCTGGGCTGTCTTCTGTATCTCACATTTGTATCACATATCAACATATTTATTCTCTATTTTTAGAGAATATACATTTATATATATATATATATATTTTGAGATGTGTGGTTAACCCCTGATCTCTGCCAAGCCAGGGTCACAGAAGGATGTAGCAGTTAATCACAAGTTTGGGGAAGATTCAAGCATTGTCTTTAAATCTTCACACCCTGAGAAAAATGGCATTTAAAAACCAGCATCCAGCCTTAAGCTTCTCACAGCTGCCTGTTATCTAGAAGTGCTGTTATCTAGAAGTGCTCTATTGTTGGGCCACTGTGGTTGTGTTCACAGGGGTTTTAGGACGAGGGAAGAGATGAGAATCTTGACTTTATGTTTCAGAAGGTTGATTATTATTTTATGATATATATTATATTTATAGAAAATTATATATATAGAAAACTATACTAAAAGAATAGAAGAAAGGATTTCATTAGAAAGCTGGAAAGGAAAAGGAATGATAATAAAATCTTGTGACTGATTGAAGAGTTTGAGATAGCTGGATTGTGATTAGATATTAATTAAAAACAACTACATGAGATTAATTAAAGATGCACTTGTTGCATTACACAGCAGATAATTATTGTTTCTATTTTGTTTCTGAGGCTTCTTAGCTTCTGAGGAGAAAAATTTTAGTAAAAGTATTTTTTAGAAAATATGTCTGTGACAGGCCACAGGTGCACCCATGGTGGGCCCACCCATCCTGCAGGAGATGTGCTGATGGGCTGGGCAGGCACTTCCCACACAGGGAAATGCAAGTTAATGATGAGTTTAAAAATAATGGCATTTGCTGATTTGGGGAGCCCAAAATTTTGAGGTAAAAGTGTTGGTGCCCATGGGATCCATTCATCCAAGAGCTGGGGTGGGTTCACAGCTCTGGCTGCGTCTGTAATTATGTTCTTGTGTCTATACAGGATCTTCATGGAATCACAGAATAGTCTGGGCTGAAAGAGACCTCACAGCTTATCTATCTTTCCTTGACGTGAGCAGGGACACCGTCCACCAGACCACACTGCTCTGAGCCCTGCCCAACTTGGGCATTTCTAGGGACAGCCCATCCACAGCTCCTCTGGGTGACCTGTGCCAGTGCACCTCCACTCTAATTATGGAAAAACTTCTTTATTTATAGTCTAGATTGAGTTTTTTGGGGGAGCTGGGAGGATAGACAATGGAAACTTGTCTGCATTTCATGTCAGCCTTCCTTGAAACATGAAAAATTACTTTTTTAAATTTTTTTTAATTGCTGTGACAGCAGGAACTTAAATCAAATCTTAAATCGCCATAAAACTGTATTAGCTGTGAAAGTCCCTCCTTCCTGGGGCTGGGGGAGAGCACCATGGCAGCTGGAAGGGACCATCATGTATTGCCAAATGCATGGAGAAATGGGACCAGGGAGCCAATCTGCTCCTGGGCAGCAGCTGTGAGCCCTGCTGAGGGCAGTGGAGCATCCTGAGAGCTCCAGCCCCTGGCTCCAGGCTGGGGCTGCCTGCTGGAGCATGGTGTGGGCTGGAAAAGGCACATGGAGGAACATCAAATCAGCTCACGCACTCCTATGGAGCTCAGCTTTGTGTAGTTCTGGTTGAGAAATGGCCCTGAGGTTTGAGTTTATTTTAAGGGAAATCTCTCAAGCCGTGCTTCAGTGGAACTTGCTTTCTAAGTAATCCTAAACTGAGGGGAAGGAGGAGAAATTACTGCAAAGCCAAATTTTGGTGGGTCTTGGCTTCCCGCTGCCAAATGTGGCTGCAGTGCTGATGCCACCAGAGCAGAGTGACCTTTGTGGAGAGCAGCTGCTGCCTGTGAGCTGAGCCTGCCAGGGGAGGACAAATCTCCCCCATTCACTGCTGCAGAGAGGGAGGCAAAGCTTGCCAGGAGGCAGCACCAGCCCAGAACCTGAGGGATGCAGGTGAGGATGTACAGCATGGTGGTCACTGGGGCTTGGCATGGCCTTTGGGATGTTTGCTGTGCTTAGTTGTATCTTTCCTCCTGAAAACAGGGGGGAGAGGGCACCCCTCAGTGCTGCACACCCAGTCCAGGCTGTGCTTCCCACTCCTGGGCCTTGCCATCTCCTCTCCCCTCAATCCCAGGCTCTCCTGGGGGCTCTGGAGCAGGGCTGAGGCTAAGAATGCTTTTCTCCCTTTGTAATTTTATTTTTAGCTGCAGCCCTGAGGGTGCAGTGTCAGAGCTGCTGGTGTTTGCCTGGAGGATGACTCAGACTGAGCTGATGCCCAGGTGAGAGAGCTCCTGGATCCACTGCAGGTGTTTGTCTGTCCAGCTGCTCCTGGGCTCTTCAGCAGTGCTGGGAGCAGACAATCTCCTCCCCAGCTGTACACAGAGCCCATCCAGGTGGTGCCATGTGCTCTGCACCCCTGTGTGTCTCTGCTTCTGCACCACATGAGGAAAACCAAATTCCCTGGAGAGAGGGCAGCATGGATGCCCTGACTCACACCCAAAGCAGCTCCTGGGGTGTCCCCACCCACACCCGCATGTAGGGGGACACAGTATGGGTAAATGAAGGTGGTATAGAATGTAATCTTATCCCCTAAAGAGTTTCAGCTGCACCAATTACTAAAGATTAGGAGCAGGCCTGATGTTAACAGGCCACACCTGCAGCCAATAAGAAGAGTGGTATAAAAGAGTGGATTGGTGGGATCTGGAGTCAGATGACAATTGCAAGGACCAGGAACAGTCAGTGCTTAGAGTAGTTGCCTACATCAACGAGGTATGAGGCTCTGGCAATATGGAATCCTTGCACCATAATGATAATGGAATTCTTAATATATAAGACAATACCTGCACCCCTGGCAGCACTGCCTGGGGCTGCAGGGAGGATGTGGAGCTCTCTCTGCAGCTCCTGTGCTGTGTTTTAAAGTGAGGGGGCTGCCAAGGAGCATCCCTTTGAGGGGGGTGAGTAAGTGACTGACTGGGGTGGCAGCTGTGCTTTGCCTGAGCAGCTCCAAGGCAGAGGGGACAAACCCAAGGGCCAAGAGTCCCCCAAGGTGCTCTTTATTAGGGACCTGTGATGCTGCAGCAACTTTAAAGGCAGCCCCATCTGTGCAGGATGCCTCCTTTATATGAGAGCCCTCTTCCTCCTCCTAGGATTAAGGATGAGATGGTTGTACTCCCATTTTTGAAATGTACACCAGTAAAGTTTCACGCAGTCCTTTCCTACTGGTTGTTTTATAAAGCGGGTTGTGTCTCTCACTGCTTGGGTACCAAAACAATGCCATGGAAGCCCCCTCTGTCTCTTTGTCTGTCTGGCAAACCCTGAACTGGAAACCGAACATGTGGGTTCGGTCCAAAGTTGGGTCCCAGTAAGCTCTTGGTGTGACACACCTGATTTTCATTGCAAACCAAATGAGTGGAGACCCCAACTCTCCAATCCTAAATAAGAAGTAAGAACAAGTCATAACTTTGGAGAAATGTATATTGAATGATATTTCCTGGTGGTTTTTACCCCCTTGAAAGCAACAGATCTTAATAGAAAATGGCTTTCTTGTGGATCATACTCTTAAAGGGCAAGAATCATTCTCCCTGCCCCAAGAAAACCTGCTCTGGGTGGTTAAAACCCCTACTAGAAAGAGCTGTGAAGTCCTGCAGCTTTCAGGATAATTCATTAGCTGCACTGCTACTGCATCCTGTAGGATTTCCCCACAGGGTAAAGCTCAGGGAGCTTTGGCAGCGCACCCCAACACCCAGGCATCTACAAAAACCAAAATAATATCACTTCTTCTCCTGAAGAATTGGGATTTCACCTCCTTTTCCATTTTCTCCTCCATTTCAGAAGCAGCCTGAGGTCATGCCCAGGTGTTAATGCCTTCACACATTTGGGGTTTCTGCTCTCCTGCCACCCTCCAAGGCTGTCTAATCCCTTGATGGCAGCAGATATGTTCCTGTGACAAAGGGAGAAAATGGATGACAAAGACGAGAATGCGGATGGTAGCAGCAGGAGCTGGTCCCACTGCTGCAGACACCCCAGTGCCTCTGGTGCCAGCACAGCCCCTCTCACAGCCAGATTTGCATTCCTGGCTTATCACAGAGCCTGGGAGGGCTTTGGCAGGTGCCTGGAGATCCTGAAGACACAAATCTGGGAACTTAGTGAGAAGCAGGTGGCAGAGTTCAGTTCTTGCTCCATGGGAAGGAAAGTCCTGCTCTGATTTTCCCTCTGGCAGCCAGCACCAGGTCAGAATAATTATTTTTTTAGGCTTTTGTTCTCTGTGTGTATCTTGCCATCCCTGGAGGGCAATCCCTTGGAGGGGCTGTGCCACTGATGCTCAGAGTGGTGGGAGCCCCCAGGCTGGTATTTCTCTGTGTGGATAATATTGCTGCAGCATCTTAGGCTGGCTGGGCAGAGAGCTCTGAGAGAAAACAGTCTCTAAACAGCTTAAATGCTTCATTCTAGGGCTGCTGGACAAGCCATTGATCCCTTCCAGCTCTGTGTCCTGCTGCCTTCCCGTGCATTACCATGGATTTTCACTTTTTTTTTTTTTTTCTCTGCTGTAGGTTTTTTCAGGTTTTCCTCCTCCATCAGGCGGTGTAAGCAGCTCTTTTTCAAAATAAGCAGCAAATACCCTGATCTGCTGAAATCCTTGTACAAACTCCTGCTGATCCCCTGGCCTCCCCTGTGCTGGTGGTAAGGGACATTTTCCTGGCACAGACCTCCCATGTGAGAGCTGGCTATTTCACTTTCTCTTCAAACCTCCACTGCCTCCCGTGATTTCTATTACATGGCACTGCTCACCAAGTTTCCAACTCGTTATTTATCAGGGCTGGAGCCTGTGGGGATGACAAAAATGGGAGGTTTTTCTACAAACTTCCTCAGGCAGCCAGAGCAGGTCAGTCATTAAGGCTCTGTGCACGAGTTCATCCTGAAGTGGAGCAGAGCTTCACTCCCAATTTCCCCTCCTATCCCTCACCCTTGTTCTGCTTTCCCTTTGGGAGACCTGTTGCAGTGAATTTTTTTATTCCCCCCCTGTATCTAGCAGAGTTTGATTTGGCAACTGTCCAGCAGAGCAAGGACTTGCAATTGCTTTGTCCTTTGGTGATTTAGGTTATTGCAACTTCATGGTTTGCTGTTGGGAAAGAGATTAAGAGGAAAAAAGTCCCATCTGTGACTGAAAATGGACTTTTAGTGATAAAAAATGTCCCTGGGTTATCTCTGAGGCTGCTGCAATCTCCAGCATTCTTCTTTTCTCATTTTTTCTCACCCTTAATATTTTTTTCCCTGTTAGGGCTCCTATTTATTTCCCTGGTTCTTTGCATTTGAAGGATATTTCTTGTCCCTTTCTGCTTGGGTGTGTGCAGATGGTACTTCAGGCCATTAAATGCTGTGGTTTTTAATTTCTGCTGGAAATGGGGAGAATCCAAAGGTTTTGAGGAGCTCTGGGTCAAATGTGCGGAGAGGTGGCTGATGGAGACAGGTTGAGTTGGGACCAACAGGACCAGAAACGCTGGATATTTGAGTTGGGGACCAACAGGACCTGAGACACTAGATATTTACTGTTGGTGAGGGAGGTCAGGATCACCTTGGCAGGAAACATCACCTGGTTCTGCTGACAGGCTACCAAAGCAAGGAGGTGCCACTTATCCATAGGAGAAATGCCAACAAAATGCAGGGAAAAAATGCGGTGGTGGGGTCAGAAAAGGGAAGAGAAAGCAAAATAGCAGGGTGATGTCTATGTGAGTGTTGGCAAAATAAAAAGGCTGATGTAGACAAGGCCTTGCTCAGACTAGGGCTTAAACAGCATTACAGGGATTTGGGAGGATGAACAGGAGTTGCTGGGGAAGACAAGTGAGGAATGAAGGAAAGAAATGTACCAAGAATGGAGTGTCTTTGTCCGTAGGTTAGCAAAGGGCTGGGAACAGCAAATTAAAGAGGTGAGACTGGAGGGACAGAGCTCATGTGGGTTAAAAGGAGGAGGTGGGTGGATGTGGGTGACTCTTAAAACCCAGAGTAGCTCCAGCTTGGTGGCAAATGGCATCTTAAACTCCCTTGTGAGTGACAGAGCAGGACAGAGCTGTTCAGCTCCCTGGGAGTGTTAGGGCAACATCTTCTCTCCAAGGAGGATGGCTGGAAAAGCTGCTATTCTGAGCTCGATTTGGAATAATAGAGCAGAGCTGGCTGAAAGGAGTGGAAGGTGATTTGGGGAAATAAGTCACGAAACAGTGGAGCCAAGAATGCCGTGAGAAAAGGAGTGAAAACAGCAGAGTAAGGATAATGGGCTGCAAAAATCTCTGAGAATCAGGCAGCAGCCCCTGGGAAAGTAATCCAAGGGCTTCAGGAGCACAGGGAAGTTGGCAATTGCTTAAAGTGGCTGTGTGAGGGGCACCACAACAACCCATCCCGAGGAACAAGGGGAAGAGTCTGCAGGGACCTCAGACACAGAGAAAAGAGGCCCTGATGCCAGAGGCCTGGCAATGGGACCACAGAGCAATGGCTGAGCAGCTAAAAATGGGAGATGGGAAGGTGCACAACAACCTCCAGTGAGCTGTCCATGTTAAGGCTGGGCAAAACCCTTTTGGAAATGCACAGGAAGGAGCAGAGCTGAGGAAAGCCCCAGAGTGTTGCTCAAATGAAGGGATTCATTGTAGACTTTGCTTCAGCCCTCCCCTGCACCCAGCTAATTAGGACAGGATGATTACATGGGGCAGGAGTCCAGTCTGAATAGAAGAGAGCAGACCTGTCAGGGTATTTAGAGCAGCCAGGTGTGCTGGGGTTAGCAGGCCCTGCTGAACTCCCCTTGGGTGCACTTCCACAGCTAATCCAGCCTGGAAGTGTTCAGGGTTTTTCCAATGCTGCAGGGCAGGCTGGGGCCTGCAGTGGGGCAGCTTCAGGAGTTAAGGGCTCCAAAATGGAGCAGTGCAGGAAGATGTTATTAAGCAATGAATGTGTAAGAACCTGGAGGATAATGAGGTTAGAAAGTGACACCTGGCATGGGTTTGTCAAGGGCGAGTGAAGTGAAATGAATTTGTAATTTTCTCCTCTGGCAGGAGCAGCAGGCTCATGGAAGGGGAATGGTGCTGGATGGTTGGGATGGGGCTGGGCTGGTGGAGAGTGGCAAGCAGCCTTGGGAGGGCGACCTGCCCTGCAGGGGTGGCTGGGGACCTCGAGCTGAGCTTTAGGGGGAGCTGAAGAGCTGTGTCCTCACACAAGGTATAAAACAGCCACCTCGCTGCATTAAATCACCAACTGCTTTCTGCATTGTCCCCTATGGCAGGGGGTGCCTGTGCTGCTGCTGCAGGATGATGTGCTCGCTTTTGTGCCTTTCCCAATTCTTGCCTATGGTCACCAGGTGGTCCCCATCACCCTCAGCTCTGCTGCAGTGGCTCTTCATCCCTGTCCTTGTGGGGGGCTGCCCTTACTGGGGACATGACGCCACCAGCAGCTGCTTCTCCCCATCCTATCCCATCCCCACCCCATCCCATCCCAGCCTCCTCGCTTCAAGACTCTGAAGGGCAGCCCGGCCCTTAAGCAAACACTGCAGGACTTGCCCAGGTGATTTGTCACAGTGCCTTTTATTCTCTCCTCTGCTTTGTAGCCCTTGCTGCAGCTCAGCCTCCCTCCTACCCAGGATCTGCTCCTACATTTGCCTCTCCAGGGACAGTGGTCCTGCTGCGCTCCTGGCATGCCTACATTTGTCTCCAGGATTGACCCTTCAGTTATTATTAGCCTCATGGTCACCTCCAGCACAGCCTGTCAGGATGAATCAGAAATAGAATCTTCTCTGCACCACAGTCCCGGTTAAACCGACCATCCCCTTCTACCTGCTGCAGTCATCGCCTCATTATAACTCCATTACCTTTAACAACAACCCCATTACCATCCATTATCTTTCTTATCATCTCCTTTACAAGGCTGTTATTTGCACCTCCTCCTTTACAGCCATCCCCTCTTCAATTACGATTCCATTACCTTTATTACCACCCCATTACAGTCATAATTATTCCCATTACAATTTTGAGAACTGCGCCTCCATCCAGGCTGGTCGGTGTCTCCATCAGCCCCATCTCCAGCTTCTCCTGCTCCAAGCTCCTCATTGCTTCCCTCCACCTTCCTCGCATTCCTAACCATCCCCATGCCAATGGTTATATTCTAATTATTTTTCATTATGGTTTTATAGCCTTTTGCTGTTATTGCTTCCTCCATCAGCCGTTCTCATCTCCCCGAAGTATCATAGCTGCAGTGGGGGCTGGGGGGTAGCTGAGGCTCAGGTCAGTGATGTTATAACTGATCGGCACCAGCCCTGAGCAGGTAATTACACCCATCCCTGTGCTCTGCAATTCCAGCGCCTCATCTCCATTGCAGCCCTAATTGCTGATGTTATCTCTCTGTTATCCTTCTGCTCATCTCTGGTGCATGAGATGAGGAATGGGGCACGACCACCTCCTGCAGTCAGTGGTGCCCCTCCACCTTGTGAAAAATAGTGGATTTGTCTTTACAAACAAGCTATGGGTCTACTGGGAGAGAAAACCAGCACTGGGAGATAAAAGAAACAGTGGGAAGGATTCCACTGATTAATGAACGGAAAAAGATATTTGCTTTTACAAATAAACTTTAGGTTTGCTGATAAATTAAATTAGACATTGAAAGATGAAAGAAACAATGGAGAAGAAACTCCCCTAAATTCCATAAGAATTAAAAATTAAAAGGGAGGGTTGTACATTAGAGGGAAATCTTTGGTATCAGACGTAGCAGGGAGTCTGTGCCTCTCAAGTACCTCAGCCAATGGGGAAAGAGAGAAGGGAAATGCAGCTGGGAAATTGGGATAAAAGGAGGCTGCATCCTCCAAAAATTTGAGAAATCCCAGGAGAATGCCCCATGGCCTCTCCCTTTATTCCAATAAAGCCAGAAAGGACTCCTCTGTCTCCTTTCTGGACATAAACCTCTGGTGTTTGTGGGTTAATCTTCCTAACAACCTCCTGCCTGGGCAGAGGAGCATCCCTGACCCTGCCTCATTTTCCATCCCTGGTTCAGGACAATGGCTCTAGGGACCTTTTACCCTTTACAATTAAAAGAATATCTGTGTGCCATTAGCAAAAGTGGTTTTGTCACAAGGATTCATAAATTCTCATGGTGCACTGTGACCGTGTTCACAGGGGTCCAAGGATGAAGGAAGAGATGAGGTTCTGACTCCATGTTTCAGAAGGTTTGATTTATTATTTTATTATTTATATTATATTAAAACTATACTAAAAGAATAGGAGAAAGGATTTCATCAGGTGGCTAGCTAAAAATAGAAAAAAAAAGAATGAATAACAAAGGTTTGTGTCTGGGACAGAGAGTCCAAGCCAGCTGACTGTGATTGGCCATTAATTAGAAACAAACTAATATGGGCCAATCACAGATGCACCTGTTGCATTCCACAGCAGCAGATAATCAATGTTTACATTTTGTTCCTGAGGCATCTCAGCTTCTCAGGAGGAAAAATCCTAAGGAAAGGATTTTTCATAAACGATGTCTGTGACGCACCACAAAGCATCACGTCCCAGAGAGGCTGTGGAGTCTCTGTCGAAACTCAAAAGCCATTGGGACACATCATGAGTGATGTGCTGGAGCAGGGAGCTGGACTGGATGACCCCAGTGGTCCTTTGTAACCTGAGCTGTTCTGTGATGCCCGTGGTGCTGCTGTCACTGTAGTTTCAGCTGTGTGCCAGCCCCAAGAGCTGCCAGACCTGCCTCTGCTCCATTCCTGCCTCCTTAATTTTCCAGAAGCAGCTCTGAGGGCACAGGAGCAGCCCTTGGAAGCTTTTCCATCAGCACTAAGAGGGGAGAAAAGGCTCCTTGAGTGGCCTAGAGTGGATTGGACCCTTTAGGGTGCCACAGAGGAGCTGGCTACCGTGCCATACCCTGATCCAGCAGAGCACAAGAGCCCTGAGAGCAGCTCCAGTGCCCCTGCTCCTTGAGGGGACACTGAGAGACTGGAGAGGTTACAGAGAGAGTCAGGACTCTGCTCAAGGATGGGGAAACCGCCAGCTTTGGAGAGCTCAGGCTGCTTAGTTCATCACCAAGATTGAGAGCTGGCTTCATGGCTTCCTATAAGAACTGTCAAGGCAGGGAAGCGCTAAAGAAGGTACTAAAAAGCTCTTTACAGCACAGGAGCAATGCTGGGACCTGAGGCAGGGAGATTGGGGTGAGTGATGCAGGCTGTGGGTGTGAGTGAGAGCGATGGGCATCCCCAGGGCTCCTGGAGGTGTGTGCGATATTCCAGGAGGTGGGAGCGATATTCCAGAGGTGGGAGGGATATTCCTGGCATCCCTGACCCCTGCAGGCAGGTAATTAACAGCGCTGCTGTAAGAGGGGATGGAGCTGGTGTCCAACGCCCCTGGGTTGTTTCCCACAATCGATAAGCTCCATAAATAATGCATCCCTCGGGGAGGAACAGCTACCTTGCGCTTATCAGATTTTGTACTTGTTTGGCTTAGCAACGCTAAGAGGGAACAGGGCTGGGAGGGAAAACTGAGGCTATAAATGAATCCAGGGCAGTGTGGGAGCAGGCACAGGCAGGGAGGCCAGGCTGGGTCACCCCCGTGCTGTGCAGATCCCCACAGACACCTCTGGGGAGCTCTGCAAGGGGAGAGATGCTCCAATGAAGGCACAGCGAGATGCTGTGAAAAATGCGGATTTTATGATTGGCTTTTTGCAAATATTCAAATGAATATTATATGTGTTGTGTTAGAAAGTGATGCTGTATTAATTCTCTTAAGTAGTGTGTTAAATATAGTTTTAGGTTATAAAAAAGGTTAAAATAGTTTTAGGTTATAAAAAATGTTAAATAAACTATGCTATGTAGGATACTTTTTTTAAAAAAAGGACTGGCAGCGGGATAGCAGCCACAGGACTCCTAAATTTTTCAGAGAAAGAGAATTTATTGCTCCATTATCAGAAGAAACGAACTTCTTCCCGCCTCAAAGGCGCTGTTAGAATTCAGAGGAGGAAGTTGACACTGACCAGACAGAATCCTGTGTTTGAATGGAATTTATGCATCATGTATGAGGTGTATGAATATGCAACAGGCTGTTGCTTTTAAGGGTTAATCCTCTGTTAACGTGGGTCCTTTTTCGGGCTTATTTTGCCCAGAAAAAGGTACCCGGACTGTCCTTAACTCTTTGTTCCTATTGTCTCATATTGTCTTAATCCTAATTGTCCAAATTACTATTACTCTAATTGTATTACAGTTTTTATAACCATTTTATTACTATTAAACTTGTAAAATCTTCACACTGCTATGCAGAGGCAGCTAGCAGATCCCAGAACCACACTGTGCCCTCCCCTGCAAAATCTGGGGGAAATTTCCCTAATTCTGGCTTGGTTAAAGGCACCCACAGAAAGGGAGATGAAGCCCTTAGCATCACTTCCCTGTTATGTTTTTGCTTCACTCCCCTAACAGAGCTGAGCTTGCTGCAAACCACGGGCAGTGCCCTCCGGGAGGGATGTGGGGCACCTTTGCCCTGCCATTCCCACAGGGATTTGGGAAGAGCATTTAAACACCCAGCCATGGCCTCTCCACACCTTGGGAATAGCCTGGGAAAGGCTGAACACAACCCAGGACAGCAGGAAATGTGAGCTCTCCTGGGATCAAGGGAAAACATTGGACTGAAAAATTGGGAAGCAGCATGAGGATGGGGACTGGTTCTTCTGGCTTGTGGGTTTAATCCATACTCACAGTTTTCCTCTCAAAAAGCATAGGCTGGGATTTTCTGAGAGAGCAGGTGGAGGACCTGCTCCTCTATCCTGACCTGCCACCTGCACTTTGGGTTTGTACCAAATAAAAGGAGCGAGGAGCTGGCAGGAAGCAGAGAGCATGGTGGAAAACAACTCTGGGATTAAAACAACACCCTCAGTCAGCCCTGGCTAGCAGGTTTGTGCTGCACAGCTGCAGCCAGAACATCTGGGAGGCTTTACAAACGAAAAGAAAACACAGGTTTGCTAGCTGTAAAACACAGCTCTGATGGGCAGCAGAGCACAGAGGCTCTCACCAGCTTCAATGAGACGGAAACTTGTGGTGAGCTCAGTAAATAATTCTGGGGTTGGGGTGAGGCAGCACCATCTTCCACAGAGCTGATCCTGAATCCACACTCCCTGAGAGCAGGCTGCCCACAATCCATCACCTCCTGGCTGGGGGCAGGAAAGCTTCTCCCACCCATCCTCTGCAAGGGGACGCAGCGAGGAGCAGGAACATCACAAACTGCTGGGCTGAGCAGGGAGAGCCCCTGGGAGCCCTTAACTGCAGCTCAATTACAGCAGTGCTACAGCAGCTGAGGGATAATTCAGTGTCTCCACACTGAGCTTTGCTCCTTGCAATGAGACAAAAACCCCCACGCAGGTGCTGCCCGTGCTGGGGACATCTCTGACATCTCTGACGTGCCAGGAGCTGCTGCTGCTCTTTCCTTTAAAGCACCAGCCCCAGGGGCTTTGCTGACAAGTGGTTTTCTGCATGTGCCTGGCCTGAGAATGCCCATGTACAGCTCTGACTGCAGGAATAAATTAATATTTGCTCAGCAGCTACGTAAGGGGCTGGGTTTGCTCCCTTCTGCTCCCACTGCTCCCCACTGCCTGGGAAGCTTTGCTCTGCAGCCTGCTCAGCTCCATGGTTTAAATTTCACCTTTTTTGGGGCTAGCACCACCTTCTGATCTAATCTGTACTCCAACCTCCAACCCTAGTGTGCCCCATTAGGGACTGAGCCCTGCTGCTGCACTGGGAGCAGGATTGCACTGCAGGGACTGAGAGGAGCCAGCCCATCCCCATCAGGGCATCCCTCCATCACCATCCCTCACAAAAATCCCTTGCTGATGTGGCTGAGGCTTGTTAAAGCTTTCCAGCCCCCATCAAGGCTGCTCTGGGAGCTGGAGCCCAGATGGTCTGAACAGATTACTGCAGCCTCCTGGGCTATCCATCCCAGGCACTTTGGCAGGCCTGAATTTCCTCCAAATGACAAAATGACAAAAATAAATAAAATCTCTCAACATTAAATACCGGGAAGCCCGTGAAAAAAAGCTGTGTACACAATGAAAACAAATATATGGTTAAATAACCTCTCTAACAGTATTTCTATAAAATGCCTCTCTAAATAATGGCAAGTGAAAGGCTTGCTCTGTCCTGATTAACCTCAGCTGGGGAAGATTGTCTGTATCAAATCACTGCTGCCAGCCGATTAAAAATGAATTAAACTGAATGGAAAACAAGTCCCAAAACACCCCCTCTACCCTCCCAATTCAGGGGCAAAATAAAAATAGCAATAAACCCCAAAGACGCCAGAGCAAGAACAGCAGAAATCACCCCAGGGTGAAGCAGGTGACAGGAACTTGGGGTGGGATGGGATGGAATGAAATAGGATGAAATGGGATGAAATGGAATGAAATAGGATGAAATAGGAAGCCTGGCCATGCTCACTCCATGGAGAGGTTGCAGGACCAGGTGTAAGGGTCCTAAGAGATAAAGGGGATGCTGATACAGATTAATTAAAAAAACCTAAGTGAGCCATCCAGTGCTTTGCCTCTTGAACAGAGCCCTTTTAAAATTTTAAAATAAAAATAAAAGATGAATAAAAAATAAAATATTGGAGTCAGATAAAATGACTTTTTAACATTTCTCTCTTTATTTTTAGCAAGCTCAGCAGAGCCTTGGCGTCAGTGGATCCGAAGGAAAACCCCAAGTCCCAAACCTCAAGTGTCAGCCAGATAAAACCATCCCAACAAGAGCTTGCTCCAGGACTGAGAGCCAACAGGAGATGATTTTTCATGCAGCAAAATCCCATGCCAGTCTGCTTCCAAGGCAAACATCCCAGCAGTATCACTGGAGAGCACTGAGAGGGAAGCAGAGAGCAAACCCAGTGTTTGGTGCCCCCTCTTTCCCTATTTTCCCCAGGAAAAGACTCAGAATAACAGAAAATCCTCAAATGTTTCCTGTCCTATTTATTTTTTTGGTTGTTCCCATTTTCTCAAATATTTTCTCAATAACTGCATAGGAATTGTTGGGTCTATGGTGCTCCAAGGTCCTCCCTGCCTCGGGATGGACAAGAGGCATCCTAGGCTGGAGAAACGAAGGAGAAAGGTCCCAGAATTCTGGGGATGAAAGAGGGTACATCTTTCACTGAAGGTGTGCTAGTGACACTGCTGCAATGTCCCTGTGTCCCCTGCATGAGCTGGACACAGTTTCAGGTCTCAGGGCAGGACTGGTTCACATCACCAACTCTTCTTGGACATCAGCATCTTGTGAGGGACAGTCCAGTTGCCACCCCTAGGAGGAGTGTCTCACACTGATTATTTCATTCTTTGCCTTTCACTGTGTGCCTCTGATACAATAAAGAAGAATAATTGACAGCCAGTGGGACCTGCCATGCTGACACTTTAATGACAGCCTATTTTGAGACACCAGAACTGCAACTCAGTGCTTCTAGAAGTTGTAAAAACTGTTGTAAAAAACTACTTTTTGTCCAAGAGGTTGTAAAAAGTTGTCTCCAGTGATGAGGGGAGCATGAATGCTGCCAGGTCCTTGGGGCAGGGGTGTCCCTGCAGGGTCCTGAACAAGGGGATTGTCCCTGATCCCCACCAGCATCTGACCCTATGGGACACCTGATGGGTGTGGGGGAGAGCAAAGAATCACCAAGGTGGGGTTTTTCCCACCTCAGACTTGCTGTAAAAAATGCATTTAATCCCCTAGCCAGTGGCAGGGAGAGAGGGGAGTTATCCAAGAGCAGAGCTGGGCATGGAGCCGCTGTGGCAGGGGTGATCTGCTCCTCCAGGAGATGCCAAAATGTCTCTATGCCTGAGGGAGATTTTCTGCTTTTTTGTTCTGCCTCTCTCCAGCTTTCCAACACCAAGACATCCCTGCATTTTCTCCATTCTAAAACCAGCAGAACCCCCATTATGGGTGTTAACAGGAGCAGCATGCATGCAGACACATTTTGGAGCATCTTTTCAGGGTGCCAGGTGATGCCATCAGCAGTGCAGCCTGCCAGGGGCCCATTAAGGGAGGAATGAGCACCAAAGGAGCTTCTTGCTCTGTTTCAAACAGCTCCTGCCACTCAGGGCACAGAATTCATGTCTGAGCAGATAGCTGGGAAAGCAGGAGGCCAAATAAATCTTGGTGGGCAAACTGAGCTGCATTTGGGACATGCTGGGGTTTGGATGTGTTTCTGTGCCCTCCAGAGATGCCAAGTGGGCCAACACCATGGGCACCACACTCCCTGGCCTTCAGCTCCTGCTGGTGCTCTCATTCTGCTGCTCATTTATCCCCCTGGCTTTCCTTTTGACTCCTGCACCCCTTGCACATTTACCCAGCCCTCCAGGCACCCCCTGCTTTATCCATTGTCTCTCCTGCCCAGCCTCTGCCCTGTGCTCCTGGTTAGATCCTTACCTATCTATATCCTTAACCTCTGCCTCCCTTTCCTGTCTCTTTGCCCACTCATCAGTCTTGCTTATGGCCTCCATCAGGCACTACCTTGGAGCCACTGCTGCCTCACCTCTGTGCCCTCTCTCCATCTCCCCACACAGCAAGATGAGCTGGAAAGCAAGATGATGAAGCAGCACCAGGTGCAGGAGCTCAGCATCCCCCACTGTGGGTGCATCCCCTCCCTGATGCACTTTTTGCCTGATTTTTGGGGTTAGACTTTGCTCTGTGCACAGATATCAAGAAACTGCAACTGACAGACACTCAAGCTCCTGCATCCTTACCCCTGGGGATGCTCCACCCTGCAGAGGACACTGGGTTTGGGGACAAACTCACATTTCAGAGATGTCCTGGGGCTGGCAGCTTTCCCCAGCTGCAATTCCAGCCTGGAGGATCATCAGCTCCCATTCCCACTGTCCCATTGCTGCACCACAGCTCCCTGCCCTCCCTATTCCCACTCCCCCACTCAAAGCTGCCTCACAGAGTCCAGGCTGTAATTTCTGTGCCTGCTCTCCCTCCCCAAGTGGTGGGAATTTTCCTCTTGCTGATTCACACCTCTGGCACGTCACATTTGATTTTTTTTTAGCGCTGACGCTGGCTGTGCTCACCCCAGGGAAAGGCTGAAACCCCAAAGTGCTGCTGCTGCTGCTCTGGGGACTGGCCCTCTGCCAGCCACGTGCTGCCAACTCAGCCAAAAAAACCTGCATCTGTGCTCAGCAAACCCAAACCTCTCCCACTGTTGGGGTCAAATAAGGGAAATTCCAGGGGTTCATTTTCTCCCTGCCTCCCTAATCCCAACCCTGGGCTCCCAACTGGCCCTTATGCTGAGTATAGCAAACCTCAGCCTCAATAAAACCAATTTTTTAGTATAAAAATGCTCTGGCTCTTCCCTCTGGACCAGCAGAGTGGCACACAAGGTGGAAAGCCCCATGGCCATCTACATCCCCACCTACATCCCTGGTGGGATGCAGCATTTGTAGCCCTGGGAAGGTTTTTGGAAAGGGGAGCATCCTGAACCTCCCACAGGCCCCTTTTGGGGGTTCAGCAGCTGGGTTGGGCTTGCACCTCTGCTAACTCCTCCTGGAAATTGTAATTGTGGGAATTCCACCCTTCCCTCTGTTTCTTCTCACCTGCCTCCACATCCCACATCTTACAGAGGGATCTCCACCACCAGGAGCAGCACCTCATGGCATGACAAGCACTTCCAAAGGACTTCTCGATTAATTTTCTGTGCTGAGAGCTGTCTTTTACTTCTTGCTGCTAAAAAGGCTCAGGCAGCATCCTCCTGCCCAAACAAACCCCAATTTCAGTATCCCTGCCCCATCTGCTGGCTTTGCCTGGGATGGGAAAACCCCACTGAGCCTTTTTGGGGCCACCACAGCTCTGTGTCCCTGTGGCCAGCCCAGGGTGTCACAGACATGTTTTATGGAAAATCCTTTTGCCAAGATCTTTCCTCCTGAGAAGCTGGGAGGCCTCCGGATCAAAATGCAAACAATGGTTATCTGCTGCTGTGGAATGCAACAGGTGCATCTGTGATTGGTCTTGTGTGGTTGTTTCTAATTAATGGCCAATCACAGCCAGCTGGCTCAGGCTCTCTAGTCAGTCACAAGATTTTATTATCATTCTTTTCTATTCCTTTCTTTGCGAGCCTTCTGATGAAATCCTTTCTTCTATTCTTTTAGTAAGGTTTTAGTATATCATTTTCTTTATTATAATCATTTAATATAATATATATTACATATATTATATATAATATAAAAATCACATATATAATATATTATATATACTATATAATATATATAATATATAATATATAATATATAATATATAGAATATATTATATAATATATATTACATATTATATATTGTGTATTGGATATTGTATATTCTATATTATATATAGAATAGATTATCTATAAAATATATATAATATAAATTTTCTTCATTTAATATAATATGTTATATATATTATATATAATATGTATTATATATAATATATATACTACATGATATATTATATAGAATATGTATTATATAAAAATATAATATATATATAATATACATTTTCTTCATTTAATATAATATATATCATAAGATAATAAATCAGCCTTCTGAAACATGGAGTCAGGATGCTCATCCCTACCCTTGTTGGGGTTGGCCGCAAATCCCACATTTGGTGACCCCAAGTGAGGAACATTCCCACACCAGGGGACATCTCCTCTCACTCCCATCGTCCTGAGGATGCCAGGGGACAATTCTGGAGCCACAAGCCCCAGAGTCACTCACTCAGGGTGGCTTTAGCTGTGGCTGAAGCTGTGCTGTGGTGCCAATCACAGGGAAATGGGGATGTTGGCATTCAGCTGCAGCACTGTCATTAGGGGCAATCACAATGTCCCTAGCAGGGATGAGGCTGTGGGGTGCAGGGAGGAAGGCCGGGGAATGGAAATACAGGAATTAACGGGTGATTGTCGAGTAAGGAGCAGTAATGCTGCTGCCTGTGACATCGTGGGACACTTTCCATATCAAATACACCACAAATACATCATGAATGGATGAATCTGCCTCGTTTTTCCCCCTCCATCTTTGCATTAAATAGTTTATTTTCAAGTGACCACGAGGAAAAAGGGAAAGGAGAAGAAAGGATGCAGGTTCCTGTGGGTGATGGAGGGGAAGGCTGGCACCCAGGAGTTTGCAGTGCCACTGCCATGCTGGACCTGGGGCTGGGACAGAACAGCTCCAAGGGGGAGCTTTCCCCTCTGCAAAGCCCTGCAGGAGATGCAGCACGGAAAGAAGCTCCCTTTTCCTGCTCATATTATTGGGGTGTCACCCTCAGTGTGGAGCCCAAGCCAGTAATTAGCTGCACTCTCTCATCTGGAGTACTTTCATCAGGCCCAAGTGAGGAATCTACAGCTGTCTGCAGGATTCAGGAGGAAATACCCCCAAAAACCTGATTTTTCTCACCTCAGTTTAATTTTTAGCCTAATGAGGCTGATTGGTGGCCCCTCCTGAGTGACAGGTTAGAGTCCAGAGCATCCCAAACCATCCCAAACCATCCCAGCCTGGGATGCAGGCTCATCCCTGGGTCTGGGCACAGCCACGTCAGCAGCTTAGTGGGATTGGAGAGAGGATTAGACACCAAAGGGGATAACAAGAGAGGATAAAAGATTAGTGGGGATAAAGGACCCTGGCACATGGGGATGAGAGGCAAATTCTAATTGCCTGGGGTTGGGGAGGCAGGTTCCCTCTGGGACTGTGATTTATGGCTGTGGGCCCAGGTACACAGAGCAACTGATGTGGCTGCAGCCAGTGCCTTTCCCTAAAAATAAACCTGAGACTTTTCCCCAGTTTGGGTAGAGAGTGCGCACATTCATGGGCAGAAAGGACTTGAAAGGGAAAATAATTTTGAAGAAAGCATCCCCAGCTTGGGGTCAATTTGTACTCCAGAGATTTAAGTATGTTGGAGCCCTGTTTAATGTGAGCCCAGTACTGGCACTGAACAGGTAAATGATGAAGCCTGCTGCTTTCTGTGCTGTGGCATCCCCAAATACACTTATTTTAGGGGGAAGGGAGCCCATGCTGGGCTGAAGCTCAGCAGCTCCTCTGGGGCAGCTCCGCAGGGCCCCTGGCAGAAGCAGGAGCAGAGGGATGTGCTGCCTGCCCCAGCTCCCTGCACCCCCAGGAGCCAGCCTGGGCTCCCTGCTGCCTTTTTTTTGTTTTTTCTTCTCTTGTTGGCCTGGGGAAACACCTCAGGATTGGTCACAGGTGATGTGCAGTCCATACCCTGGATCCCACATTGGGATGATGCAGGGCTGTCCCAGGGGCTGGGAGTGCCAAAATCCAACCAGAGCCCTGCCTGCCCCTGGGGCTGTGGGACCCAAACTCCTGCAGACTTGGGAACTAAAGCTGCCAATGCCAACCTGTCACAGACATCTTTTATGGAAAATCCTTCCCTCAGGATTTTTCCTCCTGAGAAGCTGGGAGGCCTCAGGAACAAAATGTAAACAATGATTATCTGCTGCTGTGAAATGCAACAGGTGCATCTGTGATTGGTCTCATGTTGGTTGTTTCTAATTAATGGCCAATCACAGTCAGCTGGCTCAGACAAAGAGCTGAGCCACAAGCCTTTGTTATCACTCTTTGCTGTTCTATTCTTAGCTAGCCTTCTGAAGAAACCTTTTCTTCTACTCTTTTAGTATAGTTTTAATGTAATATATATCATAAAATAATAAATCAAACACGGAGTCTCCTTGTCTCTTCCCTCAACCTGAGAGTGCCATGAACACGGTCACACCCACCCACCCATGCCAGGCAGTGATTTATCAAGAAGCCCCCAGGGCCAGGCTGATGTGGGCTGTGTGTGGAGTGATGGGGTGCCAGCACTGCCTGTGTGTGCTTTGGGGGTCCCTCTGTCCTGCTGGGGTGTGGGTGGGATCCTTTCCCACCATGGGGGTACCTGGGGGTCCCCTCAGGGCTGGATGGCCTCAAACCAGCACTGTGGGGTGAGGAGGGCAGGGAGCTCTGCAGCCTGGCCTGAGTGCACTCAGCATCACCCTGTGCCAAACCCTGCTGGTGTGGGAGAAGAGCACATCCCTGGGGCAGGGCCAGGCTTGCAAATGCAGGGATCCTCACCCATGGGCTGCTGATTTCCCCCTGAAATGCCCTCACACCCAGGCAGGCTGCACAGGAGGGAGCTGGGCAGCGGTGAGCAGCACCCAGATGTGCGGGATGCAGGGACAACATTCCATCCCTCCTGCAGCTGCTGCACAGCCAGCACAATGCTTCATTCTTCTGGGGCACCAGCAGCTCCATCTCTGCTCTGCTCTGCCCGGCCCTGGGCAGGGAGGAGCGCTGCTGTCCCAGCTCTGTGGGGACATGCCCCTTCCCCAGCTCCCACATGGTGCTCCTGGTGCTGCTGGGGCAGTGTCCCCACCAGTGCTGTTATAAATCTGCTTTTCCCAGCTGGGTATTGCTCTGCCCTCATGGGATTCCTCAGGAATTTTCACCCCAGTTTAATTTTAACCCCCAGGAGGGTTTCTCCTGCACTTACACTGGGATGGAGTGAAAGGCAGCTCTGCTCCTGCCCAGGAGGATACAAGGGCTGAGGCTGGGATATGATGAGTGAGAGATTGCCTGGGATTTAACAGGCTTTTTAAAGAGCAGATGTAAACCCCAGCCCTCGCTCTTTAGAGTCATTATATGTCCCCTGGTTCATTCTGCAAAGGGTAGGCACATTAACCTGCTGGCCTGGCTGCCCTCTGTTAACCACATCCTCATCACACCAACTCCCCTGACATTTGAAACTGCTCTTTTTTTCCAAGCCCACTGCCTGCTCTCATTGCCAACCCAACATTTTGAGGCTGGGCATTTGCCTCTTGTCATTCCTGAGGATCTTACAGCATAAATCAAACTATGGAGGAAGAAGAAATAATCTACCAAAGCATCAGGAATAACACCACCTCCATCACAAAAAGATTAATTTTTGCTTGAATTAATACACTGAAAGCTGCAGGGAGAAGCCCTCCCCTGGCAGTGAGGGGCAGGGCAGAGCATCACCCCTGCCAGGGCTCACAGTGCCTGTTCCAGCTCCCATTTCTATGGAAACCTGCCCCCATCACTCCTTCTCCTGCTAATTTAAGGAAATCAACCTTGTGCTCTCTGAGGAGTTGCCTGGATGGATCCATGGCACTGGGCAGGCAGTGATGTCCCCCTGCCCACCAGCCCCTGACAGGGCCCTGCAGAGCTCAGGGTGGGTGCCCATCCCATTCCTGCTCTCCTGAGCAGGGAAAGGCAGGGCTGCTCCTTATCTCAACCCTTCTCATCTGCTCTGGGTCCTTCCCATGACTGCCTCTCCTCTCCCAATCCTCCTTATCTGCTCTCCCCCCATCCATCCCTCTGCCCAGCTTTGTTTGCATCAGTGAAACACTTGTCCAGGTCAAATGATAAACACAATTCCATTGATTGCTGGGAAGAAAAAGCCCTCCAGAGCAGAGCAGCAGATTCCTTGCTCTGGAAATCAATAACCCCCAAACCCCTCCACCCCCTCAGAGGGGAGGCAGGGCTGCATGGAGGATGTGACACCTGAGAGTGATGTAAATGAGGACATGAGGAGCCTGCAAACCCCCCTGGCCTGTCCCAGGCTGCTCCCATGGAGGACAAACCCTCCCAGCTGCTCCCCAGGGCAGAGCCCCAGCCCATCAGCCCCATCAGCCCCTGCATCCCGCTCCTCCTGCCTGAGGCTGGGCAAACATCCCCATTTCAGGCTGGAAATCAGGGATGCAGGGGAGGGACAGCAGTGAGGAGCAGCCTGCTGGGCTGCTGGAGGGCCCCAGGCTGTCACTGCACTGCCCAAGGGGAGCTCCTGTGCCTCTGAGTGATTCCGCTCTAAAGCCACAATCGATGCAGAGGAATTTAAAGGGATTAGATGTTTTGCCACTGCTGCAAATGTGGTGCTCCCCACGGTGGTCTCCTCCACCAGGACTTCAGGAATGAGGTGTGTGACCCCCTGGGTACCTACAGGATTCACTCGAGAGGCTTTTTTTAGACCCAAAATGCTGAACAGCACAGAATTTACTGTGCAAAAAGATGCTGTGCCCACCTGTCCAGTCAGTGCTTCATCTCCTCTGTGACAGAACACATAAAGGAGGCCAGTGAGCCTCACCATTTAGTGCAGGGAGAAAACAAATTCAATTAAAATAATAAATAATGAATGAGACATCATTAACAGAGACATAAAAAATTATAAATAATAATCTGGGCTGGGAAGAAACAAGCCCAAGTGCTCCTTCGGGCCCACATAAACCAGCAGAGCCCTGACCCCAGGGAAGCAGCAAAGCAGGTGTGGTGGAGCATAAGGAGCTGTAATGAATTCAGAGCTTCCACCAGGCTTTAATAAAGTCCTTCTGCAGAGGCTATTAAGGGAACTGAGATGAGAGGTGAAAGTTTGTTATGGATTAGGAGCTGTCTGAGAGACAAAGATGAAAGAGCTGAGCAGTGATGGAGACACAGGATGAGCTGGGGAGCCTGGGACACCCCTGCCCGGAGAGAGGGGTCTGGGCTGTGCTGGGGCTGCAGGGGATGAGCTGTGCCCATTCTCAGGAGCTGGGCTGGCTCTACAGCAGCAGCTGAAGCTCATTCACTGCCAGCATGGTGTTCATTCAAAGGAGCCCTGCCCCGGCTGCTGGGGATGCTGATGCCAGCTCCCCACAAAGCATCAGCCTGCAGGGCTCAGCAGGGCAGCCCAAATCCCGCAAAGGGCTGGGCTCACCCAGCTCAGCCCCAGTGCTGCTGCCAGGGCTCTGGAGCACAGCTCCAGCAGCGATTCACACCCAGCTCCAGCGTGATTTCCATCTCTGGGGGTCGGGGCTGCGTGGGGACAGCTCTGCCTCTCCTGGGGTGCCAGCTTTGTGTCGATGCCTACTGAGAGGGCTGGGATGACCTTTCCCAAGGGCAAAACGAGCCTGTGGGGTACCCAGAAGCTGAGGGTGGGGTTACATCCCCAGTCCCCCCCAATCTCCTCCAGCCCCAGAGTGGGAGCTGCAGCCACCCAGTGCCTCCAAACCCTGCCCTGCTGGATGGATTTCTGAAATTGGATTGTGACAAACATTTAATACCTAATAGAGCTCACACCAGCACAGTTAATTAAGAAGGTGACTAATCCAATTCACTCGTGGGAGAGCAGAGTGAGAGAGGGAGGAAGAGAGGGAGCCTGCGTTAGTGAGGGGAGGGAGCAGAAAAAAATCACTTCAGCTTCCAGCACCTGTCCTTTCATTTTGTGTGTACACACACCATGAAGAAGGACTTTCCTTCCCTGTTGCCAACTCTGGAGCTGCTGAGCAGGAGCTGAGCTGGCCCAGGCTCTGTGTGAGCTTCACTGGGGTGCCAGGCCAGCTGAGGGTCGGGATATTGGAGCTGGAGCCCCCTTGGCCACGGAAATGCCCTCAGTTTTATTTTAAAACACCCTCCAGGGGCTGCCGAGGCACAGACACGGCAGAGCATCCCCTGCTCCACACGGGACCGGTCCCAGGCACGTCAGGCTGGCAGAGCCAGCTGTGGCAACATCTGTATGCCACTCACAGCCCGTGCCCCCGGAGTTGATAAATAAAACAAGTGGAGTTATTTTGGCCGCGGGGACAGGGCTGTCTCCCGGAGCACAGAGCGGCCCTTTCTCCGTCTCTCAGTGCCGCCCGAGTTCATTGTCACTCCCCAGTGGAGAACAGGACGCGATTGAGCCGGGGTGCCCATCTGGAGAGCCGGAGAGAGACTCTGTTCATATCAGCGCCCAGTGGCATCAATGGCGCTTTTACACCGAGCCCCGGGGCAAACAAAGGCTCGGAGAGAGGGAGAGCGACGGGGAAAGCCGGGGAGGGCTGGGATGGAGCCGGGGAGGGCAGCGGGGAGCGGGGATGGAGCCGGGGAGGAGGGCGAGCAGGATGAGCTGGAGAAGGAGCACAAGGGGGGAAACACAAATGGAGCAGCTCCATCTAAAGCAGGTTTCCTACAGAAAATGAGGCAGCTGGAGGAGTTTAGGGTGCGGGCAGCAGTGGCACCAGCGTCAGGCAGCAGGGATGCTGGAGCAGGAGCAGAGCCTCGCACCTTCATCACTGCAATTAGTCCTCATTAAGCACGGCTGGCAAAAGGGGATGCTGCCTTAATAACATGACAGGCAGATGGGTTAAAATTGGAGAGGAAAAGAATAAAAACCGGAAACAACCCAAAGGAAAACCAACCAACCAACCTGTGCCCAGGAGCGCTGCCAGTGGTTTCCCAGGGCAGCACTGGAAGCACCCGCGGGGAGCCCGGGGTGGTCCTGGGGTGCCCGCGGTGATGGGTGCCTGTCAGACCCAGTAATTAATGAGGAATTACACCCCCAGCTCATCCCTCCTGCGGCCACAAAAGCCCCCAGGGTGCTCCCAGCATCCTCCCCCTTGCAGGAAATAATTACTTAGGTTAAAATTATTTACCAAACGAGGCAATTCTCGGCGCGCTATCTCGCAGCCGTGCGCTTGGTTTACATTGTTACTGGCGCTACGCAATAAATTAGCTGCGTAATTAAAGACGAGCTTAATGCTGATGCTTTGCAGAGGGATTTTCTTTCAAGTCTCTCTGCGAGCAGAGCGCGCTTTAGGTGAGGGGCTGGCAGGACACCGATCCCCCCGACAAACGTGTCCCTGGCTCGCCCAGGGGACAGCAAGCAGATCGAATCCAATCAATCTGCATGTTAATTACCGGGCAGGCTCTGTCCGCAGTGGGGGCAGCCAGGGCCGCCCTGGGCGATGCTCCCTGCTCGTCCCCGGTTATCCAGCAGGGACACGATGGGCTCCATCCATCGACAGGACCTGTTCCTGACTGTGCTGATCAGCCAAGCGAGGCTGCAAAACCCCACGGGGATTAGAGACTCATCACCCAAAAAAAAATAAAAAATCCAAACCCCCCCAAAAAAACACCCAAAAAAGGGAGGAAAATAAACACCGCACTTCAGGAATCCACGTTTTTGGTGATTTCTGCTGACTAACATGATTTCAGCCAAAACCAAGGAGCCATCAGGGAAAGGCTCAAGGGTTTCCCTAGGAAACATCTCCTTCCTGGGGATGAAGCTCTGGGAACACGATGGGGCTGGAGATCCAGCATGGGGACCTCTGTGTGAGCCAGGGCATGCCTTGCTCCTGCTGCAGCTCCTCCATCCTGCTCCAGCATGCTGTGGCAGGGCTCAGGGTCACCTACCGTGCCAGCCATGAGAGCAGAGCCACGCCCAGCCCTTCCCATGCTGGCTTGGTGGGCACAGCCATCCCCCGGAGCCTCCTCCCTCCACCAGCAGCCCAAATGCATCAGTATTGAGTGGGCAATCAATGCCCCAACCCAGGCAGCCAGGCCAAGCACAGCAATGACAGCAGCTCCAGCTGAGGCAAACAGAGCAGCTTTCCCCTGGGACGTGGCCACACCGGCTCCCAGGATGCCAGGAGGGCAGGGCAAGGCTTTTTCCTTCCACCTGGGAGGATTTCTGCACTTCAGAGGGATATCAGCACCCAGTGGAGCAGTTCTGCTGCCAGGCCACTCCAGCTGCACCCCAGCCTCCAGCCCTGAGAGCCCTCAAGTGGGACATTGTCCCCAAATGAGTGGGGAAAGAGGAGGGAGCTGCCCTGGGATGAAGGACAGAGAGCTGAATTGATTTCTCCCTCCTGTGATGGTTCTCATGAGTGGAGGGGAAGGAGAGAGCTTTAAATCCCTTACCCCTGCCAAACCATCCTTCAGGAGAGCAGCCATTACCATTTCCTACACGTGGAGCAGCTACAAGCATCTCATTTCCCCAAAGTGTGTGGGATTTGTGATCTCCAGCAGGACAAGAGTTCTGGCTGGCCCAAAGGAACATCCCGCATCCACCCAGGTGCCAGTTGAACACTCCTGGCTAATTTCTCTAGCAATGACCCACACCGCCACAGGCTGGCAACAGGCTCCAGGTCTCACCTTCCCCATGGTGACCTGCTGGAGCTCCGTGCACCTCGAGGAAAGAGATGGGGAGCAGAAATCCCTCCCAAAAGGGTTTATTCAGCAATAAAGCTGAGAGAGAGAGAGGCAGGGAGTTTGTAGCTGGGGTGGTTTCTAGCATGTCCTAGGTTAAGCTGCCCACAAACCCAAACAGCTCAGAGGGAAAATTTTTGGATGAAGATCTCTGCTCACCAGACCTCCTAGGGAAAGGGACCTCAGCAGGGACCTTCTACTGCCCTATTCCTGGTGATTTTGGGGGAATCCACAGCCCCTTCCTAAGCCCCAGCCACCCCAGGGAGCATGAGGGGAGAATTTAGCATTCCACCAGTAAATCTGGCAGCGACCAGCCCCTGAGCACCAAACCCCACACAGGAGGAGGAGGAGATGGTTCATGTGCCATCCCACAGCTCTGATCCCCCACCTGCTCATCTCTTCCCAACCTCTGCCATCCCAGATGTGCCAGCAGGACAAGCCCTCCATGGTGGCTGGTTAAAGGCAGCACTGTGTTTTACTGAAGGCAGCTGCTGGAAGCCAGGATTCAGCTTTGCTGCCTTGCACCTTGCCAAGGTTCCTGCCCTGGCCATGGGAATTATGGAAATGCCAGGCTTTGACATTTAAAAGTAGCAAGGAAAATAAGAGGGGGTGGGGGGGGGGGGGGGGGAGAAATAACAAAACAATTACCTGGGGCTCGTCAAGGAGCTGCTGGGAGAAATTGTGATGGCTAATTATAAAGGGAAAATTAAATTGGGCTCTGGGATGAAGACAACAAGCTGGGGGAAATAGGAAGGCACAGGAGGAGAGGGGTCTCAGCCTGAGGATGGGATGGTTGGTGCTGACATTTTGCCATGGAAGGATGTTCCTTTGAATATTTCCCAGTGGGAAGGGGCTTGTTCAGTGACATTTCCTTTGGCTAGGTAAGGCAGGGGTGATGGAGGGGAGATGCCCTCTCAATGCCCATGGAACCCAGCTGAAGCACCTCCCTTGGGGCTGTGGCAGCCAACAGGGAAAATCCTGGACTGAAAGTCAGCTGAGATGGCGCTGGGCATCCCAGGGCTCATTTCAGGCACATCTGTAAGGGAGACTGGACCTGCCTTGTGAGTTATGAGACTGATGAGGGGAAAACCCCTTCCAGAACAAGAGACAGACAAATGACACCTGCTGAACCTGCCCTCTGTTTTCTATTTTGTTTTTGAATTTCCTATCCCCATCCCTTCTGATTCATTTATTTTATTTCTGGTGCAGTGGGGTGGGTGAGGGGAGAGCAGGAATCAATGGTGCTGTCAAACAGGGGGTGCAGAGAGCCTGAGCTCCCAGCACCGACTGCCTTTAACTCAGCAGCCACCTCCCAGGGACTGGGAGCCAGAAACTGGGCTGAGAGAACAGAACCCAACAGCTGGGAGCACCCAACAGGCCCAGATTTATCCTCTCTGGGATTTTGACCCTGGCTGTGGGACCACCTTAGGGATGGAGCAGGATCTAAGGCCATTGACATTTTGTTTCTCATTAGTGGCACAATTAACAGGAGAGAGGATTCCAGGCTCTGTCCCTGTCCCTCAGCTGCCTCCTGCTGCCTTTATCTCTTCTGCCTGGGCAGTTCCATCAATGAATTGACTTCTTCCCCTGCCTAATTTATGTCTCCTTTATGTTTGTTTATATAATAAGGTTAAACATCTACTTTACACCCTACATGCTTGTACTTGTTAATTAGCCTTTTTCTTTGGTTTTATTGCATTTGCTGTGGGCTCTGACAAGATGAACAGCAGCAAGGAGAGGCTGGGAACCCCACAGACACCCTGTGCCAGGGCAGGAGCTGCAGCCCCCCAAAGCCCAGCAGGTTTGGGTGCCTGTAACCCCCCAGGAGCTGTGGGTGAAGCAGTCAGAGCTGCAGCTCTGTCAGGCTCCCATAGGATTGGTTCCCACTTCTCAACACAGTTTTGAGCTGTTTTAGGGAGATTGGGGAGCTTGGAGCACCACCATCAGGAGAACAGCACGAGATCCATGGTGACAAACTATCCCTGCAGCTTCACCTTGCTGATGCTCAAATCCACCTGACGAGTCCTGGGAGCAGCTTTGGGGTGCAGGGCAGAGCAGGGAGTTCTCCATGGGAGTGGCTCTGCTCCCCACAAACAGCCCCACAAACATGAGAGCCCAGGGGAAACCCCAAGCTCAGCCCAGAAACAAGCTGCCTCTTCGTCCTTGTTTGCCAGGCCTCGCAGCCAAACCCAGCACCAGCACCACGAGCCCCAGCAGCCAGCAGGGCTTTTCCTGGCTCTGTGGTCCTAGAGATGGATCCACCCCTGCAGGAGAAGCCCAGCTCCCAGGCAGACATCACGGGGAGAAGGACCCGGTGGGACTGGCAGTGCTCCGGGGCCCCTCTCGCCCACCCAGCCTCCCCCTGTACAAACCCGGGCATTTGTGGCTCATTGCTGTGAGCACCTGAGATTCAGAGAAACCCCTCATGCTCCACTGAGGGTGCAGGAAAAGCCCGTCTGAGCCTCCTGCCTGCCTGCCAAGCCTCCTCCTCTTGCCCATTCCTCAGTTTCCCCGCCTGCAGACACACGTCCCTCAGGGATGCAGAAACCAATGCCCAAATGTGGCCCTTCCTTGATGGGAGATGTCTGCTCTCAGCTGCTCTCAGCTGCCCAGCCCATACACAGGCAGGAGCTTAAAGAGGCGAGGTGCAGCCCATTTCCAGCCAGGACGGCAGGACACAGGGATGCTTCCCTTCCATCGAGCCCCCTGCCGCTCCAGGAAGGATCCCCGCACTGGGCTCAGCCTTCTCCGCCTCTCCGGCTGGATGGATTCTGTCAGAAGCCACAGCAGGTGACTGCTAATGAAGCTCGCCTAATTAATGCGTTCCTCAGACACGCCCTCAGCGTCCCTTCCTCCTCCAGGTGCTCCATCCACCCCTCCGCCAGCCGTGACCTGGCCAAGCAGGCTCCGCTCCCTGCCTTCGAAAGTCGCAGCTGTGCTCAGGTTTAGGGAGCAGCATCCTCCAGCCCAAAGCTCTCCCCTCTTCCAGGGCTCAGCTCGCCTCCGGAAAGGCAGCCTTGCTGCTTGAGCAGGCAAAAACCGCGTTCAAACTTTGGTGAATTGAAGCAAAAAGCCGCGGCTAAGGCTCGGCAGAGCCTGGGTGGGCTCCGCGTTCGCCGACAGCATCCAGGGAAGGAGGGATGGAGAGGCTGCTCGGGTTCGTTCCCAGCTCCCGGAGTTGGGGATGCTGCTGCCCCCGCGGGGAGGGGGAGTCGTGGGCGGAAGGGAGGCAGCGGGCTGGGAAGGAGAGATGGAGCCCGGCTTTGGCGGGGACAGGGTGTGAATGAGCCCCCAGCGCTGCCTGCAAGGATGCAGCAAGGAGCCTCCTCCCCCCACGAACTGTCTCCGTGTGACGCAGGTGCCGAGAGCCAAATTTCTTCCACCTCATTCCAGCCACAAAAGGAACTTGCAGAAAGTGCGGGCAGCTTTTACCACCCCCCAAAAATAACCAACAGACCAACAGACCCCTTCTCCCCTCGCCCGCGTTCGGGCCGGGCAGACCCCGCGGCACGGCAATCGCGGCTCCCTCCTTCCCTCCGCCGCTTCCTCCGCGCTCAACTCCGCTGGGCTGGAGAGAGAGGGGCAGCACACACAGCAGAGAGCACGGGCAGCCGCGGCCGGGCACGGCTGGAGCAGCGGAGCGCGGAGAGCCGTGAGCTGTGCCCGCGGAGCGCTGTGAGCTGTGCCCGCGGAGCGCGGGGCAGAGCGGCGCGGAGCTCGGAGCGGTGACACGGAGCGCGGAGCGCGGAGCTCGCAGCCGTGGCACAGAGCTCGGAGCGGTGACACAGAGCTCAGCGCCGCGGAGCGCGGAGCCCAGCCTGCGGAGCGCGGTACCGCGGAGCGCGGAGCTCAGAGCGCAGAACGCGAAGCTCCGAGCCCGGAACGCGAAGTCGGAGCGCGGGGCGCGGAGCTGTCCGCGGTGCTGAGCACACTCACCGGGCCGGGCCGGGCCGAGCCGGGCCGCTCCTGCTGCTGCCGCCGGGATGCTCGTGGGGCGGCCCCGCTCCGCGGGTGCCCGGGCTCGGCCTGGCGCCCTCGCTGGCACCGCAGCCCCTGTGGCTGCTGCGGCCGAGAGCAGCGACCCCGGCACTGCCTCGCTGCCGCTCCGTCCTCTCCTTAAATTTCAGCAGCTCGGTTCCCCCCCCCCCCCGCCCCCCGTTTTTTTTCCTGGCTCTCCCCTGCTCTCGCTCCCCGCTCCGGGCTCTCCCGCACGCCCGCAGCCGCCTAGCGGGCAGAGAGAGGCGGCAGGAGGAAAATCCCACCCGCGCAGCCGGGCGGCACCGCCGCCGCAGCCCTCCCACCGCCACCGGGCCCCCGCACCCCCTACTTATAGAGGATCTTACTCTTCTAGTGTATTAATTACAATCGACTTCCAATCCTTAGAATCTGGTTTAAACCCGGAGAAGAGTAATAAACATAATCCTATTCACACTGGCCCTATCACCGACCCTAAGCATCCTCCTAACTGCACTGAACTTTTGACTCGCCCAAATAACCCCCGACTCAGAAAAACTACCCCCATACGAATGCGAATTCAAACCCCTGGGATGTATCTGCTCGACTCCCCTTCTCAATCCGCTTTTTCTGGTAGCCATCCTCTTCCTCCTGTTTGCCTTAGAAAACAGGAGGGTCCTGGGCAGCGGGAGAGAACGGGAGGGAGAGAGGAGAAGTGGAAAGGGGTAAAATGGAGTGCAAAAAAAGGTGAGAGCCAACTGAGTTTGACCTCTCAGCATTCCTGGGGTCTGGGTGCAAATCCAGGCACAGGAATGGTCAGAGGGCTGGGATAGCTCTGCTCTGAGGGAAGGTTGGCAGAGCTGGCCTTGGTCAGCCTGGAGAAGAGAAGCTCTAGAGAGACCTTAGAGCCCCTTGCAGTGACTGCACTGACTGCTCCAAAGAGAGGGCTTTGGACACGGGATGGAGTGACAGGAGATGAGAGAATAGGTTCCCACTGCCAGAGTTAGATGGGATATTAGGAAGAATTTCTTCCCTGTGAGGGTGGGGAGGCCTTGGCACAGGTTGCCCAGAGAGGCTGTGGCTGCCCCATCCCTGGAAGTGTCCAAGGCCAGGCTGGATGGAGCTTGGAGCAACCTGGTCTTCTGAGGGTGGAATGAGATGGTCTTTAAGGCCCCTTCCAACACAAACCATTCTGGAGTTCTGTAATATCACAGAACAGGTGTGGGTAGTACCCAAAACGCTGGATTCTGACACCCCCCAGCCCCCCAAAGGTTAATTAACATTATGGGGGGAAGGTTGTTACCCAGCTGGGAGGTTGGGGTATCCATTGTACATGACTGGGGAACAGAGCTGCCTGGGGAGGAGGGAGCAGGTAGCCACAGCATATTTGGAGCACTCTAATTCCTTTTAGCATCATAACCTACCTGAATATTGAAAGCAATGAGCCTCCAAAAGCTTTTTGCTCAACAATGAATAGCACTGTTGACAGTAGAAAGTATTTTTTCACAGCTGAGCTGGTGAACCGAAGTTGAGAAGAGCAATTCCACCTAATTCTGCACAAAACTTGGATAGGTTTCTTGGCAAGCTACTTCCTCAGGTTGGAGACTGTGTCCTGGTATGTTAAAACAGACCTTTTTCAGTCACAGCTACAAGGTGGTCCTAAATAGTCCATGACTCCTCAGGTACAATTTCATGTCCCAATTTCCCCACATTGCTTTGGGTAAATTACCTAATTTACCTCCTACCTCCATAACAGGGAAGCTCAATGAGAGGTGTAAAGGCCATTAATAGTGATGAGCTGTTCAGCTCTGTAGGTAAGTGATGAGCTGTTCCTCTCTGCACACTTGGATGTGTGGGGAGTCCTGTACCTTCCCACAGGCATCTTGCAGAGTGAAACCCATCCTGAGGGAGCCAGCAGGGATTTGGGGATGGGCTCAGACACTGGAGAGAACTAAACCTGGCTGAGCTACACCCTGAGTGCCACCAGGGAGCTGGGACTGGAACTTTGCAGACTATTGATGCCTTGTCAAGGCTGACCTAGAACAGAGTTAAAGAATAAAATAGGGATTTATCAAAAGACCTCAATGGATCCACCTTGGGCAGCACAAGAGCCCAGCCAGGGCTGCACCCAAGATGAACCAAAATGATCACAAAATGGACACCTGGTCACAGGTTCTCACACTTTTATAAGTTCTGGTCCATTTGCATATTGGAATTAATTGTCTAATAGCTTTAATTAATTGTCAGTTGTCTATTGGAGTTAATTGTCTAATAACTTTAGGTTATTAAGACCCATCCTTCTTGTTTTTCTCTCTCCAGCCCACGTTGTTTGTGCTCTTGGGCCTGAGATTTGGATCATTTGTCCTTGGTCCCCAGCTAGAGCAGGAATTGTTTTGTCTCCCTGCTCTGTGCACAGAGCTCACCATCCCCTAATATGGGGAAGCTCAGAACTACACACTAAAGCAGCACAGAATCTGAAAAACATAAAAGCTAAAGCCTAAGGCATCACTATCATGCAAAAGTTGGAAATGAGGTATTTCAGCTTTGGCTCTACAGATGTACCAGCATGACCAAAATCACATTCCTTGGACCACACTGATGATGGAAAAAAGCCCAAGAAGCCACATGTAAGCAAGACTGGAAGAGCTGATCAGGCCCTCCTGGCTTTCTCCAGCTGGAGGAGTCACTGCCCTCCTTCACCTTCCAGCCACAACAATGAGCCTGCAAGTCAAAGTCAAAGGCAATGTCCCCAAACTCACCTGTTTTGAGTGTGACCATGCACTAAGGAGTTTCTCACTCAAGTTCCTCAGAGCAGGTGCCTGGCTGTAAAACCCACGTGCTCCAGTTCCTGTGAAGGTTATTCCTTTTTGCAAGGGAAAAGCAGGGTCAAGCAGAACCCAAAGCTGTCTTTGGACCCTCTTTGAGGGTCCTTAATGAAACCTTAATGATGATGAGGAGAGACTGACAAAACTCCTTGCTCTTACATGTACTTCAGAGGAAGGTACACCCTAAAATGGGACACTAGATTGTTTTGTAGCCAACACAAGTTGTTTTCCAAGGGGCGGTCTCTGGAGGGAAGAGCATGTGGCTTGCAGGAGGCATGGATGATCTGAAGGGGTCCCTGGGGGCCATGCTGGGAAGAACTAGAGACCTTAATTTAGAAAAGTTGTTTGGGAGATAATTTCAAATCCCTTTTCTCTCTGTTTTGCTCATGCTCACTTTGGGACTCTGGGCAATAATCACCCACACAGCACAGGCCCCCTCATGTTCCACAAGCCTGCCTTGCTGGTGCCAGTGGGGATTGAGCCTCAGGGGTTTCCATCACTCCAATGACAGCAAAAGCACTCTCCCCTCTCCCGTGAATGAGACCTTCTGCACTGGCCTGAAAGCCCCAAGATCTCTTCCCTGTGCAGTCTTGGGGGGGATGCCCAGCAGTGAAACGCTGCTGTTCCCATCCCTCCCCTCCTGCTGCTCCTCTCTCACAAAAAACTTGTGTGAAAACAGCTCTGCAGCCAGCGCCCGCCCACTTCCCTGAGCTTTACCATCCTTGCTGCTTCCCTGGAGGTGCGTGGCAGTGGGAATTCTGCAGAAAAAGTTGGGGAGATGGCTTTGATTCCTTCTGGGAGGGACGGCAGCCCCGGGGAGCAGCTCTGGTGCGGAGCGGGGCCGGCCCCGGCAGCGCCATCCTCCCTCCCCTGCACACACAGGAACCAGCGCGGCTCCCAGCCCCACTCACCAGAAAATTAAACATATGTCTCCACTCACCCAGGCGAGGAATTAGATGTTGATCCGTCCTGATTCCATCTATTTCAATTATAGACACGGACAGGCACCGCCTTCCCCTCGGGAAGGCTGAACAGTCCCGGAGAGGTTTCCAGCCCGCAGGGCTCGGTCTGGGCACGGCAGCGTCCCAGGCACTGCAGCCCCTTGGAACACCATGAGGGGGATGCTCAAGGCTGTGGAGATATTTGGGGACCTTGGGTAGATTTGGAGACCAGGCACTGCAGCCCCTCTGAACCTCATAGGGGTGATGCTCAAGGCTGTGGAAATATTTGGGGACCTTGGGCACATTTGGGGACCAGGCACTGCAGCCCCTTTAAACCCTATGGAGGGGATGCTCAAGGCTGGGGAGATATTTGGGGACCTCGGGTAGGTTTGGGTTATGGTGGGGGGAAGTTCTTAGGGCTCTGGGTGGATGCTTGGGTTCCTAGGGTGGAAGTTTGGAGCTCTAGGGAGATAATTGAAGCCATGGATGGGTGCTCAGGGCCTTGGCAGGATGCTCAGAGTAAGGGGCCATGGGGGGCTGGCAGCAGGAGCTTGCAGGATACACAGGGGCTGCAGTAAGAGGGAGCAGCACACTGTAAACCAAAGAGATATTAAAAAAGGTTTGACTGTAATCACAAGAGCAATAAACCCTTCAATCAAAGCCTCCAGATTATCTGCTGTCATAGAATGTGAGCACTGGCAAGGGTGTAGAGAATGGCAAGAGAGCCAAAAAACTGTCCCACAAAAACAGATGTGAGCTCGATGGCAAGGCAGCTCAGGTGCTGTGTTAGTCCATACTCCAGGGCTTAAACTCTCCTGGGGATGGGCTGGGAAAGGCATTCCCCAGTGCACCGCAAAGAGCTCCTTCAGTGCAGGTTGTGTTTCCAAAGAGCTGGAGATGCTGCAGCGGTGGGAAATGCAGGCAAGCTCAGGTGGGTGAGGTGCTGGCAGCCCCAGCCTGTGCTGAGGCTGTGTCCAGCTTTGGCCTTGTGGGCAGAAGCAAACACCTTTGCTGTGCAGCCAGGTGAAGTTTGTCTGGTAGTGACCAAGCAGTTTCCAATGTTTTACAAGTGAATAAATATCAATATTTATATTGACATCAGCATGGATGTGAAGCCCAGCTGCTGCAGCAGGTGTGTTTAGCCAACATCCCTGTATATATAACAGCCATTAGGAGAGGAAGCTTTTCAGAAAACATCCCATAGACCTGTGCTCAGGGATCACCAGGAGCACACAAGAAACCAGATGGATTCCTTGATTTTGCACGTTAAGGACAGGCCCAGATTTGATGCTGAGAGCATGGAGACACATCGAACTTTGAGGGCACAAGGATGTGGCAGCTGCTGGCATTAAGTGTTAGTCTTGTCCACCTTTCTCTGTCTCCAGCCCCTCCTTGAGCATGCCCAGGAGAAGACAGACACCCATGGGGCATCACTGAGATTGGGGTTAGTGGGTGCAGAGCCCTGCCCCATCCTTGGGTTCCAGGCTGCTGCTGGCAGCCATTTCTCTGCTCCTCCCCAGCATCAGCTGTGTCTCCCTGGGTTTAACAGTTGTTCTATTGCCAGCCTGTGCTCAGACACACTCCCAACCACCTCTCCATTGTGTGTGAGATGGCTGGAGCCATGGAGAGAGGGGACAGAGCTGTCACCCTGCAGGGGCCCTCTCTCCTGAGGGTCCCTCTTGGAGCCCAGAGGGAGATGTGGCAATTCCCAGAGATTGCCCCTGGTGGCTCTGCCCAGGGGGCTCTGCCATGGGGCTGCCACCCCCAGCCTCAAAACATTGGTTGGGAAGCCACCAGTAGCTTCCTTGGCTCAGCAGGATGGAGACAGGCTGCAGGCAGGGATGAGAGCAGACATTGGATAGAGCATCTCCTTCCTTTGGTAAACTGAGGTTCTTCCATTCAAAGCCAGCTGAAAATCTGCCCCTGCTCTCAGAGCTAAGCCAAAAAGAGGGTTTATCTAAGCCCAGACACATTTATAATAGGCAAAGCACAACAGTTCCAGCTTTCTAAAACACTCTGGGTGCCATGGGACATTGTCTTCACTCCTCTGTCCCACTACCCACAGCAGCAAGGCCTTGGATGCTCAGAAATGCCTGGAGCCCCATGGCAGGCAGCTCCAATCTGACTTTTGTCCCTCTCTGCCTGTCTGGGGTCATGCTAACATTTCATCATCATTAAAGCATCATCCCTGTGAGGAGCCTTTGCTTTCTCACCCACCAGCAGTGCCAGACATGTAGACCACCTCTGTCAGCAACAAAAACAGCCCTTAAAAGCACAGGCAAGAGGCAAACAGCCTCTGTGGGCTCAAAACAAGGGGTGCTGGAGCTCCTTGAAGCCTTCTTTTGGAAGCTTTCACCCAAATTCCTGCCTCCCAAGAGGCAGTGCTGACACTCCTCCATTGAATCCCCCGGCTTTGCATCCCACCAGAAGAGGCTCTGCAGCCCCCAGGCAGAAAAACAGCTTTGAAAAGAGCCATGGGGGAAATGGATACACAGGAGATGTTAGTCCCTGGCTAAATGCAAGGACTTTAAATCCTGATTTCTGTTTGCAAACAAGCATCATATGCTCTCAGCACAATCCCTGCTTTGGTGCAGCCTCCCTGCCCCTGTGCAGGAAAGGACAAGCCCCCTCCCAGCCCAAATTGTCTCCTACCTCCTCCACATGAGAGCCTGGGGGTGCTCCATGCCTGGGACACACTGCACTGGAGCTGCTGGGCTCCCTCTCCCTCCTCTTCCTCTCCCTCCTTGCAGGCCTGTGGGGCACAGGCAGCTCCCCAGCTCTGGTGGGAATTGCAGCACACCTCAGCAACATCAGGACATTACAGATTCCTGGGGTTTTTTAAAGTGCAAAAATGCCCTTTAGCGCTGCTATTGCCATGCACGAGGCTTTTTAGATGTCACAGGGATGTAGTGAAATAATTTAAACTCATGTTCAGACCTTAAATCTGGTATTAAAATGAAACTCTGGCAGCTCCAGAACTGCACAAAGGAAGGAACCTTAACCACATGTCTCTGCGTGAGGGTGAGGCCATGCCATTGTGCCTTTGCCAGCAGTTTGGGCACATCCCCAGTGCTCCCTGTGCCTCTCCAGGCTCACTCCTGCACACCCACTTTCTTGCAGGAACCAGCACACGTGGGGTTGGCATGGAGGAAAGGCTTTACCACTTTACAGTTTGGATAAAACTGATCCCAGAAACAGTGAGGGCAAGGCAGGAGTCACCACCCCAAATTTTAGGATTTAAAAATGCCAAAATCCATTTATTTGGGATGGGTCACCACCCCAAACATCTCCTTTACCAGCTTCTCAGTGGGTCCTGCCCAGCTGGGGGGCAACAGGGGTATGCTTGTCCTGCAAGGAACCAGCACATAGGAACTGGAATTTCCATCACTTGGCTGCACACAAGTTGTTAGGAAAAAAGAAGATAAATAAAGATAAATGGAGGAGAGCTGAACATGCTGGCAACCCTTCTCTATCATTCCTTTTCTTCCCTAAGCAGATCAAATTATGACCTGGAATCACTGAATACATATTTTATTATGTGGATAATTTAAAGGATGAGGACGAGACAGGGAATTCATAAGGCACAGTCATGTTAGAAGACAAAGAGTTCCCATTAATCTCCTACAGGGGAAAAAACTGAACAGGAGGAAAGCAGGGGGTGGGGACAGGTTGTAATCGATGCCATCCTCTCCTCTCCTCTCTGGGGCATGCAGGGATGTCTTCTCCACTAGCACCAGACAGAAGCTGCTTCTTAAGATCTCACAAAACAGATGTGGTGCTCTGAGCTCTCCCTGGCTGCACTGCCCTTTGCTAAAAACATACACCCATCATTGCCCATCCCATTCCAAGAGCTTGGAAATCAACTCTCCTCCTCCCCTGCCATCCCCAGAGCCCCAGGGAGGGCTGTCCCCTGTCCCTGCCAGGACTCAGAGCCCTCCCTGGGGCTGTGCCATCACGGTCTGCTGGGCTTTGGCCCATTCCAGCCCAGCCTGGTGCCACTGGAGCGTGATGCTCTGCTGACTTTGAGGGTCAGCCCCCCTTCCCTTCCCCTCAGCACCCCCTGCCCCAGTCAGGCATGGTCTGGCTGCTCTGCTCTCTGCAGATCAATGACAGCTTCAGGATGATTTTTGGTCACCACAGGACCAGGAAAGAGCCACTGGCTCTTGGTAATTGTTTTTGTAACTATTAAGCAATAAACAAAATAAGTCTTTGTAGTTTATGGCAAACCTCCTTATGCTGCTTCAGCAGAAGTAGCCAAAGAACTTAAGTCAAAATCTGAGGAATCTAAATCCTCACTTGTGTCTTCAGATGGATCCCTGGCTGAAAATGGAGCTGTGACTGAGGAGAAACCAACTTCCCAGATGAATGGGAATACAGGAGACATCAGGGCTTCCAATCAGTCTGAAAGTGCCTCGAGTAATGACTCTAAAATGTGCAAAATGGGAGCTGACCCCAGCACCGTGCTGGGGGTGTGAGGGCTCATCCCTGGAGGCAGGACCCTGGCAATGGGACAGGAGCAGCTGCCCTGGTGGCTCCAGAGCAGCTCCTGCTCAGGTCTGACGGGATAAAAGGAGTGTATTTTCCCTCTTAAACAACCTAAATGGTTTTATGGAGATCTTGACAAGTCAGATTAAGCACTGTAATCAAGACAAACTTGTTGTTGAAATAAGTCCCCTAAGGACAAATTCAGAGGTGCTGAGCATGTTCCCATCCCTGGAGAGAGCTGCTGGATCCTGCAGCATGAGCTGCTCATCCCTCGTGGTCACTGTGGGATGGACAAAGGGACACACAGGTTGCACTGCCCTCACCCCTCCATGGCTCAGCCCATTCCAGCACTGTGCCTGTGGCTCCCTGCACACACATCGTGCTGGGGGGCCCTCTCTGGGAGGCTCCTGATGCTCAGGGGGTTATAATGAGTTAATCCTGAAACAAACACTTCTAATTCATGGATTAAAGGCTCCTGGGGCTGCAAGGGCACATCAGTGCTTGTGGGTTTGGGAGTCATGCTGCTGGCTCAGTTTCAGCTGTCATGTGCTATTACTGAGGCCTCCTAAAGACAGCCTTTACCTCCAAAATTATTTCCCAAATTCTTATCTTCCCAAATTATTATCTGAGACAGTGTGCTCCACTGTCGCAGACATCTTTTCATGAAAACTCCTTTCCTTAGGATTTTTCCTCCTGAGAAGCTGAGAGGAACAAAATGTAAACATTGATTATCTGCTGCTGTGGAATGCAACAGGTGCATCTGTGATTGGCTCATGTTGGTTTGTTTGTAATTAATGGCCAGTCACAGTCAGCTGGCTCAGACAGTGAGTCCTAGCCACAAACCTTTGTTATCACTCTTTCCTATTCTATTCTTAGCTGGCCTTCTGATGAAATCCTTTCTTCTATTCTTTTAGTATAGTTTTAATGTAATATATATCATAATATAATAAATCAAACCTTCTGACACATGGAGTCAGATCCTCATCTCTTCCCTCATCCAAGGACCCCTGTGAACACCGTCACACTCCCCAGTTCTCAGATGGCTGGAAGCACTGGAAGGATTTCAGGGAGGACGAGGGTGTTAGAGATGCTCATGGCATTCACACTCCTCTGCTATTCATGCAAGTCTCCACCCACAAATTTTGGGAGTCAAACAAGAGCACTGAGGTATTACAACTCCCTGAACAGATTTGGGAGACACTGGAGAAGACAGAACTGAGAGATGAATAAAACCTGTCTGTTTTATTCAAAAAAATCTCTCTCTGCATGGATCAGAGGTTTTAGGCAAGCAGCTATCAGATGAGATTAGCTTTGTCCCCTCACTCCCCGATGAGCTATTTTCCAGCACAGCCCACTGATGGCAGCAGGCACACTGCAGACTTCATATTGCAGGCAGATGAGAGGCTGTGATGTGCATGTGGAGCCCTCCTTCACCTGAAATGTTCATGATGCAGGGAGCCCTGAGAGATGCTGTGGTCTGGGAGAGGTGGAACCACCTTCTGCCTATCCCCTGCACACTGGTCAGGAAAGTTCATACTAGTTTTCTTTCTCACTATTTATTTCAAAGAGATGTCAAAAAAGCAGCACTTTCTTTCTCCTCCTAGGAAATTTTCCCTGCTGCTTGATGTTGGAGGGCAAATTGTTGTCCTGCCTGTGCTGAGTAACAATGGCCAGCCATCAGCCAGAGCCAGATTTAACATGTGAAAGCTAAGATGGAGAGATTTTAAACAGTTTTTTGGCAAGACCTACTTAATTCAAATGGCTGGTTAACACACAGAGCAGAGAATTAATCTTGCTTTAACCCAACTAACCATTTTTAAATTAAGAAGAATTTAAAGACTTACATACCTAAATACTGCCTTTTAACTGAACAGAGATGAGATGATCATCACTTCAAGAATTTGCAGCTTGCTCTGAAAGCAAAATTAAAGCAAGCCATGTGGTGGTGGTTACCAGAATGCTGGAGGGGGACTGGTGTACAGGTGCTTCTCCAGGAGAGAGATGTGGGCTCTGGTCCTTGTGCCACTGATGCTGCTCTAATTTGTAGATTCCCATGGTCCAAGCTCATTTTGTCACCAGCCAAACCTCTCAGATGCCCAGCATTTAAGGTAGGTGACACTCCCTGACCTCTACAGATATTCCATGAACAAGGGCAGGACATGGTCTCCACACTGCTGAGAGGAAGGAAAACCCCTTTGAGATCAGGTGAGGAGCATCCCATGAGGCTGGGCTCAGGGAGAACCTCTGCAGGAGTGGTGCAGGCTGGCAGGAGGCAGGATGCCATCACCCCCCTGGCTGCCTGCCAGGACACCAGGAGCTGCTGACAGAGGAGCTCTCCACAGTGAACACTCCACTTACCCCTGGACTGCTGCAGGTCCTTGCTGGGTACTTCTGGCCTCCAGAAAAGCAGTGAGAAAGGAAAGAGGACTTTTCAGCTGGAAAGGAGTTAATTTGCCTTCTCAATTATCTGCTGATGTCATTATGACCTTTCATAGTTAAACAAAATTACCCTAAACAAACAGGGCTCAGCACTGGTGTGGAACACTGGCATTAGCAGCTGGCCACACTCACTGCAGGAGAGCCCTGACATATTGATATTAATTTACATTTCCCATTGACCATCATTTTCAATTCCCTCCAGCACTGAATTTTTTAAGCACCGAGGCATGTTCCTCCTACACTTCTGTTAAATGCTTTAAAGTTAATTGAAGATGCTGGCTGGCCAAGAAAGGTTTTAAATTCCCTTTCTCAAAAACTCTGACTCACCTAACACCTCTCGCAAGGACACGAGAGCTGGAGGCAAGACCATTTTGGGGCAGCTTCCAGTCAAAAGGCTTTGTAACCTCGTTTTCTCAAAAGAAAGTGAGAAGAAAGACTCCAAGAGCCCACCATCTGCAATTAATTTCCACAGGGAGAGTGGTTAAGTGCTGGAACAGGTTCTCCAGAGGGACTTGGGAATCTTCTATCCTTGCTTGGTTGAGTTGTGAACATCTCCCAGCCCTGAAGCAACCTCATCCAACTTGGAGTAAGCTCTGCTCTGCACAGGGGGTTGGACCAAAGACCTCTGCACATTCCTCCCAAAGTCAATCACCCCCCAACTCTAAAAAAGCTGAAAACCTGACAGGAACCAATTGCTGAATTGGTGACTAATTTTAAAAAAATATTGACCACATGCTGTTTAAAAAAACCCAAACAAAATTACAGTAATTATATGCGACTTAATATGTCAACTGTGAAGAGTTACCTGAAGGCAAGAAAATTAAGGGGATTAAAATAAGGAGCATTACCTCTTGTGACAAAGAGACAGAGGCAAAAAATTGCCATCAACTTGTGTTTATGAGCTGCTGTGTTTCTAATTAGGGCCAGACACCAAATTTGCATTTTATCTTGATTGAAACAGAATGAAAACTGAAAAAATAAAGGCAGCCAGTGTTAAACATCTTTCCCTGTTCAATTCAAGGAGTAACCTTACAGCATTCAAAACAGATACTTTTTTTCTTCTGTTTTAAAGATCTTGGCTTTGTCAGAGCAATTTCAATTTAAAAAACAGAGGATCTTCAAGTGGGGAGAGAGAAGGAATGAGCTCACCTGCCAACAGGCTGGGGTACCACAGCAGCCAGGGCAGTTTGCAAAATAAATTAGTGGGCACTGATAAACATGCCAGAGGCTGGGGGAGACCCACACCTGAAAGCAGGGGAAGCAAGAAGAGCAAAGGTCATGGATCATCACACACATCAGCCTGCTTTGGAGAGGGCTGGCTGGGGAGGATGTCAGCACAGACACTCCACACCAAATTCTCTTAAAATGCAGCAAAATGGAAATCAAACTATGCTCAGTGGGATGTGTCAGACAGCTGCCATCAGGCAGAAGGAACCAATTTTGTTTTCTTCTGCCACAGTGACTCAGGTTACTCATACAAGGGAGAGCTGCAGGTAGCACTCCTGAGCAGGACACAAGCTGCTGTGCTCTCTTCTCTCCTCACTTTCCCCTGCACTGACACACCAGAAATCATGGAAGAAAACCAGAATGCAGCATTTGAGAACCACTGGAGCTCAGCATCACTTTTCTCCCTACTGGATAGACTCTCCAGAAGCTACTGGTGGTGTGTCCCCCATCCTCCTACCTTTGAATGAGCACAGATGCCCCCCTAGAAACATGCACCAGCGCTGAACCAGGACAGGACCTGTCCCCAGTTCTGCCACAAGGCTTCACCCTGCTTCTTTACTCATATCCTCAAGAGCATCCTTGCTCTTCTTCCCCGCTCTGTGCCCAAAGGGTGTGAGGAGATGACACAATCCTCCTGGGAAGTCAGAGTCAGCCTTATAACATGTGGAGGACAAGAGACCTGAGCAAAGTCCCTGCATCAATCCCAGCCCCTATGGCATGAAGGAGACACGTTCTGCAGTGAGTGAATGGAAGAGGATTGTTTGCAGAACAAAACACTTCCCACAGGTATCACTGTCTGCATTGCACCTTTAACACCATGGCAGGGAAAAGATGCCATGCCCACCAAATGCATTTTGGAGCTTAATGAGTTCTGGCAGCAATCCTGACAGTTTAACCTGGCTGCTGCTCGTGAGGAGCATCTGAACCTTCTTACCTGCTCTGCTCTCCTGCCAAGAAAGCAACAACAACTCTCAGCTTCATGGTTTATTCCCCCTCCATATGTACAATTAAGTGTATGCATGACCATTAAAAATAAGGCTACTTATATCATGGCTCTGAAACACGTTACAAACCAACTCCATCCCCTCTCTTGTTCCAACATTCAAAATGCTTGGCTTCCATGGTGTGCAGAGAGGGGCAAACACAACCAGACCACAGGTGATTGAGTGGTGCAGGGCTTTGGTAACTGGATCTAGAAGCTTCCTCCTCCAGCTGAGATAGTCACACACAGCCAGGTGAGTGGGAGGCAGATCTTCATCCCACGCTGTCTTGGCAAGCTCAGTCCAGGTCCCAGGAACTGCAGCTCCCTCATCTCAGCACCTTGCTGGTGGCCCACATGGACAGGAGTACAGCTTCATCCTCTCCTTTGGAACTGCCCCTTTGGGGCAAGGAAGGGGTCTAAGGAGAGGAGGGAAGGGAAGGTGTCCTTCTCTTCTGGATGACTAGAGGACTTCAGTCTCCAGTGGTGTCAACCTCGGTGACATTTCTCAACATATAATGCATCTAAAAAAGAATTAATAAATCAAAGGAACAACAGAACTGTATCATGATGGGACTTCAAAGTGGATTGCTTGCATGTCCACGTAAGGCTTAGAGACTTTCTTTTTCCAGCGGGGAGGAAGAGTCCAGATGAAAGTAACTGGAGATGTGCAGCTGAGGACAGCCCTGTGTGCTCCTGTGAGCTCCCTTCACAAGAAAATCTGTTCTCTTATGCAACAAGACAATCTTCCAGCTTCAGCTTGTGGCTCAATAAATTTTATTATTCCTTTTTGTTTTTATTTAAAAGAATTTGTTTTCCTATCATAAAAATTAGACAACCATACCACCACCACTAGCAAAGTCTGTGGAGTTAATGTTGATGGCAGACAGCTTCCTGGCATTACCAGTGTCTCAAAATGTCCTAGGAAGTCCAGAAATGGAAAAAAACCCAAACATGATCGTTCTGGGGAGGAACATCAAGGTGGTTTTGGTTTCTTGTCCCACTGTGGTTCCCAGATGAATACTGTAGCATATCAGCAGGACCAAGTACCTCATGCCTTGAGAGAAAACCCTTCATACCAGCTCCAGTACCTGGTTAGTAAGGAAGATGAGACATTTAGAATAGAAATATATGACATTTATAATTTCCTATGTCAGCATATAGATCTCTAAGACAGGACTGACCCTTCTATCTCATTTCCACCCCTTACCCTTTATTCACCAGCATGCAATAATATCCCACAGATGGGAAAAGCACTTGGCAAGCATCCCAATTTTGATGTCTGCTTGTGTGATGATAAATTAGCCACGAAGCAAAACCATCCACAGCTGCCTCATATCCCCTCATCTCAGTCACACAGCTCTTGGGAATCTTGTAACAGAGATCAGAGCTTTTGTCATCTCAGCCCTCTGTGCTCTTGTTTCCCTTGTGCAGGCTGGGATGGAACAGCAGCATCTGAAGGCAGGGGCTAGAGACAGCACAAAAGTGACTGTGGGGGTGACAGAGTCTGCACGAACCTGGTTTGGCATCCCTGGGAAAAGCTCTAGAGCTGTAGCTCATGGGTGATGCCCAGAATGGCATCTGTCCCCAACCTGGGGTGGGTCTGGGCACACCCAAGCCTTTCCCAGACCATCCCACCTTCCTGCTGTCAAAGGTAAATGGAGACACCAGAGTTCTGACAGCCCTGGCTGTCTGCACATTTCTCTCTGTCTACCTTCTCTCATTAACAAGCAAAGTGCATGAGCAAAACCTCTCCTCTCTAATCACTGCATTTGCTGCTGGATTCACTTCAAAATATCAAAAGCTTCTGTGCATTTTGTCCATTTTCCTAAGGAGAGGCTGACCAAAGTAACCACCAAGCAATTCCAAAACATGATATATAAACAAATCCCCTATGAATGAGAGGCTACAGCATCACATGCTGCAACAGCAGCAGTAACCCAGACACTTGTGTCCTAAAAAAGGGGGGGAAAAAAATCTTGATATGCAATTAAACACAGACCACTCAGGCCTCTCACCAGTCTTGCATTTTTGGTGATTTTCCCAGGTTCAGAGCAGCAGCTCTGGTATGGCTCCAGAGAGCTGCTACTGCTACAGGGATGTGAGGAACAATCAGGACCTCAGCCTCGTGACAGTGACAATGCAGTGTAAAACTCTGCAGACAGCAAGTAAATGCCTTTACTAGCAGCTCCAGAATGCTGCCAGGGGTCTGGGCTACAAGCTTAGGGCATTAAGCACCAAACCTAACAGCATGGGGGAGGTCAGTGCTGCTGTGCAGAATGTGGGATAAAGTCCTGGGTTTGGGCTGAGTTTGGTACTGCCTCGGGCACTGGTTTTGCTTGACTGACACAGACATAAAGAAGGACAGTCTTCTCCACGTCATTTGACATTCCACAGACAGAAATACATTGAACAGACACTCTGGAAGACTTAATTAAAGAGCTGAGGACCTGGTGCTGTGCACAGGGAAGGCTGATGCTTTCACAAAACCTGTGCTGGCAGGTGCCGTCTGTTACCACCCGTCTGAGCACCAGAGTCAAAGGCAGGGAGCATCCCTGCTCATTTCAGTGCTGCTCCAGCCAGCTGCACACCAGGAGCTCAGCTTTCAGCCCTGCTGCCTCTGCAGCAGCCAGAGCACAGCCTTGGGTTAATGCTGGTGAGTTAACACAGCCTCTGCTGCCATGGGAGCCCCTCAGCCTGGGGAGGTGCCTGTGCAAGGCCCTCAGTGCTGCCAGGACCCCAGGGAGCAGCAGCAGCAGGGGCTGGATGGCCACCACCAACTCTTCCACACCTCACTGCAACTGGTCTCACTGCTGGGGCACTGCCTGCTCACTCCACTGTGTGCCACAGGCAAATACATCATTTAAATTGCAAACCTCCACAGCCAGGATGACCTCCTCTAATGGTTTCTCCTGGCTGTTCAGTGTCTCTGACCTTGCTCTTTAATATCAACAGATTCAAGTGTTTAAATGCAAGATGTGTAAAATAACTTACCTTAATTGTACCCTGACTGTTAGCAGCAATAAGCACGTTGGACTCCTGGAAAAAAAAAAAGAGGCACTATCAGAACCTGCCATTGCTTTTTCCCTCCCCCTTTTTTTTTGGATGAAGCAACAGAGTAGTTATTTTTATCTTAAACATTAGAAGTATATGTAATTTCAAAGGGATCAACTCTTCCTATATCCAAGATGCTTTCAAGGCTACAAGTCTTTATAAGTTACACTACCTTGAAGAATTAGAAAGCAATAATCCTCAGTGCTTGTACAGAGCTTTAAATCTCCAAAGCAATTTACAAACATGAATTAATTCTCACAGCCTCCCTGTGAGGTGGACTAATAAAAATAATGGTTATTTCATCTTTTGGCAGCACATGGACAAAGATCTCCAGAACCCTAACTAAACCAGCTAATCACCGTTACAAAACCCCTCTAGCTCCGAGGCCAAGAGGCTTCAGATGAATAAAACAAAGAGGAGAAGAGATTAGAGAGCAATAGCAGATGCACCCAGTTTGAAAGGGAAGATAAACAGAGAGGGCTCCAGCCCTGCCTTAAGCAGAGAGGCAGCATCTATTTACCTCCTGCCAATTGATAGAGTTGCATTTGGAGATATCCTGCTTGACTGCAAATTAATGGTCTGCTGCATCAGTCAGGCAAGCCCCAGGCAGATGCTGGAGAAGAGAGAGCATCTTCTCTCCAGACTGCATTCCTCATGTGACCAGCAAGCACAGATGCACCCTCCCCAGCCAAAATCCTATCCAAAACCTACAGGGAAATCCACACACAAGCACTGGGGTGCTGGCAAGAGCCCCAGAGATGTGGGGAGGAGCAGTGCTCCCAGAGGGGTGACCTGCAGCCATCCTCGTGCCAGCAGACACACGCGCTGCTGCACTGCCCACAGAGAACGGCTTTCTCTCAAGACAGCTGATATCTTCTCTGAGACACATTTTGAAATTTCTCTCACTGCTGCTCCCCATCCCCAGACAAACCTGCTGTAATTATCCCATGCTTAGCACCTGCATTTTTAATGAACTCAGTGCCTAGAACACGCCCTGCTCCGAAGGGAGTGGGAAGGCAGCTCGGCACAGCCCCAGGCTGGCTGTGTGCTGCCTCACCGTGAACTTCAGGACTTTGCACAGCCTCAGGATTTGGGGCAAAGGAAGAAAAATCCCCTTCAGTGTGAAAATCCATTTATCAGGTAAGAATAGCCTTGTGGTGGACCACTGGGCTAACTGACACAGACAGATTTGTTCACCCTGGTACAGTCATTAGAGGATTAGTTAAAACTCCTGATATTATCTCACTAATGATCCTCCAAGTCTAAGCTCCTGAAAAGAAAGTATATCCTCAAAGGAAGAATATACTGCAATTTCTTTTAATTTGGTGGCTAAGAATCTAATGCAGTGAACTCAGCTTCTGGTTAACAACATTAAAATCAAAACCCACTGGGGGGGGGGGGGTGGGTTCATTTTAATATTTATATATATTATCTGGGCACTGAAACAGGGACCAGGATGCCTGAAAGGGTTCTGGAAGCAAGGGAGAAGGACCAGCAGCAATCTACTGTGCAATGCAGGAAACCTGAACCCCTGAGTGCACATGATGCAGGGTTTGAGTGATTCCTGTTTGCACTGTGAGTGACTGGCAATTCACCCTGCTGCTGCAGTCTGCTGGGGTGCCACTGTAAATGAACTCTGTTCCAATGAACAGTTTTACCTCCTAAATAAAATAAAAATGCCAGAGGGTAATTTACTCTCACTCCCTCGTTCTTCAGAAGCCCCTGGGTGCTGGGTTTTTTTTCAGCAGGGTCTGAGCTAATCACTGCTCTGCTGCTTTCATCCACAACCATGAGATGCAAACAGGAGCAGACAGCAGCAAAATTAGCACCAAATCTGTCACTGAACAGTGACTTGCTTGTTAAGGCACTCCAGCACTGCTTCTCCAGTAACACAGCTAAGTAACTTGTTTTTAATCCTCCAAAGAGACAATTCACTTCCTTTTGTGTAGCCTGTAAAACAATCAATACACTCAATGTGTTAAACACCTAGAGAAGACATGAAGTTGTTTAGATCTGCAGGTTTGTAGCTGTGTGCACATGAAACCAATCTTTTTGCCAGGACATGTAGGAATGGAAAGAAAAGCACCATCACCATTGAACTGGCAGAACACCTATTTCCCCAAACACAATACTGTGACTACCTGTAGCACTGAGGCATGAAAAGCATCCATTGTGGCTGCATGTTCTACTTTACCATCATCAATTTGTGTTGTGTTTTTGTGCAGGGCAAGAAGGTTTAAAGACTGGCCTTACTCATCCCTTCCATTTCTGCTGCCTGCAGGAGCCAGCAAATCCCAAAGCAGAGGCACTGGGAATGTGGGAGACCCAGCCCAAGTGAGTAATCCTGCTCTGAAGAAAGCAGTTATTAAAATGACTCTTCTACACATGAATCTTCTCCCATGAGAAGATTTTTTTGCACCTGCAGCCCCTCTGAGCAGGAGAGGCAGAAAGAACAAGCTGCTTTTGCTAAAAGAAGACTGAAGAAGAAAAATGAACAAACATAGCAAAGATTGATAGATTAAGGTTTACTGCCTGGCAAACAGAAGCATTTTGTTCTGTGTGGCTGCTAATGTCAACCTTTAGAATCTTGGTCCTCTTAAGGCAATAAAAAAAAGCTCTGGGGACATCAAAATTATGCATCTTCTTGTCTTTTAGTGTTACATATGAATTTAAAAATCTAATTGGCAAAGGTGGGTGCATGTCAGGATTCATGTTAATATAGGGTGCAGTTCCATAGCTGCTCTAACATACTCCAGGGCTGAAGTTCTGTGCTAAGAGCTATGAAAAACTTCCTGCTTTTTTTTTTTTTTTATTGGACTGCAGAGACAGTATTCTGGGAAATCTGAAGGGCAGTTCCCTGACATGGGAAGGACTTGACACCATCACGAATCTCTGTTACCACACAGGCTGGATATTCACAAGGAGGTTCCATTATGTAAAATGAGGCTGTAAGTTGGTCTTGAGTGCAAAGACAGACCTGACAGGAGCACCTCTGAACCTGACACATCCCTGTTTCTCTAGTCTGAATATGACTGCTGGACCCACAGTAATTTTAGAGCATTCCCCCATGGGATTTGAAGGGACTTTCACTGATTGCACCAAAAAAAGAGAAATTTTTGCAGCACATTCTTGATGGCAACGAAAAACAAAATCAAGTTTAGGACCTTCCAGAGGATATGAGATACCTGCTAGAATCATCATTCAAAGGAATTATTCACCTGGTGACAGCTGGGTTTTGAAGCACACTGATTTCCTTCCCTCCAAGATGAGCCCTATTTTGGATGGCCCTGGGGAAGCAATTTGTACAGGAAAGGAACAGAGGAGAATTAAAGTCTGCCTGACTGCTGCTATTCATGCAAGAGTAGTCAACATTAAGACAATCAGAAATGCTCTGGATGTTTTGTGAGGTTTGAAGAAACTCAGTTGAACAACTCAGAAGTTGTCAGAGCTGCTCCAGTGCAACAGGGACTCAATGACAGCTGAGGTTGGAGCTGTCCCACTCCTTTACATCCTTGTGTAAGAAAATATTGCTGGGAGGAGAGAACACCAGATGGACAACTGGGAAACCACACACACATCTCCTTGAAGAGACACCCAGTGATACTCAAGTGGGCTCAGCTCCAGGGAGTGAGGAAAGGCTCTGGAGAGACTCTCCACCCTCCAGTACCTGCAGGGAGTGAAGAAAAGCTCTGGACAGAGCCTCCACCCTCCAGGGCTTCTCTCTGCTACTCCTCCTCACCAGTAAAGCTGCCTCACTGCAGCTGCAGGAGCTACACATCCCTCTCACCAGTGGGCTTGTGCAAAATCATAGCTGAGCATTTTAGTCTTCCTCTGTTGACATCAAACCTGTCCCAAAAGGGCTCAAAAAAGATGAGCACAAATCACTAACAATTTTTTGTCCCTTGAATACAATCCTTACTGAGACTGTTCTACCCTTGTTATCCCACACATATCAATCCTTGAAGTGGAAATCAGAAGGAAAAGCTGAAGAGATCATTCCTTAGGATGGATGTGTTTCCAAGTTATATGTGCACATTTTTTCACATGAAGGACTGGAAATAATTTTTGGCTCTTTCACCATATTGTAAACAACTACAGGCCATAATGTTTGCACTTCTTTGTTATCCCTCTTTTCTGCACAAATAAAGGAGATTTACCTCAAACTTCCAGCACAGCCATCACTCAGGTAAGCATCAATTTCCTGGATTTTCAGCTAGCTTTGTTCTATGGATTCAGAGCTAGGGTTCTTAAAGATCTTATTTTAAATTAACAACTTCTCACCTTCCCTCCCCAGCAGATATTTTGGCTAACAAATGGCTGTGTTTCCAACACTTATTCCAAGGAGCTGGAGCCTAATTAAGCAAAGCTGTTGAAACAGTGGGAAAATCACTTGGGTGAGAAAGCTTGCACTCAATTGTCTTCTGTTATTTACAGGTAGAATAAAAGTATATAGCTGAACTAAATCTAGTGCTGTTTGTACAGAAACTCCATTATTTAAGTAAATTTACTCCTTCCTTACTGAAGGTGGCAACTATTACTGTAGTGCTGGGTTTTAGGATTGAGCTGCAGGCTATCTGCAAGACATATTTCACCAAAACTTTTCCCATCAATGTCACACACAAAGTCTTTCTACCCATCTAAATGTGCAAAAGTGGTTCCCCAATAGACCACCGCTGCTTGACTGCTCTTCATCTTGTAATTAGCAGATTCTAATGGCTTTTCACTCTAATTCTCCTGAGCCCTGGTTATTTTCTTGCTGTATGACATAAGTCAGCTTTTTGTTTTTGAAAGAAAATTACAAATTCTAACCCAGGAAACACAATGAATGTCCAGTGTACAAAAATCAAGAGGTTTTGAACTGATTAGATCCCTTCCCAGTGGGACAATGTGCAAATTTTGGTTTTTTTCCCCATTCTTGTGATACAACTGTTACCAATGAAAGGTGCACAGTGGTTGGTTGAAGTGGTGCACAACCCTCTATCCCTGTAAACCACAATTTGCTTTCTATGCCATCACACTCACCTAACATTAATCCCTTCTGAGCAAATGTAAAGGAATATTTATTATCTATACTGTGAACACCAGGCTCAAGCAGAAATTAATTACTTTACACCAAGTGCTTCTTTACAGAACAAGGTCTAACATATAAAAGATGTTATACCAAAATATTTTAGGAGCAGCAACACCCAACTCTTTAGGTATTAAACCTGGAACAGAATGTGCACACCCGAACTGTGTCTTTTAATCCTTAGAAACAGTATTTTTATCTAATTCTGAAGGTAATTCCTTTGTACACAGACAGATAAAGCCTCTTTAGGCTTTAGGCTTATCTGGCCCCCAGCAAAAAAGAGAAAACTCAATCCATGTGAAAAAGGCGTTGTCTGTGCTTCTTTCTAGATCCAGCTGCAAATACACAAATCTTTTGGGTTTTCAAGTTCACAAATACTACACAATTATACCCACCCAGCATAACAAGGATATTTCCTAAAATGTTAAGCCACAGATTTAAAGATTATGGCACTGCTTTGACTCACTTTCAGTAGAAGGACTTGCCTACAATCATATACACATACATATAGTTTCTTCTTATGTCAGAATTCATGGGTACACTGGAAAGCTTTTTAGAAAAAAGTTTTCAAACAAATTAGTGTTTTCATCATCCTGCATCATGCAGAGTTTGCAGCTTCCACATCAAATGAATTGCATCTCACTAGGAAATCTGCCCAGGTAGAAATTCAGCATCTCCTTGAATCCCTTCCTTTGTTTTTCAGCAATTCCAAACTTTAATCTCTGTACCTGGGATGCCTTTATCAAGTTTTCTGACACATCCACATCTGGTATTTCTACCTGCAACTTAATACACGACTGCGGCTCTTTTTCCTACTCCCTGAAGTAATCTTCTCATTTTGGATTTTACAATGCATTTTTCTCCTTCTATTCAGATCCAACCCAGCAGAAGACAATGCTGTGTAACTGGAAGCTTATTTGTTATCAGACATCCCCAGGTCTGTATTCACAGCTCAGGGGTGCCCTGAGGAGAGCAGCAAGGCTTGCTCCAATGACACACTCAAATAAGCAGTAAGCTCTCAGCCAAGTGAGAAACCCCTTCTTCTTAATATGCCCTTTTCATTCCTGCATGTAGCTCTCAAAAAACAACGTCAACAAGGCAAATAAGTCAGGGCTAGAAGAAAATAGAAGCACACACATATCCAGTGCTGTACAGAGCCATCAATTTCCTTGTTTCTATGCCATCTGCGGAATTCAAGATGGAAATGGAGGCCAATGAGGTTGATGGGGAGAAGGCAAAGAAAGCTCTGCAAAGGCAGGAGAGCCAGCCAGCAAAGCCCACCCCAGGTACTGCTGATATATTACTGCCTCTGCAATTTAGTCATTCTAGAACAAAACTGCTATTGATGAGCATCTAATTTATTTAGAATCCAAGATGAGAAAATCTCATTAGACACTTATTATTCTGCATCTACTGCAAAGCAAGATACACAGCTACAACAGCTGCTGCACACTCCCCCATCAGGCAAGGCAGGGAGACATAAGTTAAAACCAAATTATTCTGGTGTTAACCCTGCACCTCCAAAGCACAAGTCTTCCCCTCCTCTCTGTGTAGGAATATTGAGTTCCACTGCCCATTTATCTGTGACAGGGTGTCTAAAGTTACTTGCTCCTATAGTCATAAATCCTGGGATATCAGATGCTCCCCATAAACAATGTGGTCAAGACCTTGAAGGAAATGGCAGCAGCATATAAATACAGCTTACAATAAGCATTCAAAAACCATATCCATAAACATGCAACAACATTAATATCAATATTGCTAAACCACAGGAAATGGCAAGGCATTACTTTAGTGAAGACAGCTTTTAGCATCAATTCTTTAAAGACTTAAAACTCCTAAATATTCATCTGGCAACGCAATGCCATACACTGCTTGACAACTGTGTGGTTTAAGACCTGCATTCCTCCTGCCAATGTCTCCCCCCTTTCCCTTCCATTGTTTGTTGCAGTCGGTCATTACATCATGCTGGAGGTGATGGATTTAATCTCTCCCTAGCCAAGGTCAGGCTGCCCTGCCCAGCAGTGCACTGTGGGGCAAAACCAAGCCCCAGGGTGTTATCATTAATATTGCTATTGCATATGCTCCCTTCCAAACTCGCATCAGGAACAAAATACACAATCTGGAGAAACAGCCACCAATCTGCTGCATGAGAGTATTCACACATATCATCTAAATCTGGTACTTTTAGATTTTGATTTTGTGCAGACCAGTGGCAAACCATCAGGGATCAGAGCTGTAAACAGAAATCAGCAGAATGTGAAAAGGCTTTTCTGTTCAAGCTACCCTGAATTAGACAAGACAAGCAATCCACCCTACAAACACCAGAGCTGTGCAGCCCAGTCCCAAAGCACAGCAAGTACCACAGCTCCCAGCTGCTGCACTGGGAAGGAATGGATGCAGGGAGACTTATGAGAGAGAAAGGTTTTCCCCCCAGAAGATGGCTGGGCACTGGAACAGGGTCCTCAGGGAGGTGGTCACAGCACCAAGCCTGACAGAGCTCAGGATGTGTTTGGACAACACTCTGAGGCATGTGGTGGGGTTGTCAGGGTGTCCTGTGCAGGGCCAGGAGTTGGACTTCATGATTCCTGTGGGTCCCTTCCAACTCATGATATTCTATGATTCTATTCCAGCTGCTTGGTCCTCTTTAATTTGCAGCACACTCCCCTTGCCCTTACTGTGAAAGGCAAACTTCAATCTGCTAAAGCTCTGCTTTATGTTCAGATGGTTGTGTTGTGCCTCTTTCACACTCATGGCGTGCTTCTCCCACCTCTCTTATCTTCTCTATTCTTCTTTCTTCGTCTTCCAAGTCAGTGATTTCTCTTCCAGCTCAACTGTACCTAACACTCCTCAGCTCCCTCTTTCAAATCATCTTCACACTTGAATCAGCAATTCTCTTACTTGTGCAAGAACACTTGGATCTTTCCAACACCATCTGTCCCATATTCTTCAGGACTTTCATATTTCTGAGATCATTGTCCCTGGCATAGCATTTCTCATCAAAACCTTACTTTCAGCACTGTTGTTGGTTTCAGCTACCTCTTCCACAGTACTAGGTACATCTTTCCATCTCCTCTTCCTTCTCTAGTGAATTCACCTTTGACAATCCTGCTTACAGCAGTTTCCTCTCCTTTCCCAGTGTCATTTGTTTCAGTCTCTAAATAGCTGAATGATAACAGGCTTAAAATTGATCCAACCACCTTGATGTTAATATTTTAAATTATTAAGTCTTAGTTCTCTAATGCCAATAAATCATTTATATGTGCACATTTAATTAACAATCCAATCAGTAAAAACAATTTTGCATTCGCGCCACACGTTTTATCAGAGGAACCAAAGACACATTACAACATTAATTAGGTGTAATAAATGCCCTGGTGAGGTAGTGAAATATTGTGGGGAAACAGAGGCAATACACTTGGTGGATTTGCCCAAGGTTAATCCAGATGTTCCCAAGGAGGTGTTAAACAAAAAGGGCAGGGGTGAAGGTTTAAATGAGGTTTAACTCTCTCCATAAGAATTCCTGTTGGAACTGTACTATTCACTTATTTGCAGTTGCATTCCTTTCCCAAAAAAAACCTTTGAGGCACAAACCACTGCCATCAAGCATGCTGAAAACCAGCCCTAAATTGTGACAGCCAGTCATGGTCCAACATCATCCCCAGCTGGGGGTTTTGAAGGACACTTTATGACCTTCCCACAGCACAGTTCCCACCTCCACAGACACCTGAGCTCAGGGGATGCTGGACCCTCACCTGCTGCTCTGAGGTCCTAGATGTACATGAGTGTCTGGTAGCTCCAGGTGCTTCAACAGCTCAACCAGCCCATGGGGAATTTCATACCAAGTATGCCTGAATGACCCAAGCTAACTTCTGGAGACAGGTCTTGCAGCTGTGTAACTGGTGGGTTACATGCTGGCCACTGCTAGTGGGACAGGCTGGGAAAAAAACCTTCCCAAACCCCTCACATGACACCATCACCTCAAGGCAAAAGTTGAAGAATAATTCATGCATCACAACCAGAGATGGTGGCAATCAATACAGGAAGATGGGTTAATCACAGGTGATGTCAGGAATGATGAAGGGACCAAGCTGAGCCAGGCTGGCTGGGTCAGAAAAAGGGAAACACTTTGGCAGAAATTCATGAAATCAATTTATTTAAAACTGATAATGGATACCTACTCTGGTACTGTTCATTTTATATGGTTGGCTGTCAACAATCTGGGGCAGCCAAGCTATCTGGGCAACACCTACTATGGTGGGGTGACCAGGCTGGAAGCCAGGTGCCCACCAAAGCCAGTCTGTCACTCCCCTCCCTCAGCTGGACAGAGGAGACAAACAGGCTCAGAGTCGAGATGGGGACAGGCAGAGATCACTCTCCAATTACCATCACAGGCAAAACAGGCTCAACCTGGGGCAAATCTGATTTATTACTAATCAAATCAGAGTAGGATAATGAGAAATAAAAGAAAATCTTCAAAACACCTTCCCCCCACCCCTTCCTTCTTCCCATGCTCAGCTTCACTCCTGATTTTTTCTATCACTTCCCCTTCAGGGACAGAGAGGGACAAGGAACTGGGGCCACAAGCAGTTTATCACATATTGTCTCTGCCATTCCTTCACTTCTCAAGGAAGAGAAGGAAGCTCTTCCCCTGCTCCAGCATGAGGTGTCTCCCACCAGAGACAGTTGACAAACAGCTTCAGTGTGAGTTCCTCCCACAGGCTGCAGTTCTTCATGAACTGCTCCACTGTCAGTCCCTGTGTGGTCACAAGTCCTGCCAGGAAACCTGCTCCGGAGTGTGGGCACCTCTCTCCACATGTCCACAGGCCCTGCTCCAGTGGGGGCTTCCCACAGGGTCCCACATCCTCCTTTTGGGCACCCACCTGCACTGGCACGGAGTTCTCCATGGGTGCAGCTGGGTCTCTGCTCTCTGTGGGCCTCCATGTCCGCAGAGAATTCCCCTGTGCCTGGAGCACCTTCTTTCTCCCCCTCCTTCCTCACAGAGCTCTGGGTCTGCAGCAGAATTGTTTCTCACATATTCTCACTCCTCTCTCCCTGCTGCAGTTGTGCAGTATTTCCCTCTCAACTCATCCTGAGTACATCATCCCAGAGGTGCTGCCAGCACTGCTGATGGGCTCAGCTTTGGTCAGCACTGCGTCCATCTTGGAGCTGGCTGGCATTGGCTCTGTTGGACAGGGAGGAAACTTTGGGAAAGTTCTCACAGAAGCCACCCCTTCACCCCAAACCTTGCCACACAAACCCACCTAATACATCTCATCTCCTGCAGGTTGTAGCTTTTTTGCCTCATTCTAATAAAAACCACCTCCACTCCCAAGCCTGATCTGACATAGATAATCAAAAAAAGGCCAGCCTGAATTGTGACATTTTTAGTTTCTATGCTTTATCTGTAATAGCATCCCTTAAACATACCCAACCATTTTTAAGTGGGACCCCACCACCAAACCAAAGCCAAATCCTGATACAACAGCATCCTAAACCAACCAACTTGGAAAGTTCTGGACGTGCATTTAAATCCTGACCATTGCATTAGTGGGTCTCAAAATAATGTTGCAGGGGAACTTGAGTGCTCAATAAACACATTAACTCTCCTAAATGTTTTGCTTATGCCAGCTGGAAAAGGATGAGGGTTTCACTGCATCTGCAAGCTTTCTAATTGTGTTAGTGGATGGGCCAGAAGTCTGGCAGCCATGGAAATCACAGTCTTCATTTCTCTTTAGGCCAAGAACAGTATATTTAATAGCAACAGGAATGGAGTCCCAGTTCCAAGTGTCAGCACTGAGGGTGCTGTCTGAGGCAGGGAACAACAGCAGATGTTCAAGCTGAGGCTGCAGGCAGGGAGTGTGGGGAATTACACATCTGTGGGGAAAGCAGGGCTACAGCAATAGGAAGAAACGCACCAGGAAAGCAAAAATATCTCATCCCTGGAGGCTGCTTCCACCCAAAGGGCTGCAGGCTGCTTGGTGGTAAGAACAGACAAGAGAAGGAATCCTGCAAGGTGGCCCAGCTTGTAGCTGCATAAACCACTATTTATATAAAAGATACATTTATAAATTTTTTCCTTTTATTTTCTATGCAACACACATGAGCCATAGAAGTGACCTCCACCAGGACCTGGTGAGATAAAAGAAATGATAAATGGTTTCTTGTGGAGAAAACTCAAGGCACAAACATTAACATTAGCACACAGAGAAGCTTCATGAAATTATACCTATACTAATGCTATTTATAATATATGCTGATTTGGGAAAAAGGACTTTGATTTGAGGAGTGAAAGTTTAATTAAGGTAAAACAAAAATTTCCATTAATCTTGATAGAATTCACAGTCTGCTGCTCTCCTCCACCATCCACTTCAGCTAATGCTATAACAGGATCAGGAGCAGCCCTATATACCTGAAACCTCCTGCAGTGCAGACAAGGCTGGGCAAGCTGGACCAGAGCACGTGGCCCTCCCCCAGCTTGGGAAATAAGACACTTTGTCCCCCCAAGATATTGCTCCAAAATGCCCTGAGTGCAGTTTTCACCAGCCAGGACACACAGGAAAATGAAGAAGGGATGTTGATAAACTTGAGAATGGCAAAGAAAAATGGCCAGAGCCTAAGACCTGCAGGCAGGTTCTGATAGCAAGCATCTCATGTCACAAGCACAAGTTTTCTCTTGAGCAGCCAAAATTCCAGTGATACTTAAATCTTCTCCCTGGGTGAATTCAAGTCATAGAGTTTGTATTAAAAACATTTCCTTTCTTCTGTTCCCACAGTACAGGTAAGGCTGGGGCAGCAGAGCAGAGTATCTGCCCCAGGCAGCAGAACCATCTCCTACACACTTATGGCCAGGAAGGGGTTTAGGGCTGGCTTGGCTCACAGCCACTGAGGGCTCTGTAAATCTATTATAACTGTATGGAAGAGGGAGTTGACCTGAACTGTGGCCAGGTCATGCCTGCAAAGCTCTTTGGAAGACAGGGATCTTTGCTTAGTACAGTGAAAGATGCTGAGATCTCTGAAAGAAGATATTACAAAGCCATTTTTGCAGGTCAGTTTTCAAAGTAAAGACACAATGCAAACTACCAGCTTTCATGACAAAATTGTACGGTATTGATAAAGACAATACAGTAAATTGCATTTTAATAATGTACATAAAAAGTGAAGAACTTCATTAAACAAAGTCATGCAGAGTACAGATGAGAGACATGAAGTTGCTTTCAATATCCCACTCCTGATGGCTTCCCCATTGTATCTATCTGAGGGGAGAAGGGAGTGAGAAGACAGCTGTGCCTTAAGCACTAAGAATGATGAGAATACAGCTTTATAGCTTTAGTACAATAAATGCAAAGCATGGCATATTCCCTGCTTCATTCTGCAGAATGAACTATTCAAAAGATAATAATGAACTTTGCATCATCTAGAGGACTCAATTGTGCCTTCTGCCTGCTTCCCTAATCTCAGCCATCTAAAACACTCCTGAATCCAGGAGCATGAGGGAAACCAGCAACTAAAATGTATCCAAGAAGTCAGAAATCACTGGATCCTTCAGGTGTAGAAAAGCATTTTAGATTTGAAAACAAAGGATGTGAAAAGAACAAACAAGGAAACCCTCCAAGGACTGAGATTAAAGTCAGAAGCAAATACAGGATGTCTTAAGACAAGTTCATTGATTGTGAAAGGGAAAAAAATATCCAAACTCAACACACAATTCTAGACAATACTAGACAGAAATTGTCTATTCTTTCATTCACCTTCCAACTTTCCCTCTCCTCAATTTGCTCATTCACCTCCCTGCAACTCACCCTCCCCAAAGGAATACCAGGAGGCAGCCCCTGAATTCTAATGGCATTTGCTATTCCACTAAATCCCATAGATCTAAACGGGCAAAATTAGCTGAATTCACCTATCAGGCATTCTCCACAGTACTAGAGAAGGCACCTGAAGCTGTAAGATGGGCTTTCTTTTGTTTACAGCTTTTAAATAATTCAGAGAGGAGCTGTCAAGTTGAATCTGCAAAGCTCCCTTGACTTTGGACTTGTGCTATCAGACTGCTTGCCTATTGTTTATAAAGACAAAAAGGAAAACGTTACAGGATCATATGTCTGCACGGGAGGGGAGTCAAGGACTAGGAGAACAAGGGCTGTCAGGACAGAAGTCATAAAAAATACAGATGGGAAAGCAAAAGTAGGCAGTAGGTGCAATACAGATGTACCAGCAAAGCAGCAAGAGCCAGTTGCCAGTTTGGTTGTGCTATAAATACACAATGCTTGCAGTTTCTTGTGGAATATGAAGTCGTCCTTTAAAAAGGAAAGCCCCAAATGCAAATGGTAACTTTAATTAGCAATTAAAAGCCCACCTTCCCAGCTATACAATTGCAGCTGCCTCTCCCAGATCTGTCTCACTTCTGCAAACCCATGACAGCTGTCAGGCAGAGGGCCAGCACTTAATAATCATTCCCAAACCTCAGACAGCACAATCCCATCCTTTCTTTCCTTTTTTTCTGGGCTCTTTGGGCAGACAAAGATTTACTAGGTCCTACCTGGGGACACTAGCAAACCACAGGTGATGGTCCTTGGCATCCCAGGGAGTTCATACATTTCAAGGTGCCTTTTAGAATTTTTATTTTTAAGCGACTCTGTGGCATGCACAGTTTTGATGGGGTTTTGCAGAGTCATTTTCAATCAAAGCTGCAAACCTGACTTTAAAGCAAATGACTGTTTCTTGAAGCAGCAAGAATGGAGAGGGGAGGGAAATCTCAGGACATGCAGCCTGCTAGACTCAAGCACAGCCCTCCAACCAGAATGCAATCACCTCTACAGCCAGTTTGCTAAACCTAACAAGAACTTTTAAAAAAGAGCATTTTAATACAAAACCCAATAACTATGATTACAGTCTTGCTGTAAGCTACTGAGCTGGATTAACACTTGGCAATTATCCTTAGCTGTGGATGCTGCAAACAAAATCCTGCCCAAGGGCTGTCCCCACGTGGTGGGACATGGCAGCTGAGGATGCTGCAGGAGCTCTCCCGTTGCAGGATAACACATGTGTAAGGAGGGGAACGATCTGATTTAGCTGGCTGTCCTAAAGCAGACAGAGACCTCCATTTTGCTCTAGGAAGACTGCAACAGTGGACAAAAAAATATTTATTTTGCCCATGACCAGTCCCAACTGGTCCCAGCAGCTTCCAGTCCTAGGAAGTGTCATGATTACACCAGCCTGTTATACACTGTCTTTTATCCTGGGCTCCTGACTGTATCAAATCCTAAATGAAACATGATGTAAGGCATGCTAATAAGCCAAAGAAGAGAGGATTCACATGATAGGAAAATATCATTAAGTGGAAAAGTTTAACTCAGAAGGTCAAAATTATTCTAACCAGAAGAAAGAGATGCTGCATGGGGCACACTCACAGGCCCCAAAGCCTTAAATGTGGCACTGACAGTGCCTTTCCTACTCACTCAGTGACTGCCAGCCAACAGCACAGCCTGGAGTTGCAGTGCCATTAATAATTCCCTAAATTTCTTGGCCTTGAATACACTCCTAAACACCAGGGAACAGCTTGCCAGTGTGCTGCCTGCAAGAATCCCTACAGCAAGATGCTGCTTCACCCCTCCTTGACCCATCCCCTTTTCTTAAAAATTATTTTAAATGAGGTATATGCATCTGAAATAACAACGCCAGCTCCCAAACTTTACTGGTAAAAGTCTGTGCTCAGGTAAGAGCCCTAAAAGGAACACAGGGGCTGTCAAGTTTCCATGTCCCAGCCTGGAAATCCTTTAATTAACTGCTTTCCCCCATGGTCTCTCCTTGGCCTCAAAGAGCAAAATCCAGTTGATATCATAACTCCATTCCAGGCTGTAACTGGAGATTTAGGATGATCTTACAGGTGTACACATTTCCTGGCAGAATACAGGAGGTTAAAAACAGACTGTAATTTTTGAAGGCATGTTTTTGTTGGGGTGAGCAGCAAAGGGGAGCAGGGGACCACGCTGTGGCTCTGCTGCCCAGTGCTGGAGCTTGTCGTCCCCTGGGTTCTCAAAGAGGAACCAAAGCTGCATTAAGGAACTTCATCCATCAATCCATCCTGCACAAACTCAAGAGCAGCTCAGTTTATGGCAGAACTTAAAGCAAACAGAGGCTTTTGCAAGTCGAGTAAGCCTTTTTACAGCATACTAAAGTAATTTCTAGCTAATAATCAAAACAGATTTAACCCATTCTGTACTACACCTCCTAACAACTTTATTCCAAAAGCCAGAAAGCATTTCACTTTCTAATGAGCCAGCAAATGAGTAAAAGCATCTCTCTTTGTATAATGTACTCACAAGCAACTCTCATGCTTGTGATTTCTCAGCACTGTGAGGCTGAAGTGAGATCTGGGTAATGTTCTACATCACTGTTTAAGAGCAATTCAATCATCTTTGTTCTGGATTAAGTCTTGCTCCCGATTAAATTTAACAGAGCAATGAATAGGAAATCCATGACTTGGGAAGTAGGCAGATTTTATCTTTAAACCCAATTCACAAGTAAAATCATCTCTCTCACAATAGATAATTCTGCTAGTGTTCAAGTTATTTTCACACAGTGGCTATAAAAAAATTATCTCTAGATATCTGAAATGGAAATGACTATTTTTAATGCTCCCTGTCACTCTGAATGCATGCTAAGACTAACAATACTGCATCAAAAAGAAGAGCTCAACAATCACGAAATCCATTAAGCTACCAATGACTAATAGAGAAAAAAGGAAGTTGAAAAAGACTCAAGTATATAAAGAATTACCTGCTGGGATTACAGGGGTGAACAAAATCCCTTGTGTTGCACTACAGCACTTCTGTACCCTTCAGCTATGCAAACATTAGAATACAAACCCCACCTTTGCTGACAAAGGGTGAGGGAAGACAAACACTTCTGGCATTTGATTTCTTTTTTTTTTTTTTTTTTTTAGCTAATCTGCTTCATCCTCCCTTGATTTTAGATATTCTTTCTGAAGAGTTGTTGCTGCTGTTGACTCATTCCTCAACAGACACCACAGAGCTGAAGCACGTGGTATGTACTCTGCTTTTCTCTGAGCCTGATGATGCTTAAAATGTTCCAGAGCAGAGATGGGGAGAAATAGAGGACAACATACAGGGGATATAAGAAAATAAAAATGAGTGTTCTCTGTCAGGATTTCACAACCTCTTTCTTATCACAGCAAACTTGCATGTAGTGCTATGAACATCAGTAGAAAAGCTCCCACAAAGTGCTCATGATCATGTCCTGCCCTACCTAAACCATCCAAGAAGAGATACAGGACTGTATCATGAAATGGCCTCTAAAATAAACAAAGCCACACACACAGCACATACACAGTATGTGTTTGTGGGGATAAGGAGACAGACACTGGCATTTGGTGTCACATTCATTACTTCATTAACTTTGATATGTGATGAGCTGGGCTCAAATTTCACATTCATGTGTTACCTGAAATCAATACAGAAGCCTCAGCCAGACTGAAAATATATTATAAACTTCCAATCTGTTTGCAAAGAAAAACAGCAGAAACTTCAAAAACCTATATGATAAAAGAGTTTTCTTAACTCCCCATCTCACTCCAGAATGGATAATTCACAGGTTCACAATGAATAGCAAAATCCAAAAATTTACTGGTGGGCTGAAGAGGAGACTGCCCTTGTCCCTGCTGCCATGCTCAGACATCTCTGCTGTTTAGGGAAAACCAAAGGGAATTATGACAGGAAGAGGAGAGGTGGCTGCAGAGGTGGCCAGGAGGCACAGAAAGGGACTGAGTTCACATTCAGGATATGCTGGGAAAGATGTGGCCAAATTGCATCCCTTCACCTGTAACAGTACATTCAGAAACATTTATCTGAAAGCAATCTCCAAAGCAGTATTTTTCTTAAACTTCTGAGCCTTTGTTTACTTTTGGAAAGCTAAATATGTATATATATTCTTACATTTTGAAACTAAGAAAACGCCCAAGCTCCCAATGGTGGCTGCTGCCTGCTATAATAGCAGAAGAAAAGTTGCTAAATCCTGTTCTACTTCCAATTTCCCCACAACCATATCTTTTTTTATGCATTTCCCAACAATTTAAATTTCTTCTGTTGCATTGTCAAGCAAAGAATGAACCTGGGAAAAACAGAAAGCCAACAGCATCCTTTTGCAGTAAATAAGGATATTTGTATTTCATTTTCATTAATTTTCTCTCTTTTTTTTGCCGGCCCAAATTTATCTTTTCAAATGCTGGAGCTAATGTAGAAGTTGTGAAGCAAGACATGCAGAGAACTATTAACCTATTTTAATCAAGGATAGGTCACTCTAAACAAATCAAGATCTCCCCCAAGCACACACTCTCCAGACCGGAGCAGCTTGCTGTTACTTAAGGCTTTGGAGAAACTTGGCTAGAGCAATCTGCTTTGTAGGTCTTTCCTGGAAGGAAAAAAAGGCAGCAAGGTCTCCATTGATCAACCTAGAAACTCGGAGAAAGAATCATGTGTGCCTGATTAACATGAGGATTCTTGGCTGGTGATGCTGAGCCTCTGCCAGTGTGGGTCATGAGGAGGGACACAGCTTCTCCTGCTCCCACTGCAGTTTATTTATGTGCTATCTGCAGATTACAGGTAAAAGGAGCTTTATTTATTTAATGGATGAGAACCAAACTTTCTTCCCAGTATATGTAATATTACCTATATTCTCTCCAGTATCTCTCATTACTATAAATACTTGGGGAACAATGCTCTGCCTCATCTGCCCCAGCTACACCTCTCTGCTTAACTCAATATTCACTTCAGACATACTAAAGTAAAACTAAAAAATCCAGTACTGTACCAAACAGCACACTTCTCTTCAGCTTTAGCAACTAGCTAAGCATTTTGGAAGTGATTATGACATACAATGCCATAAGAGACATAATTATTTAAAGCAGCACTTCCCTCACAGAATTCAAAACAACTCGTGCGAGGGTGAACGCCCATCAGCTGCACAACCCCAAATTTAACAGTGCCATTTCTGTCAAAAAAGGCACTCATTACATTACTAAACATAACTTTCCTGTCATACTGGCTTTCTCTTCCTTAGAAAAGACTGATTATTATAATTCTGTGTGTAACTTATATAAAATAATTATGTCTCCTAATCACATATCAGGTAGTTGCAATTCAGACATAAGATTGCCTTCAAAGGAGGGACCATTTTCACTCCATGCACATACCTAGCTCATCTAGAATTAGCTAGAATTAGAGCAGAACACCATCAAAAGAAATTTAAACATGTTTAAAGGATACAAACCCATGTTGCTGCTAGAAAACCCCTCTGAGCAGTTGTTTTTTGCAAGCCTTTATTCTCATTTTTCTAACATGTAACACAGTTGGCACTAAGCTGGTCACAAATTAGTGGATATCAAAAGGCCTTGGGGTTTTGTTACTGTCAACAGAAGGGCAGAGGGCACACAAAAAACTTCAGAATGGATACCCAAAGCCAAGCAGTAACTCTATTAATGCACAGATATACACAAAGTAAAGCTTTTGCGGTGAAAACCACCTATGCATAAATGCTCCTACTTCCAATTCACCCAGAGGTTAAATTATCTGATCAAAATCTTGTGCTGGAAAGGAAAAAAATCCGCTCGTATTTTTTCCACTTCATTTAGACTGTGTAAAACATTAAATTCTGTCATTAAAATTGCTTAATTAGGAGTGCTAGAGCAAAAGGTTGATGCAGCTCATGAATTGTAACTGCTGAATGGTGGTGGCCTGGCAGCACTTGCCATAGATATTAGCACTAAAGAATGAGGAAAAGGAAAAAGAAAAACACAATATTGCAAAGTTGGTTTGACTTTAATTGAAGCAGTGTCACTTGTTGGAGGGAATGAGGTTGTAAACCAAATTCCAACAGCACTGACAGCAGACCACCACCCTTGTGGGGCAATTCTGCATCTGCACAGAAGCTGGCTTCAAAGGCCGTGGTTAGCTCAGTGCAAAACCTACCTCATTCTTGCCTTTCTCTTGCTGCTCTGAAACCAAAGTCCTGCTTTAGCAGTCAGTGCTGGGACACACAGCTCTACTACTCCTGCAGCTCCTGTCTTTAATGCCCCCCTTCACCTGCTCTGCAGCACACCAAACACTGCCCGACTGATATCAGCTCCCAGCACTCAGACCTCATCTCACTGGCACTTTGTGCCAGCCAGGGACTTCAGCAGATGGCACTTCACACAGCAAACAGCCAGCGTGAGCCTAGCAGTGCAAAGTAAAGCAAAGACTGCTCATGCAGGAGGTGCTCTGACTCAGAGGAAACCAGCTTTAGTGAGAGCTTGACATCAGGCAATATTGGCTCAGTACCTACAGAACTTGCCAGGATCCTGCTGTGACCTACTGCTTGTAGGGGGCTCTGCTCCAGGACACAACACAGAATATACATTAGATACAGTGGGTCCAGAGGAGGCCACTGAGCTGATTACAGGGGTGGAACACTACTCCTGTGAGGACAGGTGGGGGTTTTCAGCCTGGAGAAGGGAAGGCTCCAGGAAGACTTTATAGTAGCCTTCCAGTATTCAAAAGGAACCTATAAGAAAGATGGGGACAAACCTTTTTGTAGGGTCTGTTGCAACAGGACAAGGGCAAATGGTTTGAAATTGAAAGAGGGTCAATTTAGAACAGATGTAATGAAGAAATTTTTTTACAATGAGGGTGGTGAGACACTGGCACAGACTGTCCAGAGATGTGGGGGAAGCCTCATCCCTGGGAGTGTTCAAGCCCTGGTTGGATGGGACTCTGAGCAAAGGGGTCCAGGTTTACTGTAAGGGGTTGGACTAGATGGTCTTTAAATGTGCATTCCAACCCAAACTACTCCATGATTCTGTGATTATAAGTCCCCCCAAAAAATACCAGGAATGAGCCTTCCTCCCCAAAGGCTAAGAGCTGTAGGAGTGCAGAGACAGAACATCTGCCACCTGTAATTCCCACAGCACCTGAAATGCCCCAAGACAAAGGCACAATGCTAAGACAAGGCATGCTAAGAGATAAGCGTACACTCCACAATAAATAGCTTTCCAGGCATCATTTGAAACCCCTCCAAACCTTACAACAGCCTAATCAGTTATTTAATCAGTGGCTTTACAGCATAATAGGGTACATATGAGGGGCCCAACTGTTGAGACTGGTTGGAAAGGGAATGCAGCTGTCCAGTAATTTAATTCTAAAAGTAAGAGCTCCCTCAATACAAACCTGCACTTTTTTTTCTCTCCACCCCAGTATAAGTAAGACAAATAATTCTCTTTGAGGTTGTGCTGTTTGGGACATAGCTTATCTAAGTGCCCCATGCTGTACCTTGCAACATTATGGTTCAGTAACAAGCTGAGGATGGAGCTGGAATGAAGTCTAGGTTCCATGTGAATTCATGACTTCAGTTCATCTGTTATAAAACTCATACTTGAATAAAGAACTGATAGTTACTAAAGCAGTTAAGTGCCCATAGGAGAAAAACATCCACTTACACGTTTAACAACAGCTACAGAGAGATTTCTTTGCATCCCCAGCTCACCGTGTGTAACACAGCAATATGATTTGCAATTGCATTGGGAGGCTCTCATTTTTTAAAGCTTAGGAAAGAGCAAGAGCCTGCTCACACCTCTGCTTGCACCAGCAATGATCTGCAATCCATTATCTCTACAGCTGTACCATTGGGATCAGCTACTGGAATGGTAATGTCAGCAGCACTCAGTGATGTTGGCCACTGTGTCATTCACTCAGTCTAGGAAAGAGGACTCCAATAAGAAGGACCTCAGATCTATCTACAGCACATGCTCTACTCCTCTTGGCATTAGAAGAGATGTACTGGTGAGCAAATATCATCTGTAAAAGTCTGAAAGAGTAAATACTGTCTCCATTCAGGAAATATAGACTTTCATCTGCCTTCAATTCAGACAACGTTGACCCTGTGGCAATTTTCTGTGATTATGCAAGGAAAAAAAAAAGCCTCACCTTGCAGAAGGAGAGAAACTGAGTTTGCAAATGTAAAGCTAAAACCAACAAAGAAGAAAAACCTGAGCCACCTACATTTCTTGAAGAAGCTATTCTTAAAATAGAAGCCACAATGATATCAGAGTGCTGCAGTACCACAGGAGACCTGAACTTGAGAGATGAACAGAAGTGCCAGACTCAGCCCTGTGTCCTCAGCAGTGGCAGCTGCTCTGCATCCAGGAAAGGAGGAGTTAGCACAGCTCCTGACACACCAGGCACCTGCTGTGTGCCACCTTGAGCCTCAACAGCAACAGAAATGGTGCAACACACTTGTTTGCCCCCAGACACACTAGGCAGGAGGAGCACAGGGGACAGAGGCTGGGTTTTCAGGGAATCTCCTGCTCCCTTCACTGTGGCCATATCCTCGCGGGGAGGAAGCTCAGAGGGTATCCTGCAACCAGGGAGGAGACAGGAAGGAAAGAACATTTACCAGTATTTTTCTTCTTCTACAGAACACTCAAAATCAAACACTTCCTCACAAAGCTGATCATTTGTATAATCACATTATCAAGATGGTGTTTCATATGGATTGGAGTGTCAACAGACTGAGATGTCAATACAGTGCATGAACTGTTAATAATAGAATATGATTTTTTTCCCCCCCACGAATTTCTCCACACTTGGACTCAAGTTTTTGACACACACAGATTTTTGACAGGGAATAAAATATTGTCAGTCACCTAGGTATTTTCTAATTAATTCTCCTTAGCCACAGAAAAAATAGAGCCCAAACCAGAGCATTTGAAGACATATGGATATGAAAGGATATGAGCATGTTCAGAGCAAAGGATCATACATAGCTTGTGACGTCTTTTATCTGCAAATAGAAATTATTCTGCATAAGAAAATAGTTTTCAAGCAGCACATAAACCAATATATACAGTGTGTTAGTACACATAGCTAATATGCTAAAACCTGAAGGGGAAAAAAATCAAGCATGACATATCTTCTGATGTTCTGGGTCCCCTTTGTTTTTGAAGAAAATTTTAGATTTTCAAATGAGTAAAGGAGCAGTAGACATGAAAAAGGTAGGATGGAAGAGAAATCAAATACATTTATACCTAAGGAAAGAGCAAAATAGAAGTCAAAGAAAACTCTGTGTCTAAAGCATTGCCAGTGACCAGGGAGTAGAGGGCATGACAAGAGGAGTGGGAAGCCGTCACACAGACAGCTGTGAGCACTGCACCATGCAGGCTATGGGGATTAAACAGCTTCCCAAGGAGGGAGACAGACCTTTGAAGATTTTCAGGTGAGGAAGAAAAAACCAGTAGAATAAACCTGATCAAAGCCACAACTTGCTTTTTTAAGAAGCTGATCCTTCTCAGCCTTCCATAAACTGCAGTGCATTTCAAGCACAAGAATGAAGATGAAGATCTCTGTGTTTCCAGCATGAAGAAGTGTGGGACTGCACTGGAGGAGAACTTGCAAGGATTCTAGCTTGGGAGATGCTGCACACAAATGCTACAGAGGCCAGTCCTGGTCTAGTAAAGAAAGGAGGAGTCAGAAAACAGCAGATGCCCTTCCAGAAAATACCACAGCTGGAACTACTCATGCTGTGACCTGTGGCACAGCTGGGGTCTGATCACCCCAGGCAGGCATTGATCTCCTAAGCTTTTGGATTCTACCTAGGTATTTCCTGACACCTGAACAGGTAAGTTGAGGATGCTGTGAAAATAAAACACCACTGAGTTGAAGCTGGAAGTCAAAATTCTCACCAATTTTGAGATTTTAAAATTTCAGCAGCAAAGAGAGACAATGAAGTTTCAAGTGCTTCTTGTTTTACCCCCAAAATCCTGCTGGAATTTGTGCTTCAAGCTACAAGAGGTATAGTTACAACTGATACAAGTTACTTAAGAATGACACTGAATTACCATTCAGTTACTTGGGAATGACAAAGGAGGTTTCATTTTTTATGTTCATAAGTCACCCAAATTAATTAGCGCTTTAAAGTGGCAATGAATCATTTCCTGAAATAATTTGTATTGGCTAAATTAATTCCTGTGAAGGGAGCCAATTTGCTGATTGTAAATTATAAGAGCCCCAGACTAGCTCCTGTGTACACTGTGTACCATTTATAAGACTACTGGGAAACAAAGGATGGCTACTTTTCATCAGTGAACAAGACTGCAGCCCTATTAAGTGACTGACTTACAGTGCTACAATTACAGGTTTCTATTTAAAGAATCTAAGCCAGACATCATTAAGAAACAAAGCTGGATGTTCAGAAGAAAGGAAAACTAAACAGAAGAAAAGCTTGTTTTCTGAAAAGGTGCACCAAAAACGTATTTGAAGGGAATATTTCATCCTCTTAGATAAACAAAGAGAGATTTAGATGTTCAGGGCTAATTATGAATACAGTTCCACCACAGGGCAATGCCCAAAGCCAACCTGAAGCCTGGAGTTCCAGAGCTGCTAACCCATGGTTAGTTGACTGTTTTGAGACCCCCATAAATTTAAAATTACTTTTGAGGAGTGATGAAGTGAGAAAACACATACATGGGTTTCTACTCAGGTGGAAGAGATGCTTTCCTTCCTCCTAGGAGGACTCATCCATCCAGTACATCCCACCACCCACCCATCTCTGGTTAAAGACTGCAGCACTCTTCTTAATGGATTTCCCATCTTTACTCCTCCAAAAGAAAAAAAATGTATATAATGCTTCACCTAAGCTAATTTGCATGGTTTTCTCCTGTTCTTATCTGCATCTCCTCACTGGTATCAAAGCCTTGACATTTCTGCTTGTGAAATCCTTCCCTGCTAACCTGCTTATCAGCAGTAATGAATACTTGTGCAAACAGGTACAAAATTAAATGGCTTCTTTACAGTGATTATGATAGATTGAGCCATGCTTAATCTACATAATCAAATTGCTTCTGTGTTCAGCTGTAACACTTTTTTGCTGTCCTGGGAGCAGGTTCAGCCTTGGCTTCTCTTTCAACAGCTGCTTTCTGAGAAACACTAACCATGCCTGGGAAAAGGGCTACTTTAGGTGCAATCATTTAACACAGCATGTTTGAGGTACATAAACTCTACAAGAGGGTGTAAACAACCAGTGTCCCCTTTAGGGAAGGGGAAAACATCCTTTAGGACACATAAGGGACAGCAAAGCACAAATCAATCTCCTCCAGCTATGATCCACATACCCACATGTAATTGCAGTGAGCCTTCTAAGAGAGAAGACATCTCTACCTGTTTAAATGCACTGAGCTACCACCACTACTGTAATTTTCTTTCCCTAAGCAAGAGTCTCCCTGTATTCAAGAGCATTCCCTGTTTACATGCTGCTAAAACAGAAGACTGTTGTTTTCAATCTCAAGACCAGATTCTTGATTCAAATCAAGCTGGTTAAAATGGACAGCAAGGGTATATTATAAAATCCTTGACTTGGGAAATTAAAGGATTTAGTCCAGGGAATGCTCTGAAAAGCATCTCCATGTCTAAATCATGTTTATTAAATCACTTAGCCAAAAGAATCCTGAAGCTTTCTCTTCTTTTAAGTATTGATCGACTTTTAGCATAAAACAAGAAGGGAGAAATGTTTTTCCCCACAAACAATAAGTAGGTGCTATTTTAAAAATATCCAACAGCCTACTTGCCTTTGTCCAAAACACAGCAGTGCAAGAATCAGGTTTGCTTCATGGTCAGCCTGCTGGGAGGCTTTTCATTTGCTTATTTTTTTCCAAAGAGTCTAACAGAACAAGTAGCCTACAAGCTAGTGCTTATTTCTAAACACTTTTATAAATTGTTAAGTGAGTAAACCTGGTGCAAGATGCTAATAAGCACTCAGAGAGAATAATTTTCCTTCCTCGTTATGGCTTTGATATAGGTAAAAAGAAGGTGCTGCTGGACCTCTGAGTCAGAAAGGTGACAGCTCCAATAAAAAAGGCCTCTGCATCTTTGTAAGTAAAGAAAAATCAATGCAGAAGGGAAAAGAATAAAAAGATGGGTTCTGGCAAGGGCCACTAGCACAGCTTGACTTAGGCTCAGGAGGAAGTAAAAGCCTGAATTACATAAAAATAGATTTAAAGAAAGAATCAATGACATTTAATCTGAAAGTTTTGGTTAAGTTTTAATTAGGATCTGAGATTCTGCACTTAAGTGGATGAAGTGAAGGAGTACATGTACTCATGCTTCCCAAGATAACTGACAGATCTGAAACTTACTCATCTCATCTCAAAAGGTTAATTAAAGAACAATCCTTGACAGCAACACTGGATGGAAACAGAGTCAGCTTCACTGGGGAGAGGCTGTGCTGGCATCTCCCACCCTCAGCAACAAACTGAAGATGCTGCCCTGTGACCACAGCATGGAGATGAGCAAGATGCTTCCAACCAGCCCAGCAAGAAATGGAGAAGAGTGTGCCCACAGCATGGTAAAACTTGCTTACTGTGCTGCCTGTGGATCTGGGGCTGTGCTGGGGCTCTGCATGGCTGCTGGCCTGGAGCTGCTTCCACACACACAGAGTCCTGCAGCAGAGCAGGTGGGATCACAGCCAGCACTGAGAGGCATGTGTGCTAACTCTTAAAATAAGGCAGTCACTCACTCAGGACCAAAATTGTAATTAAGCTGAAAATAGGCTGTAGGTTCCTTAAATCCTACAGATGCTGACAGCACTTTGAGGCACAGGCCTTCTCTGGTTCAGCCCAATATCAGAAAAAAAAAAAAAAGGTCAGCTTTCAGGGAAGCCTGTATATGCAAAGCTCATTTGAAAAAAAAAAATCATGGCAAATTGAAGAAACATTATCAAAATGAAGAATAGCAGAGTTTCATCATTTGAGTAAGACTTTGTGGACATAAATGAACTTTGGCTGTACAGTAATTTAATTTCCTAAGCACATGAGCTAAGTCTCAATTAGGTCAGAGAGGATTGCTGCAGCAGTAGAAGAGAAGAGGAATGTGCAGCTGGATCAGTGAAAAGATGGTGCAAGTAAACACTGAGGCCTCTTGGCAGAAGCAAGTGAGGCTGCTTGCTTGGTATGTACCACAGGCAGAGGCAAAAACCACCTGCAGGCAGCTTTTTGCTGCTCTCTTTAAAAGCTAGAGCCAGGTAGTGTGGCTGCCACAGGAGAAACAGGCTCATTTAGAAGCCCAGGGAAAAGCAGATGAATGCCAGAGAAAAAAAAAAAAGACCAGAACAGCAATGGATTCTGAATGATGCTTAATGGAGTGAAGCCTGAACATTATTTGGCGTGATCTTGACGGGCCTGATTTAACTGTTACATTTTTGTATGGTATTTTTCATCCTGATTATGAAGAATTGTTTCACAGCCCTTGGTGACAGCTTAGAAGTTTCTCAGCCACTTAAGCAGAAGGTCTATCAGAGCACATTTATCAGAGAAAAGACTGCTGAGGAGTGGACAGCAACAGACATAACCCCACGGGTGAGACATCTCTGCTTCTTCCTGTAGAAGAGATGCCCAGAAGAGCAATGGGCAAGACAATCCAAGCACGGAAGTGAAGGCAGCTCAAGGAAGGGCATTTCTGGAAACACAGGTTCCCACAGCATGTTTTTATCCAGCAGAAAGACAAATTACCAAACCTACAACAGCCACTCTTCACCTGAGACGTGTATACCAAACCCTACAAAATCCCCAGCCAGAAAAAGCTGGTGATCCTACATCACTGACTGTCATGCCCCCTGTTCAAACCACAGCACCCACTTCTTACTTTTAAACACAAAGAGCAGTTCCAGACACAGGTTTATTTTGATTTTGACTCAGAAGCGTTCATCTGAAGTGAGTTTAGGTCACAGTTGTTGGGGTAGTGTCTACACATGCAGAAAGCAGATTGGTAGACATTGTCTTTGTGAATAGGACATCTCAGGACAACAATTATGCAACATTTCACTTCATCTACTTGGAAGAGTGCATTTAAGATCAACTCCATTTTGCCCCCTCCCAACAGGCCCCTTCAAGTATCTGATCTGCAAATCTTGTACATACAAGAGTTACTTGCTCCATATTTTTAATGCAACCTTTTCAAGAGCACCCTGAATTCAAAAGCAGCATTCTGAAAGGCCACACTCACAAAAGCTGCATCAGGTCTGCCTGCCACATTAGTACACATGCTAGGGATGTGAATTCAGTGCCATTGGAACAGGCACTTTACATATCTACTAATCTAAACACAAAGGCTGTGTTCCAATGAGCAAACCCAGACAGACACAGCAACATTGAGACAAGGCTTCACAATGAGTATCTGCAACAAAAACCCCACTAATGCACCCACAAAAACCATCAAATGCCAGAAATACAATGCTGCTTTTGGGATTTTAGATAGCATACAGAGGAATTCAAACACCCAGGTGGAAGAGTTAACATCACAGCAGTCTCTTCTCCCCCAGCATTTCAGTTACCCTGCAAATCATCAAGGTTCTCACAATGACCTGCAAGTACCCTTACTTTTCCCATGAATAGGAAAATCCCAAGCACAGTTAAACCCTCAGCAAGGCTATTTTGTGAGAAAGCAGGAGCCATTCCTTCTTCACCAGAGCAGAAAGCTTACCCCATCTGGAAGTGCCCTCCAGCACACGGCGCTCACAAACTCATTGGTGTCATCTTCTTTCCGGTCCTTGTCCAGGACACTTTTGACTGTATCAAACTTGAATGTCAGCAGTGTCTTTGAGAGGCCCTTATAGTATAAGTAAAGGGAATTATTTTCACTTCCTAGAAATAAAAAATACAAGTACACAAAATCAGGTTTTGTAAAGACAAACAGAAATAAGGGTTCTTAGCTCTTAAGAGGTTCTTAGTGCTTTCATTGCATAAAATAAGCAGAAATAAGGGTTCTTAGCTCTTTCATTGCTTAAAACAAGCCCAGACATTTCCTTGCAGTTGTCATTGTGGTCATGGTGCCCTGGCAGCTGGAAGTGCTCCACAGCAAACTTCCATCACACTTAATAATAGGACATGTTTTTATTACAAGACAACTGCAGCATGCAGCACACCTGCAAAACACCCAGGATTCCAAGAACCCTCCACAAACTCCTCAAGGCAAAGCATTTTGGGCAGAGTATCTGCACCACCACACGAATCACTGCTACATCCAGCCTGCTCAGAGCCACAGTTCAAAGGCAGGTAGCACTATCAAAATTTTGCCTGCCATAATCAAGTATGACAACTTGGTCTGTGGAGGCTTAAGCAAGGAAGACCAGACTGTGCAGGCTTTATTTAGAAATCCATCCCAATTTCTGCCTTGCAAGCTGCACAGCAATCAGGGAACACACGAGCTAAGGTCCTCCCTTCAGTGCTGGCACAGCTGTCCTGCTCATCCCACAGCTATCAGCCTGTCACTGCCTTCCCAGCAAGAGCTGTGGATTTACAGAGCTTTACAGATTTTAAGCAGTGAAAGGACAGAACAGCCAAAGGGGTAGCTAATGATTCAGCCTTCTAAGGAGCTGTTTGCAATGTGGGCACTCTTCACTTCGCCCTGCAGAATGCCACACTAAGTGACAACTACTGGATCCTCACGTGGCCCAGGCTACTGGTGGTGCATAAAGATGTGCCAATTGTTGATCTTGAAATACATAAATTATATCAGCAGCACTGACATTAGTAGTTCATTTTGATGACAGCAAGCCTGAATCATCATGCACAAACAACTCATCTGCGACAGAAGAAAACCATCTACAGAGCCCCTTAGGTCAGGACTGCCAATGCCATTCCTGGGAGGGGAAGGAGTGTGGAAATTCAGAAAAATAGCACAAGTGGTGGTGTGCTTTGCTACTGGTGAGGCCCCAGCTCTGAGGAGCCCTGTCAGGGGTGGCTGCTCTACTCACCACAGGCAATGTAGTCTCCGTTGGACGCCAGCCCCACAAAGTTCTTCTCGTTGATGTGACCCTTGAAGGAGCGCAGGCAGTGAGGCTTCCCTACGTTCCACAGCTTCAGCTGACTGTCTGTTGACCTGAAAACAACACTTAAATTTACCCTGCTGCCATGTGGCAGGAACTCCTTCCTCCCTGGCCATCCTGCTCCTCAACACTCCAATGACAATGTAAATGTAGGAAGCCTTAGTGCACAACAGGAGATTTATCCCACTTTCAATCATCTGCAGCTCAGCTTGAGCTCAGAAAGATATCACCTTATTTTAAAAGCCTGTCAAAACACATTACACGTTTGAATAAAAACTTCCCTGAAGTATTACTCTTCCTTTCTCCTATCAATTGCAGAGCCCTCCTCTGAACTGCACGGCCTCTGGGCTATCACTGCCTCCTCCAGATCCTCACAGATCCAAGACACACCAAAGTTATTTATATTTTAAACCTTCATAGCACAGATAAAATCTGTTGCCTTCTCTGTGCCAGCTATAACTCTCATTCATGTCTTTCCAGGGCTTGGGTAGGAAGCAGTCTCCTCACTCCCCAGTGCCCTGAAGCACATTCTCCTCCTGCCCAATACCAAACAGCAGCACAGAAAAACCCATGGGGGCTCAGAGCTGCTGTTAGAATTAAATCTGTTTTTCTCATGTGTAATCAAGACTGCATGGATACAGAACTCAAGCTTCTACCTTTTTCACCTTGTCAGTGAAAGTTCAATATTACTATTCAAAATATAGAAAACATGTTTGGATTGAATCACAATCATTGTTTCCCATGATTCCCCAAAATGCAAATATACCTGCCTTCAAAACGTTTTTCTGTTTACTGTGAGAAAACATTTTGCCTTTGGGGTTACTAATCTGCTGCCTGGCAGATCTCAAATAGGAAGATCCAACATTTCCAGGAGATATAGGATTAATTTCTTCCTCCAAAGCTGAAGAGACATGAAGATAATCTCTCCCTTCACTGGCATTATTTCCTAGCAATCCCAGCATACATGGCTCTGGTGTTCTGGCACTCACTGAGATACACAGCTGGGGAACAAAGGTGATAAGGTGGAACTGAAGCCCCATGAGGCCATCTTAAAGAAATGGATAGTGCTGTTCTGATCCCCAGGATTGGGAGCAGGACCTGTCAGCCTCCTGGCTGGGAGGGAGGGGAAGCAGGCCATGCTCCCCCACACAGACCATGTCACCAACCTTGCTGCTCCCTGAATATTTAGAGTGGAAAGGAAAAAAACTCAAATCACACAACATCCGTCAAATATTTCCAATGACGTAAGACACGAGCCCTGCACCAACGTCCCATTTACCTAAAAATATAGCACAAAAGAGGAGAGATGCGCCTTGTGCTATCCTGCAAAAAAGCTTATCTCAGTCCTCAATGACAGCTGGAATGACAAAGGAGCGATAAGGGAGCTGCAGCAAGATTTGTTAGGCAGTATTATTAGTTAGTATGAGGTCAGATCAGAAAGAAGGTATGAATTTTATCTGTAACACCGTGACTTAAACAGGAGTGCATTCCTAACCGCAGGATGAGATGGGAGGCCCAAAACAGAGCATTCAGCTTCTCTGCCTGGTGCTTGTTCCACATCTGTGCCTGCCCTGTACTGCTGCTCATTCTCCCTTCTCTTGTCCTTACTCTCATAGGAACAGCTCATAGAAGGTAAAAAGGGGTATATACTCCTGCTTTTTTTTTTGGCCCACAAGTACAGGTACTTTCTGTGCTATTAGGACAGGTGTATTTTTAAAATGCTGCTTTTAAAAGCTTCAGAGTTGCCTGGAGACTAAACTTTCCTGCAGGAAGGAAAAAAAAACCAGCAAAAGACTAATCCCTGGTCCACAAGCTGTCAGATTCCTGTGACAGCTGCTGCTCTTAGCTTCCCCTCAAGAGGACCTCAGATACACAGGCACTTCACCTCTATATTTTACTTGCATACCTACTAAGTGTCTTCATTAAAATAAAAACACTTAAGTCTATTACTAATGGGGAGTTTCAACTGTTTATGAATTCCCATCAAGCTCTAGCCATGTATATATTGTTTAGGATAAGCAAGCCATGAAAGAAGAAAGCTATCCATCCTTGAACTGCAAGGAGAGAAAAAGGCCATTGATCCTGGTGGTGTTACACTGCTCTTCTGGTTTCATATCCTCTCCAAAACAACATCTTGGATGCGCTGCTCTGTTAAATCTGTCTCTCTGTAAATCAGCACTGTAATCAATGTGTTGTGCTAAATACCAGGCAGTTCTGAACACCCCTGAGGTCAAAACCTATCTCTACAAGGCAAAGAAAATCAATGCAATCCATAAAACAGCTTTAGCTAGAAATTTAGAGAATCTGAATATATATATATATAATTTTTTTTCTTAAATCAGTGCTTGATTTTTGAGAATCACTACACTGCTGTTGCCTCTACCCAGTCTGCAAAAGGAAAGGCAGGAAAAATAATCTGCTCTGACATTTCTCCCTGTTCACACACCAGAAGGCAGGTGGACCCTTCAGTCAGTCCCCTCACCCTGCTGCTGCCTGTCCAAGTCTGACAGCTCTAACAGCTCAATCAATAACTCCTCTCAGAACTTTGGGAGATGCTTTCTTACAATGCTGGCCCAAACAGAACAGGGCCATTCTGTCCTAAAACATCCCATAAATGATGCTCCACTTGATTATGGCTGTAAAACATTCCCAGCCTCCTCCTGTTTCTATTAAACACTTTGTCTAACAGAGATTTGGTTCAAAGCATTAAATTTAATTTTCTCTGTGTTCCAGATATGAATTTGCAGCCTTATATAGAGTTATAATGTTAATGGAAGTAAGAAGAGAGAAGCTGATTAAATATAAACAGTACCAAAAGCCACCAGGGAATCCTCCATTATGCGGCTCAGCCCACAGTAACTCCCTTGCAGCCTGAAAACACCTTAAAATGCTGTGTTTCACTGGGTAAAAACATGGGACAGAACCAAGCTGGATAACCACTGGCTCAGCACAAGGCAGGTAGATCTGCTCCTGTGATCCATCCCTGCTGCCCTCAGGGGTTAGACATGAATGTGCTGAGATCCAGGATTCCCCTGCAGCCCCTCACCCTCCCCATCAGGTAAGAGGGTTCACCTCTGGTTTGCAGCCAGCCACTGCCAATTTTCACTAGGTGACCTAGTGAAAATTCATTCATTCATTGTCATGTGATTGAAAACCCATCCAGAAGAGATGCAGCCACATCTGGCTTTGGGGCAGACACATCTGGCTATGTAACTGAACAGAAGCTGGAGAATATTGCTCCTCAGGGCCTCCATAGCAGATCTTATGGTCTGCCCTGGCTGAAGAGCTGCATGCTATTAGAGTCACAAAACACAGCTTCTCTTTGTCCACTTTCTAACCCAAATATAAGCCCAAAAAGGGCCTTCACAGAACAGATAATAAATTACCAGGGAACAGATCAAACAGTCAGTCCTACTTGAGCTGCTTTCAGGCTGTGGCTAAACCTCCTCTTCAGACCATATACATAGCAGTACTATTTGATCTCTTCTGTCACTCATCAGTTGTGTTCTACTGCAGATTATTATCCCCAGGGCTCTGCCAGCAGCTTTCTCCATCACAGAGCTCTGGTCAGGAGCATCCTCAGTGCATACACACTGCCTGCCCAGCCACTCCAATTGCCATTTCCAACTCCCAGCCTCCTCCTTTTCCTTCCTCAAGCTGTCCCCTCTTTGAAAACTGTTGAAGAGCTCAAGGGTAAAAACTCAGTCTGCCTGCAAGGTCCACCTGCAGCCTCCCAAAGTAAGCACTTGGGCACAGGAGCCACATCTAGTTGTCTTCATATTCCTCTTAAGCATTTCAGCTCCACAAGACAGAGCACAGCCAAGTGACACCACAAATGAATTTCTATTTTTGACTTGGAGAAAAGCAACGATCTGCCTCCCAAAAGCACAGCAGCCTGTGAGAGCAGCCACCCACACAGGTGAACTTGCTCAGCAGCTCTGAAGAGCACAGAGAAGTGAGGGCTGCACAGTTTTTAGCCCACATTGTTGCGTTGTGATTTCAGGATTTACCTCAGAAACCCAGTTCCTCCCATGATAATTCCCTCCCAGGTGTATCAGTCACCTCTCCTTCCCCCTCCCCTGCCCCCTCCAAGCACTGTCTGTCAATCCTGGAATTCCAGAAGGGCGTCGAGTGATTGGCAGAATTCAGAAGATGCTCTCTACCCCTTGGGGGACATTGGGTCATCCAGGTGTCCTCTGTCCCTTGAGACCTGGTTGATGGCTTCCTACCCCTTCCCTCCCCATCTCCCCTGGGTATAAGGGTGAGCAAACGACACAGTTGAGAAAGTTCTGTTGGAGCAGTTGCTGTATTCAGAGGCCTGTGGGCCAGAATAAACCTCTGGATTAAAACCCTCCATCAGAACCTACTCCTTTCCTTCACCATCACCCTAAAGCTTCTCCACCAGAGGTAAACCCAAGGGGCAGACCCTGTTATGAGGGGAAGCTCCATCCCACAGCCACCAGAGTTCCTGCAAGCCTGGACTTGTCCCCACTATCACAGCTGCAGCACCCAGCCAGCCAAAAGTGTCTCTGGGGTGAAAACACCACAGTTGGTGCTATTTGGTCAAGCAGCAAGGGCCAGACAAGCTCAGGCATGCCCCATCTGGCTATATTAGGAAATATTCCAACACTACTTAAGAGGCAACACTTACGCAGAGACGATTTCTTCGCCGCTGACGAACTTTGCATAGGAGACGGCCTTGCGGTGCCCCTTGAACACCATGATGGGCTGCTTAGTGTTGCGGAGGTCGTAGTAGTGAACACAGTGATCTGCACACCAGGAAAAAAAGGAATTTACATTTTGTCACTGACATGTTTTATGAAAATCCTTTCGCTAGATTTATTTATTAAATAAATGTAATACTTTTAATTATTAAATTAATTTTAATTATTCAATTACTTTTTCTCCTGAGAAGCTAAGAAGCCTCAGAAAGAAATGTAAACAATAATTATCTGATGGCTGTGGAATGTGGTCTGGAGATGGTTTACCAACAGGCGTATCTTGAATTGGTTGCATGTGAATTGTTTTTAATTAATGGCCAATGACAGCCAGCTGTGTCAGACTCTCTGGTCTGTCACGAGATTTTATTATTCATTCTTTTCTAGCCTTCTGATGAAATCCTTTTTTCTATTCTTTCAGTATAGTTTTAGTAGATAACTTTCATAGAATATAATATAATGTAACTATAGTATAGTATAATGTAACTACAGTATATTATAATGTAGCTTTCATATAATGTAACTTTCACATAATATAATGTTCATATATAATTTTCATATAATACAACATAATATAATTTTCATATAATATCATGTAATTTTCCATATAATATAGCATAATTTTCATATCATATAATACCACATAATTTTAATATAATATATATATATTTCATATCATATATTATTATATAATAATAATAAATGAGCCTTCTGAAACATGGAGTCAAGATTCTCATTTTTTCCCTCGTTATGGGGACCCTCAAGCACCCCCACATTTAATCATTTGGGAAGGATGCACAGGACTTGGAATGATCACAATAAAAATCCTGCTTGCAGTTTCCACATCTCACTTCAAGCCCTGTCTAGGATAAACAGTCTGTGCTACAGTAAAAGAGGGTTCCTAAAACAGCCCCAAAATTCATTCGACAAGGGGCCATGCTCCCTTTCAAAGGGTCAGGAAGGGAAAAAGGTGCATTCACATGTGTGTGCCTGTACATGTCCTGCAAACCCCATGACCCTGTTCAAGGCAGCAGCTAAAAGGACTCTCACCTCTCCTGCCTGCCTTCTCAGCTCCCTGCCCAGCCACTCCAATTGCCTTTTCCAATTCCCAGCCTTTTCCTTCCTCAAGCTGTCCCCTCTTTGAAAACTGTTGAAGAACTCAAGGGTAAAAACTCAGTCTGCTACTTAAACTGGATTGTGGAAAAACAGGATTAAATTTGTCATGCTTGCTTCTGGATGGATCACCTTCCTACCTTTGCCTTTTGCTTCTCTCCTCTGATTTTATTACCAATCAAGAAAGAAGTAGCATTTCTGCTAATGAGGGAACAGACTAAATTCCAGTTCATTTTAAGATTTAATTCACAGATGTGCCCTAGTGCCACAACCATATGAAAGGGATCACAGCAGAATTAGTGATACATTTGCTTTTCTGCACAGCCAAATGTCAATTCCAAAGAAACAAGAAAAACAAGAAGAGAAACCTCATGAGACCTACGCCCCAAACACCCCACCGTGCTCCTTCCAGCTCAACAAGGTTAATAAGCTTCTTCCTTCCCAACTTTCAGCCTTTAATGTTGAATTTCATTTAATTACCTCTTACTATTCTGGAAGCACAGGGAGGGAAGGCCACACACATGGAAACCAAGCTGGACATCTCTCTCACTGAGCAACTTGTGATACCCAGACATTGCTGAAATCTGCTCTGACCCTCCTCCCACTGAAATAATGTCCCACTGGTGGAAGATGATCACAAAGACTACATAAAAATTAATTAAAAGCCAATAGCTACAGCTATTTTTGTGTTTGCACAGCATTTCAAAGCTGGGTGTTGTCCTCTGTACAACTGAGAGAGCTGCTGTCACAAAATCCCATGTGGTTTGAGAGATAAACAGGTTTACATCAATCACCAGAGCAGCAAGGGGAGCTCCTCCCCCAGATTAAGGAGCTAATTGGGGGTCATGGAGTGGGGACTGTGTCAGAAACACCTTCAATAAAATAAGGTGGGCAGGCAAGTCACCTTCCCCTCTCACTGCTTCCAGCACTTTACTGTCTGCAGATGACCAGCTCAGAGGCTTCTATGGGTAAGGATAAGGATTTCTGGCTCTCTTCCTTCTCAAGGTGTAAAAGCAGATGCTCCAAGCAGCCACACCAAGTTTTCTCCACCACTTACACTGCCAAATTACTCTTATGGTGAAATCCAGCAGCTCCTGCACCCCTTACTATCAGCACTGAAGATGCTTTGCCCCAAGCACTCCTTCAAACACCTCCTGTGTCTTTCACCTCTGAAATACTAAACCTCCAAGCAACCAAAATCTCAGCGTGCTCCTACCATTTGGGTTTTTTAATTAGCTGTACAGCGACATGATGTTGCAACAGGCTAATTGCACATTGGGTTAATTTTCTAAGGGACTCTGAATTAAGCATTAATACTGTAACAAGATCTGGGCATCTTGGTCCCTTCTACTTCCCTGAAAGCTGGAGCCAAGAAACCCCACAGTTTTTCATCTATGCAGCAGACCTGTGGGAGCTGTGAAACAGTTAACTGGCAATTGCTATTTTAATGAGCAGAATTATTCTAGCAGGGCTTTTTATTAGGAATCAGTTAGTGGATAAGCCTTTCAAGTCTATTTTTGCTTACAGTTTCAATACTGGCCCATCATTAGGGCACCTTTTTGAGCACAGATTTCATCCTTCAAGTAAATAGCAGGGAAAGGGATACCTGCATGTGAGCAGCTGGAGCAATGCAGAGAGGAGAGAGCTGTAGCAGGGCAGACAAGTCTATTTGCAGAAGAGAAGCATGAAGTTGCATTCACCTTCCAAACATCCCAGTAAACAGCTCAAAGCCTGGCAGCATCTGGCCCCAGCACGGCTGTGCCTCTGGGCATCAGCAGGGCAATCAATCACTGTCTGCTCTCATCACAACAGGTCTGAGGCAACCAGCAAGGCCACTGGGCTCCAAAATTAGCCACTTAATTATTAATTGATTATTTCACCAGACAAAGTGTTGGCGCCCAAATGGGTTTTAGTTTTTTGTTTGTTTTTTTTTTTAATTCAATTGAAGCAGCTATTTTTAAGTAGATACATGAAGATGAATGCTCAGTGCACTCATTAAAATCTGAACAGGTGGTCATGTTTTACAATTAAAGAGATACTCTCTCTTGTAGGCCATATGGACTTCACAAAAAACATGATAAAAATGCCATCTGCTGAGGAAGTAGAGAGCCCCAAAGTGAAGTGAAATGAGAAAAATACAACTCCCAGAGATCTCAGCAGAAGCCTTGCCTGGTGGACTTTGATGAGCTGAAATTGTCTGGGATGGGCAGAATCTCTGGCACACCAGCAGGTCAGAGGTGAGGTGACAGGGTGATCTGGGAGGCTCAGAAAATGAGATTTTCCCAAGAGGCAGATGAAGGTGGGGTAAATGGAGTGAGCAATGAGGGGAATCAAACGCTTCCTGCGCTCCACAAGAACCTATCAGCTCCTCCAGCATCCCTGGCAGACCATGCTCCACTGCCAACCAGCAACACCAGGGGTATTTGTTTCCTGTTTGCTCTTTAAAATTAACATTAATATCATAATTCAGCTAATCTCTACCCCAACTAGAAAACTCACTCTGAACAAGTTCATTTTAGAATTCACATTTAGAGTGTTAAAGCCTCCTGCCTGCCCAGCCCTTGGGCAGCAACAGCTCCCTGCTTCACCCTTTCTTCTGCATTCAGGCTTAATTTAAATATTGATGAAATAAAGGGAAAGAACATGTATATATTTCATAACAAATTAAACACTCCAGAACAATTCTCATCTAGTTCAATGTCACTGCAGAAGCTGAGCATGACAGAAATCTGCTGCTATACCTTCTGAATTCAAATGTTTGCTGGCAAGTCGTTTTATTTTTTATACATGTATTTTTAAGTGATCTCAGAAGGCAAAAAGGACAGCTGAGCTCTGCCATTGCTGCAGAGGTCTCTGACCAGAAGCCTGAGTTTTTAAATAGTGCTTTTCCATTACTCTCAGCTTACTTCCCTTAAGACACTGCTGCTTTCACCTTTGAGCCATCAAGTGACAACTAATCAAGGATTCAGACTTCTCCAAACTCCTGAGATCTTGCCACCTCTTCAGTAAATACAACCCATGTCAGCAAAGGATGGCATCCCTCTCTGCTCAGCTGCTCATAAATTCACACGACTCCAGCTGGCAGGAAAAGGCCAAAAGAGAAGGATGGGTTTGTGCTGAACAAGGTGAAAGGATCAGCACCTCCTCAGCCTCAATTCTCACATTCAGCTTGGTTGCAGGGGTAGGGATGCAGTAAATGAGCTCATGAGTTGGTTATATAGTCACAGAAAATCAGGTTTCAGAATTTCTAAAATAAGAGAATTGGGAATTGCTAATGGAGCCAGCAGCATCATAGGTAATCTCCGAGTTATTAAGAAAAATGGAATTGATCTTGGGTTTTTAGTTGTTTAAACAAAAGAAAGAAAAGGACAGTCTGCTTTTCCCAAAAGTGATTTTCCTTACGTTCAGACTTGTTAAAAAAATTTACAAAACTGCTGCTACCAGCAGGCTTTAGGTTCAACACCACCTATTGTAAAGCTCTTACTGTGTAGTCCTGGGCAGCAGCTCCACAAAGAGCAGCAAGGGTTATGAGAGGGTGGCACACAGCAGCAGTTCTATCTTTCACTGAGCACCAGCACACACAAAATCAGAGAGCAGAGCAACCCCACTCTCCAGGTAATATTCATCTTGTAGGTCATGTGTTTCACCCATTTTCACCATGAACATTAATCAGCATCAGCTAATTCACAAGACCCCCCCAGGCTTTTTTCAACCAAGAACCACTTACTTGAAGGAATATCAAGCCAAGGACAGCAAAACAAAAAATTTACCTGCAATGCAACAGTTTTATATTCAAAGGATGCAGCCACTAGAAAGACCCAAGAGCTGCATACAAAGGTTCTGTGGCTCTCCTCTGGAAAACTAAATTGCTGGAGAATCAATGCCCATTTTTCTTATTTCAATCATTTAAAAATGCACATTTCTCAACTGTTCAATATTTAGATTATTGATCCATTAAAAAAAGAAGTCCTTTACATTACTTGGATTTCTCAGCACTCACAGACTTGAGAATATAATGATGCTCCTTGTTCCACAGCAGATAAATGTCACAGACAAGAAAATGCCCATATTGAAATGCACAGCTGTCAGGTAGGCAGCCAGATGTTAATTAAGTGGTCTGGTAGAATTATTCTGTGATCAAGTCACATTTTTGACTTTTTTAAAATAAAATACATCTTCAATAACAAACCTAAAGGTCAAAATAATTTCATATATTAATGCTCTGGCTACAGCCTGCAGTCCTGCATATCTCATGCTACAGATCTTTTACTGAAACAGAAGCTCAGGCTGGACTGTAATCTTTAATGTGCTCTTGTGCTTCTCTACCATGGTGGTCTGATTTGATACATTTAGTAACTCATGTCCTCAGCTCATGATTGCCACATGTTCCTCATTTGTCTGTTTTCCTCCATGTGAACTTCAAGCTTGGATCAAGGCTGCCTTGTTTTCACCAGTGAAACTCTGTACATCAGCAGTAACAATGAGAGACATTTATAGTCTGAGGGGGTGTATTTAAATGACCTCTTTAACAAGGCAAACTGAGTCAGAGCAAATTTGGTGCAAGATACCTCTGCTTGCCATCAATTAAATTATGCTGGGGAAACCAAAAGAACAGCAAAACAAAAGGGTATAAAACAAGCCCACAAGATGCTTTTCATCAAAATGAAAGAGGAGAGACATGACTTTCTAACATTTCATTTCAGTTTTATTTCCATTGCCTAAAAAAAAGATTTCAGAGTTCCTGGAGGACGCCTCTATCACTCAAACATTGAAGGAGTTAGCTGAAATCCAATTATATATATATTTAAACATCTACCTACACAAATTGATCTTTTTCCACTCATTTCTCCTCTGTATACCAAGTGTAAGCAAGATCACTCAGTTTTCAGGGCTCTGAGAATTGTATCCAGGCAACTTGTTTAGCAGGAAAATATAACTACATCCTTATGCATTCGAGTGTCCAGAGTACAGTGGTTCAAATCAAAGCTTGCTTTGAGTGTCTTTGGGTAAAAGGAAAGAGCACCCACTGTTATTTCCCTACCTGATGTGTCATCCTGATGAGTATTTGCTGAACAGAGATAAACAAGAAGTAGAACAACAGAACTTTAGATGGGTTAACCAAGTCTCTTTTTTGGCCAAGCTCAGTATGATTTCTTGCTCTAAAAAAGGAAGCTTGAATCCACAAAGGTAAAGTCTTTGACTGGACTAAAAATGGAAACAGGATCAGGAGACTCAAAGACCTCAGTTTTCACCAGGAAAAACCTTTCTTCTGTTAGGGAGGAGAAAGAGGAAGGAGATAAAAAGGAAAAACATCCTGGTTTAAAAATAAACTCAAATCACTGTACTTCCATACAGTACACTGGGGATGACATGGCACAGGAGGGTACCTTAGTCCTTAGAGAAACCTAAACAAGGGCCAGGTAAACAACACCTGAGGAAAGGCTGCCATCTCAGCTCAAACCCTGCAAATTAAGTGTTTGAAAACACATTTCCTTAAATTCCAGAGGAAATCTAAAAAGGCCATCTACCTAGCTCCGGAATTACTTACAGACTTACTGAAAAGTCATTAATAAAAAAAGTGGAACTTCTCCAGTGGATCTTCCATGTACCTGTGCACCAGGAAATGGAGCTTCCCTGCAAAGGCAATGATATCAAAGGCTGGTTGAAAGACAACTTAGAATTTAATTATGAGGAAGCTCAAATGAAACTTAATCCTATATAGAATGCCATATCTGTCAGAAGTCCATTTTTGCTCAAGGGCCCTGAAAGTCATGGAATACTGTAGGTTGGAAGGGACCTCTGAAATCCAGCCAGTCCAACTGCCCAGTCAAGGATGGGACAGCTGCAAAGTTGGATTCAATTTCCAAGTTAAATAATTGTGTTCAAGAGCCCTACTCAGTCACACTCCAAGCATTTCCAAAGACAATTCTATAAACTCTTCCCTCAGCTGTCTTGAAAGTGCTCTTATGTCAAAGGATTAGGGAGAATTTTTTTTTAATACAAACTTGCCTAAGCTATTTGCTCTTGACATAAGAAAGGCAAGGCATTAGCCCACCTCTCAGCACTACAGCAATAATGTTTGGGCTGTGTTTTGCTGCACAGGTTTCTGGCTTCTCAGATCTTTCAGGTTTTGTCTATCTACACCCACACAATGGGGGTGGCATGAAGCACTGTCATACAACCTTAGCTCTCCTTTAATTCACTTTTCTTTTTTCTTACTAGTGAAAAAGAAAAAGAACAGCTCAATTTTAACTGCTGCCAAGCCTGTAATACCAAACAACAGTACTTGCAGATCTTCATGTGACTGAGGTGGCTTTATTCAGAAAGTTTGGGGTACAGATTTAATCCTCCCTACAGCAGAAAAGCAGGCTGGAGTTTGAACATCCATATGTGGGTCTTGCTCTGGAGAGAAGACTGAAGACATAGGACAGCTGAACATTCCATCTTTGGGAATAATTCAACTCAACGAGACAAGTGAAACTCCATGGAATGACAACTCCCCCAAAAAAATCTCTTGGCAGAGAGGGCAGAAGAGACAGCAGGGAGGAAAAAAGGATCTTTATTGCAGCAACAGAAATGCAGAGTAGGATTTGACAAAGAATGGTGAAGAAGCCTTCCAGCCAACAAAACAGTATAAAAAGATCTATTTCAATTGAGAGAGTAATACTGGAATGGGATATGATGAGCACAAGGTTTGGCCTATTACAAACCACTTCTGGAAGGGAAGACAGTGTAATAGTTTCCACTACATAAAAGAAATAGATGTTTCAGGAAAAGAAAAGAGATGACAATGCATTAGGGACAGGGAGAAGTGGACTTGAATTCACAGAAACAAAGCCCTGCACTAAAAATTAGCACAAGAATTTTCTGAAGAAGGAATTAGATAATACCAATACAGTAAGTTGACATCAGTGACCTCTGTACAAACAATTTCCTTTACTGTAAAGGCAAGAGATTAAAAATGGGTTTGATACAGCCTGAAGCAAAGAACCTTTGCAGACAAAACTGTCTGGAGCATCCTGCTGAAGAATGCAGTGTGCTGCTTCTCTCCTGCAGCATAGCAAATCACATGAGGAGCAGACAGCAGAATGTCACTCATGACCCATGTCACTGCAACACCTTCCCCCAGAACTCTGCAGCACAGGTAAAGCTAACTGTGCTAAAAAAAGCTAATTTTTTATTTTTTCTGTTTGTACCTTCCCTTCCAAAAAAGCCCCAATAAAGCAAGAAAAATTTATCCCAACGGCCATTATCACAGGCACATTAAAATGTTTGCTGGATATGGCTTTGTATTCACAAGTTTTTCTTCCAGCAGAAACTGCAAGTGCTTTGTTTCTATAATTAAGACAAAATTACTCATTTGATGCCTTTGCTTTTTTCTCTTCCTTTTACCTGGAGTTTCCTTTGCAGTGAAGGAACAGTTTTTCTCTGAATAACCATTTTTCTGCAGCCCTGGGGAAATCTCAGCAATCTCTTTTAGAAGCAATGCTCTGGTCCACAGCAGCAAACTGTAACAATGCCCTTATTTTGTATTGCAGGTGTGTGTCCAAGATGATTTGGGATGCAGTACTTCATTTATATTTGCTCTCAGAGCTCTGTCTAGACAAGTGGTACCAGACTCCTGGGGAGGTCCTGCACACCCCATCTTCATAGGTGTCAAACATTCAGTGGCCACCCAAAAAGAGACTGAACTTGAGAAAAGCATTCAATACATATTTTCCCTGCAGGTGAAAACCTCCCCCATGTGCTCCTAAAGACTATACAAGATTAAGCAAGGTCTGTATGATTCATTTTGCTGGTAGCAAAATCTTAAAAAAGCCCAAACAACTGAACCCTTTAAAGTGAGGAAGCCACAGAGCCCATGATGTTAGTGAGGAGATGAAAGGAAGTTTCTAAAGCAGAGCAAGGCACATGGGTATTTGGAGATGACAACTTAATCTCATTTTCCTACACTGCAATACAGATGATGGGCAACAGCCTCCAAAGATTATATTTAAGGAATCCAATGGAAATCCACCCTCAAAAAAAAACATATTTAGGGAATTCAACACAAATCCAGCACAGGTTTTCATTTAAACAAACAAAGAACACAGCTTTGAGAAGAAGGAAAATGACCAACAGCGTTCTGTTTAGCAAAATGGATGATAAAAGGGGCACACTGAGAAAGCTCCACTCCATGAAAACTGAAATAAAGAGCTGAGGTTAGACTGAATGTCTGTCAGCTTAATCTCTGGCAAAACCAACAGCACAATAAGACCCTTCTACAAAAGAAAGGCTCAGGGGTGTCTCAGCACAGGGTTTCAGGTCAGCACTTGAAATATTTTGACAGAGCTCTGCAGGAAACACTATACCCTGCTTCAGCCAGGGATTTGCATCTCCTACTCACACCAGCTGCACTATTTTTTAAAAAATATACACCAACACTAGCATTCCTCTAAAGATCTATATCTCCCTCTGCTGAACAGATAAAGAGAACAGCAGCCTTGATGGGAACTGCCAACTGGGTTTTTAACCTTTGTATTCCACAGATTCCCTATAGCTCAAAGTTACAGATGACATTTGCCAGGTTATGGATAATGGTCTTTACACACTGGGGACATTTTGTTACTGACTTGTCTAAAGCTTTTGATCCAGCAGCCCATAAAGCCTTCACCCTAAATAACTTGTTTTACATTAAGGAGAGAAGGAAGAGACATAAAACATTAGATATTAATCAGTTGACAAAAGGGCTCTGAAGGGAGAGGGAACCTAAACAGATTTCTCTAGAACTCTTTTGAAACTTTGACCTTTATGGTTTTAAAGAGCTATAGCAATTTCTCACAGGAGTAAGGGATAGATGGTTTTTGTGCAATTCAAGGGTTGTTGTCTATCAGACTGCTGGAGAAACAAAATATTCAGTACACAGAAGCAGGATTTACTAATGCTACAAAACTAATGAAGAAACAGCAGTAATGACCTGAAGTTTTGGAAAGAAATCATTCTTTACATCTGAAAGAGGAAAAAATAATTACACACTGTTCAGATGCAACATTCAGTTATGCGCCTAACACAGCTTTTCTCACTGACTATGTAAATGCATAACTCCACATGCACTAGTGCCTGTAAGCTGATGTCCAAAATAAATTTTATGACACCTAAAACATGTGAACAGGCATTTTATGTAAAAGGTGCTTCAATCCATGCTGTTTAAATAGACTAGACCTTGGAAGAGATGAAATAGGAGCCATACTTGTAGATGGAGTGCTGGGTACATCTATCAAAGCTAAAAATACCATGGCATTTGCTGAACACATCTCTCTCAATTCAGATACATACTGCACACAACAAACACTCTTCATAATGCCAAAGCCATGTCAGCTCTGGTTCTTGAAAGAAGCAAAGTTGCACAAGTCACAGAGCTGTGATGCAGGGAAAGGGCAGCACAGTCAGATTCCCTGGAACCACACACTCCAAGAGGTCAAGATCATGTAGACAAGGCCTTGAGGCATTACAAAAGATGGATGTGAAAGGAACATCCTCCCTAGGATTTTAAGGGTGCATTTATGAAGCTTTCAGGTTTCTGTTGTATTAGCAGACATCATAAAAAGAGAACCAAACAGGCTTCAGAGCAGTCAAAGCAGCTCTAAGGAAAGGGAAGTGCAGGCTCCTGAGAACCTGAGTTGGCCAAATTATCAGTCAAACCTGATTTTAGTCCAGAACTACATTTTGCTTCACTAGCCTGAGGAAATATTAGTGTTAACTAGCTGCTGGAGATGATGATCTGGTTCATTACCTAAACTGACCTCACAGCAGACTCCATTGAAGGAGAGGAAGGATATTAGAACTGTCACAATTGCTAAAATCCAACCTTCAGATAAGAAGGCTTAAATCAAAGGTATGGTAGACTGTGTATACAGGGAAACAAGCACAGGAATGTGATGATACACAGGTATCCAAGGTGGAAAAGAAGCAACATACCCTAAGTAGGCAATGAAACAAGTAATGTGAAGAGTAACTGGTTTTCCACATGCATCTACACACTCATTTTTTGTCATTTTCTTGAGATTTAAATGGCTGATATGAACCTTGCCCAAACATTCAAAACTCTACTCTTAAAGACTCATGCAATGTTTAGATGCTCAGACACTGAAAAGATGCCCTTGAGATGAGAGCCCACACTGCACTCACTGGTTACAGATTTTCCTGTGCTATGTGACAATCTTCACCAGTTAGTATGGAAGCACAGTACCCAAATAAAAGGCTGGAACAGTTAATCCATGCAGTCTGAACAGGAGAAAACACAGGAAGCCATTACAGAGGATGTCATTCCAAAGAGCAATTCCTTTGAATGAGCTACCAGTAAAACTGCAGAGGTTGGAAAGCTTTAAACTCTCAAAGGATACAGCAATAGCTAGCAGCAAGAGCAATTTGGCGTTCTGAGAAAAAGATGAATGTTGGAGTTGGCTATCTGTTCCTGAATTCCAAGGCTCATTTCAACTTAAATTTGAATTTCGTCACATTGACTAAATGACTTCTGTGCCAGTTGTAAGACAAAATGTTCATGAAAAGAATATTTAAGCAAACAATTAGCACGCTCATTTCTGCCAATGACAGATTTATCCTTTTCTCTAGAGAATCAAATGGAGCTTTTCAAGTTCATTTTATTCATTCACTTGTTACTGAAGTGTGATGACCTCTGGGACAAAGTTAGGAAACTCCCCAGTAGGTCTCTATATTGTTAGTCACTATTCATTGCAATTGCTTTATCCAAGGCAAGTCAGATACTGCTTTTTCTGTGTAAGTAAAAAAGTTCTATCAGCTCTTGAACTCTTAAGGCTTATGTGAAAATTGCACATGCAACACATCCTGCACACTGATGTGAGGTTTCATGTCCCTTTGTGATTTTCTAGGAAGCAGTGGCAGCAAGGCAGAAGACACTACCTGACAGATCTGGCAGCATCTCTGATGTGCAGGAACAGAAAAATCAGCTTAACTACAAAGATCTTAAGTTCAAATAACATGGTATAGGTGCAGTTCTTCTCACTGTCAGTCCTGAGCAGAAGTACAATGTGACCCACCTACCAGAGCCAGAAAAATTGCCTTCACCAATCTTTGTTCTTCATTCCTTCATCCTTTTGTCCTTCACCAAGGACAGCAGAAGGCTTGGTTTGATATCTCACCTTCATTTACATCCCAGGGTCCATGAAGAGGGATGACATGCAAGTCAAACCTTCAAAGATTTGTCCTCACCTAAAAAACCCCACTAAGCTCAGTGTTTCCACTACAATAAGTACTTTGGGACAGAAATATGATCACAGTCTTCCTGGCCAAAAATACAGATTCTAACAAACAATCCTTAACTGACTGAAGTGCTGTAAATGCTTTCCCATGCAAAACAAACAAAGGCTTTGCAGTGAATTCTGGAATGAGTTTGAATTAAAGGTGACAAATGTGCACTTCCAAAACACAAATCTTGTCCCCTACTTCCCCTGCCAACAGCCTCAGAGATCATGGACTAGAGGAAGGTTTATTATTACCTACCCACGAAACAAAAAGACACTGCAGGTAAAGCCCTATCCAAGTAATGGGCAAGCCCTGAACTGCTGCATGCCCCTGCTTTCATCAAGGTTGAATTCTGAGCACTCACTGCTGTGAAGTTTTTCACAGGTTTGAAAGGAATGCCTAACCTTTGTCTGTGCCTTTAAACACTGAGCTCAATTCATACACTGAAGGCAATCTCATAGCACAAGCCCTAACTCCACCCTAAACATGTCATATATTCACACAAATAGATCCTTCCTGAGTCACTGCAGGCTTTCAACAGAATACACTGCTCACCCATGAGAATCTATTAAGGTAAGACCTTGCTCTCAGCTGGAAAACATTAATTCTCTTCCAAAAAGGCACACTATACCTTCTTGGTCATTAATATCCCATCATTCTTCTGAGCTGAGTGACAAGGCAGGTAAGTCACCCAGATCTGAGTCAATGTACAAGGCTAACTCTACAGGGAGATGTTTGGAAAAGAGAAATCACTGCTCCAGTTACTGCATCAGAAAAATCAATATTTCACTGGCCAGGAGAGTCTCCAAAGTGGCCCCACTTGGATACCAGGTATATTAGAAAAATGGAATGATGATGATGATAAAAAAGCCACTTTTGACCCTGAAGTCTAAGTGCATCAGGGTGCTGCAGAGACCTTAAGGGGTGGGTAAATAGCTGCAAATGAAAACAAAGCTGTTGACACAACAACTGGAGTGCTTCATAATTTGATCCACAGCACCAAATTAGTTTTGTGACCATTCCAAACCAGAATGCAACACCATTGTTCAATGCTAAAGATGGTGCACAGGAAACATCCTTCAACAGCCTGGCAAACATGGTGGGGAAGGGCAAAAATCACCTTCAAAGGAAAAGCAGAAAGTGGGGAAGGGAATAAGGAAGAGAGAGAGCTGGTAAGAAAGGAGAAGCTCAGCATTAAGAGCAGACCTCATGTTCACTGAGGGTTTGCCCCTTGTTAGTGAACACTAGCATTGATGCAGGCTGCCAAAAACCTGTCTGGGGCTGGCACTGGTGCTCAGTGGATCAGGGAATAACCTAATCCAGAAAAAAGGCAGTGCAGTTTTGGCCATGGAATTGGTAGAGTGAAGAAGAGATGGAAAAGCAAAATGAGGGGTGCTCAAGAGGGAGTATGGCATCTCCGATGCAGGCAGCCTCCAACTCTGCTGCTCTAAGCAGTAAGATCAGCATCAATCAGCACCACCCCACTTTTTCCCTGCTGTGGTCACTTCATCTGAACCCACACTAACAAGAGTTTGTGACAACATAGCAAAGCTGTTTTAGAGACTGACCAAAGCTAAAACTAATGCAGCAAAACCTTAAGTTCTGACTATGCTGCAGCTGTTCTGCTGCTATCCTGTCCATATGCGTTCCTCTGCTGCTTGCACTTATTTTGCGAAGCTCCTGCAGAGGAGACAGTCTCTGTCCTGCATCTCTGCAGCCCTGAGAAACCTCTCCTCTCAGCCCTCAAACCCCCCTCAGTTGTGGGTCCTACAGGGAAAAAATACAGTGTTTGAGGAGATGATGCACCTAATGTCACAGAAGCTTCAGATCTCTGAATTCTCACAAAACCTCGGCATAATATATGGGAAATAAAAAGTCAGTGGAAGCTGCTGACACTATTACAGCAGGCTGGGAATAAAACATTCCTACTATCAATAGCTACACTGAGCTCACTGGAGTTAGCAGACAGTCTGATCTCACCCAGACTGCACAACTTGGCCATTCCAGCTGCGAAGTGCATGATGCATTTTCAGCCTTTAGTTTTCTTTTTAAAGCAGGGAAACGGCACTGCTAGAAAATATATGGGTTAAGGACATCAGTGCTATTGCTGAGGCAGAACAATAATAACTTCAGCCATGATTTATATAGCTAATTTCAGAATAAAACCCTATCTGTTTTTAAAAAAAGACCACAGAATGACCTGATTTTGTATTTGGCAGTGATTACAGTTTATACTGGACAATGTTTCAACTCAGAAAGCATGCAAATAGAATATTTTATTAAAGTAACAGACAAAAGGGGTCTTTTCTTCTTTATGTGCCCTCTCCACTGCAACAGATTTTATCAGGCTGCAACCAGACACACCAGCTTTCCCCTCACCTGAAGTGCCTGATTTTAAGTGAATTACTTCTCAAACCAATATCCATTTCTCTCTTCTATAGGCTCTATTTCTAGTTTATGGCCCATTTGTTCTGTTTTAAGCTACCCAAGATAATTTTTTTTGGTCATCTAAAAGCTTCAGAGTGAAGAGTCCAGAAAAGAAACTTATATATCATCCACATTAGATGCTAATCCTGGGATTTGCTTTTATAGTAGCATCTAAAGCTTGTTTTCCTACATCATCTGAAGCCAATTCAGTGCTCTCTACTAGAGAAGAGTGTTCCTCATGGAGATATACAGTCTAACAATGCTTTTAAAGATGGTTATATTTAAATGAAATCATCACAGCAAATCCTGTGACAGAACCCCCCCATTTCAGTCACTGTGCCACAAGGTTCACAGCCTGACTTTGCTTCATTCTCTGTAAGGAATCTTGAACCAGAGATCCGGGTTTAACAAAACCATTTCCACCTGCACCCAGTTTCCATGCTGCATTGCCAAATAAAAGGAGGAAACTGAAGGACTGGAGGTGTGGATTTGGAAGCAAAGTCAGGCTGTGAACCCTGTGCTGCCTCAGCTCACCTAATTCATGCCATGTGCTGGTAGATCTCTAAGGGACCTTGCTTACAATTTTTCCTGCAAAAGAGAATTTTAAAAATGGAGAAGGCAGAAAGGTACCTCTCAACCTTTCACCTCTGCACAATGCAGCATCATGGGCTGTGTGGGCCAACAGCCAAAATATTACAAACAAGTGAGAAGAAATGTAAGATAAGGACAGGTGGAAAGGACAAGGACCTTCAGATGGTCATCCTGTTTCTGTGGTGAAGGCAAGGGAGGAACTAGCACAGAGATGCTGATCTAGCTGAAGCATCTGATTAGGAAAACCCACTTGAAGAAGCCATTCTGAACAGATGGATGCAATTGGGCAAGATGCAATTGTCAAGGGCAGAGCTTTTCTTAAGCAAAGTGTGAAAGAACAGGACATTATGAAAAGATGCTCCAGCTTTATGAGTGGTTAAGAGAGAACCTTTAAAGAAAATAAAAATGTCAACCTGAAAAAATTTCTACTTCAGTCAAAATTACATTGCTTAAAGAAGTGATGCTGGCTTTCAGCTATTCTGCATACAGAAAAAAGGAACTGAAATGTGTATGTAATTAATAGTATAGTACATCAATTTACCTCTTCCTTTTATAGCTCAAATATTACATACCAATACTTTCTCCCTAACAATTTTATGAATTGCTTACCTCATCAAGTCTTAAACTATAGATTTATACACACAAAAATACAGACACATATATAGCATTAAACTCCATCAAATCAACAAATAAATTGAGAGTATATACAGAAACAGCACTTCTGTTTAAATGCAATACAAGACTGAGTGGGGCATGAAATGCTCAGAAGTCTTGGCTCTTCTATCCTTGAATAAATCACTGAATAAGTAATTGGAACAGTTTTCAAAATGTGAAAATCCTCTTAGCATGTGAGCAAGCCAAGGCAGGGCTAAGGCAGCTTCCTGAAATTGGCCACTACACTGATCACTGAATTAGTGTTTAGCATTGTGGACTGTTCATTTTTATTTCTGCCAGGGGCAAACAGGAGTGATCAAGTCAGTGTGCCCTGTTCCCTGCTTGTTTTTTTCCAGTACTACTCAATGAAGTCAGCTTTGACTCTTCCTTTATTAATTTTATAGCCTATGTGACAACTCATGCTATTCAACAGTTATGTTGCTTTTTCCACAAACTAACTGAAATTATTAAGCAAGACTAGCTGAAGGTGATGGAGAAGAAAAACCTTTGTCTCCATCATAACACATTAAACATGACTGTTTTACTATATGGGGTATGAAAGTAGACACTAACTCATTTCTTTGCTCTGATTATTTTTTAGGAGTTCACAAATAATGTCTTTCAAGATTCCAGTGTTTCTTTTAATATGCCCCATTTCCCCCACATGTATTTATGGCTGAAAGATCAATTAGAATTCCATTGTGGGAAGTAATTTCAATTGGTTCAATTACCCCATGTAATTGTTTCAGCAATCATAATATCAATCAAATAGCCATTTTAATTTTTATTTAGAGATTCAATTACCAAACATCAAGCAGATGTAAACACTTCTTTCAGTACTTCTTTCCCTTTCACCCCTCAGCATCCTCTAAATCACAGAAACATGCATGCAGTCCTTTAAAACCTCCATGAAACTTTTAGGGCTTCCTAATGCTTCTTTCTCAACACACTTGCTGAGGACAAACCCATTTTGTTAGGTCTGGGTGTGGGGACAGAGACACTCCCATCTGCTCCTACCCCATGAGCCCTCCAGCTCCAAAAGCCTTCCTTGATTTATCTGTGCCTTATCCCCCTCTGCCTTTCAGGTGGCACAGAATCCCAGTTATCTATTCATTGTCTTTACAGAAGAATTCTGTTTCATAGTGCTTTTACAGGAATATTTTAATCAGTGGCTGATCCATTTGGAGCTAGTGCTCATCTTTCCTTAGAGAGTGTCCCTTCTCATTCAAATGCTGCTAGTAGGTATCGTTGTTCAACTATTTTTACATGTAATTCACTAAAACTCAGAGAGATGACTATCAAGCAAGTCAGTATTTTACACTCCAGCTTGAATCCATTTTTGGATTCAAAATGCAAGTTTATTTTTTGCCTCATAAGAGTTACAACCAAAGTAGAACGGGCCTGGAAACGAGAACATCCGAATGAAATGGCAAACTAGTGGTTGCAAGAATGATCAACATATCTCCCAGAGTCCAGAGAGAACAAATGTTGTCAGAACAAGTAGTTACAAGTCCATTAAAACTCCCCAAGGAGAAAGAAATGCAGAGTTGGTTAAACATTTATAGGCACCTGTGAGTTTTAGTTACTGTATGCATAGCACAGTACAGCTTCCTCCCAAAGCAACACCTGCTCTGCTCTCAGATCTTTGTGTTATCACCAAGAACCATTTAATCTAAGTGAATAAAAGGCTCCTTGTGCCTTCCCCACTGACTAATTCAAAAAAATAAAAATGTTAACAGCCATCTTTGCCCAGCCTAGGAAAACATGAGCCCACCCACAGGGATTGTAGTTGGAGCTATGGGAACATGCACAGCCACAGCTTTACAGCACACTTCGGGTAAAACCAGTTAAAATCCCCAGTATGGCTTTGTAGCATTTATAGAACAATATCATAAATCAGAAAGAGCAGCTCTCATCATAACACATTGAGACTCCCAGAGCTGAGCTCTGCCTGGTTGCCTTAGAGATCCCAAAAAATGCACTGGGTGATTTCTTTACCTGCCTTATCTCTGATAAAGCACCTGAATGAAAAAGCCAGGCTGGGGCATGACACTGACACAGCACTGTGGCACTTAAAAGGTCTCTGAGTAAAACTTCTCAACTGCAAAAACACTTCAGCCTTGGGCACAGCAGCCAACCTCACATCTTTGGGGAGAATAAGGAATAAAGGAAGAAGAAACAATACCCCTTTGCCCCAAATCCCTTTTACCTACCTGCACAGCCAAAAGCTAGGTGATACCTAGAAGATGGGCTGAATTTGACACAACACACGTTAGCCTTGGCCTCAATGCTTGCAACTGAGTTGTCCAAGTTGGTAGACCACAGTTTCACTAGAGAAAGAGAAAAAGATTCATGAATAAACAACAAAAACCACGACTTTCATCTGAAAGGCCTAAAATCTAGTTATTTCATGAATAAGATTCTGGAGAGCTTCAGTTGCTAAGATGTTAGTCAGTCCAAAGGGTCAGCTGTCACTGGTGGTTGATAAGTTTGAGAATATTCTCAAGTTCACATTGTAAATATCAGAGCAGGTGATTAACCACATGCTATAATCTCAGTGCTTAAAATTACTGCAGTGCAGATTCATACAATCAAGGACAGGAAGGTTTACACCCGTTTTTGTTCCTTGTCCCTGTGCTGGGATGCAAGAACTCCAGGCTCCACAGCAAAATTGCTTTGCACAGAATAAATATACCTAATTGCATGCACAGCGAGTGAGAACAACTTGTTTTATTCTTGAGAAACTGGCACAGACAGGAGAGAAATCAGTATGTTGGCTTCCTATGATGCAATAATCCCTTGGTACAAGAACTTCACTGTTCTATGAGAGAGCCTCATGAACACTGATTAAACTATGTGCTAGAAAGGGCTCTTCCACTAAGCACTCCAGTGCTTCAGAGAATGACCAACAAAAAACATCAGGGCTTTTCAAACCACAGCCTTCCCCACCTGCCAGAAACACTTCAAGCACCATTTAACCTTAAGATGAAGAGTGCCAGGTGCTCCTCACATAGTTAATCTTATTGTTAAAAGCTAAACAATGCACTGCCTTTGGTCCAGATAAAGGAGCAGCAGATTGGCATCAAGCCCCACTGATTCATACAAGCAGAAAAGACAAACATCTCCCCTCCCTCTTTTCTTGATGAGTGGATCAAGCTGTACTGGAGTATCACAGTCTGAGGCTGGAAGCAAAGCAAGCTATGTTAAAGATGTTATTAACATATGTTTAACATATTATCAATGTTAAACATGCAGTTGCTACATGAAGGGTTGAAATCCCCTCAAGAGATCCCCTTGAGCTGCAAGGGCTTCTTCAGATCTGTGGCCAACAGATCCTCCAGTCTTCTTACTGAAAGATCACTTTGGAGGTGAAGTGAGCAAAAATGGCAAAACAACAGGAACCTTGCAAGCCACTGTGATCAATACATGAGAGATCAGCAATTTTATGGGGTGTCCCCCACCCTCTGAGGGGCCCTCTGTGTCACCTGCTGGCCAGCATTTCCCAGGGGCCTTGAGGGAAAAGCAAGGCTTCCAGCAGGATTATCCAAGGATGTTTTAGAAGATGAAGGAAAAGGAGGAACACTGCAGGTTGGTTCCAGTGTTCTTTTTGACAGTATGGCAAGCAATGAAAGCAACAAGGCTGGGCTGATTCTGACCATACAAGGATGGAGGAAACAGCACAGCTCAGGGCACACCAAGGAATCATTGTAAATACAGCACTGTGTGCATATCTGGCAGCTGCCTGGAACCATCAGAAAGCAGCACACACAGACACCAGCAGAAATAAAAACCCCAGGGGCATATTCTGTTTGCCCAGAAGCATTATGTAAAATTCAATGAAAACAGCACCCAGCCTCACATTGGTTTTCAGAAATAAATGCATTCTCATTGATCAGAGCTATAATACTCATCCTAAACACCTGGCTACATTTTTAAATGAAAGAAAAGCTTTGCAAGCATGGCTTAAGAAGCTCTCTTCTCCCAGGCAAGATGGGATGATAAAGCCTCTCCACCATGTTCTGCACTTGGGAACAGAGGGGAATAGGGAAGAATTTTGGAGAACAATAAAATATTTACATTTTGCTTAAAAGAACAGACACCAAGAGATGAGTAGTCTAAGTTCTGGTGGCAGTAAAGCCCATCAAGTTTATGGATTAGATAAGAAGCAAATAAAACATGTTTATGAGAGAACAGTGTCAGCAGACAACACCACTTCAACTTGAGGAGTGTGGGGTGGGTACACAATCTTAAGTTCAGAGCAATACTCTGCCAAAATCTAGTATTAAAACAACACAGGCTTTCTTTGGAGCTTCCCACCCAGGTACTTAAAGCTGCAGCCAAAGCAGCCAAGTCTCTCCTTGACCCCCCCCAACAAACAAATGGCCATCTGGTCCCAGCTCAGTATCAAAAGCTAATTGAGGGCTCTGCTTCAGCTTGGCTCCTTTTTTCATTCAAGCTTGCAGGTCACAAACTGAGCTATTTAATCTGGTGAAGAGACAATCCATGTGCTCAAAGTCATCATAATATTTGTTACAAGTGACAGGCACAGATTAGAGCCTGCAATTTCTATGATCTAACTGCTGTGAGATATGCAGGGCTCCAATTAAATCTTAGTCAATACCATAAAAAGGATAGATGGGACACATAACAACACATAATGAAACATGTCAAGTTTTACCTAGAACTGCCCATTATTTTTTAAAAAGAACTGACAGGTTAATAAAGCATAATTCATAAGGGTAGAGTTCATTATTTGCTGCAGCTTTCATGGGTTTTGCTGGGGTCGAGGCAGTAATTATCCAACACAGATGTCTTGGTAACATCCAGAATTGTGTTGATGAGACAAGCAACCATCTGAGATTGAGTATTTCTGAAACACATGTTCTCAAAGCATATTTTCTCTCATTTTGCAGTGCTGAGACATCTTTATGTGGCCAAATACCTACCCCTCACTATTGTATTAAATAGATGCCTCCAGAACAGTTTTTCAGTTTAAAATGTTTTGGCCTTTTCAATATTTTTTTTTAGTTGAAGATTTACACCAAATGTGTAAGTTCATCAGTTAATTTTCCATGCATCAGTTCTGTGTCTAAACACTGACTAGAAGAGGCAGAAGCCTGTACTACAATAGCTGAAGGTTGATGTTCACAGTTGGTACACAGAGTAAGGATGTTTCATCCAGCCTGTCACTTGTGAGTTCTTATCTGCTCATCTGCTGCTACTCTGGAGAAGCTCTAAGCCAGGAATAGGATCTTGCTACCAGAAAAATCATTTGCAGAGATTAGCAGAATCCCTAGGAAAGGAGAAAGCTGCTGAATTGTCCTGCTAGGCAGAATTTTGGACCCACTGCCTCATGCAGGGGTCAGGAAGGTGGTGTAAACTGATGACTGGCAGTAGGCAGTGACTGCAGGGCACTCTTTGCATAAGGCACAGATTTAGTGTCAATAAAAAATAAATATCAACATCATCTTGTCTTCTTCAAGGCACTTCCACTAAATCAATCCAACAACCTCACAAATCTCCAGAAAATTACTGAATTTTTCGCCAGAAAAGTGACCAAACTGAAGGTTCAGCTAGATATTTTGAGAGCAATAAATACCAACACCTCAAGTCAAGCGAAGCTGAAGGAACGAAGCATCAATGAAAATGAAGTCCCAAACAATCCAGTGGAAGTTGGTGGAGCAGACTGAGCTGCAGTTCTCAGGCCATTTCCCCTCTGTAGAAGGCTTTTTTTTTGTAATGAAGCCATATCTGCATATCTGTGTTGCCTTGCTGAATTAAGTGCACTATAAAAAAATAGCTGCAGGACTAGTACCAGGGTCTCATTTATTGAGGCAGCATGGAAATTACTTTCCTCAGATGTAATGAGACACAGGCCTGCATTCATCCTTGCCAGGAGACAATGAAGAGTAACTATTGCTACAAACTCAGAGCTCTCAGTGCTCCTGTTCTATCCTACCTCTCACTTTTGAGCCAGGAATAATGAAGAAACTACAGATGTAAAACCAGGATGCTTTCTTAATTTGAACTTATCAGTGCTTCTTCTATTTTCTTCAGCTTCAGAGAGCTTCAAAAACAGTCAGACCACACAAATATTTGATCATCTCAAAGAAATGCATCTATCCCAGTGAAGACAAATTCTACCCACAGAGCATCACCAAATATTTCACTGTCCCTCATCTGCTAACTTTACAATGGCCATGAAACTCCACCCCCAATTCAGAACAGACAGCTGAAAGTCATTAGCTAAGTGGATTAGCTCTAGCCCTGTCCTGGTACTTTGATGCCATCATTTTGCCTTGACAAAATTCATCTTTTCTTCTCCAAGAGCAGAAATTCACCCTTTCCTACTTACATGAGTATCACAGCTCCTGCCATTATTATGTGCACAAAAGAATTTAAATTAAGGCTGTGCCTACTCCCCAAGCTCCTTGCAGAACAAGTAAACACCAATTTTGCTCACTGCTATCTAGTTAGAGTATACCTTTGGGTCCCTACAGACATACACAAGCACTTCTGCCCCTTGAAAAAGAGAGTGCATAACAACTGCAGATGAAAGTGAAGGGTTTGTACACACAGTAGTTATTCAAGTACAATAATGCTTTTATGCTGTCATTATCCGCTGTGAAAGTAGGAAGATATTCCACAGATAAGCATATTCTGGATTATTTTCATCTCACAAGATGGACAATGCAAGAACATGGGGCCCAGGGATGCTGCTGCTAATTATAGGAGAATCATTTTCTGCCTAACAGCACTGTTAGCATCCCCTTTGCAGTGCCTGAGCCCTGGCAGAGAGAGCTGAAAAGGATTTTTCATTCACAAGCACCTTCTCCAACACACCTCTACTTTCAGAATTAGCTTCTGACTTGAAAAAAAGAGGAGAGACAGGCAGATACACAGCAAGCAGGAAGAACTGGCAAAGCTGTCCCTTTTTTGGCTGCCTTGTCCTGACCACTTGACAGGGAAATGTGATACTTGTGCTTTGTGATGAGATTAGCTCCTGCACACCCAGTGTGGCCTCAAAGGGGCAGACAAATCAAAGAGGACAGGAAAAGTAGATAAAGGATCTCTCCTGCCAGACACTCTACCTGGCCACACATGTATTATTGTGTATTAAAACTGACCAGAACTCGACCAAACCACCATGAACATAAACAGAAGGACAAAATTTTAAGTTAGGCAGGTTACAATGAAGACATTTGTCATGAGTGTTACCATTCCCTCACATTTAATCCTTTCAGTGTGATCAAATGGAAGATGGACACTACAACATTAATGTGGACATTTTGCTGCTATTGATCTGTACCTCAAAAACTTCTAAAATCTCTGCTGAGACTCAATTTGTCTCCAAAGGGCTCTTAATATATGCAAATCACAGGCAAGTCATGGTAAAAAATAGAGGATAAAATGTTCCAGACCAGTTTTATCCACCAAAACCCCAATGCACCTTCAAAAGACCTTTGTGAATTGAAATGCAGGTTATGTGGATCTGCAGGCTTTATTAGAATAATTTCTAAGTAAACAGTACACTTCTACAGACAATTACTGAAGAAGTGAACAGTTAAAATGAAGACAGAAGCTCTGCCTGCAGCTGGGCTTTGCAGAACTGGACACCTTGTTAACATGCTAATAAATGCAGATCCACCTGCCAGATTAGCTTTTTATATGCATAGCAAGAGTGGGGAGCACTGATGAAGAGGCTGTTAACTTACAAGGTGAATATTCACTCCTGCTTGCATTTAAGCACACAGAAAACACACCTGTCTTCACACACACCAGAAAAGGAAGGGGAAGTGTACTGAAAACATTTTAAAAATCACTTAATTATAAAATAATCACTTAAGTTTTGTAAATGGAATTACCAGTTTTAGGAACTGTAGTGACAGAACAAGGGGAAGGGTGAGATGGGATATTGGGAAAGAATTCTTCCCTGTGAGGGTGGGCAGGCCCTGGTACAGGGTGCCCAGAGAAGCTGGGGCTGCCCTTGGATCCCTGGAAGTGTCAAAGGCCAGGCTGGATGGAGCCTGGAGCAACCTGGGACAATGGAAGGTGTCCCTGCCCACAGCAGAGGCTGGAAAAAAATGAGCTTTAAGGTCCCTTCCAACCCAAACCATTCTGTGACTCTATTATTGCCAAAAGTAACTGAGGAACATTAATTTCTTTTGGAATAGCATTTAAAAGCTTTTTGGAAGGGGGGAGCAGCTTACAAAGTTTAGCACAGATGAAAAATTAATTTATCATTTCAAAGCAAATCATGAAGAGCTCTGTCCAGAACTCTCTATCAGCCCATCTGGGAGAAGTGATCTCCACTGCTTAGGAAAGGAACTTTTAAACTTTTGCTCTTAAATAACTCTGATTTGATACTGTAAACATTACAGATAAAACTCTCATTAATTAGGGAGGAAGAATTCTACACCTCCCTCAGTGCTATCCTCTTCTTCAGGAGCTTCCTATATAGAAGAGGAACATTTTTTACCACCATGTAAAAGGGCTTGGCCGAAGGGTTCTCCAAAAATGCTTTTTCAAATGGGCCCAGGAGTGTGAAAGGCTGAGAGCTGCTCCCAGCACTCCTACACAATCCACCATCCAGCTCCTTAAAGCTCCAAGAAACACAGTCTTTAACATGCAGAGCTACAGGTAAAAGAGCAGCAGGCATTCTTTAACTGCTGCTGTTTTACTGACAGCCTTGTTTTTGAAATATAAATACATGCTGTTCTTTTGAAAGGCCCCGAGGCTTTAACTCAACAAGTTTAACTAATGTTAAAACACATTTTGGTTTGTTTGGAGTTCAGGAGAATGTTAGCTGAGAGTACATTACACAAAAAAATGTGAAGCAAGAGATGTTAATCCAAACAAAGCCTCTCCTTCTCCAAGATCCAAATGGTTCAGTAATATCTTGCCACATTACCTCAGCAATTACAATACTGAAGGCAGCTGAGGAGTCAGCTTCTTGAAATAAGACATTTTTGTTCTTCCCATTGAATACACAGAGCTTGTGTCTTCTATACAGAGTCTGAAATAAAATAGTACCTTTGGCATCATCAGAGCCTGAAGCCAATAGCTTAGGGTCCATCAAATTAAAGTCAACACTCCAGCACCTTTTCTCATGCTCCTGTTGAGAGAAACAAGAACAACATTGCAAGGCAGTGAGCTGTAATGTGATAAAACAGTAAAGGAAAACACACATGCTTGGTGTAAATTGTCAGCAGGGACCAGGAGAGAGAAGCTTACTATGTTTAGCAGCTTTTCAAAAAATATGTTTTCTCCTAATCAGATTGATCCTATCAATATGCTAGACACTCCAGGAAAGCAGAGAACACTAGACTGGCTTTTTTAAAAATTAAAACTGATTTCATTTTTACTTGGAAAGAGAAAAAAAAAAAATCAGGATATACACATTAAAAACCTGGTTTTGCAGCATTATCTGACTGTCTGTGGTTCCACCATGACCGGCTGCTTATCCTGGATTGTAGCTGTATCTTTCAATATTAATAAGCAATTTTTAAAGTATTTCCCAATACTGACAAGATGCTCATTTCAACCACCTCCTCTCTGAAAGTCCAGGAAATCCTCACCTTCCTGCTGAGATATTAAGTAAGTCTCCTGGAGTCTAATCCTCTGTTTTACCACTGAAATAAATATTATTAAGACTGCACACTCTTCCTGAAAACACAGAAGAGCTGTAATTGCTATGCTATCCATCCCACATGAAAGCAGAGCATTACACTGAATAAAATCTGAAATTCAGTTAAACCCCTTGTGTAAAGCTTTCACACAGGCTTACAAGACAAAAAGCTCACAAGGATGAAGTCACTAAAGGGTTTCAGTACATGCAAAGCAGATGTCAATGTCTCTATGCAAATCCAAATAAAAAATTTAAGTAATCTGATAGGAAGCAAAATGAGTTTGTTTTAACACAAGCAACAGCTGGTCGTCTCTAGATTCATTATTCAGCCTCAAAGAATTGCAAAATGTATTTGAGGGGAAAACAGACTAGATTTATTCTGTCCAGTATAATTTCTCTTTGAGATATGCAAAGGATTAGTGAAAACAGGCATTATAAAATGAGTAAAAAACAATGAGAAGGTAAACAGTGGCCTAAATAGGAACTTTTTAAAAAAGCTTCCTCTTTTGTTTCATAATTACCATTGAAACCAACGGCAAAACTCCCATAGTGTGACATATTAGGACTGAAACAACAAACTTGAGTTTCCTAGATTGGCCCAATTCCTCACTAGCTTACAGAACAGGGGTTTAACAAAGCTCCTTCTGTCTGGAAATGAAGACCTGCATTAATCAGTAAATTCTAAATCTGCTGATTAGACATAAAACTTATGTTGAACTGTCAAGGAGTCTGTAGTTCATCCTTTATCACTGACCAGTTCCAATGGACTGTGCTACCTACACAACAGCCTGCAGCAGTTCCAGCCTCCTCCCAAACACAACAGCCCTCTTCCAATCTCCTTGTTCTGATCATGAGCTCCTCAGAAGCCATTAGATACAAACACAATGTTTGAGTTTCACAAAGAAACAAAATGCCAGAAACTTCTCCTGACCAGGTCTTGTGCGGGGAAGGAGCTGCCTTGCTCTGCCTTGTGCTCCCTTCTCCCAGCCTCACCACTCAAGGCTGCATTTTGCACTTCTGCATCTCGAGCACCTGTGCTGGCAATCACTGCAGTTTTACAAAAGGCTTTTGACAAAGACTGAAGTGTGCTGTCATCTTATTGCAGGGGTCCCATACTGCTGTCTCCTTATCACAAGAATTCCATACCTTCCTGGTGTTTCCCATGAGCAGCTCCTCAGAGCACTGACTCTTTCCTCTTCACAAAGCAGCCAACTGACCCCAGCTCCCTTCTCACTCAGCCACCCCACTCTTTTATAGCACTCTTCTTCTCATTGGTCACAGCTGTGGCCTGTTAAAGCCAGGCCTATTCCTGATCTTTGATAATTGGCCCAGCTGCAACTCCTTAGGGGTAAGATTACTTTCTACACTATCTTTGTTTTTCCTTATATTCTATCCCCCTACAGAAGTGAAACAGGTATGGTGAGACTGAGGCTTCTAAAGAAAGACAAGACAGCTTCCAGGAACTGATTTCTCCCTGTGTAGATTCCCTACCCAAAAGCAGCAGCAAGAAAACATCAACTGCCTCACAACTGTGAGAGGAAGACAGAGCTGCCTCCCTTGGAGGACTACACCTCAATAAAGCTGTGCAGATGAGAGGCATTTCCCAAACAGGAGGAATATCAATTTCCTGTGGAACAGAAAAGCCTTTTGCTGGACTAGGAGCAGCATCTCAGACTGTACATGCAACAGGAAATGTTCCTTGCTGGGTGTGTGTTACCTGGTAGACCTTGGATCTCTGTCCTGTGAATCCATCCCAAAGGATGACGGTGCCCTCATAGTCACTGCTGGCTAGCAGGTTCTTGTGGTAACTACTCCAGCTGATACAGCTTAAAAAGAGCAAACCCTGGTCAGTCTTACAGTAAATCAATGTACAACACAAAAATCACTCTTGCAATACATTAGGCAATGAGTATCTTTGCAAAGCACACAGCACTTTGATCAAAACACCCCACTGAAACATGCAGCTTAGGGGAAAAAAAAAACAAAACCCATTAGAAATAGAACAAACATTATTCCACAAACTAAAAGCAAAACTTTATTCACTGAAGAGACATTTGCCCCTTGATATGAAGTGCTAGGGTCTAGAGTTCTTTAAAAATTTAATTATTTCAAACACTGATTTTTTTTTTTTTTTTTTGCTATTTGAATACCACACAAATTCTCAGAGAGCTCAAGGTCTGATGCCTTTACCTCTCAGCAACAGACACTACTGTTATTATTACCATAAACAAATTATGATTATACCATAAATTAACAACAACAATAACAATAATAATAATCACCATTATACCATATTATACCATATACTACTTACCTAAGAGTAGTTGTATATGTAATATGCATAGATGCATGGACAGTAAATCAACCTCTCCTGCAGCACACAGCTAATATTCTATATATGTAGCTATGTGCACATGAAAATTTGACTTCTGAGAAACTACTTCCAGCTTTCCATAAACGCTAAAAATGCCTTCATATCCAGGAGGAAACAGCAATTTGTTTACTATGAATATTTTAGGAAATGTTTCTGATCAAGAACTGGAAAATATATCACACAGGATTTTATTTCAAGCTGAATTGAGGGGCTGTGCAAAACTAAATGATGATTCCACTGGCAAACTCTAATGATCAGCAGAGAAAACAAGAGCAGCAGCACTGCCAAGTCACACTCGCAGCATTCTGGCACTATGCCTCCACTCTGACTCCCAATGACAGAGGTAAGAAAATTTGTAATACTTGTTCACCAATTTCTGGACCATCTGGCAAAGAAGCATGCCAGTAGGTATCAAGTGTGATGCACAGAGCAGAAGCTGAGCTGACAGATCCCATTCATGCAGGTCCTCGAGCAGCTCTGACACGGATAACTGGATCATGGCAGCCTTGGGGCCAAGTTTTAACCAACAATACAAACCACAAGTCCACAATTCTGTAACTTCTTAGTACTGCTTTGATCAGAGCAGCTACACATTGAAATATGATGTAGATACACGGATACTGATTTAGGAGTATTACACATCGCTAAATTCTTGGTTCCACTATACCCTTCAATCCTGTTTTCCTTAATAATTTACACACAGAAGAGGAAAAATCCTTTTCCTTTCTCATGGTAGTTAAACATTTATTTTTCCATTAGTTAAGTAATAGTAAGCAGCACTGGCATTCTGCTCCTGACTATGCTGAAATTTAACAGCATTCCTTGGTTTTTAAATTTTACATTCAGAAACTTAAAATTTTATTTACCCAATATAAGTCATCATTTTTAACCACCAGCTGCAACGATGATGGTTGCAGTGATACAGCTCATGCAATGATTTCCCTGGCTTCACCTCTTCCACGATATGTCATTAATGAGAAAATATTAAATATCCCTAACCCTTACAGGCATGAGAGCTGTCCACAAATGCAGCATCAAGGAGTCATCACTATTTCAGTTCTACTTCCATTAGGTTCCCACACAGAAAAGCAGGTCTTGACAGCCTATGATTTACTAGAAGCCTTAGTCCAAGAAGCTTAAGTGACTCCCTGAGTTCCAAATGGAGCTGGCAGGCACTGCCCACCAGTTCCATGAGGTGAAGGTTGCAGCAGCCCAGAGTTAACCACATCTGACATCTGGAGTCATGTTTCCAGCTGGAGCAGTCCCTGATGGAAGCAGAAGCAGCTCAGAGCCCTAGAGCTCCACCACACTGAGCTGGGGCTGGGAACAGTCTCCAGCCACTGCCAGGGAGGTAGAAACCACACCACAGGACACCTTTATCAGTCCAAACCTGTCCTCCCAACCTGACTATCTCCTCTCAAGTCAGGGCTTCAAGGAGCTTAAGCAAGAAAGGAAATAATCTGTGAGTGGAGCCATCATGTACAAGCAGAAAGAATACAACCCAGAGCCGTATCTTAAAAGGCAATCTCCTATCTGGATGGCTTTGAGAGAACATCAGACAACACCAGCAAGTGAAAAGGGTGCTAGAGGAAGGCTGATGTGCTGGTGACACTGTGGGTGCTTAGAGGATGAATATTCTCTTCATACTCAGGTGGAACAATCACATAACCACATCTTGTCAAAAAAGAAATCACCCCAGACAATGAAAATTAAGAATTACTGAGTAGGTAGAAAGATGTAAAGGACAAGAGTTTAACAGTTCTGTTTGAGATGTGATGAATTTAAAATATTTCACTGATGGTACAAATAGAGAAAAACATGGTTTCTGTGCCCAAAAGCATGTTCATTAGTTCTGGCACAGCAAAGATCCCACTGCAGCATGAGGGTGTTAAACAAGGGGTTAACATTCATTTGGAAAGCATTTATAGACAGACTTAGAGGGGAAAACAGGAACTGACAGGTGAAAAATGGTTAGGGATTTGCAGCTACTAAGTGGTTCAATTAACACCCTTTAAGTCACACACACCATAAATCTTTCATTTTTAAGTAATATGATTAAAAGATCATAGTAAGACAAAATCAACTCTATTCCAGCTCTCTGCCTTAATTCTGCCCTCACCCCCACCCAACTTTCTTCACAAAGTCTGAAACTAGAGCTTTTCCTTTAACATTCCAATACCTAAGCTTCTTTCTAATTTAAATTCTCCAAATTAACCTTTGTAGAGTGCAATTTAGAGTTAGATCAGGAAGAGGGGAGCTCCCCTTCCAGGTAAATTTTACCAAGGGCTGTCCTTTCATAGAAATCACAGAATGGTTTGGGGTAGAAGAAACCTTAAATATCCCCTCATTCCATTCCCCTGCCATTCCTTCCACCATCCCAGGTCACTCCAAACCCTGTCCAACCTGGCTTTGGACACTTCCAGGGATGGGGCAGCCACAGCTTCTCTGACAACCTGAGTTGTACCATCCTCTGGGCAGACAGCTTCCTAACACAATCTAAACCTCTCCTCTTTCAGCTTAAAACCATTCCCCCCTGTCCTATCACTCTCTGCACCTGTAAAAAGTCACTCTGTAAGAAGTCCTTTGGTTGTATCCTCTGGCATCTGTGACAATCCACACCAGGAAGAAGGCTGTCCTGGATCTGGGATATATTTCTCTTCCACATGGCTTTCCTGGGACCTGCAGAGGGCTGAGAACTCTCAGCCATATTCCCCTTAAGAGAAGCACTGATCTTTCTTCCATGCCCAACACAGGCAATTTTGCTGAAGCTTTAAAGACATCTATTTTTTTTTTTTTTTGGGTTCCCTTGAGATGCTATCTTGGGTAACAAATTGAGTAACAAACTCAAAAAGGGCATAGGGGAGCAAGCTGGAGAAGGGCAAAGGAAAGTCAAAGGTGACATGAACCAAAAATGCAGCTTACACAGTCCTCAGATTAACTATCAAACCCCTAGAAATTCATAAAAACAACCTTTTGTAAACAACCTTTAGATGGTCTGCAGCCACATCCAGGAGAAACTGAAGTATGAAGGCTCTGAGATATGATATAAAAATCACTATCTAGGGCTGAGAGAATGTATAATTCACTGGACTAAAAGGCATTGTGTGATGCCATCTTTTATTTTAAGTACAGTAGCTGTATTTTTTTCCCCCCAGTTTTTGCTTTGTTCTTTAATCCAGAGAGAGAGTGATAGTTACACCCCAGAGATTTATCTTATCAGAAGTTGTGATAGCTTTCCTTCCTAGGGGATTAAGCTGGAGAAACTGTAGTTGAAAGCTAATCAGCAACCTCAGAAAAACCCTCCTAACCTCAGCATCTAATCCAGCCACACAGAAATCCTGACCCTGTAAAGATTCGTGTGCATCCTTCATTTTATTCAGACGCACAAGTGGGCCAGCTCAGTTAGTGTGGTCAGTTATGCTGATCTTTCTTTCATGAGACAGTATTTTTATGGCTAATATGTCTCAAATCCAGCTCAAGCTACCCAGTGTCAACCACTCCTCTGGCAGTGAGAGCTAAATCAAGTTAAAGCTTTTAATAAGGCACAAACTCCTGTGGTCTGATCTGCTTCTGAGCACCAAGTGCTTCAGACCCACTCTGCCACCGTGAGCCAACTGATGACTGGTAGTTTTAGAACTGAAATGTTTTTAAGAGCATGATCTACTACTGCAAAGGACATTCACATGAATAACAACATGAAACAAATACTTCAGAGACATATGGAATTACATTACTGTGATGAATGTTTTAAAATAAACCCCTTTTTTCCTAATCAATTCAAAGAAAACCTCTGCTATGGTTAAAGACAAATACTTCTGGAGAAAAATTTCATCTTCTTGCAAAGTGAATCAGTGATTCCAAAAACCTGAATTAATGCAAGTTGAAGACGTATTTCCTTATAACCTGTTTATTGTCAAACATCCTCTGCATTGGAAATACAGGCACCCAACACAACCAGCTCATACCATTCCAAATTGCAGAGTCTACAATGAAAAAGACAATATGACAAGTTTTTGCTTAATTTAAACTTAATAGCAAGAAGTGGCTGCCATTTGCAAAGCTGACAGCAATACACCCATGAAGCACTATTAGGATATAGCAATCACATATTTGATTTATTGACACCAAAAAATGAAAACTGTAAAATATTAGCAGCCTCCTAAAAAAGAAAGAATACTGATGCTTTGCTTTTACTGCAATTGACTAAACAGATGCAGCTGATTTTGGAGGTTTGTGGTAACATCTATCACTGAAGTACAGATGCTGCAAACACACGGTGGTGAGCATGCAGAATACTAAACACTGATTTCAAAAGCATGTTTACCTAACCACACTCACACATCACCTGCTGTAGATTAACGAGGCCTAAAGCCAATTTTTTACCTGAATGCTAGATCTCCTTTTTTTTTTCTCCCCCTGTGACCTATGGCAAAACAACAAATGTGCCTCTTGAATAAATCAGAGCAGAGCTGTGGCTTGCTGCTAGCCATTCCTCTTCGTCCTTTCCCATCTCCTGCACGGGGGGAGCTGCAGATTAGTGCCTGCCATAGCTAGGGACACAGCAAGTCATAATTAGCTCACAGGGTGCTGTTTATAGCTACTACACAATGCCAGGATTTGTTTCTTGTACTGAAGCTATGAATCTGTAAATGGGATTTTTATGAGGATTTATGTGTCATCTTGTGTTTTTCCTGGAAGCTTATGCCACTGTTGTTCCCAGGGGATGCGATGCACATTTACCAGAAACCCAACACACCGACTTCCTCCCTGCTCTTCAAAATAGGGATAAGAAGGCTTAGCAGACGATGAAAAAAGAATGTATTTAAGAAGCAGGTGGGTGTAAAAAAAGGGGGTTGGAAAAGAGGAAGAGACTCAGCTACAGCTGGTACCAGGGCTCTGCTCCAGGAAAGCCTACAATCAATTACTGCTGGCACCAAGCTCAAGCTTTCAGCAGGCACCCAGCTGGCACACGGCAGAGCAGGGCTGGGCTGGCGCCAGCCCCGGCCCAGGCACGGGCTTCCCTTCCCGCAGCTGCTCTGGGCCAGACTTGCTCTTGGCCAGACACAAGTCTTCACAAATGCTGTCACCTGTCTGCTTTTATAAAAGCCCATCAGAGCCTCTGCTCCTCCGAAAGCTGAGTCACCAACATCATCGCTAATGATTTATGTTCCGGCATCATTGCTCTGAACAAGGTTAACCAGGATCAATTTAACCAGGAGAGACATGTCACCAAATCCCATCTGCACACAGACCCCTGCATCTCTGCCAAGAAGAAAAATACCACCAATTTGCTAGAGCAGAAATATGTTTGTCTTTGATATCAGAAGGGGCACTCACAGGTAAAGTCTCCTGGAGAAGCTGCACTTTCACCCAAATTAAGATCAACAGCTTTAAACGGAGGCTTTTTACAAAGAGCAGGCTTCACTTATTTAGATTTTTCTATTACAATATGGACACATTTTTAGCACACTGCAATATTCCATAATGAAATTGCAGCCTTCATCTCTAACTTCTCCCTCAAGCTATGCCACTTCAGAAAAGCAAGCAATTATGCTGCTTGACGCTGCAGCAGCGAGCCCCGGCACCGGTGACTGGCAGCACAGCTAATGGATATAGCAAGGATGCCTCTGACTGACAGACCAACTTTATTTGTCAAAGCCAAAAGCACCTACCTGCCAAAGGAAGCCTGATATAATTGGAGGAGGTTGATGGGGGAAAAAAACCCCACCATTTATTTCTTCAAAGGAATGAGAGAAACTAGGGCAAGAAAATGAGAGAGGACCCAATCCCCCTCTGCTGAGGAAGAGGGTCAGGGGACAGTGCATTTAGCATTGTCATATATACATAAAATATATATGTGCATGAAATTTGAGAATGCGAAAAATCTTGAAAGCAAGCAACATCCTGGCTGGAGTACAAAGCCAACATGAGTAACACCACAGAAAACCCTAATGTGACCCTCCTCACTGGCAGCTGTGGGGGAAGGGGGAATTAACAACTCTCAGCATAGCTCCCCTGTCAAAACTGAAACTGCAAGTTTGGAATTTGTTTCAAGTTGTCCAAGAAATACCAAACACATATTGCTTTTCTCCTTCTAATTAAGGCAAAAGGTATTAATAGGCTGCAAGATGATTCTCCTATTATTCTGCTCATCTCTCCACAAAAGTGGAGCTGAATGGTGCAAACTCAGGTAAAAATGCAGAATATTTCACCAGCCCAGCCAAACACAAGCTCCATAATCAGTACAGCATATCAATACAAACCACTCAGGCTGCTTTTACCCACTGTGAAATCTAGTCCCAGGGTCAGCTGCATTTACATCTTTCCCTTCATAAAATAGTGTTATGTAATTCCTGGGAACAATGAGCACAAGCAACACAGGAATGACTGAGCTATCTTTAGAAATGTATCAGCTACAAAACAAAGCGTGACTTTTACGCTCTAAAATAGGCTCACAAACATTCTTAATTTTGTTGCACAACATTTTGTTTTCATGGAAGCTGGACTGTTACATAAATTTATTACTTGCACTTTCACGGGTGCTTTACTGCTTTTAAAATGTAGAGTAACAAATAAAAACAAATTATTGCAACAGAGATGCTGGAGACTTGTATTATAATACTGAATGGGTTTGATTGCCTCTATTATTTACTTCTGAGGTTTAAGAGAATTTTTGAATTAGAATTTTAAAGTTATTTAGCTGGATTCTTTCATTTGAGTTTCTAACATGGTGGTCTGTATTTCATTGGTTTAATATATCTAAAGGGATAAAAAATGGGTTCACAGTAATGATAGCACAGAAGCAAAAAAATCAAGAAAGGTCCTTTCTCAGGAGCTTTATATTATGAGGCCCAGAAGAACAGTCCTTCAGGCAGACAAAAATTCCCAGGTAGAAGATGCCAGTGAGGAACATTTCCTGGGAACTAGCAACCTCTCAGAAGAACAGAAAGGATCTGGTCAATGAAGAGAACATGAAGAATCAGTAACTGCTATGAAGAACTGGGTACAGAGGTTACCTTGGACAAGCTATGACTTTACCTGGAGCACGTATCCACCACTTTGAGCATGTATCCAACAGCATTTGCAAGGAACACAATAGCAGTTTACTTCCCTATTGCCTTTTCTCCTCCAGATACGTGGGCTTTGTTCATCCAGCCTTGGATGAACCCAGTAAACACAAGTAACGGTGCCTGTGCCACCCAATCTCCATCAGTGCCTGCATTCCTCCTTTCCTCTCCAATTCCCACAAAGAAAGCAGAACAATTGCTACACATAATCAAGTGGAAAAGGCACTCTGAGTTCAAATACAAATCAATGCCTACCTGATTTTGGAATTACAGGTCATTTCATTCTCAGGGTAGTGAATATCCACTGCATCCTGAATGACTGTACCATACTCATAGACTTTAATCTTCTTTGTCACTCCAGCGATGGCAAAGTAGTCACAGTCTCGGTCAAACTCAATACTGAGAAACAAAAATATATGTTGAGAATTCTGTAAAAATACCCCACATACTTACCAGGAGGATATTTTACCTCCTAAACATCCTGGTATGGCAGAGTTGAAAATCACAATTTGCAGTGTGGACATACCCAGTTCAGAACACCCTGGTCAGATCTGGCACACACCCCAAGAGTGTGGAGCTCTTGCTCTAAGCATTGTTCTCTAATCCACCCCCCAACAACATACACAGCTCCATTTTTGTGGCAGCACAATCACCCTCCACAGCCAGGATATTTGTTCACACGCTCTGGAGGTTTTTCAGTTTAGCCACACCATCTACACTGCATGGTACCCAAAGGTCAAAGCCAAGAGCTTGTCCTGGAAACGTGCTTAACATTCCACGGCATGACTGCCCATTGATTCCTCCTGTGTACAACAGCTTCAGGAACTTTTAAAGTGCTACAAAGCAAAGCAGGATTTGTGAAAAAAACCCTTCTAAATTCCCTGGGTAACCACAGGGGGTTGAAATCAGATCATCAGTACTGTAAAAACAACTATGACTTCCATTTAGGGTTGCTTGTGCAAACAGAGGCACCTTCTTTCTTGGCCCGCAGGGCAAGTTTGTAATAAATATCAATGAAGCTGGAAGTAAAAGCAGTCAACTTATAACAAAGTTAAGCTGCAAATGAGAAAAGCCTGAGGTTGTAGTGAAACACATCTAAGAGAAAGGCAGGCAGTGGGTTACAAAGCTAATGTCATTCCTACCTTCACAGCTTGGAAGGGCTTGAGAGAAATCTGCTAGACATCCAGCAGCTGGGGAAGTAATCCTGCTTCCCAGGAGCTTCTGCTTGCCTGCAGCCCATGACACTGTTGGCAGGGCAGGTGCACACACACCTGTCTCCTCTGAGGGCATCAGCCTCAATGAGACACTCCCCAGAAAGGGTGGGGGCAGCATTTGCCCTCACTCAGGAGGTTTCTATGATCAGTAACCAGCTGTCCCCAAGTCTTCTGATTAAGCAATCAGTCTACTGTTTAGACAGGTCTCTTTTGGAGTTCTTCATTTAAATCCCTGCTGTCTCTATCACTTTGGTTTTTTCCCCCTTAAGAATCCAGAGTGTTTATGAACCACAGAGGAAGTTCTTAATGGCAGCAGGAAAAACTGAATTTACACTAATTCCACATTCAAAATCCTGAGAGTAGGGGTATTTAAGGTACCCTTCTACAATTAGAAAGCATTAAACCAATTACAAGAAGAGAAAGGGCTCTTCAGACTGTCCCCATTGCTGTAACAGCAAGAGCTTTCCACTCCTCACAGAGTTGAGGAGTCGAAGGCAATGCAATGTTTCCAAGGGAAGATAAATTTAAACACCAACAGAATTTTCAAGTCCTTGCAAAGGAGATAAAGTTATTTTTAAACTATGGAGAGAAAAGACTGTTGATATGCAGTCTGTGGCTTTAAAATAATTCAATGAAGCAGCCTGAAACTTGGCCATTTAACTCAGGCACCCAAACTTCTCCCAGGAGTGGCAGGAGATGGCCCCACTCACAAGTGACTGCTAGAAAAGCTAATCAGGTGCAGCCTGCAGAATCATGAGCCTCCAAAATGCAGGGAGGAACATGCTTAAGGCTGGGGAATTAAACAAGCACGCAGGCATCTATTTAAATAAAAAGGGAGAGGGAAAAAAGTCACCTAAGCATCCAGGCTGCTCTCCCCCCTCCCAAGATCTGCACTAATCTAAATCACTTTTTATACACACAGGATGGAAACACCGTTCAGGTCTGTCTTGTTTTGTCAGCTCACCCTATTCTGTGGAAGAACTTTATAATCAAAGCCTCTATAACAATACAAAGGATTTACTTGTACCACAACCTTAATTGAACTGCTGTCTCTTCTCCTGTTCTCTGCCCTGTGGATTCAGGTAAAGCACAACTAAAGTGATGGCAGTGATTCATCTGCCTGGATTCAATTTAAACCCTCAGCCTTCTGCTGAAGAAAGAAAAATAATGCATTACAATGTCTGGTAAAAAGCCAAGTTATTAGAGCAGAATAGAACCTCTCTCATTTGGGTTGAGTTTACTTCTCTAGTATTAATTCAATTTTTTTTTTTAATAGAGACATGCTGTAGACAAAACAAATTAGTATTTAAAGATGCCCATAAAAGTTAACACATCATTAAAAAAATAAAAAGCCTTAAGTAATGGAATTGTCAGACCTATGACCTTCAAACAGCATCAAAGACACTGCAGGGAGAAAAAGAATGCAGAAATAAACAACTACAGTGCAGACCAACACACACCTGCACCTTGGCCTCCCATCACCTGTGCTCAGTCCTGGAACAGCCAGTGTTCTCTCTTTCTGCCAGTCAGCTTTTCACCAGTGATTTACAAATAAAAATAGGAACAATCTAACTACCTAGTCAAGTGCATTTTATACCATATAAAACTGTTCCTAGTATTTGCAAAGCTCTGCTTACACTTGGACTAATCAGCATTAGGACAAACAGCCTACCTGCACAGCAACCATTATTTTAATGCTTTTTCTTGCAAGTCTTTTAAATACACTTAGTATTATGCAAGCCTTATTTGCATTTAACTGGCTCGTGGATACTCCTGTCACCTGCTGCTTGAAGTCTTTGTGTCAATGTAAGCTCTTGCTTATACACAAGCTTATCTATATGAAAATTCACCAGAGAATTGAAGTTTTGTTTTGTCTTGCCAAAAGACTCAAAAGAGCCAGTCAGAAAGACAACATTCTGCTTTGCAGGTGATACATTTCCACAGCCCAAGTGAATTTCTCATTAGCACAATAACATGCAATAGAAAAATAGGAAATAATGAAAACCTCCAGTGAAATTACCTTCTGGACCAGCAGTGGTCCTTGCTCCTCAAAGATGTACTTGTTAAAAACAGTTATCAACTGCTCCTTTTTGTTCAGCCTATTTTTAAATTCCACATTTCTGACCAACCAAGACTAAACAAATTTCTATATGGAATCTTTTGGGGACATAAGAACTGCTGGATATTTGAAAGAGCTTTATAAACATGCCACAGAATTACTTACAGAAATCAAATTGAAAGGATCTGACAGTTTTGTTTTAGGGAAAATAGAAGAGAGACATCTCTCATTCCCAAATCACTGCTTTCTTTCTCCTAAGAAGTTGACAACCAACATCTTATGGAAATATCACTAAGGGCTGCTAGAAAGTAAGCACATCCTCAAGGGTTCTGGTTTCTCCACTGCTTATCTTAATTCCCAATCTGTGAGATTATAAATCAACTGCTTTATTTTAATGGTAAAGCCTGTGACCTTGGAGAACACTCATAGCTAACAAATAGAATTATGAAATAAATTGCTTCTGAAACACGCCTGGAAGCCTGCTTTGGTGTTGAGGATAGAGCAGCAGGGAAAGAGTAAAGAAGGAGTATTTAGCAGCTCTGCCATTGTGTAAAGCCTTAGTACATTTGCATCCTGCTGGTGTGTGCAGTTGCTCTCCACATCCCCGGAGGATGAGCTGGAGTTAGGGAATGCATACAGATGGGCAACTAAATTGATTAAAGCAATGGAGCAGCTGCCTCCCCAAAAGGGTTATGAACAAGGCAACAGCAAGACTGGTGTTCAACAAGTCACACTACAGCTAGGAGGTACTGGCCAGAAGATTTGATCTGGGACAGAGGAGGGTTTCCTCCCTCCCAGTTACACTTTTTAAGAAGCACACACATGTTTCAGGTAGTAACTCCTGACAATCCATGTACAGCTGGGTCATACCAGATATTAACAGGGATGCACTGTACCCAGTGCTTGAAAACAGGAGAAGACAGGGAGAAGGTATCTAAGTGCATTTGCCTTTAATGCACCACCAGTTACAGGTAAAGGTCTTCAGCCCACTGCCCCTCTCCCCTTCACATCCACAGCCTACAATTGCTACTGTAATCAAAAATGCCTCAGCCCTGACTCCTTACCAAGATGTGTGACTGTAGGAGTTGCCATTTTTACAAAGTAGATGATTCAGTCCCTCTCATGGAGCTGTATATATCTATATAGATATATATTTAGAGACACGCACAGACATACTGTCCTCTCTAGATATACCTCTCTAGATATACTGTTTCTCCACAGCCTAGTGTTGTTTCTATTTCTGTATCTCTAACATCAACTCCTATCTTGCTGCAGAATCCCATATTTAATGACAACATGAATATATTGTTGGGACTTAATTGGTGAGAAGAATGAGAGATGCCAGCAGTAGTTTTCATCCTTCACTTTTATTTCCTTAAAGTCTTTCTTACTCTGTGCTTCCACTGCATGGCTTCCAAGGGGTGTCCTGTCACTCCGAACAATCCCAAGCCTGGCTATCTCTTTCCAATGCTCACTATGAGGCACCAAAGCCAAAGATTAGATATTTAGGTTACAATCTAACACTGTGGGCACCACTGTAGACTGTTAAGCACCTGGGGCCAATACAGAAATTGGTATTAATATCACACACCTGAGAGACTGCTTACAACAGACTGATATTTTAAGTAATTAAGGAAGGTAATTAGTGTCACTAAGTATTCACTACTAGCATACTAACATGGTTTTTTAAAAACAAAGCTATATTCAGGCATAGGAAGCTGCAGTAAAGCACTCAGACTTTGTGTTCTATCAGCTCAAAGCCTACATTTTGTCACACATAAAAACCAAAGCTACTGAAACAAAGGATATGAAGTTTCAGTACCAAAAGCTTGTTCTGCTAAAGCTGTGAGTGGATGAAATAAACCACTGAGGTTTTTCTCTATAATAAAGCAGCAGTTCCATTAGTTACTCCTTACTCCAGAGCACCACCACCCAAGTAAGGTCACTGCTTTTATTTCTGAGTCCTTAATCTGTGTCACAGGGACAAGGACAGACCACCACTACAGAACATATTTCTTGATTCAAACTCCCAGGCTGCCAGATATTTTCTAAAATATAAACTGAGCAAGCATGTCATGATCCCAGACAGGTAGCTGCTATCTCTAGTCAGAAAGGACCACTTAAACCTCAATTCTCTGTAAACTGCTATTTGGATAGATAAGTTAAATGTATAAATGAGATTATCACTCAAAGTCATTCTATCAGACAGCAAACACCTTTATCCTGAAGAATCACATTACCTTAGGGTAGATGTGACCCCTAGATCACCAGAAATTTTACAGATTTGTCCTCTGATCAAGGTGAATTCATCATAGCTACTCTCAGTGGATCAGATTCAGGTCTAATGGATGTCTAATAAAAACTATGGGACAGAGGACCCTAAGCTATTTCAGAGTGATGCCATTCTTTGGAGTTGCTTGGAATATCCCAGCTCCAGTGGCTCCATTGAATGCACCCAGGGTACCCTTCCCATCTCCTCTCCTCCTCCAGGCTCTGAACATCCAATGAGACTGTTACCCCTAATCAAACCCCTATGTGAAGCACAAAAAGCAGAGACTGGAAAGTCAGCTGTGTGTTAATTAACTTTCCCCCACCATCTGGGAAAGGGGCTGGGAAGGCTGCTGCATTAGCCCAGCAAAGGCTGCACTGCACAGGGAAGGACAGTCCTGAGCTCTGGGCTCCCTTGGAAAGACATCATTGCACAGCCATGCTGCAGTCACACTGTCAGGATCTCTCTTACAGGCACAGTAGCCTGGAGGGCTGTTCTGCTCTGTTTGAAGAAAGGCATAAAAAGGTACCACATTAACAAAGTAATGTCATTAGACCTAGTTCCAGGCCCACTTCTTGCTTATAAAAATCCTTTTAAGTGTAATGAAATGCCAGCAGTTCTAAGAGAGACCACTTCATAATACTCCTGTTCCATAGAGAGCTTGTTTAAAGGAGAATATTAAACCTGAATCGAGGAGATTTGGCGGGCTCAGATCCATCTCACAGCTCAGAAATCAAACCCAACAGAGTGACTTTTATGCTTTGTCATCTCTAGATAAAACAGAGTCGTTCTTTTTTCAAACCCAATGAGAGCATATAGTATGCTGTGAGATTAATTGGGCTCCTTGCATTAGCTCAGTTTTCAGAACCGTGCTCCTCTCTACTTTGCAAAGAAGTTACCATGAACCTAATCTCCTCTAAATACAACCCAAAATATCCCAGAAAGCCATAGCAGAGTCCCAGGCTTGGCTATAAGATTATAGCTAGAGACAGCCTCTTCTGCTGCATAAGGTTTTTTCCATACATGCATTAGGGGAACTTGGCTTAATTAACACTAATGATGAGAAAACCTATAGGGAACTGCTGAATTCTGCAAGCCACCAAATAAAAAGCATATTGATAAAAAGCCACTTTACTGCTGGGCGATGCTCTTCTGCATGTTGAAGAGAAGATGACGACAATGCCAGGGTTTCTATGCCAGATCCACAGAAGTACAATGAGCCAAAGCTGCTGCAAATGACTACCCTGCAACTTAATGAGGATTAGATTCAGTTTTTCCACAAACACCATTTTAAATAATTTCCTGGAGCAGGGGAAATTTAACTTAAAATGCCAACAGTTAAACGCAGAGCGTTCCTTATGACACTATTTAAAATTCAAGCCAAATGACCAGTCTGCCTGCTGCAGTATTTTGGGTAACCTATATCTGTGTTTGAAACCCAGGAGGTACCATTTCACCCAGCTGGGCTGGTACACAGTGGGTTATGAACAGCTGGTAGCAGCCACAGCACAGAGTCAACATTTTCAAACATTAAGGTGGAAAAGGTTACAGCTATCCAAACATTCTCATCCACCTTCAAATTTGGGAAGTGTTTCCAGTACAGAATCACTGAATGGATAAGGCTGGAGTCACCACAGTGGGTCATCTGGTGCCACCTCCCTTCTCCAGCAGGATCATGCCAGAGCACATGGCACAGCCTTGCATCCAGATGGTTCTGGAATATCTCAGGAGACTCCACACCCTGTCTGGGCAATCTGCCAGTGCACCATCACTGCAGAGGAAAGAAGTTCCTCATGTTCAGCTGGAACAGAACATAGCAGACTCTACCCAAGCTGAGGTTTTAGAGAGGAAACCCTGCTCCACAACAGCCAGTAAGGTAGCTTGAACAACAGCACCATCTTATCAGGATTACACCATTAAGTAGGAAGGAACTCAGTTGTGGCAAGTACTGAAGTGCCTTTTAGATATAAAGCCATTCAAAAGCTTGTTTCCAAGCCACCTTTTTGTTACTACACCAACAAGGATTTTGTTTCTTTAAAATTGAGCACAGCAACAGCTGACAGAGATGATGAGGCAGGGGAACAAACAGATCTGAAAGAGAAACCTCCATCAATACTGGGACTTTAAACAACGCACTCTGTCTGTAGGCTCCAGTTAATGCTTCCTCCATGATTTGGCAGCAGCAGCAGCTGAGGATGTTTGTCTCCAGCTGACCACACTGCCAGAGGTCCAATTTCACAGGACAAATCACCATCCCAAGCCTCTGCCTTTTCCTGACACTGCCACCAGTTCTCCAGCCAGACACCCTGCAGAGAATCAGGAGGGACAGCTGGAGACAGTAACCTCTTTAGACAACCCAGCTCAATCCAACAGGCACCAGCCTTCCTAAACACCAAATCCATACACCACATAGGAGCCTTTCCCAAGCAGCCAGAGGATGGGCTTGGGCAATTAACTGCAATGTTCCCATTGCCTGGTAATGACAGAACAAGGCTAAAGCATCATTTGAAGCATTTCTCATCCAGCTGACAAAACTGTTAAATAAGATTTGTTTTGATGGCACTTTGAATCTTATTTCATCAGTATTTTACATGCTATCCTTTTTTTACTTTTTCTAAAGAATGATTTATGTATACCCTTAATTCCACAGGCTCACGGAGAAGTTGTTCTGACTTCACTTACACAAATGTATGCACACACTTTATATAATCCCATGAAAACAAACATCACTTCATAGCTTATTCTGTGTTATTTATTACCTTATTCTATGAAGCAACTATGCAGCACATAAATCCCAAACATGCCTCAGAAACTGTATTTATTAATGGAAACAATGATATATTAATAATCATGAGCTCAAGCCTCTTCTCCAGGCTGAGCTGCTTGTAAGGTTTATTCTCAGAATCGTTTAAGCCCACACCACATATCTTTGATGCTTTAACACACTCTTATTATACTGCTCAACTACCCACCATTTAACAGGCTAATGTCTCTAGTTGGCCAGGAACAAACAAAAAAAAAATCCAAAGGCATGCTAATACTTTTCAGATCATTAGCTCTTCAAAAAATTCAGGCATTTACAACAAATATGGCTAGAAAATTAAAAGAGTACTGTAATAAGATACAGAAATCCATATTCTATTAATAAGAGGTTTGTGTCTTTACGCAGAAAAAAAGAATTCACTGTATCAACACTCAATGTCAAATGAAAGCTACAAAATTGGGGGGGATTAAATGAAATCAATCTTTGAATTTTACAAACACTCAGAATGTGAACTATATGTGCAAGATGCTGGAACCACAGTTTTTGTGGCTTGCCCATCCAGTTCTTGAGGCCAAGACACCACTGCTGCCTGATGACACCCATTACCACATTAACATCACCAGGAATGGAAGGGCAGCTACCTGCAGCCTCACTGAAAAGATTTTCATCCTGAGCAATCAAAAGGGGTGGATACAAAGATGCAAGGCAATTTTCATATGTTCAAGATGCCATTTTGGTTTTTGCTTTTTTTTCTATATGCTTTTTTCTCTGTATTCTTTGCACACATATTTGTAGCTCTGGAGACTATTGTATTAGTGGCTAGTTTTCCCAGTAACTTTCCATGTCCTTTCTGTAGGCAAAAAGATAAAACAAATTCCAGGGCCCCAATACTATCTTGGTTCTTCCTGGCTACCAAGGTTGAGAAGAATTCTTCAAGGTACATTTTCATAAAGTACAGCTAGTACCAAGGGGGGGGTGGTCCAGAGAAGGAGCTTGACCTGGAGGGGAATTGCATCACCCCTTGTATTCCTAATTGATGCTTTTTTGTCAAATTATGCTCATTTGCTAAACTTACAAAAACTGTATTCACCCGATGTGGACAGGCTTTTGTGGATATTCTCCATGACTGCCTCTGGAGGCCTCAAAATAAAGATCCACTTTTATATTACCTTCTATCCCATATTGAAAGCATGTGTTGTTTCATTTCTAGGTTGAAAAAGGCATCAGTACCATCCTCCTACCTGAATATTGATTTCTCAAAGTACACTTCTGACACTACAGTATCCACTGTGAGTTCCTGCACTTTCAGGAAGCTTCTCTTCAAAAGAAAAGCAATCTTAAACCTAATAAATACAATCCTGTTGAAATTTTAAGCAGTGATCATAAGGTTTGTAGAAGTGAAATATCCTTTGCACTACACATGTTCAAGCCACACACAGAGTTCCTCCTTAAATTCCTCTCAAAATCTAAGGCCAGAGAGAGTTTCTCAGTAGAAAGTGAGGGCAAAATGTAAAATTTCTAATGCTCTGGTCATGTACCTTTATCACAAGTACAGTCCCCAAGACTCTTGAGGTCTCTAGCCAAATAACCTGGTCAGAGCAGAGGCAGCTCTGATCATACCAGGTTACTCAGGGCTTTCCTCAGCCTGTTCTTGAATGAATCTGAGGATGGAGCTCTCATCCCTTTGAGAATCCTACTCCAAAACTGGATTACCCCATGATGCAGGCAGTGACTGCTACATGGCAAGGCATGGAAACTCCTTGCATAAACTGCACATAGATTTTAAGATATTAAAAGAAAAAAAAGAAAAAACCTGAAGAGCAATCACTATTTAAAACATTTTGTTTAAAAGCCAGTTCCCAAATGAATCAAAAGATTGCTCAATACTTTTAACAGATCATTTATGAAAATTCATAAAGTTGAAATTCAACTAAAAATTCTCATCTAATTGTCTGCAGATGAAGACAGGTTTCAAATACTGAGAGAGCTTAATGAGAAAAAGATTTTTCCTACTGCCAAATTGTCTGAAATTAGTAGGAAAAAAAATTAGGTTCCACTGGCAGCCATGCCACTTCATTCATTAACCTCCCAATTTCAAGTTAAGTTTTAGCTCTTATGTTGATGAAAGAAAAAACTTCTCTCTGCAGCATCACTGTGGTCACCAGGTTTACTTTGCAAGTCAAGACTGGAGATAAAAGCAAATAAGCTCTTTTCTGGTGCCAGTCCCTGGTACCAGCAGCCTATCCTGGGACTTGGAGGGCTGTGTTCTAGGGCAGAGTGTCCCTGAACTCTGAATTCAGAGATCAGCACTGACCCCTGCATAACCCTTTGGCTGGGTACAAGTCACATTTAGCTTCTGCTCAAGGGACTCAGACCACAATCATGTACTAGGAAATATATCAGTTCAGCACTCCAGAGAAAGATGGGAAAGTAAGGGAAAGGCTCTGTGCTTTACTCAGCTCTAATTAAACAAAAATCCCATTTCAGCCCCAGACAATGTGTGATCTAAAACCCAGAACTTCAGATGAAGGAAAGTAAGAAAACCACAGGAGAAGTACAAACTTCAAGTAAGTTTAGGGAATTATACTTCAAGTTTCCTTGGTAATTCCGCAATTTAAGTCTCCTTATCCAAACATTTCTCACTCCCTTCTACTTTTGGGAATAGTTCAAATAAGGCAGATTTGTCCAGCTTTGAGCTGCCACTTGGAAATAAGAGTCCATTCTAAAAATGGTTTATTTAATAGGCTATAAGTAAAAATACAGCCTTCCTCATTTCTTAAGGAGCAACATCTACTACACTAAAACATAATCCTGATTCCATTTCATTAATTTATCTTTACCTGCAAGAAGCATTGCTGGTCACAAACTTTAATAAAATGGCTCATCTAATCCTAGGCAGCCCAAGCATTAAAAAAAAAAAAAAAAGGGGCTTGTTATGGTGGATTCAGGATTAAAATGTATCTTGTTAAAGTCTGGATCTGAGAATTTATATGGACAAATAATTGCAGTCCAAAGTAAAAAGGGCAACAGAAAAATTAAACAGTTCAATGAATACATTTAAAACTCACCCATAATGGATTTTTTTCTTTTAAGCTCACCTTTGAAGAAAGAATTTCAGGTCATGTTACTGAAAGGCTGAACACAAACAAAAATGCCATCTTGAAACAGAAAATCATACTGTTTGGATGCTAAGAGATACCTCTTCACAGCTCATTCATTACTTAGAAGCAATGGCACAATGAGCAAGCAATGGAAAAAATATAATGAACAGCAAAGGTAAGATGCAGTTTTTGAACACTGGATCATGATTCAACAGATGATTTGACCAAGGCTTCTCCATCCAAAACCTCAAGTTGTTTATTTCCCTCTCTGTAAATCACTGATCCTTTAGATGCAGTTAGTGTCACCTATCCAAAACCTTTTAAATGTCACTTTAAGATCTTTCAGAGAAATAGTAAACTAATCTGGAAGAATTTGAAGTCTGAGCCAATGACAGAAACCCACACAAAGCCCCCAAAACTTAGAGCTTCCTCATGTTCCCAAAGCTGGGAATCATGGAGCAGGGAGAACCAGCTTTCTGGTACCCAGGCTTCATAGAGACTCCTCGTTGTGGCACATTTCTTGGATTTTCCTGTTCTTTTTCTCAGATATGAAAGACTGCCACATTATTCTCTGAAGGCCCCTGACAGTGGTAAAGCAATTTTCTTCATAAATCATTGTAATGCTAACGCAGCAGTTTACAGGCTCATCTTTAAAAGAAAGACTTTACATTTATTGCCACTGCCAGCAGAGAGAAGGAAAGTTAAGCTCTGACAACTGCTCTGTCTGGGGGAATAATAAATGGAAAATTTATTCCTGGGCCCAATTCTAACAAAATTTAATATACTTGTGAAAACTGTAAATACTTTGTACTTAAGAGAAGTGAGTGTATTAAAAAGCCATTTAGCATACTGAGATACTTGCACATTCATACTGCAAGCATGCTGAAGTCCAATTGGTGTTACAGCCAAACTCAGTAACCTGCAACAGCAAAGCCTCAAATGTGATTTCCCTGAACATTCTTCTTGATAATCTGGTGTTCTTGAAGAAAATAAGGGAAAAAGGACAAAGGGTTGAAATTTTCCTTCTCTGCTTCCTCTTTCTAAAAGGCAACTGGAGCATTCCTAAACATTTAATCAGATTTTTTTTAGTAACACTGTTTACAGTTGTTTATTACATATGTTTACATATGTAATACAGTTGTATACATATGTTTACAGTTCTTTAATAGTCCACAGTTAAGTCCAGACATCCATAAACATTCTTACCACAAGGCTCTCAGGAGGGTATTGCTGCTGCCCAGTTCCACAGTTTTTTCAGCCTATTTGTACACAATCTTTAATTACACTTTTCACCCTGTCACCATAAACCCAATTTTATTTAGCTTCTAAACATCAGTGTTGTGCAGATAAGGATTATTTACATCCTTCTCCTTTGTGAACCTAAAGGTAATACATCTTATTAAAAAAAAAAGTTGTTTAAGCCAGCAAATCTTTTGGAGTCATCTGTGAACTTTATGTAGGGTTAGAGCAATCAAACCAAACCTCTTGTATTCTGTCCATCTGTAAGAGCAACTTATTAAAAAAAATGAAATTGAACTTCCAGTCAGTTCTATGTGTATTTAGAAGTATACTTAAAATATCCCTTTAAAATACTGCCTAAGAATTTTATGAAGACTTCTTATGTATTAGTCTTGTATTAACTATGTATTTAAATTCATTTGTCTCAACAGCTAAACACCAAGACTTAACCTTCTGCCATTTCATCACTGTTTCCTACTGCATGCCCAGGAAAACATTTAAAGATCAGTGTAGTGTTCCAAATAAACAATAAAACTTTCACAGCATTAAAAAACCTTAAAAGCATTATTTCACTTTTTAAATACCTTAATTTGGCTCACGTGTGAATACTTAAAAGCTGCTCTTATTTAGTTCACAGACTCTCACAACTTGAGGCTATCAGTTTAAATGAAAAAAAAAAAAAGGTGAACACCAGACTGTGTTGGCCAACACATTCTAAGTGTAAATTCTTGATTAACAAATTCTAATTTACAGGAACTGTTTGAATAGCCAGAAGCCAAGAAGAACAATGGCAGCAGCGCATTCAGCAAAGCTGCTTTACCAAAGAACCGAAGGACATGCTCAGATGTGAATTGTCTTAGCCTAACACTAAAACCTCTAAAAATTTCTCAAATGCTTTGATCAATAAAAAGCATGAGCAGGGGAGAACACTGACTTGAAAATCAAGTTATTTTTCAGTAAAATGCATTTAATTACCAATTATAGGACTGGCTTGAAGAAGGCTTCACTGTATCTTCATTATGACAGTAACAAACATTTTCAAACTTATATTTCACCCAAGAATTAGAATGCCTTCAAATATGAGTGTGATTTACTGTCCTTCCAGCATTTTCTAAGCAAATACCACAAAAATGCTGCTCTTGCAGAATGTCAAGGAGAAGAAAGGGCAAAGGAGCAAAATCCAATCCATGCTGAACTAGTAGCTGAGAAAGTTTGTCCACATTGCAGTGAGACTCCCATCTGCATTTCATTGCAGCTGGTGTGAACCCAATCAGTGCAGGTTAAAGATACGTCAGATTCCTGATTACTGTGCTCTGACCTCTGCCTGAGTCGGACATTACACATTCCTGCTACATATTGCAGTAGTTAAGGAATCAATGTTGCTTTAAACAAAATCTGTGCTACACAATGCCTCCAATTGCTTCAATAGTGCAAATTTCTGGGGGTCCCTCAACAAACATTCAAGCTCTTCTGTCACTTTCTGTGTGGCCCCTTTGTAAGGCGCTGGATGAAAAGTCAGAAAACACAAGTTTAATCCATCTTGTCAATATAATGTTTTTTCCAAGACCTCAGGTACAGACTCTTTGGATTTCCTGCTCCCCATATATAAAACAGGGATGATACTACTCCTTCTCTCAAGAGACTGCTGTGAACAAATATTTAAATCAGTGAAATGTGCTTGCAAGCAGCTCAAACAGGTCCTGTACATATGTCAAGCAGAGAAGATTTCCTAGTTAAGATATTCCATCATTTTTCTACCCCAAGGAGCTCCAAAGACAACCTACCACAAATAAGCAAAACCCCCAGGGTGGGAGAAACCAGTTTAAGGTTAGTGCTGCAGCAATTCCCATCCTCTTCATGTGCTCTATTATAGCTTGATCCCTAAGGGAGCTGGTTCATGGACCTGAACTAGAGGAAAATGATTCTGCTGAAAGACAGTCAAAAGCATTTCACCAGCTATGTGTCAAATCTGGTCCACAGGAGGCTCAGACGAGCTTCAGCAGCAGTACACAGGACATGATCACCCTGCACAGCTGGGACACAGAGGAATTGCAGGAAAGAACAGGACTGTTCATTGGCTTTATAACCACTGCCTCACTAGTGTTCAGCACTATAAACAGCTTCAAAAGCCCAAGACTTCAAGCAATCACAGCTAAAACAACTCAGCTTTTTAATATTTGCCATTATGATTGGACCTACCAACAAAATATAAAACCACCACAGATTCTTAAGACTACCAAACAAGATGGTTAGTTTTTAAAATGCTAGAACTGCATCACTTACAACACAACTAAGCTAACATGAAGACAGCAGGCTTTGTACAACAGCTGCTGACACTGGCACCTCAGAGGTTCTGGATTTGGTCTTAATACCAACAGGAATAAGAAGTACTACTGAGGTACCTGAGTGCTTTCACAGATCAATGACAGTCACAAAATCATCACACGCAGTCACCCATTGGCAAAACTATTTTTGGGAAATATATATTGTTGGCATATACACCAACAAGAACTTGCTTAAAATGGTTATTAAGTCAGCCTGAGCAGCCCACACCCAGATGGTCAGCACTGAGTGTGCCCTACCTGGACACTATGCTGGAGCCATTGTAGAGGTCACTGGCGTAGGACAGCGTTGCCAGCGGTCGGACAGAATTGTAGCGCGTGAACTTGGACAGACACTCCTGAAACTCATCCAGCTGGCTGGTGGTTCTGCTGTCATCTAGGAAGGGGCAGCAACATTGGAGGGGGCAGAAACACAGTAAGAAGGTAAACTTAACAGCAAACACAAAAATCAACATCTATGTCTCCAGGTGATGCTTGTTATTTGGGGAGGAATCTTGGTCAGAACCAGGCTCTCTCATCTCTAGCGTTCTCTGAAGGCATTCTGAGCTTTTCAGAGCACAAATGAAATCTGGGTGAACCTACTGTGCTGAGAATCTGCCTAGAAGTCAAATACAATTTTGTAAGCTCATTTATTTTTTTACTCACATTGAGAGCCCATGGGCCATATAGATTATTAACAGAAAACTTTAAAGTATATCAAAATACACTGCAAAGGATATGTCTAGTTTTCAACAGAGGTGAAAGTAGATCCCTTTCCCTGTTCTGTTACAGTATGTCTACATTTGGTGTCAATTACATTCAAAATACTTTCAGTAAAAAATACTTCCCTTGTTATTCCAAAAGCAACAGAGCTAAGGGAGAATCATTTCAGGGCTGGAGAAGGAAGACAAGCATGGAACCAGAAGGCTCCCTGTACTAAAAGTTTTGTGAAAATTATGACCTTCAACAGACAAGGTGAAATTGAACCAGCTTGAATAATGATGATAAATATTCTGTGGGAAATGGAACAGTTTACTACAAAAGTTAAAAGCAAATTGCAGTGTAGATAGTTGAAAGTCATTCACTGAATTCTCAGAAGTCCTAACTTTTCTTAGTAGGAATGTAATTTTATTTAAACCATTTTAAATTTTAGTATTTTGTAAATAAGGAAAAATTCCTAACTCACAGCAATGCCTGAAAAGTAAAGCTGGATTCCCAATACAATCACATATCCACAGCCAAACATCAGGTAGTGCCTTCAGGCTTCACAATGACCCTTCAAATGTGCAGCAATTCTCAGAATCCCCTCTTTAATGCTTCCACCCTTATTTTCTTTTTGCACCAGTTCATTTTAGGGGAGCTCCAGCTAACACTGCTGGTTTACAGGTACTGCACACCTCAGCATCCAATGCAGCAGCAGAGAAACCACACATACCCACAACAGAGATGAAATTCCACCCACTAGTTAAGCCAGCCTTATCAGCAGCATAAGGAAACAAGAAGATCCATTTATTAAAAAGGCTTGGAAGTACCAGCGTGTAAAAAAGAGAGACTGATCTATAAAAGCAAAATCCAGCTGTGATTTCTTATGGGAAAACACAGAATAATCATTTCTGCACTCTGGTAATTTCTTGCCATCAGAAATTGTTATCTCTGTACTTGTGAGGCATTTTGAAGTGTCCCTCATATGCACTGTTTAATGTTTGAGCATGTCAAGGAACAGTGAAGGCTAGTAATTAGCATGCTTAGGGGTACTAGCAAATACATTATCCATGTTAGAGGGATGAAAAGGTGCAAAATGAACAAAGTGCTGCTCTAAATTAACATCATCAGCCCCTGACCACTACAGGAAACAGCTCGAGAAGCAACACAAACATCAGTCAGGGTTTTTCAAAGATTCTCTTCTCCTTCAGCACTGTGATAGGGACAAATAGCTGCCACCCTTCTATTTCCCTCATTTAGAGATCAAGCACACAGTCCTCCTATAATTTATTCTCTGTGTGTGCCTGGAAAACCGAATATTATTTCTCAAGACATTTTCCCCACTGAAGTGCAAGGCCATTTGATAATTACAGTAATGTTATGTCTCCACTCCCTACTCAAACAGTCAGAGGCACTTCGTGCAAAAAGCTTTAAATCCACATTAAATCCCATTTAAAATGTGTCAAAATGCAGGAATGACTCAGGAGAGGAAAAGTTAATCAAGTATCATAGGTTATCCCTTATTTAGGAGAAAACCTGCACTTGCAAATCCTCTGCTCTTGGTGCAACTGACACATACAAATATAAAAAACCAATTTCACTGCATTCATATTTATAGTTCCAATTATGAAGAAGAATGCCTTCTACAAGGGAATGCTGGGAAAAGCCCCATTTGTTATCCTTGGTTAATAAGTTTTATTTTTACATAAACACAGTTATGCATCACCAAGACAGCTCTGCATGAAAACATCTCGGTGTGAGCTGTGAAGAAGTGCATTCTGCAAAGCACCTGCTAGCACTTCACAGGGATCTGGCTGGACACATGCAAAGTGCTTCTCCAGTCTTTCAGATATTGAAGTAACCTCCCAACATGCTGCATTTCTTATTAAAATCATTTTGCTGTGAGAACTGAGACATGAGAACTGAGCCAGTCCATGCTCTCAAGTAGATAGAAGATTTATTTACTTTTAAGAGTAAATCTCGCCCTAAGACATGCTACAGCCTTTATATTTGGAGCTATTTAAAAATTAACTTTTAAAATTTATTTATTTATTTTAAAGAGACTAAAATGAAATTAATGGAGAAGAAAAAAGCAGTGGTTTCTACCCCAGCAATCCTCTTGTGAGGTTGGTCCTTGCCTTCCAAGGCAATAAGTAAAGATCCTTTGCTGCAGCAACCTGTGTCTGGTTTCCTCTCATCCCAAAGTGGTGTCTCCCACCCCCTGAGGGCTGGCTGCTTTCCCTGCAGTCTGTCACACTCAATATGGGCTGCAGCTCAAAGCTTGGTGCTGCAAATCTCTTGCCTGCCACAGACCACTGCCTGAAGCTTTGCTTGCCAAGCTGGTTTCTCCTCCAGAGAGGCTACAGAACAACCCTCCTCACCCTCAAGACACACTTATTTGACCCTAACATTTCTTAGGAGAATCTTGTGTGTAATTAAGACCCATGCATCTACTAGGCAATTACTCTAGCTGCTGTCACACTGTTACTCAATTATGAATGAGGCAATCTAAGCAATTTTGAAAACAGCTTCTAATTCTCCAAAACAGGCCTTAAATCTAAGGTGTGCCCCATGGGACAACAGCACTGCTGCACATTCAGCTTCTGTTGTCCAAACCATTTGTTAACCAAGACACAATATAGATAACAAAGGATAACTTCCACATGTCCCCTTGCATGCTAAATACAGGAGAATGTATCCAATTATGTTTATACCTCGGTAGCATTTCAATAGCAATGTTTATAAATACTGGGTTTATACCACATCTAGTGGAAAGACAACTCAGCCACTGCTTTCAGGCATTTTCATCTTCAGAACAGGCACCAGAGAAATTGTTTATTGTGGATGTTGCCCTTCACAGTAAGGGATTACATGTGCCCCTCCAAAGTGACAGGATTAAGTTTTCCAAATTTAGCAACTTCAAAGATTGGTCTAGAATAGCAAAACAGGATGATTTGAGGAACACAAATGTGTATAGTGACATTCTCATGCAAAGAAGAGAAAACTGCTCTCTCAAAAGCAAAGCTTTTCTGCAAGAGGTGCCTGACATCAGAGGTGGAGCACCACATGAGAACTCACCCGAGACACGAGTCATCCTGGTGGAGAAATAGCACTGCTCCAGGTCCTCAAAATGGGCCGTGAGGCGCTTGCGCCGCGAGGCCAGCGTGCTGTTATACCACGGCTGCTTTTTGGTCTGAGGGGGGAAAGGACAACACTTTAGGAAGCCAAAAGCCAGGCCTGGGTTTCACTTCTATAGATTTTACCCAATCATAATCAATTATACAATATATGCAATAGGTCAGAAGTGTAAAATGACAATAAATGAAGGATCTTGGCACTGTCAACAGTTATTTCTTAGGGTCCTATGCTGCACCCTTTAACATAACAAAAACAAATCCCTGCTTTTAGACAGTTTTTGTTTCCTGAACCTTAGTAAATTTAGTGATTCTGGCTTCACATACAGGACAGGCAATCCCAAACCTTGGGGAGTCCTGTCTTGCATTTATACAGATAGACAGCATAGGCCAACTTGTAGCTTCACAAATCAAACAGATTGTACAACAAATACTCCCCCAGATCCTTGGCAGACAGCTCATTAAAAGAGAAGGAAATGTTTATTTTAATGAGTTAGTTACTGAATTACTTCTTTTGAAGCAATTCAGAAACTCTCTGTAAAACTAAGCAAATAAAGCAGAAGCAGAAGACAGCATGAAGTTCAAAGGTTAATTGAAAAGAAGTTCCTGAAGTTCATCATTAAAGCCATTTCCCAACCTACCCAAACAGTAATAGTGAGATGTAGGAGCAAAGGATTTAAACTACGTGAGTAATCTTTCCTGCAGGAGCAGACACAGAAAACGCAGTACTCACCATTTTAATCACAAGTGATGAAAAGGAATGAAACCCTCTACGACACAAGAAGCACAAAGAGCTCCTTGCTTTAGGTTCTATTTAAGAAGCCTCACATACCACATCCTCAAAGCTACATTTTCAAAGATTTAAGAACCATCAAGCTCCCTAATGAACAACATCATTGAGAAGTACAGGGCCTGTAATGCTACTCAATGGCACTAACGAAACCCACCTCATATCCAACTCCCCCTCAATCCATGCAGGGGAACAGCCTGTCCTCATTACAGCCACCCACCAAGCCAATGAGAACAAATAAGTTTACAACCCACTCCAATTTTGTTTGTACCTGTATGAAAAGCATCTAACATTTGAGGAAAAAAGCAAACCCCAAGCAGTGAAAGCTCCAAGCCAGCCCTTCCCACACACTGACATGGTGGCTCACGCTTGCCTGTGACAGCACCCATGGTCCTCACAGCTTGTTGCATCTCAAAAGCAGCTCCAACCTCAACACACAACACTGGGAAGTGCTCCTACATCAATACCTTCAAGTACCATTTTCTAAAATTTTACATCTTTAAAAAACTCTTAATAGAACACTTCTATAGTCTCTTCCTATAATTTTTGTGCACCAGCCTCCAATGTCTCAGTCTCCCTCAGCACATCAGAAGTGATTTGGGCTCAAGGCAACTTCAGGCACTGAACAATCATTTCAGTCTCAAGTTAAGGCTGCCTGAACCACAATGAGTGACAAACCCAAACTCAAGCCTGACCTGCCAGATCCCAGTCCACACTGTGATGGAATCCATCATGTAAGACTTTGCCCGCTGTATAGCAAGGAAGATCCCTGAGGAGCACCTGGCAGCCCAGTTGTGCTGAGAACCAAGCAAGGGACACTAACCCACAGTTATCACACCACCCCCAGCTAAGCATTTCAACCTGCTCACACTTTGCCAAAAAACAGATCTTCATTTTCTATGAAGCTTCCTCCCTGACTACTTTCTAAGCAATACTGGGCAACAAGAAGAAAAAATTAGAAAATATAGAAGAGCAATTTTTATTCAATGGCTGAAACTACTATGGTTGCCCTAGTTGAGAATATCAGAATGGACTCCTCTGTTATCAGGAGTGATTCTTCTGTCTGAACTCCATCAGATACTCTAAAGACTCCTCTAACAACTGTGAAAAAGCTTCTTAGCTGCACACAAGCTCATTTCTAGCAGAAAAAAGGCTCTGCCATTAAATACTACCCACAGAATTCCCGAGGGCCTAAGTGACTTGTCCACTATTTACTTGTGAAGCTCATCCTCTGGAAGAGAACTGTCCTAGAGCTTTGTGGTATATAAATTCTTCCCTAACAACATGTTTGTGGGCAATGTAATTATAGTGAGAAAGGAAGGCTGTGCAGTCCATCCTAGATAACTCTTACTGCCAGCAGTGCCCAATATGTTATTTTTGCCATCGCTGACAATTAGGGAAAAACCCCACAATTTAATTTATATTCTTAAAACTCTTTTTATGCTAAAGTCTTGCTGAAATTAGACTACCTTTGAACAGAAGTGTTTAACTTCAAGAGTTCTCTTTGAACTCCCCATCCAAACATATTTTAAAAGTTTAATTTGAAAATTTGTACTTGAGAGTACAGATCTTGCACTCTTGAGGACAAGAAATCACATCTGAGGACAAAAAAAGATTATTCTCACACAAATAAGGCTGTCATACAGAATGACTAGAAAGTCTGGGTTGTTTGTTTTGTGAGCTCACCAGCAGGGTAGCTATGCTATTAATTTTGGCTTTGAAATAGGAAGTACTGAGACAAGTAATGTCACTGGAGAGCAAATACACTGTAGCACATCTGAGTCCTGAACATAAAAACTCCAATCTACATTACACCTGCCCACTGAAATTGGGTAGAACTACAACTCTATGCAAGCAAAAACCTCCAAAGACCAGAGTAGCAGGAACAACAAGCATATTCCCACAGACAAATAGATGGAATTTTCTAATTATCAATTAGTTACACAGCTGTATTTAAACATATATGTGCCCAGGTGTTTTTTTCTTTACATCAAATAAGATCCAACAGCACCTCAACCTGGTAATTTCCCAGTTTCATGCTGGTGTGTGCCAGGGATGGTCACCACCACCACCAGAGAGCAGCCAAGGCACAGCTGGGATGTGCCCAGCAGTCCATCTGCCCAAATGAAAGCTGTGAAACCTTTTTGGAACTGAGAGCTGGGTATGAGTGTCACCTCCGCAGCCCAGCTGAATCCCTCCAAGGTGCAAGACTACAGAAGTGCTGCTTGGAATTTGGGAGGCCCTACAGATCAGACAGTTTGGAGGCTGCCTGCCAAACAGCTCCATTATATATGCAACTTTTTATCCTCTATATGAATTTATAATGGTTTGTAAAAGGCCCTGAAGAGCACAAATGACATAACTGTGCCTGAAGATGCTTTTTTTGTTTTCAAAGTTAAGCTTGATCTGCAGCTATTGAAGCCAAGGCAAAGGGTTGGGGATTTGTGTCCCTGTCCCAGTGCTGCCCACATGGGACATGAAGAACAGACTATACCCCCTGTTCCATGGAAGAGTCAGCTTTAAGAAAAAAGTCAGATGTCTAAACACATTACACCAGGTCTCTCACAAGTGGGCACAATCATTCCTACAGCTGCAGCTGCCCATACAACCACTTAAAAGCATTTCCAAGGCTCCAGCTGACCAGTACTCTGGAGATGGATGAAGATGCACCTCAACCCTGCCCAACCTCACCATTCACCCTCCCCTTCCCCCCATGCAGACATTTATATATTATCTTACCTGAGAACTGCCACTGAAGCCTGGAGGCTGGCTATACTCGGTGGAGTCAATAATACTACTGCAAAAATAAAAGAAATAGTCTGCTTAAAACACTGCACAGCCATCCTTTATCATTTTTAACCTGTTTGCTATTCCCTCCTTGACATTCTGCAGCATACTTGCCTTTGAAATCCATTTTACAGACAGGGAACACAAGGTTTTATTTTGTTTGGAGGGTTAGCAGTGATTTTTTTTTTTTAAAAATAGAGAATTTTCCTAGAGCAGAATGCTGTCACACACAATTATGTGTAGTGCAGTCAAATAATTTCTAATTAGAATGCAAATGCATATCTTTCATATGAAATATGCAGCACAAGACATTCTGAAAATAACATGGTACCACTGGTTTTCAATTCCTTAAAAAAAGAAAGAAAAAAGAGAAGTCTCTGGCATTTGAATCAACACTGGAAAGGGAAAAGCTAAAGAAATCAATGCAAGACAGACACTATAAACAGACAATTAAGGAAATACAGAAATAACCTATAAAAATACTGACAGCCAGGATTACTATTAGTAGAAAACACTACATCATATTATAGTATCTATAATGACACAACATACCTTTCATATCACTGTTTTCAAAACACAGCATAGACATGCAAACTCAATGGAATTTAATTTTCAAAACTGCAAAAACATCTCCTGATCCAAGCAGAAAACAGGTGGTTCAGTGCTCTTGGACATACAGGCAAAAAATTCAGCTCCCACAGTAAGACACCAATTTATCACTCAAATTTCATGCACCTCCAGGACAGGTAAAGATTAACATAAAATAACAATTTTATTGATTGTGCAGAATACATTATGAAAATCACCATGATTAATTTCTAAAATATCTTTTTAACTGCTTTGCTTCTGCTATGTCATTTGACTTGGACAGAGAAGAAAGTAGCTGGGATCATTGTTCTCAATATTCTCAGTCTTTCTTAGGAGATAACCTTAGATTTTAAGCACTGCCTGGTAAACTGAAGGTTTCTTTAAAAAGCTTCTAGAACACTGCCGTAGGTCTTAGTTTTGTCAAAGATAATTTTACCAATTCCTGCTTATGTAGCAGCTGACAGAACTTATGTGTAAACTTGAGAATCTTGGTCAGAAACAAATTGGTTTGGTTGAACTGCTGGCAGGGCATCTGTACGTTTGGAAGAATGAACCAATGGTACCAATGTTTAAATATTTCTCTGAATGTTTTCAAGCTCCCCTGGAAGTGGGAACAGAAGATGAGACATAACCACTGATGAGACTTAAAAAATTAACTTGGCAAATGAGATTGATTGGACTTCTGTTCCAGGCATGACAAAAGCTGCAAACAAAGAAAATCTGAGGGATAAAAATCATTATTTGCAGAAGCTATTGTAAGGGAAAAAACAGCAGAGCCATTTCAGGCATGGCTGAGGACAATGTACTTTAAATTAGAATGTGGCTGCATGACATAATGAAACGGGGACAGCAGATCCTGCCAGAACTGCAGGAATAACACATTCAGCTAGAAAGCAATGAAAAAGTACTCCACTTTGAGACAGGTACAGTGGCAATTAACAGCAAAACACTGAGACTTAGAGTGTCTGGTCTTGTTTTGCCTGCAGCTTGTCTGGTGATGTAAAGCCTTCAAGAGTGTAGACATCATCTCCTTAACCAGAGTAAAAATTCAAAGACATTTCTGTGCTGTGCCCCTAGCTGAGTTAACTCATATGTACTTGAATGTTTTTTTCCTTCAATAAAGGGGAAGCAAGTAATCAGAGAATTACAGCACTCTCCAAGTTCTTTTTTAAAGGATGTACCATTAGGTTCAGTTTGGAAATTCAGCTACACTCATATGACATTTAAAAACCCAGAACAACAACAACAGCAACAAAGGCAACCCACAGACCATAAGTCCCATTACAGGGATGGGAGGAGGTAATTAGAATAAATGGAGGGGAAGGAGGATCAGGATTTCAATAAGTGAACCAGAGTTACCAAGCAACTCATTTCTAGATCAGAATTTTCCTTCAGACTCCTATTAGTGATAGCTTGTTATTGCTTTTAGTCCTGGATAGCATCACAGAGAAGCTGCTTATTCCCATCTTCTGTTTGCACCATTTACTGGGAGCAGAAATAACACACATGCCTGTTCAGAAAAGCCATACACAGAACTATTTGTTCTCTTCCCTTATTCTTCCCCTCTTGTTCTCTATTAGTATACAAACCAAGCAATAGGCAACACTGTAAACAAGCAGTGTGCTATTACCCAATTTAATGTTTCATCACACCCTGTGTAGGCACAAGAGAAAACACGTGTTTCTTGCAGCCCTGGATGTACTGAACATCATAACTGTGCTGGGGTTTTTTGCTGAAGAGCTTCTGAAGGAAGCTGGGGGAAGGCAAAGTAATTTCACATTTTGAAGATGTTACAAATGGGGAGGAAAAAAGCTACAAACAATGAAAAGAAACAGAAAGTTAATGAAGCAAGCGTGTGATTTAAAGGAAGCAGATGAATAAGGGCAAGTCACCAGAGACCAGAAGAAACTCAATTCCAAAGAACTCTATTTTCTTGAACTTTAAATACAAAGGCTAAAGAAGTTTTCTTCCTCTCAGCACTAGTCTGTGGTAACCTTGTACTATTTATAAGGAACATTACTAAAGTGTTATACAATTATATTTCATTAGCAGTGTGTTAAGTATGTGAAGTTATATTTCAATTTAAATACACCATTTTAATTCACTGATAAGCTATAAAGAGTCTCTGCAAGTTCAATATCATTTTAACATGGAAGCGAATCCATCCTAAACTATATTTGTATTTCACTCTTAGTGGTTCATGGCATCTCTAAAATGCACTCTGGAGATAAAATATTTCAGTTAAGAGGAAAAAAAAAAATCAGTATATTTCATATTAGCTGCTCTGCAGCATTCTTGCCAAGGAGAAATGTTGTTGAGATATTCTTCAAAACTTTCACTTAATGTTGAAAATAAAATTAGTTTCAAGTGGTAGACCTTCCTGGAATCTAATGTATGGTAATTCACACCAATGCAATTACTTGAATTATATAAAACTGTCAAAATGGGGCAGGGATAGAGGTTACAGGAGTAGCTTCTGGGAACAACTGATGCCTGGTCAGATAACTCTTCCACACACTGATTTCTCTTCTACCACTCAAGGCTACTTCTCACACAGGAATGTCACCAAGAAAAAGATAAGGGGCTTTCTAAATCACAGAGAAAAATGCAATCCCACATTCCCTAGAAAACATCTAAATATCCTATTATATCACACCCCTGGCATGTTATACTGGGGGAAAACCCCAAAATTCAAGACACAGCCAAGATGGACCCAGACAGGCAGGAATAAAGAGCCCATGGTCTCTGCACCCATCATGGCTCCATCCCACTGCCCCCTGCCAGCAGACCCCAGGGGAAGCACATCCATCCAGAGATCACTACAATTCTTTTTGATACTATCTTACATCTTCACATGCAAGAACTGAGATTGATTGACCCCTAGGACGTGAAATAAATAGGCATAAAGGAATGTTAAGGAATTCTCAGTAGACAGAAACCAGTGTAGCTCTCACTGCAGACTGTTCTCCCCTCAACTCTTTTACTGAAATTCCTGGGCTTAAAATGCTATCCAGCTTTCAACAGACAAAAAAGTTCTTTGGGGGCTTCTTTGTTAGCTCAGCTCAAGTAATAGAGATACATTTCTACTCATAAGTAGAATCTCCTGTTAAAAGAGAAAGGTTTCTAGGCCTGGAGGCATCCAACATCTAACAAATTGATGTTGCCCAACCAGTGCTCAAGTTTACCCCAAGCATCTGTACCATGGAGTAAAACCAATCTATTTAATAGCCAATAACCAGAAAAGCAGTGGAACCTGACAAGAATCTCATCAGTTTCACAAGGCTGCTTCTTGGCAAAACAGCAATATCCCATATCAAGAAACAAATCTGTACCCAAAAAGAATTGAAGAAGCAGTGAAGAACTGAATTAGAAATGCTGTTCCCATCCATTGTGACCATATTCCTGTCCTTTCCCTCAGGGCAGCCAGAACTACATAGAAAGATGAGAGATATTGGTCTCATGTCTAGAAATAGCATCTTGGTAGGAAATTCCAGCCAATATTGCTGGGTTCCTCACAACAGCACTGTATCTAAGTCTCTGTAAGGGAAGAAATCTGATCATTTTTTACTTCTGGGCTATTAGGTTTAGAGCTGCTAACTGCAGAAAAAAAATCTACCAGTACCATTTCATAACAGAAAATGACAGTTCAGAGAACTCTACTTCTAAGAGATAGCAGAGATGATCACTTAATAACATAACCTGGCCCTGTTGAAATTAGAGCAAAAGACATGCCTGTAAAGTAGAGCACTTCAAACTCTGGCACTTACAACTTGGATACAAGAAGCATCTGCATTATTATCATCAAGAAACCAGACTGTGCAATATTCCAGACAAAAATACACATGAAATTATGCTATTAGAAAGGCATTTCATTAAATCAAACCAGACAGCAGATAAACAGAATCAATAGGCTGTACATTTCAAATTCTGATCTGAGCCATACCTTTAGCTATCCATGCTGATTAGGGAAGCCAGAGCACTCCAATATCATCCAAAATTAAGACCTTTCATGTGCCAAGCAGAACAGCACAATGTTCAGAAAAGGCAGCATATAAATAACAGTAATATTTTATTCCATAGCAAAGGCTTATGACTCAAGTTTACTAATTCACATGACATTTAAAGCCATCGGTTCTCCATGGCATCTGATTCAGAGCAGATTTCTCATCCAAATGCAGGCTCAGATGGCTTTTTCTTCACTTCTTTGTTCACATAAAGTTTACAGCAATTACAAGCACAACAGGAAAATTCTGTACAGCACTCAAAAACCAGTTTTGCTTGTGTTTTGGCACTGTTTGGAAAGCACTAGTAAGTAGAATGCAGCATGTACAGTTTAAAATCCAAGTTGAGTTGCAAGCTCCATACCTGTGTGAAGGTGAGGGAGCCTCAAACTGTGGCACTGTGCTGTCCTCACTGACTGGGGAGTACAGGCCACTCATCTCCTGAAACAGAAAGCCATGTTACATCAGAGCTGACAAAACATGTATGTCTAATGCATGTGTTCACAGATTACTGCTGCTTTTCCATGCAGGTAACCAACTGTGTCTACATTTAATCAACTCTTACCTAAAAATCTTAACCTATACCTGAGAAAATTGTTGATTTTCTTCCATTTTTTTCAGTTACCATTTGAACCAGGTTTCAAAAATCCTACAGCTGTGGTGTTCTGTGTTTCAAGAGCGGCAGTTTTGGAGTTTACACTCCAAAAAACCCAACAGAGATTTGGTTATCATCCAACTGCCTCTAACCCAGCATCTCCCTTAAATGTGGCAGAACAAACAAGCTGTAACTGCATTTTTGAGATATGTGCAAACTTATCTAACAGCCTTCACAACTGCAAAGTAAAGCTGGATATGGGTCATGGCAAGAACAGTCACAAGGCAACAGGGCAAAGGTGGTGCCACAGACTTAAAAGTAGATCTGTCAGTCCTCTGTGGGACCACTGCACAAGAGATAAACTTTGCACATAAACTTGGCTTTGTCCCTCCCAGCCTAAGTCACTGCTGTGTACCCAGTATGGGACTGGCTTTCATCTGTTTGGGAAACGGAAGCTATGAAGGATGCAGCAGCTCATTAGTTGAGGGGCAAAGTGTTCTCAGGACAATTATTACTTGTGCTTTCAAACTCCCACTAGGTGCCTATTAGTTGGTAGGTAGAAAGAAGGATATTTGTGACAAGAGAGATCTCAGGCTTTAGAGGTCAGAGTCAAGGTCAGCATCACACCCCAGGAATACAGCCCACTGAAATGCCTGATTAAAGAGCACAGAAACAGGTAGCTGGATGCTCTTTGAGAGATCTCACAGCTTTTGGGAATAGTTTCTCCTAGATCTCAAGGCTTATTTTACCAGTCTGAAGAAAACACATTAAGTTATATTTATTTCACCAAAGCTGAGAAACATTTAGGAAAAGAAGTCTGAAAAATTCCAAATAGCTATCAGATAAATGGGAATTCCTGCAGTTGTCAGTCATATTTATATTTTGCTAATTCATCAGCACACATATTAATTGCATTAAGAAATCTAAAAGGCTTTTTGGGAGGTAGTTGGGAACACATGCTGACTGCTCAAGATGAGCAAGCAGTGAGAAGCAGACCTGCAAACTGATTCCCAAGAATCAGTTTCCCAAGAAGTTATAAGGGAATGATATTTGGAGAGGTGGCAGTCTGATGTATTCCTGAAACATCAGCTTCCTACTGCAAGATTAAACATCAGAATGATTAGAGGAAAGGACCAAGAGGAACCTAAAGAGTCACTGAAGACAGAAGGATTGCACTAATGGGGTTACAAATTCTTGGAGAATAATACTTAGCAAAAATGTCAAGAGATTCCCATTAGTACAGAATTAAGAGAACTATACCAGGAGGTAGCAGGAATAATTTTGACATGCAGCAGGAGCTGGTTTTGTTCCAGTCTCTGCATAACAACCTCTTCTGAATCTCCAACATCTCTCCCTTTTAAGACTTAGATGCTGCTAAGGTTTAAACAGCCTGTGCAAACAGCCAGCAACGTACAAAAATCTTAAATTCTGATCAATATACCAGCTGCTGATTTCTAGCAACTACTCTAAAATACTTACTAGCAACACAAAGACATGATTATATAAGAGCTACCTAACAGCAGCCTGCACACATCAACTAAATGAACAAATTAAAGAAAGAGCATCATCTGTTCATTTTCCCATTACTGACTTAAATGCCATAAATTTAAGCCAGCAGCCTCACAGCAAGGCAGACAGCTTGATGAAAATGAAAAATTGCTAGAGTCAGAACAATGTCTGGGTACCTCACCTCTACACGTTTAATATCTTCTTCCAGAACACTTAACTCCTTCTGGATCTGCTCCAATTGCTGTGGATAAGAGAATGGGAGAAGTCTAAATCAATCTGCACTGCACCACCAAAATAAATTACAATCTTTCCAGAGAGGAAGCTGATCTTCACTGGTGTGCCACACAATTCAAAAGTCACCAGGCAGGAAGTTCAAATGTACATATTAACATAAGTGTGCACACAAACCACATTCAGGACAAAGCTGTTACTTTGAAACAATGTGAAACAAGAGCAGGAGGTATTTTGATGTCAATCACAGAGATCCACATAATTCAAAGTCATACTGTAATGCTCCTCTAACATGTCTCAGGCAAGGTGTAACTGGTTTGCAAACACTGAGTATGGAATCACAAAGTGGTCTGGGTTAGATGTGACCTTAAAGATTATCTCATTCCTTAGAGATTATCTCATTCCATTCTCCGCTCCAGGCAGGGACACTTTCCATTAGACCAGGTCGCTCCAAGCCCTTCAACCCTGGCCCTGAACACCTCCAGGATCCAGGGGCAGCCACAGCTCCTCTGGGCACCCTGTGCCAGGGCCTCCCCACCCTCACAGGGATGAGTTTCTTCCCAATATCTAAACCCACACTCTTCCACTTTCAAACCATTCCCACTTGTCCTGTACAATTGGGAAAAAAAAACCACAATGAAAGACAATGATAATTTCACCCTCCAACTAACTAAATACAAAATGTTTTGCTAAAAGGTATCAAGACTAATTCTCATCCTACTTGTTAACTTGTCACTTGCCAATTTAAACCTTGTCATGAAGTTTCTAGTTTGGAAAAAACCTGTTTTGTCCAGAGTAAGATTTGCTCCTGGCACAGAGCAAGCACCACATGGTATCAAGGCATCACTCCTTCCAAAGGTGTGACACTTACCTTGGATTACACCACAAACTCCAGTCAATTTGAGGGCTACACCTGAAAGGGTCAGAAGGAGACTTCCCCTTTCACCAGCCAACATTTCCCTTCCCTTCTTTGTGCTACATGTAATATCTCCCAGGTTTTCAGTCACTCAGCAAGCTGGCTTCACTCACCTCAAGCAACTGAAGCCACAGACTTGACAACTGTTTACACCTAAGCAAGGACATCATCTCCTTACCTGTTTATTCAGCAGCTATGTCCCACCCAAACACCCACAGAGCCTAAACCCAGCCTTGCAGGGCCCAAACACACACACATACACCCCTCTAGGTGAGAGCTCCTGACAAAACACAGCTCCAGTGCAAGTCTGGTTCAGTGAGACACATAAATGTAATAAATACACAAAGAACTGGAAATCCACCTGACTCTCCACAGCTTCCAGTAAAAATTCAGAGACAACCAGCAAGGTGACCCATGACCAGAAGCATTTACTGAATTTACAGTATTTACTGTTAAGTCCATTGAAAGTTTAAGCACAACACATTCTCCAAAAACATAAATTTTTGTACTTTCAGCTTTACAACAGAATATTAAATTGCCCAAATCCAAAGTCACTAGTTTGGTGAGACATATTACTCTCAGTATGACATATTCCAAAGAATATCTGGCAAGCTACTCCCAAAGAATTATTCACTCAAGTGCTCAAGTTTGATCCTTTAAGAGGCAGAAGCTTTTGCTTAAACAACAAGCACAATTTAAGCCTCTCTCATAGTAAAGCATTCCAAATATCTGTGTGCTCTGCATTAAATAATCCACCATTTTAATTTTCCTTTTAAACACTAACAAAAGCTTTTGTCTCTGAAAACAGAAGAAATGACTGATGGATCCACACCTATTTCCAACATGGCTGCTTCTTTGAATAAGATGACATTAGAAATGTATCCTAATCTCTGTACTCTGAAAGTTTCAGTTTACATTTAATTTGAGGCATAGACAGCACAAGTTTAATGGTTTAGAACTAGACTGCCACAGATAATTTACAAATCACTACACCATAACAGATAATTCCATTTTCACTCTCGAAACCTACAGCAAGAATAGCAGGTGGTGCTACAGCTCCAAGATTAGAGGCAAAGTTAAGTGACACTTGCACAGCATGGGTCCTGCCTGAACCCAGCTCTAGAAAATACCATTAGTCCCCCACATTCATAAATCCCATTTAAAAAGAAGCTACAAAACCACTTACAAGTTCCAAAACTACAGTGAGGAAATCAGCTATTCTACAATGTACTGGCTCACAGTCAAACTGGGCCTCTGAAAAATAATTGACAGTTGTTGCCATGACATAAACAGGATATTTTTTATAGGAACAAGAGCAGAGACTTTGTATTGGCCAGCTTTCATTAACTATTGCACACAGCCAAGAGCATGAGATCTGGTACTTTTATTTATCAATTCTTCCTTCTAGTTACAACCTACCATAAACTTACCCAACAGCAGCAACTCCAAAAAGGAGGCAAGTGTTTCATGCTTGCTTTAGGAGGAGTCTTCTCATGCCATCAGCATAAAATGAATTCATGTCTACACTGAAACCTTTGGTTTCTTGGTATGTTAGTTGAAGTGTTTTAATCTATGAAAGACCTTAAATCAATCCACATTCATTCCAATTAAATTTTGAAAAATGAGACTACCAATTTATAATTGCCAGCCTTTGAGGGACAGGTAAGGAAAACTAAATGAATTATAGCTCTTGCAGTATATTCAGATTTAAGAGCTCTTAATTTAATTTTCACTGTTGGGCACAGAAAGCAAGCCAAGTCCTGTCCCAGTGATGCGCAGAATCACACATGTAAGACTTTGGATTAAGTCAGCAAAAGCACTTCCAACACACACTGAAATGTATGCCTAGAGAGAAGCACATACTATAAACTCTCTTTTCAGACACAGATGCTTTCCCAGAAATTAAAAGGCCAATATGGACAAGGAGAAGGTCCTTAATTCAGTGGTTAAACCTCAGTTTCAATTTGAGTGAATGAACTACAATAAGCAGGTGTGTAACATTCTGGTCCCATTTTTCACATCAGGGCATATATACAGAAGAACAGCTACAACTTCAAAACATTTTTATAACCCTGGAAAAGGGATTTTGGATGTTCAAGAAGCTACTAAGAACTTACACTTTACCATGACCTCACCAGGTCACGGTCACTTTGTTTTTGGGTAACCATCTACTAACAAAACTATCTGGGTACAGCATTAAGGTTTCATCCTGGAGCTTCCTGTTTTTCCTGGAGCAAGGGCCCCTTGGGAGGCAGCAACTTCCTGCCTTGTGTTTGTACAGCATGGACAACAAGCACTCCTGACTGGGTCTCCTGGTGCCAGTTCTAAGGGTTTGCAAAAAACTAAAAGCTCAGCAGAGCCTCCCAGTGCCACAAAGACAGCCTAGGAATATGCACATGGGAAGGAGCCATAGGACCTTGACCAACTCTCTTTCCTAGAAATCCTAGGAAAAGCACAGAACAGCAAAGAACAAAAAAAAAACCAAAAAAAAAAAAAAAAAAACAAAAAAAAAACAAAAAAAAAACAAACTAAAGGCTTTTTCTTGATAAAGCAAAGTACAGCAGGATTTATTTTCTACAGAAATACTGCAAAATCAGCAACACTATTCTAATAAGCAGCTTAAACAGAGCATCTGGATTCACACCTTTTGTACGCTCACAGGCCAATTTATGTACAGTAACACACCTTCCAGGCTCTGATCCAGACTCCCTGTGGAGTAGATAGATCCACAGATCTATCATAGATCCATAGATCCAGACAAACAGATGAGACTATTATTAGAGAAAACATCATTGTCCCAGACACACAAAGCCATTGCACCAACCAGGACGAGACAAAAATTTTCACCTGCCCACCCAAGGAGGATAAACCAGGCAGTCACTGTACATAAACCCTTAATTCTGTCCTGTAGCTTCATCCATCCAACATCAGAATCTTCCTACTTCCTGTTCTTCCACCAAGTACTGCATCAACAAGCCACAGTGCAAACTTCACTAGCAACAGCTGAAACTTTTCTAAAGGTACCCAGTGAAATTAATTTCTGTCTGTAGAATACAATACCTCAATGACAACGCACAATAAGATCAGTTTCTCTCTCTGGAAGTCTTGTCTGTCTCTGGGTTTTCTTTCCATTATTGCTTTGGATGCAGAGCCTTTTACAACGTACAGGGCAACTGTGGCATTAAAGTCATCTTCAGACCTTAGAGAAATTTTAGTCTTATAAACTAATTTCAAATATCACTTATTTTGACAAAATACCTCTCTGTTACAATTTCCTTGCACAACTAGAAGCAGGTGCAAGACTTTTATTAGTATGAAGACAAGAACACCTGAGCCTCCACAACTTTCATTAGTGAAATATGGCATTCAAGCCTCTTAAACATGTGGACAGTCCATCTATAACACATTTATCTGCTGAGAATATTTCTTCTCTGATCAATACTTCCTCCAAATGATAAATGTTTCCTCACAACTGGGGAAGAGCTAACAGAAAGGCTTGAGAGCATCCAAGCTGTTTAACACACAGAATTCCCAAAGGCAGGAGAAGGGAGATGCCAGGCTGATAAAGTATATTTCATATCTTTTATACTCCTCCCCCTCATTTACATCCTACAGTATGGAGGAAATATGCTCTGAAAGCTTAGTGATAGGGTCTGATAGAAAAGCCTCCTGAGATAAAGACACCTGGGGAAGGGAACAAAGCTGCCTAAACAATTAGACTAATTGCCTTGGAGTTTAATGTATCAGTAATAGGTTGTTTCTTTGCAAGACCTCTCCAGTGCAGCAAGGAGAGCCAGCTGTATACACTGATACCACTATGACAATTTTTAGTTTGCTGCTCACACACTCCCTGTATCCTTGGGCTTCTTATCACTGCTTCTGGAGCTCACATCTCTCATTCAGTAACTCAGAAATGCAAATAGATTTAAATACCAGGTAAGTGTAGTGGATAGGGACCAGATTACTCCAGCTATAAATTCCCAGGAGTCCTGAAATGTAATCAAGACCATATGACAACAAAAGAGCATGACTGATTCCTGGTTCTGCCACCTCCTCTTGCTTACTCATTAGTTCATCCATGTGTGAGCATGCAGAACATAAGGCTTGACAGGTGAAGTGATTAACACAGGGTAATGACATCCCTGGAGAATTCATGCTTAGAATTCCCAGCAATTACCCCACAATAACTAATAACTCCTCTTATTTTTAGTATCTAACATTTGAGAGTGCAAAGAACAGTGATGATTCTGAAATGCTGAGCAGGCACTCAGTGCCACAAGCCTGAGACACTTCAGGATTATTTTTCTGTCCCAGGATGTTTTATCAGCTAAAAAACAGACTTATGCATTAGCAGACATCAAAGAGGCCTTGTTTGTTAGACATGAGAGACTTAATATCACATCATGAGAAAGAAAAAATAAAAATGAAGTGACGTCTGCCAAGGGAAACATGAATGCACCCAGAGAAAAGCACCTGTGTAGAACTTGATTTGTGATACCAATCATCAAGCTCAGTATTCTCCTTCAGTATGCAATGGTGCTGCTTGACAGAAATACCATCAGGTAGCTGAGCTAATAATATTTAAGCATAAATTATTTATATGATATATATGGTGCTGTCTAACTGTTTGAAGACATTCAAATACTGACCAGACAATTAGCAAGGTCTCTTCTTTAAAGTACTGAACATAAAAGTGGGGAGAATTAACTGATATAATCAGTTTGCTCACTAAGTGTTCAAGATGAAAGAACACGTGAACATTTAAAATTAACAAAGTTAAATTTGCAAAAGCATTTATGCAACACACGTATGAAAGCAAGAACTCTAAAAAGTCACAGGCAGCTGCATTTGGTTTCCTTGGAAAATAGTAATAAACAGCCACCACTACCAAGATATAATATTTCATTATTAAACTTGACCTTCCAGACTTTTTGGATCCTTAATATCAACAGAAGAGGACTCTGGATTAAAAAAACAAAAAGCAGAGTGTGCATTCAATTAACTGTGTACACATATGGAAAGGCACTCAGCCATGCTAAGTCTGCCTTAGGGACAGACATCCAACTGCTGTGAGTGATCAATACATTACTCCCCTCCAAAACTATCTCTTGTTTGTGCGAAAAAGTATTTTTAAGCTTTAGCCATTTGTTTTCAATCTTTTCTAAAGTAAGACTTTTTTTTTCTATTACTATTGCCAAGGATTTGGGTTTTTTGCCATACTGCTCTAGGTCAAAAAGAAAACAAAATACATAAACTTCAAAAGAAAAAGGGCTTGCAAGCACCTTTGTGCAAAAAACATGCAGTAAATTCTAGCTTGAGAGATCAACATTTTGAAAAATTATGAAGAGATCAAAACAGGATTTCTAATAGAAACTGCTGCAGGTGCTGAACCTCACATTTATCTTCTAGAGAAATTATGAGAGGGTGGCAAAGAGGCATTTGTCAAAAGACTTGACTGCACCAATATTCTGAAGTACAAGTCTAAAAGATAGTTTTCTTCTAGCTGTAAGCCTACTGCAATATGCTCAGAAGTCACCATTTCATTAATGCAAGAGAAAAAAATCCATAATTTACGAGTGAAGTAGGCAAGAAGGGTTACAGGTGGTTAATCATCTACTCTGAACTTGGGAAATACTATACAGGTACACTAGCTCTGAGGCAATATCTGTATTCAGTTACAAAAGTCTCTATGCAAGAACTTGTAGTATGCAGCAAATGAAAACTGTTAATAAAATCTTGCAATAGATAGTATTCAAAGAGGCATATTAGGAAGCAAAGTTACCAAAGTTCCATTAAACATTTAAGCCAAAAATTAGAAATAAGAACTCAGGAGCACACATTAAAAAAAATATTTATTAAAAACTTATCTTTACAGCTATGGCTTACTGAGTGAAATTGCATTTACTCTGCAGCTATCCAAGATTGAATTAAGAAAGGGAAAAAGGTCATGCTCCTCCCCATAATAAGGCTGCTTGTTTGACTCAATTATGTGCAATACATCACTGTTCCAGGGTCCGTATATATTCCTTGAGCTCAATTCTTAAACAGTCACTGTCAGAACCCAAAAAAATTCCTCTAACTACCCTCAAGACCCTGACAGGGGGCTCAGAGACCTTAGCAGAGTCAAAATCACGTTTTTTTTATTTTAACCCATTAAAACAATGACCAACTTTGTGCTAAATGTCACAAACCACAAAAGTTTAAATAGAATGATGGTGAATTTATCACTAAGTGAAAATGTAAAATTTTAAAGTTTTTAGAATAGAAGTTAAGAAGCAAAATAAAAGAATTTAAGCATGTCCAGTCTCTCCTCCTTCTTGTCCTCCTCTTCTGCTGTAATTGCAGCACTTTTAGATTAAAAACACACTAAGTATTAAAAAATTATTGTAAATAATGTACACGTAGTCTTTAATATTAAAAAATAACCACCCCAAAGCAGTCAGTATGCCTCAACCCAACCTACCAGACAAACCACAGCAAGTCAGAGAAAAAATGTTACAGATTAAAAAAAAAAACCACAAAAAAACAACCTTGAAAATGATAGCCAAAGAATCCTGTCTTCTTCTTCAGTCTCAAAGCTCAGAAAAAGGACTTTCTAACACCTCAAAGTCATCTCAACACCAAAAACCTGGTCAAGTCACCTCTCACAGGATCAAAAGAAACTACAGTGAATTTCAGAAGCTCTGATAACCTTGACTGCATCATTAATATGGTCACTTAACCCCCCATACTCACCTTCCAAGCCACCATCCCAGGCTTTCTGCAGTCTGGATACCTCAGCACTGCCTTACCCCAAGCACAAAATCCTCTGTTATCTCCACAAAGCCCCTCCAGAAAGGGGTGCTTGGCACAAGTTCCACCAGCTACAGAAAGGACCTCACCACTTACCAAAAAGGAAGCACCAATTTGCTCTATGTGTAAACTGACTGCCAAGACAGATTTTGAGATATAAAACTATCCTAAGGACTGGTCTGTACTTAGCATGCATTGCCCATTGATTTTTATCTTTCTTACGCTTATCAAGCAAGAGCAAAGACTGCTACAAGTCTGACAAGTCCTCATTTTCCTCAGAATAAATGGCAAGGCCAGACACTAAGCTCTAGGGCAAGGACAGAATTGACAGGCCTGCACAGAAGTCTTTGCAGATGTGACAGTCTGCATTTCACACTGGAATACAGAGGGGGGGTACAAAATAACATAGAAGTAGTCCTGGCAACAGAGGGAATACACAAGCAGGGACATGGAGGGTCTGAAATAAACTATATGTCCCAATAGTCTTCAGGATGTTCTGCAGATCTCTGTTTCAGAGATCTGCAGACAAAATTAAGTTTCTTTGGCCTTAAAAGATGTTACCCTTTAAAAATTATTACTAAAGCCAAAGAAATAGATACTGATGGAGATGAGAAAGGCATCCCAGGTACTGAAACTCACTGAATCAAGGTTGAAAGACACCTTCAAGATGATCTAGTCCAACCACCACCATACTAACTCCTAAACCATATCCCCCAATCCATATCCAGATGCCTCTTGGACATGTCTATAGACTGTGACTCCACCAGCTCCCTGGGCAATTTACTCCAATACCTGACCACTCTTTCAGTGAAAAAAATTTTTCCTTTTATCTAATCTGAACCTCTCCTGGTGCAGCTTGAGGCCATTTCCCCTCATCTTTTCACCTGAGACGTGGCAGAAGAGCCTGACTCCCCCCACTACAACCTCCTGTCAGGCAGTTAGAGAGAGCAATGAGATCCCCACTGAGCCTCCTTTTCTCCAGACTAAACAACCCCAGTTCCCTGAGCTGCTCCTTGTAAGATGTTTTCCAGACCCTTCACCAGCTCTCTTGCCCTTCTTTGGACTTCCCACAACCCTTGTTGGTTTTGGCCATGGATATCTGTTGGTGGACAGACTTGCTCTGGAATGACTCCATAACCAGACCCTCAAATCCATTCTGGATAAGGCTTCTTACACCCATACATGATTTCAAGTTTGGCCTTACAGTCACACTGTTGGGTCTTCTGTTCTTCACACCTTTTCTCAGAAACCAAGGACCACAAGAGCTCATCCTTCTACTGTTTCCATGATGATTTTTCTAGGTTTCTGGACTATTTGTGGTATCAGGGTTTATGCACTGCATAACCTTATAAAAGAAGAGTCCCAAACCATGTGTATCTGATTACAGAACTCTCTCATATTCCTTGAGACACTCATTTTAGGACAAACAAGGAAAAAGCACAGAATATTAATTCTTTTATGTCACCATATTAGTCATGCTATTTGATAAACTAAAGGAAAAACTTGGTAGTGAAAATATTTTCACTCCATCCCAATCTTTGATATTTTTCTGTGTTGGGAAAACAATCTTCTTTCAAGAAATTGATGTTCATTTACACCAAGCAGTCTCTGTATTCCCACATGCTTCACCAGCTTGAGATGAGAAGGCAAATGATTAAAAATTGAAGCTGTCATACATAAAGAGATTAATTTCCCTTCAAACCCATGTGTCCGCTGCCTGAGATTTCCCCCAAGCCCCCTTGAGTTATTCTTTGCAGAAATAATGCCAGGCTGACACATCACTTCACCAGAAATGCACTGGGAGAAGGCAGCACACAACACTTCACCAACTGAAACACAAAACAAGTTACCTCTCGTTTGTTTCTCCTGGCAACTTTAAGGAATTCCATAAGGATCTGCAATTGGGCAGCATGGGACTCCTGTAACACAGCAAATAAGGAAGTGTAACTCTTCTGTGTACATCAAGAGAAACAAATACTCATTTTACACACAGAAATCCACACAGCACACAAACTACTTCCATTTAGATGTTACCAAGAGCAAAACAGCTTAAGGAGGATTTTTGAAATGGTTTTTTAGTTTTACTTTTTCTCACAGGTCTTAAAGTTCTGTTTGGTTCACAACAAGTTTTTATGTGAAGGCAACAGTCCTTGTAACAGTTCTTACTAATAAGTTGAAATGCTTATTTTTTCTTTGGCTACTGCACCTGAAATAGATTTTGGAATACAGGTTCCTCACAGACTCTCCTATCCTGGAAGATTCTTAGCATCCACTTCATGATCAACATACTGAAGGATTAAGTATTTATATAAAAAAACACTTTTCCCAAAATTTACATTTATGCTTATGTAGAAGTTACTGCTGAAGATTCCTTCAGAGTCAAAGACAACAATAAAGTCACTGATGAAACTAAACCATCCCTTTCTAATATTTTTCATAACAGGTTTTTTATCTCAGCCATCTAAATCGTATTTTCACCCAAGAACTTGACAGGGCAAGATGAAGAGAACCATAGGAATAAAAATAACTAAAACCTATATAACAGCATTAATATAGCCCTAATCATATCACAGCATTCCAAGTTATTTTCACCACTTATCAAAATATTTATTATTAAAGGATTGTGAACATACAGTCAAAAAGGATCAAGATATAGGAGCACACAAAATCCAGGAAAGGAGGAGGGGACAGGGAAGGTAAAGACATTGAATGCAAAACCACTATTTTTCTACAGTTATTTTTTTTACTCCCCATGATCTGATAATAAGTGTGAAGTAAGTAAAGCTAGACAAGAAAAATGCTTTTAAATTATTCTTTAAATGTCAGGTGTGATTTCACTTTTTAGGCTTAGCATCCTTAGAAGATATTCATACTCAGAAATACTTAAACAGTCATATGCCTTCTCTGCTTCAGATCTGTCACAAATCATACTAAAAGGTACACAGAGGAAAAAAGTTTTATTCTCTTTTTCCCTACCAAAACTTCACCGAACCACAAAACCATATTTACAAGTCCCCATGCAATAAGGCAACATAACAGTCAAGCATATTTTGGGGTTACTTTCTTTCAATCAGAACCACAAGTTGTAAATATTGATTCTTTAAGAGTGTATAATTAAGATATTCCCAATACAACTTTTACACACATGTTTTAAAGCATTGTCAAAATCCACCCTTCTATTCAAAGTTCACTGGGTCAAATTCTGTAATAATCCAGTCTAATTTTAAGGTCTGGTTCACATAACTTGAAAATGATCACTTGAAATGAACAGCATGGAATGGCCAAATACACAGAACAAACCCAAACCAACCACATTTCAGTTAAATCATAGGAACAGCTTGCTTCATATTGGCTAAGTTTACAAACCAATTTCATAAACAAGACATCTGAACTTTTCTTTCAAGCATTAAATACTGAAAAAGCCTTCAGGAAAGGTGGTCATTCAGATTCTAAGTGTTCCAGTAAAAACTAAAGGGTGTGATCCTTTTCACATGCTCACTGTGTTTATTCTTTAATCTATATTCTGGACCTCTTCATCCTTATTACTAAGAAAGCTCTGACATTTACTTGTGCAACAGATAATAAGCAAACTTCTTCACGTGCTTGTCTGTGTCCTGTGAGTCATTTTCTCTTATCCTTTTCTGTTTTCCCTGTTTGTTTATACAACCCTGCCAGCAACAGCATTATAAGCATGTTATGGGCATCACAGCTGAAATGTTACTTCACTACAAAGGTCAGCAAAACAGCCACCTTTTAAACACCAAAACACAAAAGAAAATACTAAGCAATTAATTCACCAACAGAATCTTGCTTCCAGGAAAAGGTATCAAAAGAAAAAAAACTTGTAAATACAGTGTTCATTTAAAAAAGAGAAACTTCTTACTGCTTCCAACTGCTTCTTCTTTTGCACCAGCAGCTCCAGCATCAGGTTGACATTGGCTAAGTCAAGATTGTCTTGATCAGTTCCCAACAAATCTTGAATTATCTGCCACCTGTGGCCATTCTAAAAAGAGAACAAAAGATGTGGAAGAGACGGTGAGACCAAGCCATCCAGGGCTGCATATGCCATCCAAAACAGCTATTAAAAGCAACACAGCAATATTTCATCTCTTTGTAAAATTGCAACCCAGTTTTCATGCACTCAGATCCCCAATTCTGCCATGTGTGCAGGATATGGCTCCTCTGACCTACTGTGGAACTTCTTATCTTATTTGGAATATATTTGTGTTTCATGAAAGCATATTTGCTGCTGCTGCTGGGAAAAGATTATTTCAGAGCAACAATTTTATCTGATTTGTGCCCCAGCTTCTGAGAACATGTTCCTTTGGAGAGAAAAAAAAACCCCTTCACATTTATCCAAGCTTAGTTGGATTACATCTGAAATACTGTTATGCACCAATACCTTTTAATTTTTTTAAGGTCAAGTAATAGGTAAAACCCTCATGCTCAACTCAAATCAAAGAGGGTAGTATCAGCTTATTTTTCCTACTGTCACCTTTCAGATTACTCCTCTAAAGTGTAAGGGAAATGGGAAATCTGAGAAGATGATAGAGCTCATCAGGTTGATCTCATTTAAACTGCTTAGAGCTGTGGGGGACTCCTCAGAGAACCAAAATATTACTATACAGTCCATTCTTCCCTGAAGGCTCTTTTCTCTTCTTCTTATCAATAAAAAAAGCAAAAAAAGGCAACTTTAAGCACAAGAAAATCAGAATAATAGGTTGATGCCAGCACAGCTTTACATCAAAAAGCTTCAGGAACCAATAGGAACAGCTGAGACATCTAAAGAACACCTAAGAAACAAAACTGGATTAAAAAATCCTGTCCAAAAAAATCTATGACACTAAATCAATTTATTTAAATTGGCAAGAACTAGAAATACCATCCAGTCTAAATCAGATACTCTCTCAAGGGCTGTAGCCTTTTTCTATTAAGTACACTAAGAAAAATAAAATATGTAACATCCATATAGAATGCACAATTTTCATACAGTGCTCAACAGAACCTATGGAAACTATTCAGCCAAAAAGTCAATTTCAATCTGGAGTAACAGGGAAAAAACCCATGGTTTTTAAGCAAGTGAACAAGATTTGAGACACATTTTAACAGACTAATGCACTAGTTAATTGTGCTACTGCTAAACTACTCAAATGTTCAAACATGCCTTAACATGATTTCTTAATGAGACCATGACTATTGCATTTGCTGCAATGTGTTTTGGATGATGTCCCTTAACACCAAAAGTAATACAAGGCACATTAAAGAAGGGACACAGGAGCAACATTACTCTTTTTTAGATGTGTGTATTTTTATTTGCTGCCAAAAGGTAGACACACCACTGTTTTGGGCATGAAGTCATGGTAGATTGTCCAATTATTGATAGTTATCAAAAATAGGTGCATCTATAAGCATAGCTTTTAAAGGGTAAGACCAATTTCCAAGAAGCTACTGTATATGCCTTCAGGTCAGCTGTGTGCACTTCAAACCATATCTGGTTTATGCATATTTCATATTAAACATGGTATATGCATATTTTATAATGAATATAAAACTTACTGTGAGTAAACCAATGAATCTTTAAAGAATGCTCTTTGCAAACACTGACAGCACCAGCTTCTGCAACACAGCCCCTAAATTAATACCACTTTAATATAAGCTTTTAAAAACAGGTGCTCCATGGTTTTTAATATTATTTTGCAATCTTATTTATGAATTACAAAAGACAAGGATGTCAGACACAGCAGGTCAAGCATGAAAGTTTTTTGGCTCATGTCATATATTCTTTTTGATCTTAATGCAGAAGAGCATCCACAGGTGCTGTAGAGAGGTACTGAGGACACAGATCCTGCTCTGATTCTGTGACATAAAGCAAGTCTAGAAGATATCAAGGCATTTTTTTGTGGCATCTGAACCACAACACCAGACTCCAAACGTATCTTTCTCCCTCTTGTGGTTGGTATCAGCATTCCTGCAGTTTCCTGATAGAACACAGCTTCTCACATGTGATCAGACAAGCCCATGGCACTTCTAATCATTCACTGCTCTCATTGTAGCTGTAATTTCCAACACTCAAGGAAAATTATTACCTTTAAACAAGTGTACTTCCATGGGCAGTTTCCCAGGTTATATGCAATACATCAAAGGACACTTGGCTATGCTAACACAGCTTCTCTCTGCACATATTGCTGGAGGAAGAACAGCAGTTAACAAGGTAGAAGGGATCTACTGCCACTGATATTGGTATTATTCCCTCTTAAAGCAAGTTAAAGCATCAGCTCAGCAGTGCAATCTCTTCTCAGGTCAGCCATGTGATTACAAATGCTGCACAGAATCATTAAATAAATATAAAGTAAAAAAGTTGGAACATACGGTGCTACTCACTGAATGGTCCAGTTTGAGTCTTTTCTCCTCAGATCTTTGCTTCTGTTTAAGAATTAATTCATTAACTAAAAAAAAAAAATAAATAGGATATCAAAGAGATTTATTTAAAGTTCACCAAAACAGTATGTAAGACTCTACCTCAATGTATTTACTTTAGTTACTAATTCCACTGTAAGATGTTTTTCAGTGATTAAAACAGTAGAAGATGTCTCCACTTTTTTTTCCTTACCAATTTATTCTGTGGAGGTTTTTGTAACATATATAAATACTTTTTAGTAATCATCAACAAATGCAATGCCTACACATTCTCCAAATTGATTCAGTTCCCTTTTCTAAACACCCATGGTTCCTTGAGAAAGTTTTTCAACTCCAAGGCAAAAGTATATCACAGAAGAGTATGAGGGAGATAAATCAGGTAATGTTCCATTATAGGCCAAAAAAACCAAAAAAAGCACAGCTGAATAGAACAACTTTTTCCTTGAATTTTCATGTGCATTTCTAAAGATATATTTTTGCTATAATTTAATTTTCACCAATCTAGAGAATGCAAAGAGAAAGATAACTTCAATCCTTTGCACACATAAATAAACACAAGCTCCTCCCCTCCAACACATACCTCAAATCCCTGGCCAAAGTGTGCAAACACTCTTTGGCCCAACATGCACTCCAAGACCTGCCTCAGCACCATCTCCAGCACAACATGATTAGGTCTAAATCAGGATGCCCATTGCTGAAGCATTCCTTGGCTACTGTGGCTTTTCAGATATTTATTATTAAATTGCTATCTCAGCACAAGAAATCAACATTTGCTCCAATTTGGTATTTCACGCTGCAATGTGTTTCTTTTAATCTTTTCTCCACAAAACTAAGTTTTAAAGTGAATTTTCACCCAGCAACATGTACTCCCTCTTTAAGAGGCAGTTAGGATTGCATATAGGTACATGTATGAATATTTTCTCTGTATCTGATTTACACCTACATCCATCACATGGGCCTCACTACTGCAGCCAAAACAGCACAGTATCTAATACAGCCTCCACCCTTTCAGTGTCCAAGCTTGGTAAACAGGCCATGTCCTTGATTACCAGGCAGACAAGAGTGCAAGAAAATAAAAGTGAAGAGATTCACATCTCTAGCCATAAGAAAAACAGCTTTGCTTTTCACAGTATGGAAACAGCAGCAAGTTAATCTCACTACTGTCACTAAGCACACAGAACTGCTGGAGGCAGTGCAGTATTAACAATCTATAGCACTAACCTTTTTTATATAAAAATGACAACCAAGGGGCTGATATTTGGATTTTATGTTCAACATCCAGAAGACTGTAATTTACAGGACAAATTTACAAGTGCCTGCCTTCCTTAACAACTAAGATGTTTCTCATGCAAGCAAGCCTAAAGCTCACCTAAGAAGTTGGGATAAAGATGATCTATGTTGTCCACAACGTAGTTGCATTTGGGACATCTGTTATTGTCCTCCAGGCTCTGGTGAATACATTTATAGCTGTTCAAAAACAAAAAAACAAAACAAGTGAGCCCACACGAAGGAACAAAACATAAGCACAAGGTAAATAATATCAGCCTTAGACAAGGTGCATTGTTTGTGTTGTCAGCTAACAGCTGTGCTGCCAAGAACCTACAGTGGAGTCAAAACGTTCCAGTGTTTGAACTCAGAGTGTGCTACAGCAGAAAGCAAAGGTTTCTGGAAAGGATTACAAAATTTAGTCAAGTACTTCACTCTTATTTCCCTGAGGATTACTGCAATGTGGAGACTCCAGCCACAACACCATCTCAAATTCATGCTCCCCACCACTTCCACAGGCAGAGGTAGCAAACAGATTGAATTACTCAAAAGCAACTCTTCTAGATTAGCTGAATACTTAGCAATCAACATTAAAAGCATTTTAGGTAATTGAGCAGAGCTAACACCTTCACCAACTTCTCCTATTTCCCCCCACAGCTGCTTTTCTTACTATCAGTGGCTTCAGAGGTGCTCACTCTTGAATTGGGGGACAGAAGAATAAGAAGATGCACTTTTACATCAGGTTTAAAAGAGCCTGCTCGAGGTCAGATCCTGCTAGGGACATCAGATAGAAACATTGCTCCACTCCTAAATAAAAGTATTACAATGTTTCTCATCTTGGCCCTCTAAAAAGTTACAGGTCACAGGGATAAAGTGTTTCCACAGAGGGCACAAAATCAGCTATTATCTTACCTGCTGTAAATCAAAGCTCTTCAGAAAGTTACCTGAATCTGCTGCTTGAGAAAGTGCTTTATAACTACTATAATATTATTTCCAACAAGGTTTATTTCTAATTAGCAGGCACCATAAGAGCATAACATAGACAGGACACTATAGGACATCATGGTTCCACATATATACCAATCCCTAGAGGAGAGGTAGCAAGTGGCTCCAGAAGTGCCCCTAGAGGGTTCTGGCACTTCTCCATGGAACATGTGTTCCTCATGGCACCCAGAGATGACACAATGAAAAGTGAGTGGGGCCAGGCCAATTCAACACAACAGGGAAGCCTGAAGCACATCCTCTCTCACAAGGTCTAAAATAATTGCAATACACCATGTGCAGGCCACTTCAAACTGTGCACAGTCTTGTACAAAGGCAAGGAGGAGCTGCCAACACTGCTTTCAACACCTCTACAGAGGTGATGCCAATAGAGGTAAATTAACAAACTGCTCTGACTCTGGATAGTGGGTGTCACCAGCAGCTTATGAACATTCTATTTCTTTACAGAGGAAATATGGTGGCACAGCACTACTTGTTAAAGACACTTGGATTTTTTTTCTTTTTAATCTAACAGGTACCCATCTTTTAAAAATTTATTTCAACCTCCTTCTTCAGTGTAGGGACAAAAGACAGAAAAGAAACAAACTCAGAATGAAAGGGTATCACAGCAACACCTGTCTGTGTTACAAATCTCTTACAAATGCAGTAAGAGATGGACATTTTTTCTAATACAAGAAACCAAATATTACCAGAAGCTGTGTCCACATTTCGTCATGTAGGCTTCTTCAATCATATCAAAACAGATGGGGCTGGAAACAAAGCAAAACAAAAATCAGAAAGATGTCCTTTTTATGTTAAAATATGAAGAAAAGTATTATTAACTCAAAGCAACCACTTAATTATGCTTAGGTAATAATCTCCTGTATGTAAAATGAAAGGACATACTAGTGCAACAGCAACCAAGCAGTGTAAAGATCAAAAGGGCAATCCACAGTTCTTTGAACTCTGAATGATACTGTAGTTTGCTACAATTAGAAACCAGTAAGTGTTCACCCTTAAGCTTTTAACACCTGCAGACAACGCAAACAAAGCCAGAGAATCTTCAACAAGCAACGCTGCAGGAAAACCTTCACACTATCTGTACTAGGGTTCAAACAAAAAGTAAAAAAACCTGGCTTTTTTTACAGGAATAGACAATGAGGATATAAATGATACCAAAACTAGTCTCTCCTTTTTTTTTTTTTCAGACAATAGCTATCTATAATTTTTAAAAGTGGCACAAAGAGGCAGAGCAGATCAGCAATAGCAATGATGTCATGAGAACAAGGATTAATAAATGGGTGGAGAAGGTGCAAAGGAGGGGGTGTGCCTGCAGAGCAGTGCCAGGGTTGAGGCTGCAGGAGAGCAGGATGAATCCGACCAAGCCAAAGTGGGAAAGGTGGAATAACGAGTTAGTGACCAGAGCACAGCCAGCTCTCTGTGAGGGATCACCAAGAACCAAGCAGGGACCTGAAGAGAAGGATGTGTGAGCAAGCAGTGCTCCACAGGAACCTGAGCACAACAAGAGACAGGAATCCAGTGCTGTGGGAAGAAATCTGGCTCCTCTGTCTGTGACATGCTTGAAAGGAAAATGAAACACAAATGAAAGAAGAGGAAAGCTGCATCCATCATACTCCCAGTGACTCCTGTGGCTGCTCTCCCTGATAACTGGTGGGATTTGCTGTCACAAATCATCTCCAGGTCTTGGCAAGCTAGCCAGCAAGATGCCATGGGCAGCAACATGACAATTGTGCACATAACACATGGATCAGCTGGTCACAAGCTTCAGCTTGTTTTCACTGCCTTACAGAGACCCAAACGCTCCCCTCTCACTCCCTCAAGTCCACACCAATCTCAGCTCCCAGAGGCTTTCACCAGCACTTGTTTTCTTCAGCAACAGCCTCCTCCCACCTTCTGCCAACAAGACAGTTCTCACCGAAGGAGCTGTTAATAAACTGTTAACAACTTCTGCGAAGCAGGAATCTTTTCTGCATCCAAAACTCAGATCAGACTGAAAAAAGCAATGCTTGTCTGAGCAGGGGAGGGGAGCATCTCCACAGAAGGCATTCCCCATTCTGTAATCTATTTTAGAGTATACTAATGTATACTCTATATAAAGTATAGTTGTTACCCCATTAGAAAAGAAATCTCAACAAAAACAGGAGAGAGGAAACACCTCTTAAATACTTTTAAAGCACACAGAAATGAAGCTGTGGCCCCTGCTAATGCAAGCCCCTGCTCTGAATCACTATACTGGAAAACACAGCTGTATGAAAGGTTTGTCCAGCCTAACATACAAGCCAGGTTGTCCTAAATATTCCACCAAATCACCTGTATAAATACCTGTATAAAGGGAAACAAATCAAACCAGAATGCTACTCTCTGAATCAACTGAGCCATCTCAAAGGAGGCCTCAAAAATAATTAATACACACCTGTTCCTCTTCCCCCCAGACAGACCTTTTTCTACACTTGCCTTGAGTAGCACCAACTTCAGGAGTCCAAGTCACTTTTTTCAAGTTGTTTAGTTTCAAGGCACTGTTTAGTCAGAATAAATCACAACCAAACTCAGCCAGCACGGGCTGATTATTAGGAGAATAAGGAGGATAAGGCACCTCTGAATTCTGTTAGCTGGACTTTAAAAGAGGAAGTCTAAGACTTAGGGTTAGATGAGTATCTCAGGGTAGTTTCTCCCTACTGGCACTGGTGATGAACAGTTTAACTTCTTGACCTTCCATTCACACTGAGGTATGTGCTCTGTGTCATGCCAGAAACTGCTATTCCCCACAGGGCCAGAGGTGATGCTCCTAATACCCTGCAGCAATCAACAAGGCTGTAATGCTCCCCTGTCTGCAGGAGAACATCACAAATTAGAGCTAAAATAGGAAGATTACCTCCTAACATGCCAGCCACACAAGATCACTGTTCCCAAACTACTCCTTCATACCAGTTTGACTGGAGAAGTGACAGAGCCAAAATAGTTGAGAAAAAGCAATCAGGGCCAACAAATAGAGCTATTCAGTACCAGGGACATCATTAAAGGTACTGAAGTTTCCCTTAAGAACTGTTTCCCCTGAAATGCTCCCTGATTTACAAGTGGAAACAAGATTGATATATTTTAATACATACTGAAGCCAATCTGACTGCAACATGTGAAAGTTGCTATGCAACAGTTGTTTGAAGCTAATCTAATACAAAGGGAAAGTTAAGAAAGAAGTGGAGGGATGGGAACTTGCGACATGTTACAGTTTGTAGTGTAACTGCAACTGGGAAGCACAAGTGTGGTGCAATCAAGGCTTCTGTGCATGAGGCAGCTGATTCTCTACTTGTGTTAAGCAGCAGTCAGGTTAAAGGGATGCAAACAACTTCAGCAAGTCAAAAATGTCACTGATCTCTAGGAAATAAGGTATCAGTACCTAATAAACACTATTTTTTAATCCAGCACTGCAAAAGTTTAGCATTCTTTCTCTGCAGGGCAGACCTCAAACATTTTAAACATCTACTTTAATCAAGTTCATGGCTCTAAGTTTTACCAGGTGTTTTTCAGGCACCTCTCAAGAGTGCTAATGTCACCCTACTGCTCCACAAACACCTGGCTGAAGTGGTCACTATGATATTTAAACACACTTCAACAGCAAACAAGATTTATTATGGTGCCTGCCTCCTATTCAGCTCCTCTCTGGTCTAATCAGAGACCAGGACTTGCTGCAGGCTCTGTCCTTCCCATGGAAGGTGGCCAGGTTAAAGATCACTGCTGGTACTATCTACTCACTATGAAGCTCTAACAACAGGTAGTCAAACTCATTGTACATGGTATGCCAACAGCTTGCTGTGTTTTTAGTTTGTGACTTCAGGGCAAATTTGTAATATTCCTTAGTAAAATTGCTTTCCAGACCACAAAAATGGGAATGACTACACTCAGCCCATGCCTGGATTAACAGGTAACCAGCTGAGGAAAGAACTGGTTTTAAAAAGCCATGAACCTGCAAGCCCAGGTGGCACACAGCCCTTCCCACAGCTGAGCTGTGGTACTGGGTGCTGAACTCCAGATCAGCACGCAACACCCCCCTCCCATCCACGATTTGTGCCAGAGCTCAGAAACAAGGACTGCTATGGAGCAGGCACTGGAGAGCCAGGTGAGAGCCACTCCATGCAGGGAGCCAAGCAGACAGCAACTGGTTTTAACGAGGTTTAGTCAATCACTAACTGGGAGGGCTAATACAAGGCCTGGGAAAACTAAGCAATTACATTGCTGGGCAGCAGAAAATCACCTGATTAGAGAAGCCACTCTCAGACACTCTCCAGGCAAGTGGAAAGACACCTGGCTACAGGAGCAGCACAAAAATACCTTTATGTTCTGCAGCCTGCACTAAGAGAAGCAAAGTTTTCCCTTTTATAATAAAGTTCTCCACTAAGTCAGACCCACCTGCAGTCCTAACTGGAGTTACACATTTCCAGGCAGAAGGTGACACACACCACAAACAGGAGACACCTGCAAACTCCTGAACATACACCTGCTAAACATTTCACAACCCAAAGCAACCACACAAGCCAGTGTTTACCCTGGAGCCTCTGTCTCACTTGAGACAATGCTTTCAGAGTACAGGCAGGGAGGTCTGATATTGACATTACTGAGGGAATTTGCACTTGCACCTTGATGTTCAAAACTCACCCAAACTTCTTTATGCTTTCCCACCTTCCACTGGGTACAGGAATAATCTACCCCTGAGTTTTACAGCTGTGGCTAACAGCAACTCACAGCTCATGTTCAGAAAAATTATCAAGTGCTCTCTGCAGCTGGCAGCATCTTGAATTATCCTTACAGAGGCAAAAAGGGCATAGGGGGAAGCTTCTGTTTCTCACATTGAGATATGTAAAGCTTGTTTAAATCAATTATTTAAATGAACACACACCTGCCTTCTTGAACATTGCTCAAAACTCCAGAGCTGCCCAGTTTGGTTTATTTCTACAGAACTGTATTGCTAACTCAAATTAAAATAAAGATAGATACTGTTATTTGAAGCTAGAACAATAATAAGTAAGAACAAGCCCTTTAGCCCACAGAAATATAGAGTAATGAAAAACCCAAGTAAACTATAATCATTGTCTGCTCTTAAAGCTTCTGACCTGCACTTCAGTATGCTCAGTGTGGCTCTTGTAAATACTAAGAAAAGACATTTTGCCCTGAGTACTACCGGGCTGATCTCTTTCCTCTCACTTGTTCAGTCAGTGGTGCTTCTCAATGAGGAGAAAACAGCTAATTACAGGTTCTCCTTAAGGCATGTACAGTACTTACCTGCAGAAAAAAAAGCAAGAAGCTCAGCTTTCTAAGCCATCTAAAAATATGTCAAGTCTACAAATTGGTTATGGGTGTAATTTCCTTTCCAAACCCCTCATTTCTACAACGGACAACAAAATAGGAAATAAGAACTGACTGGAAAGGGCAGGGAGCCATGCTGGCAGAACTCTACTGCCAGAGTGTAAGAGCAGAGGGAACAGAGGAGAATGGGGACTTGCAATTGTGTTCACACCCCATCACCAGAAAACTTGTGAGCAACTGAGCTCACACCAAGAGCTCTTAAATCCACCTAACATGGCCTAGAACCAGAGCAGGGCATCAGCTGATGACAGCAGTCCTCCCATTCAGCTGAGCAAACTACTAACTACAGTAACAAGCAGTAATTTTTGACTGTTACTTATTCCTAAAAAGAATTACTTACTGTTTTTCTTACCACTAGCTTCTTAGCAGCTTCAGGTTTTCACTTCAGCAGCAAAGGTATTTCCTATCAACTCTGCTAAACATTTTACAAGCTGTAAAGTTAAGCCAAAGGGTTTTGAGACAACACCTGTCCTCTGGGAGATGCCTCACATCCAATCCTCACCTGTAAGTCACAGCTTATATTAGAGCTGGCAAAATCATCGTGGAAGCTGTCGCCCACTTATAATCATCTTTTTTTTTACTATTTCTTTTCCATACATGACTTTCCTACAACTTGATCTTTTTCCCTGTTTGCATTTCCCAGATGCAAACACCTAACCTTTCCTGTTCCCACATTTTAGCACATCCAGCCAGCTACAAAAATCAAACCTACTTCTTATGTTGGGAGGTCTGAAACCCACCAGCAACAGGTTCTCTTCAAAACTACAAATTAGCAACAGTTCTCACACCATGGGCCTTAGTTTGCCAATTATGTTGAAAGGTGATTTCCAGCTATGAGCTACAGTTGGATGGCCGGATGTTAGAAAACAACATCTGAAAAATGTTTAAACCATCACAGAAGAAATTCCCTACTAATCTGGTTTTAGGGGCCTGCCTGACACAAAACTTATTGCTGTTTTAAACTAGACAACCTTTCCCAGCAACAGGGGCAAACCAAGCCAGCTTTGCTGGAGCTATCAACCATCATGAGGCTCCTTGGACTTCCTTCCAGAGGGGCACTTAATCCTTTGCTGAATCTTCTTCCCAAGATGAAAGGGCTCCAGACCACCTGAGATCACACTGTCCAGGAAAGCAAGGCAGCTGCTGTGTTGTCAGAACATCTCGTGCTCCAGGGCCTTTCCAACAACTTGGGTGCACTCAAGGAGGAACCTGCCAGGAATAACCTGATTCTGCTTAAAAATAGAGAGGGTGGAGGCAATGGTGCTACACAGGGCCAAAACCAGACAAAACCAGAGAATCAGGCTGGAAAAGACCTCTGAGATCAAGTCCAACCTATGACCCCATACCACCATATCAACTAGTGGTGTCAACTAGCCGAGTGCTGTGTTCAGTTGATCTCTGAATAGCTCCAGGGATGGTGACTCCACCACCTCCCTGGGCAGCCCATTTCAATATATAATCAACCCTTCTGGGAAGAAATTCTTCCTAACATCCAATCTAAACCTCCCCTGGCGCAGCTTAAGGCTGTGTCCACGTGTCCTGTTGCTAGCTACCAGAGAGAAGACTCTGATCCCCACCTGGCTGCAACATCCTCTCACAAAGTTCTAAAAAGTGATAAAGTCCCCCTCTGAGCTGCTTCTCCTCCCTGGGCTCCCCATCTCCCCTACCAGCTGGTCCTGGGTTAGGGTTAGGCTCCTGCCCCTTCCCCAGCCCCGCTGCCCTTCTCTGGACCCTCTCTAACAGCTCCATGTCCTTCCTGAATTGAGAGGCCCAGAACTGGACACAGGGCTGGAGGTGCGGCCTCAGCAGAGCCCAGCACAGAGGGACAATCGCTCCCCTGGCCCTGCTGGCCGCACCATTTCTGACAGAGAGAGGCACAAAAGAGGGAAAACCCCAAAGCCACAATCCCCGGAGGGCAGCAGCCGCTCCAGCGCCAGGAGGGGCTGCCGGCTGCTCCCTCCTCCCGCCGCTATTCTACACACGCTCCCCAGGCTTCCCGACGGCATGGCGGCGCCCCGGCTTCCCCCAGCGACATATCGCGACATATCGCGCTCACCACACGAAGTCGTTGCTCTTGTCCTCGTAGGAGTTCATGAGCCCGTTGCAGAGCGGGGTGAGCAGCGGCCTCTTCCTGCCGCCGCCCCCCGGCGCCGCGGAGGAGCCGCCGGGCCGCGCCGCCCCCGCCGCCAGCCGGGCCAGCCCCGCGCCCGACCCCGACACGGCCGCCGCCACCAGCACGGGCCGCGCCGCCGCGCCGCCCGAGGAGGACGAGCCGGGGGCCATGGCCGCCGAAGAGGAGGAGGAGGATGACGAGGAAGAGGAGGCCGGTGTGGCGGCGGGCGGCACGGCGGGGTGCGGCGGGCGGCTGCCCGACATGCCGAGGCCGGGCCGGGCCGGGCGGAGCGGCCTCAGCACATCCCCGTGCGCACGGAGAAAAATAAAGTTCCTTCAAAGAAAAAAAAAAAATGGGGGGGGGGGGGGGGGAAAGGGACAAAAAAAAAAAAAAGAAAAATGAGAAAACCCCACAATTAAAAAAAAATAAAAAATCCAAACCAAAACGGCGGCCCCGGCGCGGCGCTTGTTCAAGCTTTATTGACAGGCGGACAGAGCGGCCGCGCGTGCGCGGGGCGGGGCCGCGCCCCTGAGGGGCGGGGCGGGGCGGGGCCAAGCTGCGCTCCCCTCAGGGACCGGCGGCAGCCGGGGCTGCTGGGGGCTGGGCTGTGGATTTCCTCTCACAGCCTCGGAGCGCGGGCCAGGAGCTTCTAGCTGTACTTTAAGCTGCTCCTTCTGACACCACATCTAGTGGTGCGCAGTCCTGAGGCACAAATCTGTTGAGCGGCCGAGGGAACTGGTGGGGCTCAGCTTGTAGAAAAGGGAGCTCAGGGGGACCTTCTCGCTCCCTGCGACCATCTGACAAGGGGTCGTGGCCAGGTGAGGGTTGGACATAGTCCCAAGCTGAGCCAGGGGAGGTTCAGGCTGGACATAGGGAGGAATTTTTTCACGCTCAAGGGTGATTATGTATTGGAATGGGCTACCCAGGGAGGCGGGGGAGTCACTGTCCTTGGAGGTGTTTAAGGAAAGACTGCATGTGGTGCATGGTACTCAGTGCCATGGTCTGGTTGGCGGTTTTGGGTCATAAGTTGGGCTCAATGACCTCATGTGTTATGAGTAGAAAAGCTGCCAATTTTTTTAAAAGGTTGCAGAGTTCACAGGTTGGGCTAGTTGCTGCCAGGGTGGAGTTCTAACTGTTTGTTGTTGTAATCATCTGTCGTTTTCGTTAACTACCTGTCGTTGATGGTTAAGAATTCCCCCTTTTGTCCAGTGACACCCTGCTGCTTCCTGGAGGATGGCACCCAGGACGGTGAAGAGGAGGGGACGTCGGAGTTGGCATGCAAATGACATCGGAACCATGCAACAGGAGAAGCCCCTCTCCAAATGTAGCAAAAAACCCCTAAAAACAATGAGCCAACACAAAATTGACGAATCAGTGATGTCTAGACGTGAGGAACAGAATCCAGTATCCTCTAAGATCCTTTTTACCCCTAACCTAAAAGATGTCGGCTAGACGGAAGACTTCGAAAACTGGAATATCGGGAATCTCCTGAAGCTCTCTTGAGGATGGAAGGCCCTACTTTGCCTGCATACCAATAGACAAAGCTGCACTTTTTCTTCTCCTCTGTGTCACTCCTGGAAGCGGTGGTGGCATGAGTGTGACCCGTCAGTTCTCCACTCCCGAGCTGATCACTTTTAATAAAGGCATAAAAAAGGAAAAAGATCTCCTGCCCTGTTTATTTCATCATGAGTCTTTTTTTTAGGGCTCATGGGTATTTTCCAACCTGAGTCTGTGATTCTGTGATCTCCCTCAGACCACTGAGGGGAAGGCAGCCAGGCCTCAGGGGAAATGTGCCAGACTGTCACTCAGAGACCCTCCCTGAGTCCCCAGCATCACAAAGAGATCCTGTGAAGGGCAGGGCTGATCTGTCGCTCACAGGATGTTCTTCACCTTAGATACCTACCCCAAAAGGCAGCTTTAAGCATGCTGAACTTCATCCTGTGCCCCACACAAAGAAATGGATCCATGGACTGAGGCCAATTGAGTGAGGTTCAACAAGTGCCCAGTCTGTGCTTGGGCCACAAGAATCCCAGGCAGTGCAACAGACTGGAAGAGAAGTGGAGGAGGACCTGAGGGTGCAGCAGCCTCACTTCAAGTGCTCTGTCCCATTCTGGGCCTCTCCCTGCAGTAAAGACTTTGAGGGGCTGGAGTGGCTCCAGAGAAGGACAGCAGGGCTGGAAGACAAGTCCTCTGAGGAGCAGCTGAGGGAGCTCTGGGGGCTCATGCTGATGAAAAGGAGGCTCGGGGAGGACTTTATCACTCTAAAACTCCCTGATAGGAGGGGGTAGCCAGGTGGGGATCAGGCTCTGCTCTCAGGTAACAAGTGACAGGAGAAGAGGAAACGGCCACAACCTGGTCAGAGGAGGTTAAGGTTGGACATCAGGAAGAATTTCTTCATGAAAAAGGTTGTTAGGCATTAGAATAGGCTGCCCATGGTGGTGGTGTCCCCACCCCTGGAGCTGTTCAAGAAGTGACTGGACATGGCACTCAGTGCTCTAGTCTGGGTGGTAAGGTGGTGATCACTCACAGGTTGGACTAGATCTTGGAGGTATTTTCCAACCTAAATAATTCTATGATTCTGTGAAAGATGTCTGGTGATGAGTGAACAGCTTTTCCCAGGTTTGTGCCAGCTCTCTGCCACCTGGGTGGGTGGGAATCCCAATGGTGAGGACCACGGCCTGTTGGGTTCCTGTTTCCCAACAGCAGGCCTGAGTTTTACAGAGCAAGGACAGACCAGTTTCTGCACAAGTTCATTAGTAAAGGGTTGATAAAGGATGCCCCAAAGATGTTTTGGGTGTTAGGAGAAATGTTGTCCCCACACCCAGCCTTTTGCAAGCCAGACTGAAAAGTTCATTAAACACAGCATTTGTCAACTCCTTGGCTGGGCCAGAAGTCCTGTGGAGAGATAGCTGCTGTTCCCTTTAATTTCTCTTTTAACAGTCTATGGAAACACATTGCCTCCTTTGCATTGAGTAACTGTTTTATCTGCAGTCAGCTTTACTTGTTAGAGTGGAGGAGGCAGCTGGAGAAACACCGGGGCATTCCCTGAGGAGGGTAACCCTAAACCCAGGTATGGGAAAACGCCCAGAAAGATCGGCACTGCAGCACTCCTCCCAGCAGGGACAGCAGAGTGAGCTGTAAAACCAGTATGGGAGCTGGTAAAACTGGTCTGAGAGAGAGAAAAGGGTGCTTCAGGTAGGCAGTATTGGTCAGGAGACCTCCCAGGCATGCAGCAGGGATGCTGGATGACAAATGTCCCAAGGGCAGCACCAAACACACAACTCTGCATTTACCCTGGAGATGTGGCTGAAGAGCTGTGCAGTGCTCCTCCTGACCTCCCCTCTCAGAGGTGCTGGAACGCCATTGGGTGTTTGCCTCTGTAAGTTTATTTCTCATGCTGGGAAAAATCACCAAGGCAGTCAGCAAAACCCAAAATGTCCCTGAGGAATTCAATTGAAGCCAGGAAATTCAAAGAGTCCCTGTGAGATCCAGGTCAGCACTCTCACCTTTACAAGCTGACATCTGCCATTAGAGTCACTCCAATGATTTAACTCTTTGTTGCTGTTATTAAAAATATTTTTAATATAGTTTTGGGGGCTCTTTGTGGTGTTTTCTTTTGGATTTGGAGTTTTTAAAAAGCCATTAGGTTCCCCTGCTTTCTGTAAATAGCTTTCTGCCGGGCAGGTCTCAATACTAGCTCCACAAAGTCATTGAAGTGTAGTGATTCCCCTTGTTTTCAGTGGAAGCAAAAGAGAATTGCTGTTATTTAGACCATTCTTTCAGCCTGGCTGTTGGTGTCTGCGTGCATCTTATTTTCTATTGCTAAGAGAAAGGGAAGTCTCATTTCCTTCTCTTCCAGAGGGATCAAAAACTTTATGAATGAGTGGCTACAATAGCCTTTCAGAAGCAGTAAGCAGTAGTATTGGCAATAGCACAACCCCATGCTTCACACTGAAATACTGGCTGATCCTTGAAAAGTCTTGCTGATGCCATTAATGACTGCTCCAGAGAGGAAAAAATGACACAGGCAAAAGCTGTTAAAGATCAAATATAGGAGCACTTATGCCTGTACATAACTGGCCTTCACAACATGCCCTGCACCCACAGCCCTGGCAATGGGTGTGACTCCCAGCACTTGGGAAGAGCTCCCTGGTTCCTGAGCTTTAGGATACCATTATGAGCTCTTGGAGACCCTCTGAGTGAACACCTTCTTTTCACTGCCCAGGTGCATTGGGAGCAGCCTCTGGCTCCTGGGGACACTTCTTTCCTGGGGTCACCTTGCCTTACCACTTCCACAATCCATGTATTCCTAAGGGAAGGTTAATGTGCCACTTACTGGAGATACCTGTGTGTTGTATCAGGAAAAAGGACATGGAAAAAGTCTTCCAGTTGTAAAGTTCACTGCAGCCAGAACAATGATTTTTCAGTTATCTTCTAGTTCTTGTTAGCACAAGATGAGCTCTAAGAAATAGTTTGATTTAGTCCAGGTATCAACAGCACTGTGATTATTCTCAGTGGCCAGGGTGCAAGAGTGAAACAGGATAGATCAGTGTGAGAGGTTTCTCTGTCTCCTGCAGCCAGCAGTGTGCCAGAGTCCTGCACTGGAGCACAACTCAGGGTGGGCTCAGCACAGAGGGGAAAGTCTTGGTGTGGGACAGCTGCACCCTCACGTAGCACACCTTCATAGGTCCTGCTTCAGAGGATTGCCTGTGTTTCCTCACTTAGTCTCTCAATGGAGATAGGTCTGCCTGCCTTCAGAGGTGTGTGGATCAAGCATGGAAAGCAAATATCACCTATTCCCAAGTGGCCTCAAACTTAGGCTGCAAACAAATCAGTTTCTTTATGATAAGCTGTCTCCACCTATTGTCCTTAGTGATTATTTTACACAAAGAAACTGATATTTCTGACAGATGTTCATTTTGTAAGACTGACTGGAGGAATCTGCTCTAACTTTTCTGTATGTTTTAGCCTCTGAAGCCAGACACTGACAACATCTCAGCAAAGTATCAGTTCTGATCCTGTGCAAAGAGAGAAGACACACTACCCGTGGCATTAAAGGAAGGAGAAGACAAGTACTGTCTATAGATGAATGATCTTTAATAGCAATGTAAGATTCTGCTCTTTTGGGTACATAAACCTGATTTAATACAACCTCTGAGTTTGTGACATTTGCAGCTGCAGCTCCATTTACCTGTGCAACAAGCAGCTGCAGCCATGGAAATCATTAAGGATATTCTGCATGGATCATCCTGCAGGGAGACTGAGACTTCTTCCACATAGAGTGCTCCATGGGCTGTGTGTCTGGGGGAAGTGACAGTCATCTCCCAGGCTCCAGGCTCCGCATTGTTGATGACTCATTAGGAAAATTGCTTCTACTTCCATTTCTGAGCCTGCTGCTGCCACCTAATTTCCACTGGGTCCGTTAGTCCATTCAGGAGCTCAGCAAACCCTGCTAGGAGCTGCCACCCTGGCTTGGGAATTGCTGCTCCAGAGGTTGTTAGGGAACTTTATTAATAATCATTGCATTAACCTCTCAGCTAGTCGGTGATAGAAATGCCATTTCTTCCATTTTATAGCTGAGAAAAATGAAGCGTAGACAGATTCATCACCTGGTTACAGAGTCAATGGGAATTCTTAATGCTCCATAAATCTGAAAATTAGGCTGTCAGCAACTTCTGCAGTGAACCTGCAGCAAAGCCATTCAGGAGACCTAGTTCCTACCCATCAGGTGCCTCCTTCCCTGGTTTACTGGGAGAAACCAGGACACATCTCTGAATTTCAGTTCCTGCAGCCAGGCACAGAGACTGGGGGTCTGGAGGGGTTGGAGGAACACAGCTCAGGGCTCCCTGCCCACAGCAGACATCTCCACAGAGAAGATCCTTGAGGAGGGGCATGATGCAATGAGTGACCAGGCTTTGATCCAGGGATAGGAACTAATGGGTCATATAAAAGCTCTCACCACCTGAGACTTGACTCTGAAAGATTATTTTGTTGTTAAAATATACAATTTAGGTTAACTCAGGCTGCTTGGGATATGAGAAGAGCAGGAGCTATGGGGGACTGAGCTGGTTGGTTGATTTTTTAAATTTCTTTTCTAGTTTAATAGTGCAAAAGCAAGCAGTGCTAGGAGGGAGGATGCTTAGAGACATCTGGTCTATTTAGGATTATACAGAGTTCTTAAAATAAAGATTTTTTTCAATGCTTTATAGCAACACCTTTGCCACTTGCAAGATGAAATGTGATGCCTCAGCCTTAGGCTAGCTCCAAGCTGATATGGGGATTTTAAGCAAAAATGGTTTAACCCCTTTCAGAAACCAAGAATCAGCAAAAATAAAATATTTAAATTTATTTCTGTGTTTAAAATGGTCAGCTGTTTGAAAGGAAAAAAAAAGAAAGAGGTATATGGTAGAAGTGTCACCTATGCACTGCAAACAATTACATCATTCTGCTCTTCTGAGGAGAAATTTTCACTCGATTGAACAAAATGAGGTTAAAATAATTTGGTGATTTTTCTGTTATACTGAAATACTGCCTTCAAAGTTTCTAGGCTCTACAGAGACCTGAAGAGAAATGTCCATGGAACTGCTGTTTTAATGTGTGTGCACTGAAGCAAAGCTGCAGAGGAGCCTGACCTGCAGCAGCAGAAATACCTGATGCACTGCTCAGAATTATGGAATTCCCTCTACACAGGAAAAAATTATACCATATTATTATTAGGCACCACAGTGTAAGGGATGGGTCCTGGGGTAGAGTGAAGGCTCCCTTAAGGCGTGTCCTTTTGCTCCAAGAGTGTTTGACCTCCTATTAGGAGGAGGTTTTCTAGGCAAATATTAACTAAACCCTCTGCTCAGTATAAGCATGGATAGAGATGGTTTCTCACACACACTGGCTTGACCTGGACTCAGCTTATGCAGCCCCAGGTCTGTCTTGGGATTCTGAAGCTCTGCCAAGCTCTCTGCTTCTCATGCAGTGCAGCAGGAAGGCTCAGCTGTTCCTTAGCTGCTCCCATTGACACCCCACAAACTCAACCCCCCTTGTCACTCCCACACAGCTAACACACCATGTCTAATTACCTTCTTGTCTAACTGTAATAATCCTTAGGCTGATTTCTCTCCCACAAAATGTGATGGCATTGATGTAGTTATGTGCCCTCACAGTATGAAACAAGTGTATTTAGTGGACTGCATTTGGGTCTTTGAACGTGAGCATGCGCTGCTATCTCTGAAAGCTCCCTCCTTTATTATTATGGAAAGCACAAGTCATAGAACCACAGAATGGTTTGTGTTGGAAGGGACTTTAGTGATCATGCAGTCCCCCATTCCATGGGCAGGGACACCTTCCACTGGATCAGGTTGCTCCCAGCTCCATCCAGTCTGGCCTTGAACACTCCCAGGCTTGGGGCAGCCACAGCTTCTCTCTTTCAGCAGAGAAATAGAGAAGAGAAAGCATCATGCCAGGTGTCAGGACCTTGTGGGCAAAAGAAGTGTAGTTTGCCTTGAGCAGCCTCATCTGGGAGCTCCACACACACGTCCTCTGGCAGTTGGCCCAGGGACTATATTTGAGGTAATCCCAGGACTTCTCTCCTCCTTAGGATGTAGGGTGATGGTGCCTAACCCTCTCAATGGGTAGGACCTGGTGCCTCTGCTGTTGGTAGCTGGTTTCCAGTCCTGCCTCGTCTGCTGCTGCCTCTGGATGGGCTGAGGACCTGATTCCTCTGCTTTGTCTGAGAGCTGGTGGACCCTGTACCAGAACCCAGCCCTCCCTGCTATGCTGGGGTTACCCTGGGCTCCTGGCTTGTCCCCTGCATGGGGCAGCCCTCAGCTCCATGGCTGCTTCCCCTGCCTGCTGTCTCTGCTAAGCTGGGTGGATGGCAGGTGACAGGGGGTAGTGCTGCAAGAACGCCCCCAAAAGAGTCAGCTGTTGGTTTGGGGTAAGCTGTGGATGGCTGGTAGAAAGTCATAGAATGGTTTGGGCTGAAGGGACCTTAAAGATTATCTAGTCCTAACCCCCTGCCATAGGCAGGGACAAATTTCATTGGCCCAGGTTCCTCCAAGCCTCATCCAACCCGGCCTGGAATGTAGGGGGACACAGTATGGGTAATGTAGACTGTGATCTTATCCCCAACAAGTTGCAGCTGGACCAGTTACTAAAGATGAGGAGCAGGCCGGCTGATAACAGGCAACACCTGTAGGCAATAAGAACTAGTGGTATAAAAGAGTGGATTGGTGGGATCTGGAGTCAGATGGCTGCTGCAAGGACCAGGAACAGTCAGTGTCTAGAGGAGCTGCCTGTGAGAAACATTGAGGAGGTATGAAACTCTGGCACTATGGAATTCATGCACCATAATGATTATTGAACTTTTGTAATATATAAGGTAGCACTTGAACACTTCCAGGGATGGGGTAACCTGTTCTAGTGTGCCACCATCCTCATAGGGAAGAATTTCTTCCTAGTATCCTCTTTGAATCTGCCTTTTGTCAGTGTGAAGCCATTCCCCCTTGTCCTGCCACTTGAGACTCTTTCCCAAAGTCCCTCTCCAGTTCTCCTGGAGTCCCTTTAGACCCTAGCATCTTTCTGAAGTCTTCTCTTCAGGCTGAACACAGTTCTCCTAGCCTGTCTTCATAGGAGTTTATTTTCCTTTGTTTTTTTGCTTCTGTTTTAAACTAGTCCATACAAAAACTTTCTGTGGCCTTCTTACCCCCTTTGGGCTGCTGTAGCATCCCTGCATTGCCTCAGTTGGCCTCTGCCACCCCTGTCCCCCAGCCCTGTGTAAGGCAGGGCACAATTTAAGCTGTCATGGCCAAGCAGAAGCTTCCTTCACTGGGAAAAACTTCAGCCTAGGAGCTGAGGATGCCTTCATGGCAGCAGCACTCTCACGTGCTGCTTTAGCATCGGGGATAAGCTGGAGCAGGGAAGATAAGGTTCTGAGAGCTGCTGCTTCTCAGTACCAGCGCTTGCCATCAGAGGGCAAACTCAGCCCAGGTGAAGATGCTCCGTACCCGGTTGTAGCAGCCTGCTGCTTGCCAGACTCCTCTCTGCGAGGTAATGACAAAGGCAAGAGACCATTTACCGCCCTTCTCACGGGGGACAGATGCAGCTTCCCATCTCTGCCTGCTGCGGGAAGGGCTCTGCTGCCCGGCTCCCTCGAGAGCAAATCCTGCTCGGCAGGAGCATCCAGCCAGCAGCAAGAGGCAAGCGTGGTGCTGTGAGTTTCAGGTCAGAACAGCGTGTCACTGAAAGATGCTGGACACACTTTTTTATGGAGCCAAAAAGGAGAAGATCCCAGTTTATTCATGCATCTCTTCATATAGAGTTTTAAAACATCCCCTGTCTGTCCTCAATTGATCAGTAACAAGTTGTTACCCTGTATTGGTCAGTCACTCAATCCCCCTGTGTGTATGTGCACAGAGAATTGTTTGTGACATACTGTTTTCATTCTCCTACCTAACGGTGTAAAAACAGTTTATACAGGTGGCTAGTGTTTTTCACAGTCCTGGAGTTCTTTCTCAGGGAAAGCAGGTTGTTTTCCACAGCCCTAGAGTTTTTCTGAAGGAAAAAAAGTTGTTTTTCACTGCTGCAGACTCTGTTCTCACTAAGACCCATCAGCTTTCTCACGGCTTCTGTCAGCTCAAGTCAGGGTTCAGTTTGTAAGGGCTCTGGCCTGCTGTTCCACCACCACACACTGTAACACAGAGGGAATTCCCAGAAACCAGCAGCTCTGGGCTTTAACATCCCAAACAGAGTTTAACCTTCCTGCTCTAGCAGAATTTGTACTTATGGCTGAATATAGACTTTGAGCTGCCCTCAAAAAACTGTACTGCTTGGTGCTTGCTTTCTATCCAGCTTCTTACTGCTCTCCAGAGCCACGGGTGATTATGGCTCTACAGCCCCACAAAACCAGTGGCATTAAAGTAACCTCTGCTTTAGGGAAGTGGTGCTTCTCAGATGCATCCTGGAGGAGCAAAGTGTTCTGTGCTGCTGCAGCTCTGACCTCTCCCAGGAGCCCCATCTGCTGGCATGTGGGCCCGGCTGCCAGCCCAAAACCCTCCATGCTTCCCAAGGCATCTGGGGAGGATTTAAATCTTGCCAGCTCTCCCCTTTGCCTCTTCCAATGAATCTCAGTCTTAATCCACACCCCCCTCATAGCCAGAGACTTCCTTTAAAAAGCTGGAGGGGTTTTCAGAGGGGAATAATGAACCAGACGCTTTCCCGGTGTCTCTCTTTGTTTTTACAGCCCTGGGTCTCCCCTGAGGACAGAGAGTCCTTTGTACTGCATGGGGTCTCCTTACAAAAAGGCGCTTGTGAACAGAGCATCCTCCCATTGGGTACCACACCACATGAATTTTTTTTCCCACCTGTCCTCCTAGGCATAGCCAGTGTCAAATCCCTTTCTGTGTGTGAGAGACCCAGCCAAGAGCTTTAACCTTGGAGATGCATGGTGGATGTATGCCAAATTGCTCAGTGCCATACTGCTGCCCACCCTCAGTCTAGCTGGAAGGTAAACAAAGGGTTAACCTGGTTGTCGTCATCTCCCCTGCCCAGCTGATATTTGGAGTGAAGCCACATTCCAGTTTGAAGACAGCTGATAATTGAATAAACTCTGCATCTTGACTGAATTTAAAACCAAGACAGGAGCTCTCCCCATCAGAAGTCAATACGTTTTCTCTTGCAGGGATTTTTGTCCTGGGTTAATGCTGCAGCTGCTGCTTCCAGGGGATGAGTGCATGCTTGGGAGCAGTCAATTTTTGCCTGCCTTAAGGCTTTAAATTCAGGTCTCTATGTATAAAGGAGATTCCTATTTCCTGCTAAAGGTGAAATCTAGGGCTACAACCTCAAATGCTCTTAAAACCATTAAGCTTAAAGCAACCTACTGATGATGTAGTGTTGTCGAGCATCCTTGTCCTGCTAACAAGAAAAGAAAGGTGGAGGGTTGCAAATACAGTGCCTTATTATGTTTAGATCTTGGTGTGAATGGAGGAAACCAATGTGATGTGGCTAATTTACATCATGCTAATTAAATATTGGATACTCTGCATGTACCCTTGCAATAAATCACTCCTAGTTTCAGGTGGGAAATTCTCTCATTGTCAATATACAGGTACACTGTGGACCTGAAGAAAGCTGTTTCCTGGAAAGTTGAGGTTGGTGATTTATTGAGCTCTGTAAAATATATTTGCTTTGGTCCTTCTTTGTGTTCACTGTTCAATGATATTCAAACAAATGCCTTTGAGCCTGGGAACCAGCAGCTTTTTGGCACACGTTCCTTTTGCAAATGGGGGCATTCACACCAGAAATGCGGTTCTACGATTTCATAGCCACGTGGTGGGTAAGAAGGGATGTGCCATGCAATCTGTGCCCCATCAGAAATACCTGGCACTGCTTCTGTTTCAAACTTCACTAAGCAAAATAATTGCATGGAGCTGTTTACTGTCAATCTGCTGCCTGCATGTTATTAATAGGAGAGATGGAGTGAATAATTAGAACTAATGATTAGAGAAAGTTGTCATCTGTTCATGAATAATTTGAAGAGAGGCAGTGTTCAACAATTAACTTATTGGCAAAAAAATGATTTAGTCCGTTTGGGAAATGTGTTCTCTATTATGCCAATACATAAGCACCCACACACTGGGCCAACGTTCAGACTCCAGCTTCCCCCAGCCCTGTTTTTGGCACTCAAGCTGGTGTGATGTGATTTCCAGAGATGCTGGGGATCCCCTGCCCCACTGAACTTCCTTACCAGGCTTTGGAATTGTGTGTCTTTAGGAAAGCAGGGACACCTTTCTAAAGCCCAAATCATGGTCTGAGGATCCCAGAATGGTTTAGGTTGGAAGAGACCTTAAAGATCATATAGTTCCAAACCCTTGCCATAGACAGGGACACCTTAGACTGGACTGCTCCAAGCCCCATCCAGCCTGGCCTTGAACACTTCCAGGGATGAGGAATTGCATTCATGGCTTCTCTGGGCAACCTGTGTCAGGGCCTCATCACCCTCGTAGTTTTGAATTTCTTCCTAATATCTAGTCAAACCTGCCTTCTGTCAGTTGGAAGCCATTCCCCCTTGTCAAATTATGACATGGTCTGGTAAAAGTCTCCATTTTCTTTTAAATCTCCTTTAGATATTGAAAAGCTGCAATAAGGTCTCCCCAGGGTTTGCCAGGCTGAGCAACCCCAATTCTCTCAGCCTTTTTTCAGAGGGGAGGCTGTGAGTGCACATCACCCACTGCTATCCCCAAGTTCTTCTCTGTGAGGCTGCTCCCAATCTGGTTTTGGGCTCTTCTGTTGGATGCTGACAATCAGCTTGTGGAGATAGATGAATCTTGGTTTTCAGTGGCCTCCCAAATACTGGAAACTTACTGTGTGAGTGTGGAAAAATTAGCATGGGAAGACCAGGGAGCTGGGGCAGTTTACCAAGAGCAGACTGAGGAGAAGGTGTAGAAACAGGCTCCAAATATATCAAAAACCACCCCCAAAGGAAAAAAACCTGTCTCTTGAGAAAAAGGCAAGAAGCTATTGGTTTAAATTGCAGCAAAAAAGTTATGAAAAACGGAGGCAACAGCTTTCTGCCAGTAAAATTAGTGAAGTACAAGGAGATATTGTGGGAGGTCCCTGTTCCTGGCAGAAGGGAAAGAGGCTAAATAAGGTTTTCCCTGTGAGCTGGGGTGCCCTGCATTTCCATCTCCCACTGCTGGCTGTGAAGGTGCAGCCTTCCTCATGCAGCAGCTGTGGGGGATAAAGTGTGGAAGTGGACCTTGGAGAATGGGATGTTCAGAGAGTGGGAGAGATCTGCAGAGGTGCAGGTGGGCACCAAGAGGTAGGATTCATTTTATCTGGCTTCAGCCACCCAGAAGCCTGTTATGGCAGCAAAAGCTATTGTCCAGTGACAAAAGGACTGAATGAGCAGCTATGTGAGAGTTATCCATCCCATCTGTGCCAGTTGTCCCAAATACCTGGGATAAGTTAACTCCTGGATTGAACCACAGCTTTCTTTTCACTCCCCAGAGAGGGAGCCTGGATGATTTTTTGACTTTACACAAGAAAGCAAACCGACCAATCTTACAGATATGTGCTGTGTTCAACTTAAGCATCACAGGGCTTCTCCATCAAACCACTCAGGTGAGGTTAGGGCTCTGCTGAACCTGTAAAAGCCCCTCTAGACTACATCAGGCTGACTGATGTCAATACACCAACCCTGTGCACCATTCCTTCTCCTCAACCACCTTCTGCCCACCAAGGCTTTTTTTGTTGAGTCTGGCTCTCACCAAGTCTGAGGCTTGCTGAAAAAGATCATCCCACAAAAGTTCAAATGTTTAAATCCATTTGCTTCCAGACAGGAACCATACATGGGGTGCTCACTATCCCAAAAGCTGTAGAGCCAGCTAATTTTGTGGTGGGAAAGCCTGCCAGCATGTTGAAGGCTGAGGGAATTCTGTGGAACATGTTCAGAAAGCGAATGATTGATTCATCATCAGTGGTGGAGAACTGATTCCAGGAATTCTGTGTGCGCCAAGCTGAAGCCTGCCGAAGCCAGGGAAAAGGCATCCTTGAATTCAGATCATCAGTCAGGGCTGGGAAATGCATGGAGGCCCTGGTACAGGAAAGCTGAACTTCCAGTGCGTGCTCAAGCCTAACTAACCTCCGTTAACGTCAACGGTGATAAAATTAAACATGAGGTCAAGATTTTGGATAAGAATGGTTTATGGCCTGGAGGCTTCCATGGATGAGAATGTCAGGCCAGCAAGCCAGGGCGCTCGATATTGATCAGCCTAATCAAGGAACTCCTGCGTAAGCTGCCACGTGAATCAGGGAATAATTGGGGATAACAGACACATCTGAGTAATTCGTGACCTACTGGCAGATGATTCACGCAGACAGGCAACATCCATCAGAGGCATTATTCCTTGCAAAGGACTTCTTGGAAGGCTCTTGGGTCTGTGGGTGGCCCCACCCCCTCAGGGGGTTCATCAAGGGAGAAGCTGGTGGGATTGTGGGGCTACCCCAGCACCCATTGCTGCATGGGGCAGAGCTCGTCCTTCGCCCATCAGCAGCCCAAGAGTGATCTTCAGCATTTTTGAGCTGTCTTTGAGAAGAAATGGATTGAGATGAGGGTGTTGTAACTGTAGACCCCATATCCTGTCCCTGTTCTGCCACACATCTCCCATGTAACCTTGTTTGGATGTTCTTTATACCTTACTTTGCCACCTGAAGCATCAGTGCATGTCTCTGCTTTCTGTTCCCAATGTAGTCTGCAAGATCCATCAACTATGTCCTGGTGTTCATCAAGAGTCATCATGGATCAATACCACATATACTGGAAAAAGCCAGGTTTGGACCTCTGAAACTGGGAGTTAAAGACTCAAAACCTGGAGAAAACCAAGCATTGTCATCTCTGTTCACCACAAATCTGCTAGTTTTTGAGTAGGTGAACTCCAGGGACACATTGCCATGGGGTAAAACCCCTGCCTTGCCTCTCCAGCCTAGACACACAACAAAGCTGTGGCATTGCAGCTGTATTTGTGTGAGGGTGGTGGTTTGCCATGCTGTATCTGAGATTCTACATCAGACAGGGAAGAGTTTGAGCCTGACACTATCAAATTCCTGTTTGACAGTGAATCAGCAGTGTCTTTTGGGAGCTTCCTTTAGATGCACTGTACCTTTGCTCCTCTTCATGGAGACCAGCTGATGCAAAGTGTTCCAGAAGCAGAAAGTTCCTGTTCCGCTTAGGAGATGTAGCCCAGCTGTTCCACCTGGCTTGAAGTCACAAAGGGGAGAGGGTGGCCCCAAGGCACTGGCAGATGGGGCAGGAAGTGTTATGGGGTGACAGGACTTGGATGCAGCTGGAGAATCAGCACAGAGTCAAGGGACAAAGCTTCCCGAGATCCCATCAGGAGACCTGCACTGGCTCCAAATGTCCAGGGAAATGGGCTCCAAAGCAATAATCTGTGAGACTAGTTCTTTGCCAGAAAGTCTTAAAATAATTGCAAGTGTAGCTGCAACCAGAATCTATAAAAGACCAGTAAGGAGAAAGAGTGTCTGCACTGTGTTTGCATGAACAGCATCAGGCCTGGAAATGCTAGAACAGCAAAGAGAAAAAAAAATCTCTTTTCTGCCATGGAAAACACAGTAAGGGGAGACAGCATATCAGGTTCCTGATGGAGTTTGGCTGGGGCCTCACTAGTGCCAGGCTCTTGAAGGAGATGTGAAAGGACTTGTAGGCATCCTGTTCACATTTTCCTTTTGCAGGATGCCCCCAGACCAGGGGGATGGTACCAACAGGATGAGCACCTTTCTTTTCCCAAAAGGGCTCCTGCTCTGCCTTGGAGATGGGAAGCAGCTCAGAGCAGTACGGAAGTCTTTATCGTCACCTCATCACATGAGCATGGGACCTGACTTTTGTTAATTTCTTACCATTTTTGTGAACTGTTTGTACCATCATTGGTGCTTTGGAGCCTCCTGCATGGGGACTGTAGCCTGTCCCCCCTATCTGGCCTCTGCCTGCATGCTCCAGCAGGGCAGGTAACCTTCTAGTGGCTCCCACTTAGCTTTAAGAGTGGCTATAAAAAGAGCTTGACAAGATCAAATGCTTAATAGAAAGGTTTTCCAAAGGTTGAAACTGATCTGCTCGAGGGCATTCGTGACTGGGAGATGCCAGAAGAAACCAAATAACCAGTTCATTGTGGAGTAAATAATTGGATTTTAAATACTCTCCGGGAAAGAATTCCGGGCAGGATGGGGAGTGGGGGGAATACTGCACTAAGTGCTTGGAAAGCTGTTGCTCTTCTAAATCTTTACTTTGCTGCAACATGGATAAAGCATTTTCATTCAAAGCTACAGATGACAAATGGGGGACTTTCTTCCCTGAGTTTGCCTGGGGTGTGCGAAACTTCAGCATCTACAGCATCCAGCACCCATGGTGTCCATGGATGGTGTGGAAAGCCAGGTCCCACTGCTCACATCCTTTGTTGTCCCTATTTTTGTATGGGGGAGAGTCAGCAAGCAATTCCCTGGACCTTCAGTATCTGGAGGTGCCTTGGTTGCAGCCCTGGGTATTGTCCCTTCCCACAGTGGAAGAAAGGTCCTACCAGCAGTAGGTAGGATCCAGTTGCAGCATGAAACAGTGCCCATCTCCTGGCCTGGAGTGGCTGTATGTCACTATTGACTTCTGGAGGCTAGCTCAGTGCAATTCCACCCAAAACATGACCTCTGCCTCCTCCTAAAATGAGGAGGAGGAGGTCAGGATTGCTCTTCCAGGTCAGGGATCAAGATCTGCAGCATCAGCAGCAACTGGGAAGCCCCCAAATGGCTCAGTCAAGCCCTGCTAGCATCAATGTCCTCACCCTGGCTGGTGTTGACTGTCCATGAGAACAGCAGCCGGGTCATTGGGTCTTCAGGGCTTTATCCTTGTGAGAACCTATCCCAATTTTCAGTCTGTGCTGGTGGACAAAGGCTCCCTCCCTCTTCAGTGACTTCTTTCTGCAGAATTGATCTGAACCAAAAATGGTCTCAGCCCTGCTGACATCCCGTGCAGCTGAGCCAGGCATCCTCTTTTGCAGTGAGTCTGTCTGTGGGGACACAGGACCACACAACCATGGTCACACAGCTCTTGGACCAGAGCTGACTCCTAAACAGCCATGTCTGAGCACCGGAGTGGGCCTTGCCCCAAAAAAGCCATGCAGCAATGAAATCTTTTGGGAAGAGCTGGCTCAGATCCTGCAGCCAAACATCCTCAGGATTCCTGGGGACCAGAAATCCCCAGCTGTCCTGTGTGTGATCCCCATCTTTGTGCTCCCACTCCTTCTCCCCCCATTCTTCCTCTCCACTAATGCATCCAGCATATAAAGCTGAGGTTTTCAAAAGATCTCTGAACCCAAAGAGATATTGAGGAGATGGAAAGAGAGGGAAAGAGAAAGAGGCTTTTTGAATATTGAATTAAGGCTGTCTCCAGTATTATTGGATTCCCATAAGGAGGCAGCCAGGGAGCCCACTGCTTTAGTGTCCTATGAATATTTCATTGCTTGACTTAAGCTCAGTGAAGGGTGTTTCTTTGCACAAAACCACCTTTTTGGCTTGTGGGTTTCTCTCCAAGCTTGTGGTTATTGTCCCTGCTCTTACAGTGGCTGTGAAATCAACCTGGCTTATGGACAGTCATCTGACACTACAGCAAGCTAAATTTGTCAAACCTGGGTGATCTTTTGGCACAATCTACCCAGGAATTTCCAGAAGGCAGCCAGACATGGCTCAAAACATCTTGGTGGCTCACTGGGTCAGACAGCACGAGTGCAGCAGCAGTGATGCTCAGTGCCTGTGTCCCATGCAGCCATGGTGACACTGAAGGAGGTGCATGGTCAGGGGGGTCATTTCACCCCATTTCAACCAATGAAGTTGGCTGCAGAAGTGGGGAAATAAGTTGTGCTGCCTGGTACCCCCTTGTAGGCACTGGTCTGAAGGGTCTGGGTCTGCCTTGGTTCCCCAAATTTCAGGTGCTTACCTAGAGCCTCTCTAGGTATTCCAAACCATTAATTCCTCAGGCTGGAAATCTTTCCAAAATGAGCACTTTCACAATAATTTGTGGGCGTCCTGCTTTCAGGCAGGCTGCAAACCACATTCACCAATGCAATGGACAATCCCAACATGAGCATTGGTTGTCCACTCTGCACAGATGAAAATAGTCTCAAATACTGTGAAAACACCTAATTTTCCCTCTCCAGGACTGTTATTTGGAAGTGCTGCTGCCCCACTCCTACCACCCTGTGCTTGTCCTCCATGAGCCAGGAACTTCTTCCTATATTAGCCAGCCTGCTCAGAGATGGCAGTGGCAGGAGCCTTTTCCTTCCTCATTGGATGAGCTCAGAGGTCTCCTATCCACAGCCTTTACCACCTTTCCTTGTTCTGCCAGGTGCTGTCACACATCTGGAGTGATTCAAGTCCAGAGGTGCTTGGCTAATTCCATTGCTTCTCCTTTCTTTTGGTCTTCTCTCTCTCCCCTGCCCCTCAGTCTACAAATCCTCTTCAAAGAGGGAAAATAACAAAAAATAATTGTTTCACTGTAGACAGGGCAGATAACACTGCTTGTTACTAAAATTGCCCAATACTTCCCATTATGGGGCTGTGTTTCCCTTTAGTTAGGACAATGCCAAAACCCAGACATTTAGGCAGAAATTGTCTCTCAGGGATTTGCCTCAACCTGAATTTCTGCGAAAGATTTCAGCCAAACTGGGTCAGTTTTTTCTGAGAGAGAAGCCATGGGAAAACCATTTGGTTTGCCTGTGACCAAACACTCTTCCTGAATTTCCTTGGGAAAACTCCTTCACCCTGTGCTTCACCTGAAGAGGTGAAATTTGGCGAGAGAGTCCCCTCTTGGGATGGGGAGCTGCAAACCCTTCCTGGTTTCCATAGAAGGACTCTGTGCCTTGTGCAGTTTATTTAAGCTCCTAGAATTGTTTTTCTTAGTTTATAGTTTCTGCAGTGGTTGCGCTGACCAAGAGGTGCCCACCACAGGGTGTGCAGCCCCAGTGCAGGGTGGAGACCCTCCATGTCTCCTGCATGACTGAGTCTCAGCACTCTCCAGTCCATGGCTGTGGGACTGAACAGTTCCCACAGAACCCAGAACAGCAGCAGACAGTGGGACAGAGAGCACAAATCCCACTTCTCCTTGCTGGGCACCTGCCTGCTGCATACAAGGAGCTTCAGCTTATCACAACTGTTTGTCCCTGAGGAAAGATGAGAAGGGAGGTGATAACACATTTTATGAACAGATTTCTGATGACCATAGATCATAGAACCACAAACTGGTTTGGTTTTGAAGGGACCTTTAAAGACCATCTTGTTACAACACTCCTGCTGTGGGCAGGGACACTTTCCTCTAGACCCAGTTGCTCCAAGCCCTGTCCAACCTGGCCTTCAACACTTCCAGGGCTTTAACATCCTCACAGTGCTACACTTTGTACAAGGTTTGGAACATCTCTTCCCCATGAGGCAGGAGGGCAGCACCCTGCTATTACCTGAGACACCCCCTGAGCCCCTCTGCAACATCCCAGGTGTTTGCAGGGCTCCCAGGGCAAAGGAAGGGACGAGAATGTTGACTCCATGTTTCAGAAGGCTGATTTATCATTTTATGATATATATTATGTTAAAAGAAAATTCTATATTAAAACTATACTAAAAGAATAGAAGAAAGGATTTCATCAGAAGACTAGCAAGGAAAAGAATGGAATGATAATAAAATCTTGTGACTGGACCAGAGAGTCTGAGACAGCTGGACCTGTGATTGGCCATAAATTAAAAACAACCACATGAGACCAATCAAAACCTGTTGCATTCCACAGCAGCAGATAATTATTGTTTACATTTCATCTCTGAGGCCTCTCAGCTTCTCAGGAGAAAAATCCTAGCAAAAGGATTTTTCATAAAATGTGTCTGTGACACCCAGGCAGGGCTGGTGGGGAGCCAGGGTGCAGCTGCCACTGCTGGTTACCCGTGTGGCACAGGAGCAGAGAGATCTGTCCATCACAGATGAGAAGATGATAACCCAGGACCACACCCCTGGTCCCCTTTTGCCATTTAATCAGGAGAATCAAAAAGTTCTCTGGGTTAACAGGGCTCCTTGCACACTGAGGCCACGTGCTCCACAGCAAGCCTGGTGGCACATCCAGTCCTGATTACAACCACAAGTCCCTTCAGTGCCCACCTTGGGCTGTAATTTTCTGGGAGGGTGACACCAGGGGGCTCAGGCCTGATTACAACCACAAATCCCTTCAGTGCCCACCTTGGCTCTGCCCGTCCTGGGCTGTAATTTTCTGGAGGGTGACACCAGGTGGCTCTGGCTGACGTCAATGGAGTTGCGTTGGCGCTGCTGAAAGCCAGCCCCAGCAGAGCCCTCCTGGAGCACACGGAGCCTTTTGGCATGCATTAGGGTGGGTAAGATGGATTGCTCAGCTCCTAGCTAGGACACATAGATAAGGATAATGGATGGATGCCCAAAGAGCTGCCATGCTTTAGGCAGATGAATAAATCACTTTGATTGTTCCTATATAAACAGGAGGTACTGAGAGGACTCAGCTTTCAGAGCAGGGTGAGTCCAACTTGAGCCCTATGATTGTGTTTAAGGATCTAGAAACCATTCAATAAGGACTTTGTTAATAGAGGAAACCCCATGTATAGTGCTCCTGTGACAGAGCCAATGTCACTCAGGCCTTGGCTGAGAGCCCCAGTCCCTCTGGTCCTTTGGGAACCTCCATCCTGAGATAACCTGTGCCTGTGACACCTTTCCTGGGGAAGACGGTGTCCAGGAAAGGAGAGGGGCAGTGCCCTCTTGCTGAGAGAAGCTGACTGCAAGGCCTGCCTTCCAGCTGCCTACCTGTCTGCACCAACCACAGAGCCCCAGCTATCCCAGGAACAGGAGGGCTCTTCAGGAGGCTTTGCAGTGCCTGAAGTGCCCTTAATTTCAAAGGATGCTCAGCTCTGGCACCTCCAGCATCTTGCTATGGGGTGATATGGGTCAATATGAGGGATATACCTCCAGCACCTGGAGACGGGGCCGTGGGGTGTTACAGGGCCACTACCAGGGCCATTGCATCTCCAGCCTGGCCTCTTCATGCTGCTGAGCTCTGCATTTACAGCAGCCCACATGCTCAGTGGGATGGTAACCACTAGGTTCTCAGGCTGGGACATGGGGACATCTTCCCCACACAGAGCAGTGGACAGTGTGTGCCTGTTTCAGCATTTTTGGTACAGGAGTTGTGGCTGTTCCCATGGGTGTTCTGACTGTGTTGAGATCCATGCTGAGCACTTGTGGAAATGCTGCAGGGGCTGCAGATCAGGCAGGAGACCTCCAGCCTGTGCAGGGATGGGGCAAGCTCTCAGGGCCCATCCAGGGCCAGGGCCAGCCTGTAAGAGGAGCACCTGTTGTGCTGCCACTGCAAGGGCTGTGCCCACACTGAGAAGCTGCCCTGTCCCCCAGCAGATATCCTCGCATGCCCTGCACTAGGTTGGGAAAATCTTTTGGTACCCATTGACACCCCACACATCTGTGTCTTCCCTATGCCCAAGTCAGTGTGGCTTCATTGGGAACTCCCCCTGAGCCTCCACCCCCAAATAACTGAGCTGTGGGTCTGTCTCATGGGGCTGGGCTGCCCTGGCTGCTCCCCCAGGCCAAACCACAAGGGCCAGCAAGTGGACTCATCTCAATTACACTTCAGTCACAGCACCAGCTGCCAGCTCATCCTAAGTACGCAGCTCCAGAGATGCTTCTCACCTCCCTCTGAGGGCTGAGAGACTCCAGGAGCCAGGCAGTGGTGTCTGTCTTTCAATCCATCATTCTCACCATCCCTTTTATTTGCCCTCAGCAACACAGCAAGCCAGGATGACGCTTCAGCCATTCCCTCCCAGAGCAGTTGGGGTCCTGGATGCAATTCTGCTCCTCTACCAAAAACTGATTCAATCCCTTCCCTCTTTCTCTATCTGCTTGCTGCCTTAATATCCCTCTGATCAATCTCAGAAGGATCCAGTAACATGGAATGGCAGATGGGGAACAGAGCATGAATATTAATTAACAACGAATTCCAAACAGAGGACTTTAATTACATTAAGAGCGCAGGCTCAGAGGCAGTGACTTACTTCCTGCTGTCAATCTGTTGACAGGTCATTTGCCACGGTGGTGTCAGTGCTCCTTAATGAATGAATATATACATTTCTAGTGCTGGTGTATGGGAGAAATAGGGTCTTGTTTCCAAAAGCGGCACCACAAGCCTGCACACCAGCGAGAGGGCTTTGCTCACGGCGAGGATTCCGGGAAATAATGATCAGTGTAATTACCTGGTAATCACACACCAGCAGCTCTGCTCGTGGCGATGGAAATCCCCAGCATGAGCCAGACCTGCTGCTTTGTCATATGTGGTCTGGTCACTGGGGGGAGACCAAGAACCGCAGCGCCTTCTCCGGGGGGTTCCCTGCACCCGCTCCCATCGCCGCCTCGGGTGGGATGCGGACACATCTGAGCCTCCAGTGCTGCTGGTGGTGCTTGGGCAGCCTGGCAGGGGAAATCAGTCCTGTGAGGGCAGGGAAACCCATCCAGGCAGGATGCCCTCTCAGCCCAGGGGCAGCGGCAGGTTGGAAAAGCGTGTTTTCCCCAGCACGGGAAAAATACAGCCAGTGCTGAAGATCTTCTGTACCGGCAAAAGGGTCTTTTTGTTTCAATCCCTCAAACTGGCCTGGGACAGCAGTGCTGCCAAATAGCCTCTTACAGGGACAGCTCTCTCTGTACTCAGGGATTTTGCTGGATGAGTTTGATCTGAGGTTTTTTCACAGAAAACCAGCTTGAACTAAGAGGGTTGCATGAGTGCCAGCATGCCAATATCCCAGCAAAATGAGGCTTCAGCTTTATCTTTCTTCTCAGCTGCCCTCAGTCAGCGCAGCAGCACGTTCCTGCACAGTCCCTGGTGGCAATGCTGGGGAGCTGTGCTCTGGCCGGGAACAGCACAAAGACACAGACCCCGCTGGGCAGTGGGTGATGCTCAGGAACTGCTGCATCCCTGAGCTCCTCCTGCCTGGCCTAGGGCCTCCAGGCCCAGCTGGGAAGCACTGTGGGACATGGCATGCTTCCAGACTCTCCAGGGCCCTGGAGAGGGCAAGGAGGGAAAGGATCACTGGGTGATGGTGGTAGAGCTGCAGCAAAGGGCTGCAAGAAGGAGATAATGTGGGAGCTTGACTGCATGGCCACACTGAGCTGCAGGGGACTCTCCAGCAGCAGATTCAGGAGCTGGAGGCTTGCACAGGGGGGATATGGCACAAACAGCCTCTTCTCTTCATCTTTAACTGGAAAGACCTTGCCCAGGAGGATTGCATCCCAAGTGATAGATCACTGGTTTTGCTGGCTCTCCCCAGACTGGGATTGCTGCATTTTTCCTGTTCCTGCCAGCACAGTGAGTCTGGCAGGAGCTGGAAGCGCTGCTGGCCAGCTCTGCCAGTGGCACAAAAGGGAGGTGAGAGATGGCTTTGAGTAACCCCTCTCAACCAGGGATCACTCATGCATTTATAGCTCCAAAAGAAGTCATAGAAATGGTTGAGGGGGAAACCTGACCTAGGGATAAAGATAAAACAGCTAATTAGGTCTGACTGAGCTGGGATGAAGACTATGAGAGCAGGCTACAAACATCCAATGGGTTTTAGCACTGAGGAAGGTTCTGATTTGGAAGGTATGGTCCTTGCCAGCAAGAGCTTGTCCCGACCAAGGCTTTTACACTTGTGCTTTGCCCTCTTCTGCTCAACAGCTGAGGTGGACACACTGGTTGAGAAGGTTTTAAGGTGGCACTGGGGTTAAGATTGGGTAAAAAATGCGACAAACACCTCAGGAGCAAAACATCCTTGGGTGTCTCTGTGCTTGAGGTGGGCCACAGAGTGACTATCATCACACCACCATTGACAGAGACACTGAAGAGCTCAGGAGCACAAAACCAAAGATTCAAGGGCTTCAGCTCACCGGCACAGGAGGCACAACGTGGCAGGACACATCCCAGTGCAAGTCCTATGGCAAATGAACATCCAACAAACAAACTAAAAAGGAGCTGAAAATTTTCTGGATACTGGGTGGTGCCAGAGTTCATCTCTTGCTCTTTTTCCTTCTCCAGTAAAAACCAGTAGGTGTCACATCCCCAGCCTGGGATAACCACTCTTTTCTCTTCTAGAGAAGAATGTGTATGTGTATGTGCTTGTCCTTTCTTCCACATTTTAACCAGGGTTCCAGCCTGCCCCAAGGTGGGACATGAATGGCCTGAGTGGCAAGTCCACAGCACAGCTGTGATCTGGAGGCTGTGAGCTTCCTTGTCAGCTGGCACGTGGCTCCATCCCCTTCTCTGTGGCTCTTCTGAAAAGTCTATTTTTATTTGTCTGTTCTAAAAATAAATAGGGAAGGCAGAGGTGTTTCCTTGTTGTGACGAACTTGTCCAAACCCCAGATACTTAAAACCCTGCTGGCCAGCTTTTAAGGGCTGAGTCGGGCTCTTTTGTGCTTCTTTTTATTGCTCACTGCCAAATGACAAAGCAGGTTCTCTGCAGGATAGAGGATGCCCCAATGACAGTGAGTTTTGGATCAACAATAAGGTGGCATCTCTAATTTACAGTACCAAAAATCCTGTTTTACCTTGAGGTAAAAGTTAAATGCAGCTCCTTTGCCTCCACTTGCCTCCCAGCCACTGTGCTTGTTTACTTCTGCTCCTTTCCTTCCAGCTGTTCCCTGGCTGGGGTCAGATGAGAGATCTTAAAATGTGAATTTTGAGGAACTGCTGAGCTTTGCATCTGCTCTGAGGTGGCACAAGCCATTTCTGCCTTCCCTCGTCCTTCAGATACCAGTGCCAGATTAAATGTGTTCACTTCATGCCTTATCAGCTGGCTCTAGCAAATGGCTCTTCTGTCTGGGTGACACATGCAAAGCGTCTGACAATGCAGGAGCAGGACGAAGGCTATCAGGAGATGGTGGAGTTTTGCACAGGTAATTGCTCTGACCCTCCTGCAGGGGAAGTCATGCTCGATAAGGAAGTGATGCTATCGTGTGAGCAGCGTTTCCAACGGGGATTAGCGAGCAGATGTTGGTGTGGGCACACGGTGATGAAAATGCAGCAAATTGTGTCATTATTCTGGCCACCAGAGCTGCCATGAGTGTAGTAGTGCTCTCTCATTGAGCTCTGCTGGGGTGGGATTCTGAAATTCTGAGTGGGTCTCTGCTGTGTTTGTATCCACATGCCTCTCCCTTTGGAGCCTGTCCATCTCCCCTGGGATCCTGCCTGTGCTGCAGCCACAGGAGGTGTGTGGCATCCCCTGGCAAGTGCTTCCCCCTGAGCTGGGATAGAGCTGTGCTTGGACTATCCTGACTTTATGGGGCTGAAACTCCCCAATAACAGCAGCAGAATGGAAGTGAGAAGCTAGATTCCATTTCTCCCCTGCTTTTTCATGTATGCTTTTCCTCCTTGGCTGCTGGAAGGGCTACATTACATAAAGGCAGATAAGTCCCTGCCTTTTGTCAGCAGCTGGAAAAATTTTCAATATCTGAGACACCCTGTCTGGCAAAGGTCGTGCCCTGTTCTCTAGCAGATCTTAATTTAGCACCTGCAAGTTCTTGGTGAAGTGTGAAACTTCAGGATGCAGGAAGATCCTTGGAGGCTGTTGTGCAGGGAATGTCTTCCCTGTGTAGAGATGTGAGTGAACTGCTGAGCATCTTCACCATCCTCACCTCCCAACTGGAAGCAAATGGTTTTTACTGGGAGCTTGCAAGAACCATCCAAAGCACAGCTCTGCTGCAGCTCAGGGCCCCAGCAGGATGTCCCAGGCTGCTCTGAAATTGCTGCAGCTGATGGTGAAGTAATGAACCAGCTTCCAAGCACCTCAGCTGATGCCCCAGTGACAGCCTGGCTTGTTGGCTTCCTCCATGGGCTCCCTGCATTCCTGCTACCCTGAACAATCCACAGGCTGTGGAGCACACGGGAGGAGGCAGGTGTGAGGGGTGAGGATGAGGCAGCAGACACATCCTTTGCTGTTGTTTAAATTCATTCCTTGGCTCCACTGCCAGAGGAGTTGAGGTCATGTATGGGGCCCGTTAAAGCCTTGAGGCAGGTACAGGTGAATTCAGCAGAGGAATTGTCACCAAACTCATGGGACTGAACAGCACAGGGAAAGCTCACTGGGTGTTGCAGGGTGAGGGGAACCCAGCCCCCAGGCCATGGAGAATCCAGGGGAGTGCCTGGGGGAGATCTCTGTGATTGCCTCTCATCCCTTACAAGAGGTGTCCCTCTGCAAGGCACAAACACGCAGGCAACAGGAATTTTGACAAGAGCATGTAAGTGATAGGACAAGGGAGATCACTTTTAAGTGAAAGAGAGTAGGTTTTGATTCAGATATTAGGAAGAAACCCTTCCCTGTGAGTGTGGGGAGGCCCTGGCACAGGGTGCCCAGAGAAAGCACCCTGTGGCTGCCCCTGGATCCCTGGAAGTGTCCAAAGCCAGGCTGGACAGGACCTGGTCCAGGCAAATCTGGACCATTCTTGGAGCAACCTGGGATAGTGGAAGGTGTCCCTGCCCATGGCAGGGGGTGGAACTAAATGATCTTTACAGTCTCTTCCAATCCAAACCGTTCTGTGATCCCTTGATTGCGTGGCTCTGGAGCTTTGCTGCTGGATTTTCAGTGTGTGCCTGTGGGCTCCTACCGGCGCTGGCAGCAGACAGACAGTGGCTGCACACCAGGGCTTATCTCCAGACCCACCAGAAGCAGGAAACTCAGCGAGTTCCCAAACAAACCTCTGGTGCGGGAGGCCCGCGTCTCTGACCTCGGGGGTCCTGAGTGTTTGAACAGCCTCCTAATCTGCTTGGGAAAGGCAGGAGAGCTGGGGAGGGCGAGGAGGGAGGGCTGGGGCTGTGCCCTGAGCGGGGTCGGCTCTTGCTCGTGCCTTTGATTGCTCAGGCTTGCTGTCTCAGGCTCGCAGGATTTGGCTGCCTGGCCGTGAACAAAAAGGCTGGATTCTCCCCGAGCCTTTATTCCCATGTCAAGATCACTGGTGGTTTCCCGAGGAGGAGTGGAGGGAGAGGAAGGCTTTTGTTGATGGTTTTTGACAGGCGTGGGGAAAAGCAAGGCTCAGCCTCTGCTCCAGCTAAATCCTAGAATAGTTTGGGCTGGAAGGGTCCTTTAGAGGTCATCTTGTCCATTCCCCCTGTAGTGCTCCCCACACCTTCCCCCAGTGTGGGCTGAACCAGCCCTAGGTACCTCACTCCTGTGCTGGGGCCATCCCAGAGCCCTCACTCACTTTGATGGGGCTCCCCCCTTCCCCTGCCTCCTTCCAGGGGCTCCTGGCCCCCTGTTCCTTCCCATCATCAGCCTGTCCTATCCAATCCCCACCCCAAATAACCCTGACAGCCCAGAGGGTCCAAAGAACAGGGACATGCCAGCAAGGACAACGAGTGGGGAAGGGCTGAGGAATAAACTGACCCTCTGATACCCCTCTGCTCTCCTCCTTCCTCCCACCCAGCATGCATTTACTGCTCCTGATCATCATTAGCAGATCTGAACTGCAGTGGCACCCTGCCTGCGAGGATCATCTCCATGGAAGATGCCAGGGCTGTTGCATTCCTTAGCCAAGAGGGCCTGGTCTGAGCTGGGATCTCTAACAGATGCCCACTCTGCTTCCCTGAGAGACAGAAAACATGCTGAGGGCTCATTGCCACTAGTTGGTCACCCTGGAATCCCCACCTTATGGTCCTTGTGGTCCCCATAGGACCAATCTTCTCTTCACAGGTTCACAGGCAGGGAAATCATCTCAGTGGGCAGTTAATTGTGGGGTCCTTTGTTTTGTTTTGCTGGGTTTTTGGTTTAGTTATGTTTTTGTTGAATTTTTGGTTTGTTTGTTTGGTTTGTTTTGTTTTTGTTTTTAAAGCAAATTATTAAAAATTACCCAAACGATTTATTAAGAGGCTGTTTGTCCTCTTGCCACACAACATTCTCCCCCAGGTACTCCAGGGAAGCAAGACCCTCAGCTGCCATCCAAGAGGGTCAGCAGCACTGCCTCCTCAGGGACAGCCTAGCTGGGATGAATCCAGCCCAAGGGATTTACCCAAAGGGATTTACCCAAAGGGATTTACTCTGCAGCCCACAGGGGTGCTGGGATGGGAACAGCATCCCAGCATGTCTCCTCCCCAGATGCTGAGCCCATTGTCCTGCCATCCTCATCCTCACCAGCCCCACATTGGCAGGGATTGCCAGGGGAACCTGCCTGGGTGGAGAGTGCTCAGGAGCCAACATGGGATGATGATTCACAGTCTCAGCTTCCTGCTCCAGCGGTGCCTAAATCCGGACAGACTCAGGCTTGGACAGGCAGAGCAGGGGAAGGCAGGGGCTTGGCATGGCAGGGAGCCTTCCTCTGCTGTTGCCCATCTTGCCTCCAAGGAAGCGGGCTCCTTGGTGGGCTTTGCAGCTCCTGGTGCATCCCAACCCTGCAGAGCTATTGCAGAGCAGAGCTATTTGTTTGTGGGTGTCATTCTGTCAAGGGAGCAGCTTAGCCCAAGCCAGAACCTATATATAGAGCCGCTGCCTGGGTGCACTTCTGGAGGGTTTTGTTGCTTTGGTGCTGGATTCATCCCAGCTAGGCTGTCCCTGAGGAGGCAGTGCTGTTGACCCTCTTGGATGGCAGCTGAGGGTCTTGCTGCCCTGGAGTACCTGGGGGAGAATGTTGTGTGCCAAGATGACAAACAGCCTCTTAATAAAGTCACCGCCATTCAAAATTAGCCATCCCGTGGGATCCTCTCTTATCAGGCCCTGGTAGACAGAGCTATCAGGAGCCTGGTTCATTCCTGAATGAATACTCACTGTGAGCAGTGCTTGCTGGCATTGGCCCCAGGACAACACTTGCAGGGCCACCTCTCCAGTGCCAGGCCCTGAGCAGGGCTGTCCCCATGCCCCCACTGCCAGTGGATGGGCTCTGGGGCAGGGGGTGCAGGCAGGAGAGCTGCAGACCCCTCCTCAGCACCTCCCCACGAGCCATGGGTGTTGGTGTTGTGCTTGGATGTGGTTCACACCACAAATGTCCTCGGGAGTTGCTGGAGCAGCTCTGCATGAGCCATCCTTGCTCTGCCCGGCCTTGTTGGCTCCCTTGTGAGCTCCCTTCCTCCTCACACCCTGCCAGCCCAGCCCTCACCTCTCTGTGTGCTCACACCCACCTTCCTCTTTCCCGGGCAGCACTGTGCTCACCCCTCCTAACCCTCAGATTTTCCAGCTCTGCATTTTTCTATCTCCTCCTGACTAAAGGCACCAGTCCCCCACCCTTATTCCCATCACCCTCCCACCTTGAGAAGACAAAAAACCCGCCTAGCCCCAGCCCCACAGAGCCAGCTCCTGCCGTTCATTCTTAAATCCCTTCCCTGCTGCCTTGCTGGTTTGAAAGGCTGTACCCTGGAATGGGCCTCCCAGCTTTCGCTGGCAACCCTGCTTCACACTGACCGCCACAGATAGTGCCTGGGAGTGAAAAAAAATTATATATAAAATAATAATAACGAAAAGGAAGCACAAAAAAGCTTCTCATCGCACTGAATCTCCTTGCTGAAGTTTTGCTAGTCTCCTATGCCATGTGCTGGTGTGAGGGAGTCTTGGGAAGCAAGAGGAAACTTTGGGGGTTTGTTTTCTCACCTGCATGCTCTGAGAAACTCTGCCTAGCAGCGCTGGTGCTGTACCCTCCGGCAGAGGGTGGGTGAGATGCTTCTCACACTGCTGCCCACTCCCTTGGTGCATTCATAGGGGGTTTTTTGGCTTTTGGATGTGGTTTGCTCAGACAAGGCAACTCCACCCCACCTTTCTGCACGTGTCATTGTTTGGGAAAGGAAAAAAAATAATAACAACAAGAAAAAGCAGAAAAATCTCTTGCCGAGGAGAGACCCGAGTCCAAGACAACCTCTCCCCTTGCCTGGGGCAGGGCTGAGGGAGGCTGTCCCCTCCTTTCAGCTTCTTTTCCTCCCCTCTAGGTGACGGAGACGGAGGATGGAGGCGAGGTGGGAGCTACAGCAGGAGCAAACACGGGCAGGGACAGGGCAGGTGCCGTCCCAAAGCCCCGAGGGCGGGAAGGGGGTGCGGAGGGGACCCAGCGCCCGGAGGGTTGTGTCTCCTCCGCATCCCCTCCCCGCCAGCATCCTGGGCAGCGCCCGGGAGGGCGGAGGGAAGGGAGGGCGATGCTCCGCTCGGGGTTTATTAGATTGGACATAATCATCTTTAAATAAGGGCAGCCCCCCCTCCACACCCCTCCTCGAGGTGGGGGTGGGGAGCGGAGCGCCTCGGGGCTTTCTAGATAAGGGCGACTAACGCATCCCCCGCTCCCGCAGGCAGCGCCGGGCAGCGCCGAGAGCCGCGCCGGGTCCGCCGTGCCCCGGGAGCCCCGGCTGCGGGCAGACAGGGGGTCCCCGCCGCCGTGCTCTCGCCTTCCTTCTCCTCCTCCTCTTCCTCCTCCTCCTCCTCCTCTCGCAGGAGCAGAAGGGAGGAGAGCGGTGCCGGGGAAAAGTTGGGGGCAGCGGCTGCGGCGGGGGGCGGGGGACTGTGCCCCGGCGCTGCCGCCCGCCGCCCCCCTGAACGCCCCAAACCCCCCGCGGCCCCTCGCCCCGCACCTCCCGGCCCCCAAACTTGGTTGCCCAGGAGGATGCTGCGCGGCGGAGCCCCCCTGGCCGCGCTGCTGCTGGCGGCGCTCAGCCTGGCCCGCGGGGAGCCCCCGGCCGTGCCGGGCTGCGGGACGGAGGCTCCGAGCCGCCGCGCCGCGCCCCCGCACCACCCGCACGGGCTGTACCCGCACGGGCCCGCCGCGCCCGCAGCCGCATCCCCGCGGGGCCGCACACCGCGGGGAGCCAGGGCAGGAGCAGCAGGAGAAGAGCCGGAGGGCCGGGGCCGGAGCCGGGGGGAGAGGCGGCGGGGCCGGGAGCCGCAGGTGCCGGACCCTCCCCGGGAGCGGCCGCTGCCCGCCCTGTACTTCTCGGGCGGCCGAGAGCAGCTGGCGGCGCGGGCGGAGGCGCTGCCCGCGGTCCCGCGGGAGGAGTTCACCCTGGAGCTGTGGGTGAAGGCGGAGGGCGGACAGAACAACCCGGCCATCATCGCAGGTAAAGCCCGGCAGGGAGGGATGGGCACCCGGCACCCCCCGACCCTCCGCAAACATCCGCACGGGGCACTCCCCGGCTGCCCCGCTCCGGCAGGTGACACCCCGCGCCCACACCCGTGCTGTCAGCACCGCGGGCGTGGAATATTCCTCCTTCCCTTGAGACCAAACCCTAAACCATCCCCTCCCCTCTGTTCCCACCCGCCCCGTCCTCCCAGCCCGCCCCCCTTCCCCCATCCCCCCCATCCCGCCCCGACTCCATCTGGATTTTCCGTCTCCCCTGGCCGGGAGCTGGAATGTCCCTGGGGGTGCCACGCTCCCCCCGACTCTCCTCCCTTGCCCGCAGCGCACCGGGCAGTGCCCGCCGCTCGGGGCTCGGAGCGTTCCGGGGCTCCCCGGGGCGGCGGCCGCACGGTGGCAGCCAAGCCGCGCTCACCGCCCCATCGCCGCCCGGCCGCGGCCCCAGCGCCCTGCGAACCGCTGCGGGGCAGGGGGCAGCGCCAGGGGCTCGTTCTACCCATAACTGACCCGCCAAGGGATGAGCGAGCCCATGAGGAGCAGCTGAGGGAGCTGGGGGGGCTCAGCCTGGAGAAAAGGAGGCTCAGGGGGGACCGTGTTGCTCTCCACAACTACCTGGAAGGAGGGTGCAGTGGTTGTCTGTCTCTTCTCCTGAGTAACAAGTGATGGGACAAGAGGAAATTACCTTGAATGCTGCCAAGAGACTTTTATACAGAATAGTAAGAAAAATTTCTTCTCTGAAAAGAGTTGTTACGCACTGGAACAGGCTGCCCAGGGAAGTGGTGGAATCACCATGCCTGGAATTGTTAACAAATGTATAGATGTGGTGCCTAGGGACATGGTTTGTTTGGGCTTGGCAGCGCTGGGTTAACTGTTGGACTTGACCTTAAAGGTTTTTTTCCAACCTTAATGATCCTGTGACGGAGAAGCTGAGGAGACAGAGAGGACTGGCACACAGGCACAGAGCGGGGCATATGCCACGTCCTGCAGTGGTGCTTCATTCAGCTGTGCCAGGATGGGTGTTTGTGTCTGGGTACAAGCTCAGTAGGGCAGTGCAGGGATGGTAGGAAGGGCTGGGAACAGATGGCAGTGCCACAGTGTCTGGGGTCCCCACAGTGTAGGCTCCTGCGCTGCCCCAGCCAAGCTGATTGGGAAATCCCTCTCTCTATCCTAACTCTCCCTTGGCTTGTGGTCATTCCCCCGGACCTCCCTCTGTTTTGCCTGGTCCCTTTCACTGATTTATCTCCTCAGTTATAGGGCAGTAACCACACCTGTGCTGTGCAAGAGGTAGGAGGGATGAGCTGGAGTCTGGCAGAGGGGAAACACAGCTGTGTACAAGGAAACTACCAAACTCCCTAGCATCCACCTCACTGTCAGCCTTCCCTTTGGCATCCTGGATGTCCCCCTGCTGGCAAGCAGCACCTTGGGATGCATGGAGCACAATTCCCAGTCATCACAGCAGCAGCACAGCTGTTTGCATCTGGAGGTCTGGCCTGCAGGTGCTGGGGTTTGAATTTCCCAGCTAGCCAGCAGAGGTTTTTTTATTACTATTTTTTACTCTTTATTTTTTAATTTCCTTCTGGAGGGTGGGACAGTCGTCAGTGCTGAAAGCACCACCCGTGAGCGCTGGCACTCACTCCTGTAATATCCCCCAGCTCCCTGCTCCAGGGCCTGAGTCAGCCCCAGGCACCTCGGGCTGTCTGAGTCACTGCTCCCTCCCCACTGGCTCCCTGCACAGGGCACCAAGGGGCCTGGCAGTGGGTGGCCAAAGGGGGCCAGCCCAGTGCTGCTGGCATTTTGGGTGAGCAGGTGACAGAAGCAGCTGCCAGCCCTCAGCAAGTGCTGATTCTGCTTCTGATCTGCTGCTCCTGCTCTCTCAGAGGAGAGGCCACTGAGGATGGGGTCATCCAGAGGTGTGGAGGAGCTGGAGAGGCTCCAAGTGTCCATGTGTGAGGGAAGGCAGGAGGAAAGCAGGGCAGAGCTGAGCACTCCCAGCATCAGTACCTGGGAAGTAAGGGCAGGCTAAGCAGCTCTGAGCATGGAAAGCAGGCTGTCCTGTCAGCTGGTGTGGCTGCTGCTTGGATTGAAGGCTCAGGAGTTGCTGGTTTATCCCCTAGATGCCACATTTTATCTCAGGGCCACCCTGAACTGTAGTGGGATAGAGTGTAAGAAAATAACGATAGTGTAGAAAGTAATCTTACCCCTAAGGAGTTTCAGCTGGGTCAATTAGCAAAGATTAGGGACGGGCCTGACTTTAAGAGGCCACAGCTGTAAGCAATGAGAAGAAGATGCTATAAGAGAGTGGGTCAGTTGGCTGCTTTGTGAGGAAGAAGGAGTCAGTGCTCTGAGGAGCTACCCAGGGGAAACACCAAGGAGGTATGAAACTGTTGTGATAAGGAGACAACAGTATGGAACCCCTGCAATAAGATAACACTGGATGGGGTTGCTCATCCTTCTTAGTCACTCCTTCATGGGGGGATTTCTGCTGGGGTGTAACCTGCCATAGCCACTGTTAGGGAAGGAAACTGCTCCTTCTTCCTTGTCCTACTCATTTTGGGCAGCAGATGAGAGTCCTTTCATGTGATGCTGTTTCCTTTTCCACCTTTTTTGTCTCCCTTCCATCTATGCCTGCTCTGCTTCTGGTGAACCCCAAGGGATTTCCCTTTGTGCCAGGCTGAGGTTTGTTTTTACTCAGATTGTAGGTGATTTTGTTGGGTCAGATCCTTCACCAGAGACTATCCAAAGCATCTGCTGTGTCTAAATCCAGATGTCCTCCTTAGGTCCCTGAGCTGGTTCCCACTGCATACCCTGAGGAGTGACTGTGACTAAAGGCTCCTGGCCTTTGTCAGACCCTCTGGAGCTTTAGCAGCTGATTTCCCCCAGTATCTGAGTCTCAAAGCATGACTGGAAGCTCTTCCTTGTGCTGCAAAACCTCTGGCCCCAGTGGGAGAGGCTGCTTGCAGTGTGGCCCTTACAAAGGGGCACACTTCATCTCTTTGTGGGCTTTTTCTCCAAGACCTCCCCTGGCAGGTACCCTCCTCTTCAAATTCTTTTTATGCTGTTACCAACAACTCTTGTTTCACCCCCCAGAGGCAATTCCCCTAAGGCACAGGCAAACAGCCTAAACCAGGCTAGAGCTCCCCTTTCCTGCCTGAGGGATCAGAGGCAGGGTTGTACTTAGAGCTGCTGAGGAGATAGCTCACACTTCTACAAACAGCTTTCCCTCCTGGTGGGCTGCCTCAGGACACAATGCCAAGCTCCTTGGCAAACCCTGGGGTCCTCAAAGTGCTCCCCTGATGATTTCTCATGAAGGCCCTTGAGAGATGTCTGGACCTGGTGCTACACCTTTTTTGTTACACTATTCTGCAGTGGTGGCCAGCTGTGGGACATGCTGCTCTGCCTGCAGAACCTTCACTGCTGTTGATGTGGAGATGTCATCCCTGACCATACCTAGGATGCACTGATTTGCTGTTGTAGAGGTGGCTTTGGCCTTACTTACATCCCTTTGAGGACTTTGATGAAGTCCTTATACCTGGGTTCACTTAAATTTCTTTTGGCCAGTGTTGAACTCATCAGGCACTGCCAGCCATGGCTTGGCTCTGGCATGGGTTTGTGAGGATGATAGCTTAACACTCACCCCAGGGGCTGTTCCACCCCGATGTTGTTCTTCCCATTTTCATCTTGGGGTTTAATCAAATTTGAGGCACTCTCAATCATTTCAAGGTGAACTGCATGAGTTTTCCCAAGAGAGTAGGTACCAAGCCCTGTTTCCTCAACCCCATGAGGACCAAAAGATGGCTTTTGAGTGTGGATGTTTCAGCCCAAAAGTACTCTCCAGATTTGCCTTCTCACTTCTGCAGGGCTCCTCTGCTGGCCTCCTGCTTTTTGGCTTCCCCTGGTCTCAGCTTCCCTTGGTCTTTGTGCTTCCCTTTCACAATCCACCCAAAAACAGGAGTTGGCCCAAGCCCATCCGCCCACGGAGGCTTTGTGCGTGGCTGCCTTTGTAGTGAGCAGGGACAGGGATCCCTGCCCAGGGTGGTGACGGCCCTGGGATGGTTTAGAGGCCACCACCCAGCTCGCCCTTGGTGAAAGTGATGGATGGAGGGAGGGATGCTGCTTCCTGGGCTGCAGCAGGGCTTGGCGTGGCCTTTGCCAGCCGTGTTCATATAGGGGAAACGTGGGGTCATGGTAACCTGGCTCCAAACACATGCGCTGGGTGAGAGCCAGGACATCCTGCTCCTCCTGGAGCTCCTTCTGCTCTACACCTCTGCTTCTCTCTACTGGCCTCTTCACAGTTCTGGCAGCAGGTGGGGCATCCCCAGGCACAGGCAAGACAGTGGCACAGGCAGGAGTGCTCGTTTTGGACCACAAAGTCCTGATGCCCTGAGGATGGGCAGGCAGTGTACGTGATGGGAATGGCACAGTGAGGGGCAAGAAAAGCAGGATGGAGGATAAGGAATACCTCAGCAGGAATATGAAGTGTCTCTGGGCATGGCAGCAGGTTTTGTCAGCACTGCAACACTTTGTTGGGGTGATGGATGGGAGAACAGGGTGCCCCAGAAGACACCACTGCTCAAAGAGTGACTTCAAGCGCATTTACCTCCCCAATGACCTGCATGAACATCCTGGCTGTGATGGTTTAGGAGCCCAGAGGCATTTATTTCAAGCAGCAGGTCCCTTTATCCTTGCCAGTGTTCAAGTGCCTTACGGCTGGCCACTGATTCCCAATGGCTTTCTGTGCCTGCAAGCCTCTGGCTCTTTGCCGTGGACACTCAGCAGTCGGGGGGGAAGTCAGCACAGCTGCAGGTCTTGCCCAGCCTAAAACAGGTTTGCAGCATGTTTGGGCACAGAGGGAGAGGCTATTCCTGGGAGTAGATTTGCGTTCAGGTGGCCTTAGGGGCTGAGGAGTGCACTGGCCAGGCTGGAGGCAGCACAGCCCTCTCCAACCCTCTCCCGCCAGCACTGGATGCATGACTGGGAGGGAAACTGGAGCATAAACCAGAGCTGTAAATCTGTCTGGAAGCTGTTGGGGAAGCAGTCCCTGGAGGAGCCTGTATTGCTTTGGGTTGCTGTGCTCTAATTCTTAAAAGCTTTGGCTCACAGATAAAAAGCTTAGCCTTTAATCCCATCCCGCCGGAGCACTCCTACAGAGAGCAACTCAGAAACACCTCGCTCTTCAGCCTCTCCTCCCATCCACGCTCTTCCTCCCCTCTCCATCCTGCCTCTCTGGCTCTGCCATTCTCCCTGCCTGCTCCACCTACTCATCCAAACTATTTGGAATGGGGGCTGGGGTGCCACCCCTGGCGGAGCACCCACTGCCCAGCCTCTGCCCACCTTCATTTACCTGCTGCCGAGGACTCCAGGGCGGAGTGGCGATGCCCTCTGGTCTTACCAGCTCTCCTCTCTCTCTCCCCATCCCTGTCCCCGACCTGCTGCAGGTGTCTTCAACAACTGCTCGCACTCCGCCAGCGACAAGGGCTGGGCGCTGGGCATCCGCGCCCTGCAGCTCGGCGGCAAGAAGGACGCTCGCTTCTTCTTCTCGCTGCGCACGGACCGGGCCGCCAGAGCCACCGAGGTGACCTCGCACCACCGCTACCGCCCCGAGGCGTGGACACACCTGGCCGCCAGCTACGATGGGCGCTGGATGGCCCTGTACGTGGACGGGGTGCGGGTGGGCCGCTCGGGAGGGCAGCAGGGCCCGCTGCACAGCGCCTTCATGTCCTCCTGCCACACGCTGCTGCTCGGCGGCGACGCCTGGGGCACCAGCCACACCTTCCGCGGACACCTGGCCGGGCTGGCCCTGTGGCGTGGTGCCCTGGCCCAGTCCCACCTCCAGCGTTCCTTCCTAGAGGAGGTGCCTGCGCAGGCGGCAGGACTGGCTCTGGCCGCTGGCTTTGCCGCCCCGGAGGAATGCTGGACTCCTTTTCGGGAGGGTGCCTTTCCCCAGCAGTGGGTGCTGCTGGCCCCGCCAGCCCCCGTGCTGCGGCCGCTGGGCCCCCCGGCCTGCGGGCAGACCGCCTGCGATAACGTGGAGCTGGTGTCCCACTACAACCAGCACTGGCCGCTGCGCAGCTGGAAGGTGGCGCGGTACCGCGTGGTGAACCTGGCCGAGGACGACGGCGGGCGGCCCACGGTCAGCTGGGAGCAGATCTGGCGGCAGCACCGCGCCCTGAGCGAAGCTTTCCGGCCCTACAACATCTCGTGGCAGCTCAGCCTGCTGGAGGTGCACAACTCCTCCCTGCGCCGCCGTGCCGTGCTGCTGGGCTGCGAGCCCAGCAAGGTGGGCAACGAGCGCTGCGACCCCGAGTGCGAGCACCCCCTCACGGGCTACGACGGCGGCGACTGCCGGAGGCCCGGCCGCTGCTTCTCCTGGAAGCGCCGCGACGGCGTCTGCCACATGGAGTGCAACAACATGCTGGACGACTTCGATGACGGCGACTGCTGCGACCCGCGGGCCACCGACGTGGCCAGGACCTGCTTCGACCCGGACTCGCCCCAGCGGTAGGCGCGGGGTTCTGGGGGTGGTACATGGAGGGAGGGGATGCGCCCTGTCCCCAGCACTGCTCTGCGCCTGGGGGTTGCTTCTGACCAGCGGCTTTGGAAGGCAGAGGGGCGTTTTGCCATGGGATGGGTGTGTTTGCCATCAAAAGGAGTAAATCCTGCGGTGGGACATGGCACCCTTCTGTGAAACCCTGCCAGTGAGTGTTTTTTCCTCCCCCCGCCCAGGGGCATTCCCAGTGCAGAGCTGCCAGCCCCTGGTTACATGCCGGTGGGAATGTGGGCAGAGCATCCCGTGCAAAGGATATTGCTTACCCTGATCCCCGGCAAGGCATGTAGTTGAGGAATTGCTGCCTTTCCCACCTTCCTTGGATGTGTCTAAAGCCTGATTTCTTAATTTGTGTTCAAAATGCCTTTCTTGATTGCTGAAGTGGGGAGAAGGAGGCAAGCCAGCAGTGCTTGATGCGAGGTGCAGGATTTGGAAAGGCTTATGCACACCTACCCACAACTTTCTGAATCTTCCCCCAGGGAGTGATGCCCACAAGGAGATTCCCTTGGTTGGAGGAGGACGTCTGCCTTTAATGTGTGCTGCAGGTGCAAAACACCTTGAAAATCTGCATGGACTAAAACCCATGGAGCATCAGTATGCTGTGTTAGGGGGCCCTTGCTCTCCCAGGGGTCTTTGGAGTCAGCAGCAAGGCAGGGGATGGAGAGGAAGATCCAATCACATGATGGGGACCCTGGGTTCTTTGGAACAGTGTTCTGGGTACAGTCAGTGACTTGCACCCACCTACTGGAGTCACGAAGTGCCACAGCCCTGTTGATGGCTTCCAGCCCTCAGGGCTCTGCTAAATGTACTTTCTGTATGGAGATGGGGAAGAGGGAAAAAAGTAATGGCTTTTCTTTTTTTTTTGTTTCGTTTAAAGCCGTTTCTGTCTCAGTGTCAGAGTAAACTCATTCCCTGCCGTTGGCTCCCAGTGACAGGCATAGGTGCCCACTGGAGCAGGAGTGGTGCAGCACAGGTGGCAGCACCTGTCAAGAAAAGTTACAAGAGAGGGTTTTAGGGACACATCGGCCCTTTGATCTTCTTTCTCCTTCACTTTTGTTTCCCTGGGCTGTGGGAGCAGATCGGCTGTGAGCCATGAATCCCTTTTTCCCAAGACTGCTTCTTCTCTCTGCTCCTTCCCGGGCAGGCCACAGGGGGAGGAGGGGAGCAGGCTCTGTGTTTGGGCAGTGGTGACAGAGTGGAGCAGCACTTTCCCTCCTCCCTTCCCGAGTCCTTCTCACCCATCCTTAAGTTGCCTGAGAAAACCCAGGAGGAGGATGGGGAATGGTTCTTCACACCGTGTCCCTGCCCAAGCAACCCTCCCCAGATGTTTTCCCACCTCTGGAAGTCTCTTTGGTGACAGCCACCATTGCCACCCTGCGACCACCTGTCCCCTTGTTTCCCATGCTGTGAGCCAGCATGGAAGTGCTTTCCTGATCATGGAGCAGATGAAAAGCCTCCACAACAGCTCTCCCTCCACTTGTGGTGGCCATCAGCACCCAGTACCACTTGGCCTTGGTTTTGGCAGGGCAAAGGCTCTGTCCTTGCCTCTGTGTGCAGTTAGAGAAATGTTTTCATCCTCAGACAAAAAGGGCTCCACCTTAAATTGAAAAAGGCCAAATTTTTGCTGGTATGAATCAGGGCTTCCATTTGTCAGGATTTTCCCCTGAAAGTTGGGAAACAAAACAAAACAGAACAAAAAAAAACCCCTTGCTTCTGTGGGAAAGGAATGGGAAAATGGGAACACTAGGGAAATAACAAATCTTTTGCAATTTTCTTTCCGCAGACCTCATTGGTCTGCACAGAGAACAAGAATGATTGATTGTAGGCTAAACGCAGAAAAATGAAATCCAGTGTGCCTGGCATTTGGGAAATGAGGGGGCATGGGTTGAATCCTGCTGCCACTGAGGTCTTCTGAGCTGCTTTTGGCTGGCTCCTTCAGAGATCACAGGAAAAAGGAGTCATTGAATGGTTTGGGCGGGAAGGACTTTTAAGTGCATCCAGTTCCACCCCTCCTGTGATGGTCAGGGACACCTTTCATAGACCAGATTGCTCAAATCCCTATCCAGTCTGGTGATGCTGGTGGACGCCCACCCTCCCTGTGCTCACCCCTGCTGAGGATGGTTTCTGAGGAAGAATAAATCTGTTTGTGAGAAAACCACTGGGAAAATGGTAGTGTGTGTTTGGGGAAAACTGAGGTGAACTTGTGCTTGCCAAGAGCATGGCCAGGTTTGTGTCGTTCCCCAAAATTGGTGGGTGAACCCCAAGGCATGGGAGCAGGGGGGTTTTTTTCAGGCAGAGCTGAGTGCTGCTGCGTTTGCTGTAAGGTATTGTACTTAAATGAGCAGGGCAGCTGGAGAACTTAGATGCAGATCTACATGGCAAGACCAAAAATCTTAGCATGTTTTTTCATGGGTTAAATAATCTCTACTTCATTTCAAGGTTTTCCCAAAGAGTGATTTGGATGTGAAAGTTTCTTACTACAGCCAAAAATAATTGAATTGAGAAAGTCAGAGTGAGAGGTTGGGCAATTTCTTAGCAGCACTGTAGACAGATTCAATATGTTTTGGTGAAGGGTCTCAACACTATGTCTTGTCCTTTACAATTGTAAGCACTCGAGCAGAAGCTTTTCCCATTTTAACACATTTCTGATTTAAAAGCTGCATTCCCTCTTGGGCTGCAGCTTAGAGAGAGGTAAATTAGAGGAAAAAGCTGAGGAACAGTGGTGGCTTCAGTGCTTCTTAGCTGGTGAACATCTCATTATAATTCCAGGGCTACAGCTGGTGCCAGCTTATACCCTCACCCAGGGGAGGCAAGTGAGATTTGGAAAGAAAGATTTTTTTTTTTTTTTTTTTTTTACAAGGGTATGTAGTGACAGGACAAAGGGGAATGGGTTTAAGCTGAAGTAGTCAGGTTTGGATTAGATATCAGGAGGAAATTTTTCCCTGTGAGGTTGGTGAGGCCCTGGCACAGGTTGCCCAGAGAAGCTGTGGGCAGTGTTGAAGGCCAGGTTGGATGGACCTGGGATACTGGAAAGTGTTCGTGCCTTTGGAAGGGCAGGAATGAGTTGATCTCGATTGAAGGGCAGGAATGAGTTGATCTCGATTGAAGGGCAGGAATGAGTTGGTCCTTGAGGTCCTTTCCAACCCACACCATGCCAGGGTTCTGTGACAGCTCTGGTGGGAATGGAGCCTGCTGTGGCTGAGGCAGAAGCTGAGATAAGGGCTGATGCTGAAATGATATCAGTGGGCACTGGAACACATTGCTGAGTCCTTCCTGCTGTGGTACCACATGGAACAAGTCCTGCTGAGCTGAGACACAGTTGGGCCACCACCCACAGGTGAAACCCACCAGTGGGACCGTGCTTTTGTGGCTGGAGGGAGACAAAAGCCAGAACTCAGGTGGAGAGCTGTGTGTAGACATCCCTGCAAGGCAGCCCAACAGGAGACACGGGAAGCAGGTCACACACTTCCCATTCCACCCTTGGTCCACCTTATGAGGAACAAGGGGACAGGGAACATCAGGAGAGTTACTATCATCCTTCACCCTTCACATGACTTCAGGCGTTTCTCAGGAGTTGCTGGCAGCCCAATGCTGGGGTCTGGAGTAAAATTTGCCTTAATTTTCAGCAGGCTCCCATCTTCTTGCAGAGCTTGAGTGCTGCTGTAATTGGTGCTCTTGGAAGGAAAGCAGCAACAGCTCATTAGCAGCAATTAACACTCAGCGAGGGTCCCCCTCGGGCACTTAGTCAATGAGAATCTGGTGTGTGACACAGTTAATGTGAAAAGAAAAACCGGAGGGGAGTCTGGAGAGCAAAGTGGGTAAGGGCAGAGCTGCTGGGCCTTTCATCTCGCTGCCCAAAGTAATGGCAGAAATAACCTGAGTGACAAAAGGAGGTGAAAGATGATGAGGTGTCTCCAGGCTTGGTGGCCTCTGCTGGGATGACCAAAGCCGTGATGCTAAAATTTACCTGATTAACTGGGCACTTGATGGGCTTTAATGCGAGCTCAGCTGGCCTCCCTCCTAAGGGACTGGTGCTTAATTGGGTTAAGGCTGCTTGGGAGCCTCCTGCAGTTTAAGCCTTGCCTTCAAAAGCTGATCCAGATTAACCTCCCTGAAAGTCTCTGGTGGACAACCACGAGAAAGGAGGAATCACTCCGAGGTATCCCCAGGCACCTGAGCCTTGTCAGGTGATGTTCAGCTGAATGTCATTGGACCTGAGAGCATAAAGGGTGTCAAATTGAGAGTAGTGAGGCAGTGGGGTATCTTGGGGCCAGAGCTGACCTGCCCAGGCCTTAATCCCAGCCAGATGGTAAAACAGCATTCCAATTAGCTGCTCCTTTCCCCTTCTTCTTCCCCTGCTACAGGGAACTTTAGTAGGTCTTTCTTACTGTGAAAGGGGGAAGGAACGTGCAAAGTTATTGCAAAGCTTTGCATATGACCTCAGGCCACTGATGCTGTTGCAGAGAACAGATTCAGCTGTGTGGCAGTACCAGTCCTTGGTTTCTCTGGGTCTGGATTGAAGGCACTTGAGACAGTAATTCATATTTGGACTCAAGTGTTTATTATTTCATATCAGTAAAAGAGTCTCAATGCTGTGAGTTCAGCAGCTTTTCATTAGAAGGCACAAAATGGCCAATTCTCTTGTTACAAGGTCTTTTAAGACCAAACTATCCAATTAAGAACTGACACCTCGATTATTTTCCCTTTTAACCCAATAACTGATCCCAAAGAGCTGCAATGGGGACTTTTCTGCCCAATTACAAAATGCCACCCAAACCCATGAAGAAGAGGGAAGAAGCAGCATGAAGAAGAAACCTAGGACAACACCGTGTGCCCTCCATCTTGCTTCCATCCACAACAAACTAAAAACCCCAAAACCTAAATTTCTCACCAAGTGATACCTCTCTACTCTCTATAATCTATTTCACACTTTTGTGGATTCTAGTTTATCTTGAAGTCTAGGAAACTTTCTCCATGAATGAGGGTCAAAGTCAGTGCTCCCCTGAGGATCAGGCCACTCCAGAACAGACAGAAAATATTCCTGGTGCCCTGGGTTTCCACTCAACTGAAGATGGTGTCTGCTGCTTGTGGTGGTTGATTGTTTGCAGGGTGGATGGCAGAGGGTGTTTTCAGTGATTTTCACTGCCTGTAGAGTGGCAGAGACTGTGCTGGTCCCATGAGGAATGCATGGTTAGGAGGTTCCCTGCTCAGAACCTGAGCTCTGGCTGCTTTTGAGCTCCCTCTGGCACCTCTTGGAGTCCTACTGGCATGTGCCCAAACATTGTCCTGCTGTATCCAAAGAGCCTCAAGTGCTGAGCTTGGGGCTTTAAAGTGGTGAGGAGGGGAGTGCTTTGGGAGCACCAAAAGTGGCAGTGATGGGTTCACTGGCTTCTGAGCTTGCTGCTTCTAGTCTCTAGTACACTTGCTGGGACTGTGGGGGTGCAGTGGTAAACAGGATTTTTTGCTGCAGCCTGATGGCTTGCTGGTGGATGCTTTAAAGTTTTGTGACTGCTTGGATTTGGAAAACTTCTCCTTTCCTTGTAGGAAAGTCCCTTCACTCTGAGCTTTCCTGTGGATTAACAGTTTTAAAACCTAGCAAAAATAGGAGAGAATGTTTTTGGCAGAGCCCATTATATCAGGTGGGCAGGATGTCTCCCAAATCACTTGCTTGTGATGGGATTTGGAGGCTATACCCACGTGAAGGTGCCTCAGCCTACCCACAGCTCTGGCTTGGGGGTGAAGACACCAGATTTGGTTTTGACCTTCTCAAAATGTTGGTTAGTATGGATATAGATATTTTCTGATTGGAGAATATTTGGGATGTTACCACTGCTTAGTTGCAGGAGCCCAGCATTGGGATTTTGCTGCCAAGGGAGAGGATTTGGAATAGTGAGACACTGCATTGCTGTGGCAGAGGAGGAGATGGTGGGGGCTCCAGCATGGAGACCCCCTCTAAGGGAGGCGCACCAGGGTCTGGCTCAGCCCATCCAACAGCTGAAGGGCAGAGGGACTGCAGAAATTACCTCTTTCCAGAGGGAAATAACTGTGTACTAAGGTGCTGCCATCCAAGGGCATGTGCAGGCTCTGGGGAGCACTTTCTAAAGTCAGAGTGTTTCATGTGATACCCTCTGGTGGGGCCAGAGCTCTGTTGTGTAACCCTGTGGGGCTGGAAGAGCAGCACGAGAGTGTAGAGGTGTTTAGCTGCAAGGGGAGGTTCCCAGTCCCATCTTGATGTGCACAAATCTTCCCTGCTTTTTTTAGGGGTGTTAAATTAGGAAATAAAATCACAGTAATGCACTTCTTTTCTTGCCAAGGTAGAAAGCTCAGGGTTAATTCCCAACAAGCCTCTGTGGGAGGGTGAGTCTCACTCACTCCCAGCCTTCCTGTGAGCATGGAGCTGCCAGGCAGCGAGTTCCTGGAGGAACCTGCTCGGTTCCCCGGGGGTGAGCACATCTCTGTGGGAGAGGGAGAACATGATCTGCGTGTGAGCGAGGGCACAGACCCCTGCCCCGTGGCTGTGGGCAGCCCGGGTGCTTTTGGGGAAAACAGCTGTCCCAGATGTGAGCTATTGTTCTCGCAAACCCCGCCGACTCGGGGGCTCACTCGAGGGGGGCCGATTGTGTTGGGATGGCAATTGTGAAGGAACAGCGTGTGTCCCACGGCTGGGAGGGGTCACTCTTTGTTAGGCCTCCCCAGGGCTCCTCCTCATGCTGCTGTGCCCTTGCCCGTGGGTGGGGGACACCAGCGAGGCCCTGGCCAGGCCCCTGAGACCCCGGAGCCGGGGTGGCAGGAGCTTGGCAGCCCTGGGCAGGGACACCCGGTGCTGACAGCGCTCTGGGATGGTTCCATCTGCCCTGGGCTGGCAGCCTCAGCCCGGCCAGGGGAGTCATACTGCTCTCGGTATAACACACTGCTCTTGGTTTGCCTTGGCCCAGCCACCACTGTTATTTAGGAAATCAAATTGCCCCCTTCCAGAGGGCAGTGGGGTGAGTCCAGCACCACCCAAACCAACTGAGATGGCGTGAAGCACAGGACTTGCTTTGGAGGCTTGAAGATGGAGGAGGATGCTGAATGTTTGTGACTGTTGCCTCTCGAGGGCTGTGCTGCGGATGAGAGGCAGCCTTGGTTTTATTTTTTTTTTCTGTTAATGTATGATTGTTACACTACAGAATTTCCCCAACAAATTATCTCATGTCCTTTTTATATCTGTGAGGAAGGCATTTTTAGAATACTGGCTTGTGCACTTTCTGCTCTGGCTGGGACACTCAGTTGCCTGGATCTAAAAAAAGTTGGAGGCTTGGGACTTGGTTTTACCCTTAAAAAATGCATATAAAAAGCAAGTTGGAGATGTTTTGCTTGAACAGATTTCTTCTCATCTGTCTCAATCCCTTTCCTTACCAATATCATGGTTATAAGCTTTTGCCCTTCAGTGAGAAGTGTAGGGTGAATGTTTTGGATCTTGGACATTGCCATCATGGTGTAGAGTGCACGAGGAGGGGTTTATTGACCACAGGGCTGTGTGGTTCCTCTTGAGCAGTTAGCTTAATGCCCTGGGAGCATCATCCTTGCTCAGCAAATTGATCCACTGCCTGCCTGTTACAGCATCCTTATCCTGCCAGTGCCCAGGAATCTGAGCAGAAGTTACATACCAGGGACTGGAAGGGTGGCACCCTGATCTTCTGCCACCCTTTTATTGCCTATGCTGCCCTGCTGGTGGATGGGGATGCCCATTGCAGCTGGCTGCAGGCTTGTCTGGCACCAGCAGAAATCCTTGCAGTGTTTGTGGTGCCTTTTCTGCTGCCCTGTTTGTCAGTTTGAGGCTGGGTGAAGAAGAGAGACAATTTTTGTTTGTTTTTTTTTTTTTCCCCTCCTTGTCACTTTGGCTGTTTCTGAAGATGGCCTCAAGCTTAGGGTTCTGCCTTTTGCATCCACGCAGAAACCTATTTGTGGTCTGGTCCCTCTTTGCCAGCCATTCTTTCTGTCAGGGGGTGACCAAGCTGCCTCCTGATACACCTCAGTTCAAAAGCCATAAGGCTTCCCTAAGCCAGAAACATTGTTGTAGGCAAAAAATTAGATAACTGATTTACAGATCTGTTCTTGTAGCTTAGGTGGGACAAGGCTGATCTGTGCAACCTTAGGCAAAAAGACCTGTAAAACTTTGTCCTGGCTTGGGGTGTTTTTTCTCATTTTGCTTTGAAACAAACAATCCAGACAGAAAGGGAACCATCCCTGACTTTGTTTGGCTTGGAACAGGCTCTAGAATAACTTGCCACCGTTGAGTTCTGCCTCCCAAAACCACACAGGGCTGCAAACATATTTCTCTGTTTCCCCTGCTGCTTCTTGCCTGCCCTCTCTCCCACACACTGTGTGACCCCAGCCAGCACAGGCCTTGCCAAAGGAAGGTGAGTGCTCACCCTGTGCTGTGGATAGCAAGTTCTCCCAGGCTGGTGGTGGGTGCTGGAGCTGGGATGCTGCCTCAGCTGGCTTTGGAGGCAAGGCTGGACTCCCCTCCTTCCCTAAGCTGCTGCTTCACTGCCTTTCTCCCAGGCAGAGCTCTTTTTCATTCCCTCCATGGTTCCAAACTGGATCTTTAACTCATTCTTTTAAATTTTTTTTACTAACTCCCTGCAACTACAGCTCTTTCCATGTTGTCAAGGATAATGTCTCAGAGAAGCTGTGGCTGCCCCATCCCTGGACGTGTTAAAGGCCAGGCTGGACAGGGCTTGGAGCAACCTGGTCTAATGGAAAGTGTCCTTGCCAATGGCAGAGGGGTGGAATGAGATGGTCTTCCAGGTCATTTCCAACCTAAACCAACCCATGGTAATTGAACATGAAAGTGGGAGATGCATTACTGGGGTGGAAGCATGTGGGGAGCTGGAGTATTTGTCTCCTTTGCTTATTCCACTGATGAGGACAACAGAAGAGGCAGCAGTCTGTGGCTCTGAACTCTAATTGCTGCTTCAATGGCTTTTTAAAGGGGAAGGTTAGAGGGATCGGGAGAGCAGATGTCCCTTTGAAATTTGGAAGTTTTCAGGTCCTTGGATTTTTTTTCTGCTTTATTCTAAGGGATCTTGCCATGACCCTCACCCAGCCCTGCTGTACTGCACACATGTCCATCCTTGAATCTCCTCTTTGTGGTCACTGAACCCTCAGTTTGGTTTCAAAGAGGTAAAAATCTTGGGCCTCTGTGTTCCTGCAGCCTCACAAAAAAGGCAGCCAAGAAGGAGCTGCTCCAGTGGTGGGAAAAATGAAGAATAACTGCAGCCTTGTGCTTGGTAGACCAGGGAGAGCTTTTGGGGGTGATAACCCTTAATACATGCCCTAGTTGGAGCAGGGGGCCTTCAGTCAGTGGAATAAATATCAGGGTTTAGTCCGTCCTTTGCTTCTTAGCAATTAGTGCATTCCTTTGGAGTTTGCTCCTGTTGATGTCTGATATGTGTCAACCCCAGACAAACCAAGATTTCTCCCTGGGAATTTCCCTGAAGGAGCCTGTAGGTTGAGTTTAAACCCAAGAGTCTGAGGCACACATGTCTTTTGAGCTCCCAAGGAGTTGCCCTGTGAGCAATGGGTGCATCATCCGTGAGAGATGGTCCGTGCATGCTCCGCTCCCACCGTGGAAGCATCTGGGAGCCCGGCTGTTCTGAGAGCTCTGCATCATTGCCTGGTCTAATGAAAGACATCCCCAGACCCTCCTGGGGCTCAGATGGGCCATGTGCTTCAGGATGATCTCAGCCATGAGGAAATGGTGAGCCTCTCCGAGGAAGAGATGGCCGTGATTCACTCGGATAGAAATAGAAAAGCCAAGCACGCAAATGGAGACTCCCTATTGACCAGGTTCCTGCCATTTAAATGGGTTTTTACTACCTGTTCCAGTATTCATTTGAAAATCACACACATTTACTCATACACACGACAATCAGATTGTTTTTAAGCCATTAAGGCCCATTGGGTCAATAACCAGTGTTTTCAAAAATCTATTAAATTCCCATTTCCGTGGAAATAGAGCTTTTACAATTGATCATGGCTACTGACTCCCATTAAAATAAACCCTAAATGCTATCAACTCCCCCAAGATGTAGAGCACTAAAAGACAGTTTGCCAGGCCAAATTTATCCCAGGGGAAAGTTGATGGCCCATTATGCTTAAGCAACATGAGAATTGTCGTATAAGTCAGGAAGTTTATGGGACTTGCATGGATTTGTCTTCCCTGAGGGGTGAAAAGGAAGGTTCATGGGTTGAATCAGTAGTGCTAACATAAGCTCAAAGCCAGACTCCTGTAGGAGATTTTTGGGATCATTTAGCCTATTTTGAATTAAATTTCAAGTGTGCGTAGAGTTTGGTTGTTTGGCAAAAACAAATGATGCTTTAGGGCTGAAGTGCTGTAAGAAATGCTAGATTTGTGGACCAAGTGGTGGCACAGGGTTTCCTATGTTGCTTAGCTCTGCCCAGCAGAGATGCTCCAGCCCTCTGATCACCTCTGTGGATCACCTCTGGGCTCACCCTGACAGGACCACATTTTCCTCATCCTGGTAGCCCCAAATGCTGCAGCTCTGGACCACTGCAGGTGGGGTCTCACAAGAGCAGAGCAGAGAGGACCGGGCAGTGGTTTCCAGGACAGGCACCAAGGCTGGGGGAAGAGCAGTGCAGAAGGAAGGGGTCCCACATCTTGGCTGGGCAGAGGAGCATGGGGAGCTTTGTGCCCCAGCTGTCCTTTCAGATTAGGGCTGTGCTGCTTGCCCTCTCTGGCAGCAGCAGCCGCTCTCGGGCCGCAGGCTCGCCGCCGGCGTCAGCCCGAAGCTGCCGTGGCCCTTGGAGGAGAGGTCAGGCAGTCCCTGCAGAGCCAGAGGCCAGGCTTCCTTTGTTTGTCTCCCTTCATGCCTCCTTCAATCAGCTTCACTCTGCTCCCTCCCACAGCCCTGGATTTCTCTGCTGTGCGTGCCTTGTCCAGCACTCCTGTTCCTCCTGCTGCTGTCTCCCCAAGACCTCTCCTGTTAGCGATGATGTCTGTGCTATGGGGCCGTGTCTTGGGGCCACTCATGGAAAAGACACCCCTTCCCCCCCAGCAGTGTGGTGGTGTTGGATGGTATTTGTGATGGGAATGGAGGAGGCAGTGGATTGAATTGGTCCTTTCCTCCCTAAGACAGTTTAATTTGAGACAGGTGGAGAGGAACCTGTGGGTTCGTGTTCCTGGATGAACTGCAGACAGTCATCCCTAGAACAAGTGTTGTGGCACTTCCTCTTACCGTGGGTTCTGTGTCAGGCAGCAGAACCACTTGGGGTTATTGGTGGTTGGCCTTGGGGCTTTTTGCAGGACAGGACTGACTCCTCCAGGAGCTCAGGAGGGAATGACTACAGGTCTATCCAATAGCCACAACCATCAGCCTTTTTTCTTTTCTTTTCTTTTTTTTTTTTTTTTTTTTCTTGGAAACTGAAAAGCAACTTGAACAAAATGGTGTCTCAGTCCCAGTGGGTATGTCTCAAAAACCTTATTTCCTCCAAAGGTGTGCTAGGGCTGGTGGTAGCTCAGTGCTGTCTGGGAAGCCTACACAGACACATGGAGATGTGCTGGGATTCCCAGCACAGCCATCCCCAGGGGCCCTTGGACAGGCTGTGGTGCCCATTATGTGCATGGCAGCAAGCAGCTGAGCGAGGCAGTGAGCCAGCCCTGCCCTCAGGCCGCAAATATCACAAACCCAGTGTTTTTCTGTGATCCAAGCATTTGATGCACATGTGCTCCCCGTTGGCACTGCTGTCCTGAGGGTGCCCACTATGGTGTGAGAGCACAGCTGGGGGTTAACCTCTCCTGAGGCTTATTCTCATGTATTCAGCCCTCATCCTCAGTTCAGACCCTAAAACATGAGTACCAACATGCAACCAGCCTTAAAACTGATCTCTGCCCTCTTGCCCTGCCTGTAAGCTGTCAACAGAGCTATAACAGGATCCAGAGAGGAAAGCAGCATGTGTCAGAAAAGCAAACAGTCTCTGGGCAGGCTGGTAGGGAGGCATTAACACAGCTTTCCTCTAAACCAGGTGTCCTGCTCTGATGCCAGAGGCAAAGACTTGAGGCCTGACTGTGGCTTTGCTCTGTGTTAAGGAGAACTCTGAATGTATGGAAGTCAGCTGTGATGATTGTGGAAGTCCTGTCAAATGCCTCTGAGTCAGGATCAGAGGAGCTGTCTCCAAGGGACATATTACAGTAGGGATCTGCTATTGACCTCCAAACCAAGATGATAAGGCCAGCAAAGCAATATTTGAATAATTTAAGCTCTGAGTCATCACAACTTTGTTCTTCTGGGTGACTTCAATTTCCCAGATATCTGTTGGTAGAATGATGCAGCAGCTCTCAGATCATCCATAAGTTTCCTGAAATGTGTAGAGGACTGCTCCTCACACAAGTGTTGGATGTGCCAGCCAGGAATGAGGCACTGCTGGACTTGCTACTCACAAACCAATCATACCTGGCCTGTAAGAGCTTGGCTAGTGATAGTCTTGCCTGCAGTGATCACAATATTGTGGATTTTGGATTCTGCTGCAGTGCTGGTGGTTAGTGCAAAGACAAAAGTTTCAGATTTTTGAAGAGTAAATTGCAGCTGGCCCAAAACTCAGCTGGGAGGGATTCACTTACATACAGGCTAAAGGAGTGAGTGCTGGGACTTTTCAAGAGCACTCTTCTAGAACCACAAAAACAGTCCATCCCCTTTAAAGGTGAGAGAACCAGGTGGGAACAGGACTTTAGAGAGAGGACAACCCAATGAAACAAGTGTTTCCTTGTGATCCTTGTTCACCCTTTCAGACATCTCTGCAAGTCCCCTATCAGCTGTTTTCCAGTCCTTCTGGATCCAAGGTGGCATTTCCCTGGGAAATGTATTACATCCACTGAGTTTTAGCTATGAATATTTGTATTTCTGCACTCTTCCCTTTTGCTTTTTGCCCCCTGCTCTATATTCCTACATATTCCTATATCCCATGCTTTTGGAGTTGGGACTTGCCACCTCCCCAGTGGTCTGTCATCCACCCAGTCCCACTGACGCTTCAGCCCCCATCCAACTGCTGCCACCTTTGGGTTTTTTTTGGGGTTTTTTTTGGCTTTTTTTGTCTTTATCTTGAGCTCTGCTCCACTACCATATAGTTAAACGTGGAAAAAGGTGGGGACCATACTGTAATTTTGTCCAGGGATGCACCTCAATTACACTAAGCTTCAGCTCCTCAGCAGATCTGCTTCTTCCTTCTTTTGCCCTTATTTCTAAAAGGATCTTTAACTCTTTGTTTTCACTGGAGTCAGCTTCATTTCAGGGGAATTCCATTTCCCTGACGGCTATGATGCAGCAGTGTCTGCTGGTCAGTCTTGGTTTTCAATTCTTCATTCAAGACCTGTGTTCATCCCTCCATTTAAGTTGATCTGAATCCACTCATTACAAGTTAAGGCCAAGTTTTCTCTCTCTCATCTGCTCTTTCATAATTTGTGCACTGCTTACCAAAACCAGGTCTAAAATAGCATTGCCTTTGGCTGATCAGTGATGATTTAGTGAACAGCCTTTTAGCCAACACTTCCAGGAATATCTGGGCCATGCCATTGTTAGCAGTACTTATTTTTCAGCCTATCTCAGGGCAAAATGCCCTGCAGGCTTTCTGGTCTAACACTGATGTTAATGTATTTCTTTCCCAAATCTGACCTCAAGGAGTTGTGTACTGCCCTCTGACGTAACAGAGCTGTGTGCTAGCAATCTGCAGCCCTCTAGCTCCCTGTAAATCTCTTGTGGAAGTGTCACAGCCTTGAACTAGAATGTGTCTTTTTTGATCCCATCTGCAGCTTTTGCCAGTGCAGCTCTCTGACCCTTCAGCATCTCCTACTGCCTCAGTCCCATGCTCACACGTGGAGATTGAGAGTTATCTCTGAATCCAACAGGAGTGGCTCATACGTGAGGGAGCCTCCTGATCCTGAAGGATTCTGTTTTGCCCTCCCATCCTCTTTGGCATCATGATACTCAGCCACCCATGCAAAACTTACACTGTCCTGCCAGTGATGATAGCTCTTCTACTCATGCTGCCGGTGCCTCAGAGGTGGATTTTTCCAGGCATGTCCAAGAACTGTGTGATATCCTCATCCCTTGTGGACTCAAATGCTCTTTGGCTGGAGTCCAGCACCCAGTGAAGTTGATGAAAGGCTCCTGAGCACTACAGAGGGTATTATTCCAGCAGTGTTGTGCTTCCCGTGATCCCAGGGGAATGTCTGGCTCTTTCTCAGCCTTCCCTTCCCATCTTGCATGTGTTTTGTATCTGGCTGTGTTACCAGAGCCTGTCCAGATGAGAGTCATTTGGATGTTACTGCCTTGTCAAGTTGTCATGATGCTGGCAGAGAATGTTTGTGGCGTACCAGCAGCGTGCTGGACTGGAGTCAGAGCTCTCAGACATGGTCATGGGGATGCAAATAGGCTCACTAAGGACTCAAAAACACTGCATCTCCCCAGCTGTGTTCATGCCAGAACTTTTGGGGCAGGTAAAAGTGTGCTTCACCCGGAGTGTGAGGCAGCTGCAGTTGTGAGAATGACCATCAGCGTTGTCTGGAAGCAGAGCAGGTAACTCATCTGGGCTCATCCTTTGTGCCAGGATCACACACAGAGGAGTCCTTTGGTGGGCCAGAATGGAAGATATCCACTTTGGCTCACCACCTAGAGAAGCATCTCCCTTCACAGATGAATTTAGAGAGTCTGCTCTCCCAAAATGTTCACACCATTTGGATCAGCACCTGTCTTCATGGACTGAGCCGTGGTTCAGAGACAAGGTTGCTCTGTTTGTCATTAACCCTCTGCAGCCTTGGAGAAATGTTTTACCCACACACTAAAAATGTTGTTGGCAGACTGGTGCTCATTTCTGGGAAGTCTGAGGGATTCCTCATTTGTCAAGCAGAGGTTTGGGGGAAAAGGGAGCCTCTCTGCTTGCAGGAAGTAGGAAGAGGAATTTCCTTGCAGTGGTTGAAAAACATGAAAGCAGAGCCAGGGATCCCCTGTGACTTCTTTAGGCTGTATGGTTAGCTGGAGCTGGCTGGGTCTCAAGTATTTTCCAGTTGTCCATGGAGGGCACTTGGACAGCTTCCACCCAACCCCACTCCCACATCCCCTCTGAAAGGTCTACAGGGAAAAGACTCCTATTTTTGAATTGCAGTGGAATTCCTGTGGCATTACATGCTGCACCCTTTGCGGTACCCAGAGAATTCGGTTTGATTTATGGTACTGCAGGGGGTATGTGCTGGCCTTGCTTTTCTTTTGGAGGTGCCGTCTTTTGTGTCCTGCTCATCATGGCCACTATGCCACCAAGGCTCCCTGTTATGGTGTAGCTGCTGTCACCAAAAAGTGCCACTCTTGCCCTTCTCCCAAATTAGGCTTGTTTTACAGCTTGACTGTGTTTTCTGCTGGCAGATCCTCTCCTCTCTTCCACTTGCCCACCAGCAATGGTCCTGCTGTTGCTCCCAGAAATTTGTGCTGGAAAAGCTGCAACAGCGCTGTCTCTCCTGGGTATATCAAGTCTTCTCCTTTGACCGAGCCAGCTTAGAGCCTGACTCACAACCAGGTTAGGAAGCTGTTGTCTCCCTCATGGTCAGGACAAAAGGTTCCAAGGAAAAGCCTGAGAAAAGAATGTGACTTCTCCAGGGAGGTCTGGGATCACGGGTGGAGTGTGATTTTTCAACTGCTCAGAAAGGGAGCTTTGGTTCTTTAGACTTTAATAAGGTAAGGTCTAGTGCAGTAAGAGTTTACCATGCAAATCTACTTTCATCTGATGACTTTTCCCCCTTGATATTAAGGGGTGACACAGGGAAGATGGAGCAGGACTCCAAGAAGACAATTGTCAGGAAGCAATGGACATAATTGGGAATGTAAGAAATTTGGATTAGACATTAGAAATTATTTTTAACTTGAGGATGCTTGAACACTAGAATAAGTTGCCCAGAAAGTTTGGGAAACCTCTGTCCTTGAGGCTGTTCAGGCCCCAGATGACCTTGAACAATGCAATCTAATTAGACCTGGTTTTGAACAAGGGGTCAGAATGGCCTGTGGAGATCCTCTCAGTCTGCAGTGGAGTCTCTGATTCTGCTGTTCTGTGGTGACAATCACTAAAGCTGCTCCATCTTCTTTTCCTTTTTCCAGCAGCAAGAAGCACCACAGGATGACAGCCCCTCATACAAGTAAAACAGGATGCAGTGTGGTGCTTTAGTGTCAGGCCATCAAACAGTGCCATTCAGCAGAACTCTGAGCCAATATCACCTGTTGTAAGGGAATCCACCATTTCTGGGCTCACCCCTTCAAATACCATCATTTTGGATGGTGTTCATTCCCACACTCATGCCTAATAATGTCATTCCATAGCCTTCCCATCCCTCATCTCTCTCTACTGTTGCACATACTCTTCTTGCAAGCTTCACTCTTCCAGGGCTGCAAGTGCCCCCTCAGCTCCAGGTGGCATCACCACACAGCTGGCTGCTCTTGGATGCCCTTGGAAAAACATTGACTTTGAATCTGGCAAACCTGATGTCCCATGTCTATCTCTTCTGTCCTCTACCCTGTTCTTTGGTGTTGGTTTGTGTTTTACTGCTCAGCTGACAGCTGTACCTTCACGTATCCTTCTGTCCTTCCTTTGTGCTTCCATGTTGGGTTTCCCATCCTACTGTAAATATCATCTAGTTTGGAATACTCTAGTCTTGTGGGCATTGGAAAATGATTTGGGAAGCAGAGGAGAGTGCTGTCATTTAGGCTGTTTGTGAAGACCAAAGGCTGCTCTGCCTTCACCTCGGTGAAAATCACAGAAGCACTGAAGGAGGGGGAGAGCCTGACCTTGGCAGGAAGCAAAAGGGTCAGATGCCAGTTGGATGCTCTTTGTCTAACCTAAGGATGCCAGCAGGAAATGTAGTTTGAGGGGAATTGGAGTTGCCCATTCTAGAATTGTTCTGCTCACGTCTTTGGGGATGTTAGCAGGATACTTGTGCTTTCTGTACCATAGCAGGTGAAATTAGGGTCCTTTCTTCTCCTTGCCTATCCAACCCATCTGAACAGCTCTCAGTGCTGGAACTGCTCCCTCTAACCCTTACACATCCCTGAACCATCCAGATCTCTCAATGGAGGAAATGACAGTTATTTATAATTAAGCCTTGACAAAAAATGTTGCTAATGTCAAGGGAATGGCAGGCGACAGCCAGAAAAACATCATGTCTCCAGAAGAGGGACTGCAGGAATATCCCTCTGAATAGGGCTGACGTCGGCTCTTGGAATTTGGACAGCCTGGAAGGCTTTGGGGCTATTTTTCCAAGATATCATAGGTCAGGAATTGATGCTATTTTTAAGTCTGTGTCCCCCGAGCAGCTTTGATGAGTGAAGGAGACTTTCTCTCCCCCCTCCCCACCCTTATGCTCTATTTCTATGAAATTTTTGCTTCTATTCCTTCCGAGTCATGCCACAAGTATGTCCTTCAGGTTTGTTTATCCTTCTCACTATCTGTTCCTCCCGGCCTGCTCCCGCCTTGGTTGGGTTGGAGGGGTGGCGTCAGCGTGGCGCGTGTCTGGGATGCTCAGGCCAGACATCACAGGCAAGGGATCGAGTTCTCCTAATTTGTCCTTTCCGGTTGGGAGAGTTTTCTCTCCACAAGCTGATGTGGCTGGGGGAAGTGTTCTGGGAATGCTGCTTTGTGGTGGGAGATCTCGGGGCCTGGTGAAGACAAGCTGGTCATCTCATCTCGCCACATAGCCCAGCCAAGATCTGTCTGAAGTAACTGAATCTTCGGAGCTCCTGGGAACGTGGGTGAGATGCCTCCAGCCTGGGATGGTCTTTTGGGGCTCACTGGTAGGAGAGAGGCAGTCAGAAGACCCTGATTATCTGACACCTCCCAAGTCAGCAGTGGCTTTTGAAAGCCTCTGCTGTTTCAGGTCCAGGGAAATAGCCCTTGGGTTTACCCAGCTCTGTTCCACATGCCACCCTGCTCTAGTTTATTTCTGGAATCCTTTGTTTTTTTCATTTTTTTCTCCTTCTCTTCAATTTGCTGTAGCAACCTCTTTCTTTCTAAACAAGCCTGTTGGTGTAACAGCTTGACTAGGGATCTTGCCATTTCAAACAAGAAAGGAAAAGGGTTTCCTTTCTCACTTCACATCTCAGATGAGAATGTGCCTTTTCCCCCCTTAGCCCATCCTCAGCTCCATCCTCCTGTCTGTCATCCCATGTAGTGAGGAATGCACTAATGGGCATCACTGCTAAAGGACACCACCAGAAGCAGCTTGTTCAAACAGAGCTGGTGTTCCTTCATGGTGAGCCCCGTGTACAGAAACAGCTGTGCTCCCTTCATAATCTCTCCACACAGCTCAAAGGTGCCAGTTGCTCCTGGAAGCATGGGAATAAATGAAATGCTTTCTGCCACCTTAATGTTGCTGTTGGCCTCATGCTGCAGGTTTAGTCATTCTTATGACATATTTCCACAATGGTGTGTTTCCATCATCATTCCACAGTGATGTATTTAAAGCCTTTCCATGAGTTGTTTTTTTTTTGTCTTGCTCAGAATCTCTTAAATGAATGGCTTCACAAATTGTGTGTCAGGGTCTTCAAGTTTTGAAGACTTAGAGACAAGTCATAGAAATGTGGAGACAATGAGGTTTATGGCAGAGATGGTGGAAATGGTAGTGCTTAATTTATAGAATCATAGAATATCCTAAGATGTAAGGGACCCACAAGGATCATTGAAGTCCATTTAAAAGGGTACCTGGCATTTGCAGCACAGTCCAAGACCCTAAAATTCCATTGCTATTATTATTGGAATTATTATTGCTGATATTAGGTTAGACTTTGATTGTTTTGTATAGTTGAGGACATAAACTCCCTAAAGACCAGTGCTGGGATTGTTGATGTTCTGGTGAATGTCATACAGTCTTTTGACCTGTGCAGAAACACTCATGTAGAGGGAAGAGTGGAACCTAAATTTCCTGACTGCTACCCACCTTTCCTAGCCCATTACCTTCATGTGGCCTTTAGAAATGGATGTCTTGGATATCACATTCCAGTGTTTTTTCAACTCTTTATTCCCAGCTCTGAAGACAGGAGGAGAGACAGCCAGCAGTGTTGTCAGGAGACTTTCCCCTCTAAACTTGCCCTTTGATGAATCTGGCTCCAGAGATTACCCTCTTCTCATTAAGCTTATTTTGGGAAATCTTGCTTTTTCCTCTCCTGGCTCCTGTAGACATCCCAAACCTCATGTGAAGGATCCGGATCATGAGCAGAGGGGGCAGTCTTCTCCAAGGTCCATTTTGAGCAGAGCTGCAAGAAATTTTTTTAAATTTTTTTTTTTGTGTGTGTTCCAAGACACGTTTTGCTCATACTTTTCCTTGTGCTATTCCCTGGGATGTGTTTTGATGAGAAATGTGCCTAAGCACTGCTGGGACACCCTTGTTTTTACCACATACTGCCATCTCTGGCATACTGGTTTTCCTGGGGAAAGGGATGGAATGGAAGACCAGATAGGCTAGAGAAGCCAGAGAAGACACTTCTCAGCTGACAAACCCTCTCTGCTCCCAACAGTAAGGTGTGATGTCCATTCCTCTCTTGCCCCATGTGAGAGGCAACCCCTGAAAAACTGTTGTTAGAAGCAGTTGGAGCTCTGGATTAATTCTTCTCTCCTTCCAACTCAAATTCTGCTTTTCTGATGCCAAACCCCCTCTCTTTTCCCTAGCAGGACCAACCTCTGCGTTTCCTCCCTCCTCTCGTATTTTCTCCTCCTGTTTTATCATATTTTATCATTTATTCTCATATTTTGTGGGGCTTCTTTTGTTGCCATGGTTGGAAAAGTCTTGTCTGGGATGAGAACTCACCAACAAAGCTACTGTAATGAGCAAAACTTCTTCAGGTTTGCATGAGTGCCTTCCACCCACACCCAAACCCCTCACTACATGAACTTGCACCTTACACAGCAGAGTTTGCAGTGTCACAGGACATCCTGTGGAAATGCTGAATATTTCAGTGCTTTAACACGCTCTCGGTTTCAGAGCTGAGGTTGTCTCCAGGTCTGGTCCAGACACTTTTCCCTCTGAAACCAAACTCACCAGCCCAGGTTCCTCATGTCAGTTTGTGGAGGTGCTTGGCACTGTCAAAGAAGCCCAAGTTGGTGGTGGTCAGGTTGGGTCATGGAGGCATCCTGCACCATATGGAATTTCAGGAGGTGGCAACCCACTCCAGGCCACAGGCCCCTGAACTCCAACGCCGGCCCTTTTCCTTGGGAAACAAAACTCAGCAGCCCAGGTTCCTGATTGCAGGAGCCACTTGGCACTGTCAAACCAGCCCGAGTTGGCACTGGTGCCAGCTGGGGTCTGGATGTCATCCTGCACAATGCGGAATTTCAGGAGCCAGCGGGCACTCCGGCCACAGGCCCCTGAACACCAATGCTCCTTTGTAGGATGTCTCTGGGTGGCTCCCACTTTTCCTCACTTTTTCTCCTCCCTCTGTTTGGAATGTGTGATGAATATTTCCTCTCTTTTGACATTTCAGGGCTTACATGAGCGTGAAGGAGCTGAAAGAGGCTCTGAAGCTGAACAGCACCCATTTCCTCAATATTTACTTCGCCAGTTCGGTGAGGGAAGAGTTGGCTGGTGCTGCCACTTGGCCGTGGGACAAAGAGGCCCTCAGTCACCTGGGTAAGTAACTTATCCCATTCCTGGGGTCTCAGAATTATTGGTTTTCCTCTCTCTTCCTCGACTTGGCAAATAGAGGCGGATGTACTGTGCCTCAACATTGCGGATGTTTCGTACAAAGGTCACGATAACAGGGTTTGGGTGCTCCAACAGCTGCTGCTGTAAGGAAAACAGCTGTCTATTCTCTGCATCCATGTGGATAGGGTTGTGAGATTACCCACTGACAAGGGGCTTCAACATTGTTATGAGGAACTTTTGATGGTGAAGGTAGTGGGACTACAGTTTTACCATAAGTGCAGGCTCTGGAGAGAGTTCTACTCACATTTGGTTTCTCCTAGACCTTCCAGGTCTATCTTTTAGTATTCTGGAGACAGTGAATTTCACTCTGCAGCACATAATAGCGAACAGATACAAACCAGAAGTGTCAGTGTTTTCAGAGCTGAGATGGCAGATTTCAGCAGCTCCAGGGCTGCACAGGCAGCAGCCAGAACTGGCCACTTCCGAATCCAGCTGCAAGTGTGAGGATAACTATCAAATTTTACCATGTTTTTTTAACTTGGCCTACTACCTGCTGGAGGCAAGGTTCTCCTTGGCCTCAGAGGATTCAGGGCGGACCCTTAAGGTCATCAGTCCTCGTAGGCTGCAAAACAGCCAAAACGTCTACTGGTTCCCTAGAATGTGGTTGTTTTGTGCATTTTCTGCTATTTCTGTTGTTTCGCTTCTTCCTGCCTCTCCTACCACCTCTTCAGTTGTTGGAGTTTTCTGGCAAAGCCCTTTCCATTTTGCAGTCAAAATGTCTAAAGTGTTTCTCAATAAGTAACTGGAAATAATTACTCCCAACACCTGCACAGCAGACCTAGATCTTCTGCTTTTACAAGTGCGTGATGTTCAACCCTGAAAAGTTTTATACTGCTGTTAAAGACCTGTTTCAAAGTTCCTTTGTGCCAGTTTCCCTCCCTCAATGAGTTTCAGGGCTGTTTTTTCAATAGGATATTGCTACAGCTGCTTGTTGAGGAAGGCAAATCTCCATGAAATTTATTCTTTCAGCTTCCAGAAATCACTTCCAAGGCTCAGCTTGACAATCATCTGACTGCAGCAAGTGCTTCAGCCGCACACATTCCCCTCAGACCTCTCCCAATGGCCTGCAAGCCGTTGTACAGAGGGGTAATTGGGGTGACTGATCTCATCAAAAGCCTTCATTTAGCTCCAGTCTCTGAGCTTGTGTCCAGCCAGGGACATGAGAAATGGCACCATCTGGAAATGCTGGATCAGGGCGTTAGTGTGGAGGTTCAGGGGAAAAGGGGTGTTGTCTTGACTCTGGTGCCAGAGCTGTGAAGTATGAAGCTGGATCTGAACTTCTTTGAGTCTCTGGCATGAGCTGAAGACTTTGGTTCAAGACTGTCCTTGGTTTTAGATTTAATGAGCTGGGGAGGGCGGGTGGTGGACTCTGTTCTCCTTTAACAGTGAGCTGCACCACATCATCATTTGCTTTGTACCATGCACAATGTACATTATTGTCCCACACAGAAGAAACTCAGGACTGAGGAGGCCATGAATGTGTGGCTTTTGACAAAAGCTCTCACTAGAGGCTAATGGAGAATCTGAGTGTAGATGTGAAAGGAAAGCAGTGAGTAAAGAGAAGGAAAAGCCTTGGGAGGAGTTAATGGCAGTTTGTGAAAAATTCCTGAGCTTAAGGACCTAGCTATGGCCAGGGGTGGAGACAGGTCTATACACAAGAGAGGGGTCTGTCTCCAAAAAGACAGACTCCTTTCCTTGTGCTAAATCTTGCTAATCTGTCCATCCTGACCTTGAAATATTAGGGTCAGCACACATCACCTGCACCCCTCAGGCCATTGTCTGCTCCCATGGAGCAGAAATGCCATGCTGATTTTTCCCTGCAGACCTACAGACCCTCCATGCTTTAGTTCTCTGCATGAATCAAATTGGTTCCTTGGCTTGTCTGAGAAGCCAAAATGCCTCTTGTCTGCAGAGAGTCTTGGTCAGATTTTGCTCTGTGTGTTTCTCTGAACTGTACTTTCTTAGATGTTTTCAGGAGAAGCATCATGAGACTTTTTCTTCTCCAGCTGCCTTCCCTTCTGCTATTTCAATACTTTGCCACAGCCCAAAGATCACTAGATTTATTGTTCTCCATCACCTCCATCTCTAGAAATTGTTTAATCTGCCACCTGGATTTTAATCTCCTTATAAACCATTTTTTCATGGTTTTGAGTGTGTTTCTCAGGAGGGTCGACCTCACCTTCCTGTTGGTGTCATCACCTTCTGTAAGTCTTCAGTGAACTTTGTTTTTCATCCCCTTCTCTTCACAATGCTTCTTTGGGGCTACCAGAAGTTACTTGACCATTCATATGCTGGTTATCTACTGTTCTATTGCTCTCCTCCAGACTTTTTTCCTGAGGAAATTTAATTTTCAGACAGCCTTTCTGAAGGCTTGGGGATAGTTTACCAATAATGCAGCCAACAGCAACTACTTTCATTGAAGCATAAAAGACAATTACTGGCTTGGAGAGGCTGAAGTGGTCTATGAAATTTCTATAGACCATGTTTCAGCTGCTGTAAAGCTCCCAGAGAAAGAAAACTTGCTGCCAGCAAGCAGCAGAGGTAGGTCTCAGGTCTGTTTGCACCACTCCCTGTGACTATACTGTCTGTCTCAGTCTTTCCGCCATAATCACAGTGAGTTCCTCGCAAATTCAGATTTCTTGGAGACTGGAACGAGTTTTCTGAGAACTTAGAAGTAAATATTTTTAACTACAAAGCAGAAAGAGTTGAAGAAATTCCTTTAAAAAAAAATCCTTAACTTTCTGTGGTGGAAAGCCTTGTTCAAAAAACCCAGTAATGTAATAATGCAGATGCTTTGAACTTCGTGTGTAGCTGCATGTGAACTGCATAAACGTGGTCAAAAGGCAAGGGAATGGTGAACATTTGATGTTATAAATACTTTCTGTAGTTATATAAGCTGAGGCCAGCTCATATATCTGGCAGAGGTCAGTGGATGCTGAGGGAGGGCCAGCCCTCCCATCCGAGGTACCTTAGGCAATGGCATCTTCCTGTCTGACTAACTGTCATGCATTTGTTCCATTCACGGCTCTGACTCAGTGTTTGGGGAAGACTGGCCCTGCAATGCAGGTTCAGCTTTGTGGTTCACTGTTTAAAGGTCCTGTGGTTTCTTGGGAATGTCTTCTAGGATAGCCCGGACCTAGGAGCAGGTTGGCTTCTTTGGGTCTGGCATGGGCAGGAGTCCTTCAGCATTGCCACAGACCCTGGCCAGCAGCAGAGAATGTCCTGGGAGCAGGAGCTTCCAGGGCTGTGGGAGTAGAGGAGAAGCACAGTCTACACCAGCACAACTCTGATGGGCTGGGCATCTCTTGTTGCTTTATCAGAGCAGCCTTGGGGACATTACCAGCTCTGCAGCTGGTAGGTCTGGCCTCTCTCCAGGCCAGACCTGAATCTTTCCTGGACTTGGTTGGGTGAGCTAGTCCAAAGAAATCTCTGGTTCACCTGCCTTGCAGTACTGGACCCCCCTGATACCAGAGGGATATGGAAGTTTTTAGCTTTGTTGTGTGAATGCTGACCTTGTGAACCTCCTTAAGCTGATTCCCAGGCACTGAAAGCCCAGTTTAGCTGATTCCCGGGCACTGAAAGCCCAGTTTAGCTGATTCCCAGGCGCTGAAAGCCCAGTTTAGCTGATTCCCGGGCACTGAAAGCCCAGTTTAGCTGATTCCCAGGCGCTGAAAGCCCAGTTTAGCCCTTTGCCGAGGGCAGGAGGAGGCAGAGGTGAGAAGGGAATGCCTGATCTGCAGTGGAGAAAGAAGGGAGGGTGGTCCTGTTGGGATGTTATGAACACTTCCACGTCTTGCCTTCACAGCCAGGATCCTGCAGAGGGGAAATAGAACTTCCTGGGAGCACTCCCAGCTCATCAGGGAGCAGTGGGGACGGGAATGAAGGGATAGGGATGTTCTGGAAGGCAGAGTTCTCAGGCTGTTTCTAATTCTGCCATTTAATTAGTTGTTAAAATGAGTACTAAAAATATGATCGTCCTTGTGGAGTGTGGGGGAGGAATGGAATAGGGGAAGCCAGCAGAGAGGAGGGGAGGGGACAGGGTACTGTGGCCTTGGCATCCGTCTCTTGTGACAGCTTTCTGCCCCCCTGTGCTGGAATCCCATTTATTCCACCACATGGGAAGAGCATTGGGTTTCTGCAGGGAGGAGGGCTGGCTGCCTGGTCCCAGGATGCCCTGTGCCCCTGGTGCCCAGCCCTTTTCCCTGTGATTACTGCTGCAGGATGCATGCAGGGCTTTCACGTCTCATTTACTTGTTTATGAACACTATTTTCTTTCTGTGTGCACATTCCTCCTTCCAGACCTTTGGGCAGGCAGCCCCCTGCCTTGCTCAGGCTTGGGTTTGGCTGTAGAGATGCCTTTTCTTTCTGTTCTCTCTTCTCTCATGCCCTGTTTTGATTGAAATGAGAAGCAGCTTTTCTTTTATGTGCCCACTGGGTTTCCCATCAATGGGATGCCCTTTGCTATCTATAGCATTTACTAGGGTGGTAATTGAGAGGGTGATGGCTTCCAGAAACCGAAGAGTTGACAGGACAGAACACGAAGGTCCCAGAAGGATTTTTCAGCCTCTGTGCCTTCTTGTCCGTCTCCAGGCAACTAAAGGGTCAAGGGCTGACTGATGGGATGCAAAGTCCTTTGCTCTCTTGTCTCACAAATAGGAAGAAAGGGAATGCAGCTACTTTGTGTGACCCATCCTTTGCCTCGAGCCCTGGACAGAAGATCCACACTGTGGGAAGGAAGAGCAATAAACATGAATTTTGAGCTAAGAAACGGTGCCACTTGACAGGTCAGTGGTGCCTCTCAGCCCTTCCACGGGCCACACACGTAGGGTGCTCCGCAGAAGATGCCACCCTCATTTCTCCACCCCTTGTTGGAAGGGCTTGGGAGAATTGCTCAGGGAGTCTCTGAAGGTCCCTTCCCAGCCCCCAGCTCAATGTTCACCCAGCCTGGCTCCCCCATGGGAGTCACAGACCTGCTGGTGCCTTGCCAGGGACACTGTGGTCTGAAGAAAACCCTCTCTTGGAAGGAATGCCCTGCACTCGAGGACATGAGTGCACGGAGCTGATCCAGGAGCAGATTTCAAGCAGCCTGTGTGGCTGGAGACAGGATCACACTGTGGCCACCTGCCAGCTCTAACTTTGCTGGCAGGGCAGTGATCATCGGCAGCAGAGATGCAGTAGCAGAGGCTCTGCCGTGAGGTAGCTGGCACAGTAAATCCTCCAGGGCCCTGCAAAGGAGGGAGCAAGCTGTGCTGGAGCCAACTATTCACCACACTGCCATCCAAGCTGTCTAGGTTAAAAGTAGTTGTGTAAAAACAGCCTCCTGAGGCATGGAGGGGTTGCCTGGAGTCAGCCTGGGCACATGCTGGGGTCTGCTTTTAGCACCCCTGTCTTGTTGATGCTTCCCAGCCCTTGCTCCTCCACTGTAAGGCAGCGTGGAAAAGTGGATGGAGCGTGAAAATGAGAAGAGAAAATGGGGGAAATGGCCAGTGAAAAACCTCAAAATGAGGAGAAAAATGAAGAGATTCCAAAGCAATTTTAATGTGAACAAAATAAAGGAGATGAATAAAAGGAGGCCAGTGAAGCAATTTTTTTTTGTTCTTGAGCACCTTCTGTGGACAGTTTCCTAGCAGATGTGGTACAGAGCCATCAGCACAGGGTGTGCATCCCAGGTCAGGAGCTGGAGATGCTGGCAGTGAGCAAAGGGAAGGCTCTGTTCCACCTGGCTTTTGTCACTATCCTTGATCCTTGTTCTTCCCATCACAGATGTGCTCACAGGAAAGGAAAAAACCACTTGCCCTGCAGCCACAGTTCAGCTTAGGGCAGGATGATCATGGCTCCTGTCCAGCTCCGTGCTGCTGCTCTCGGTGTGAGGTGGCAACTCTGGGGCAGTTTCTGGGGGACTTATCTGTGCCCATGCTCCAACATCTTTGACAGCTGAACCTGCACCAAAATGGCTTGGAGACAAACTGCCCCTCTTGTGTCCCCTTCAGTCAGGGGCTGGGGTACCCCAGTGAAGAGGAGTAGGTTTGTGCTGGTTTGTGAGGATCTTAGTGGATTCATTTGCCCCTTGCTCACATGCAGACCCCTCTGAAGGGGAGGAAGAGATCTTCAGAAGATATGTCTTGGGAAATCCCACTCTAAAATACGCTGAATTTGGGTCAGATTTGTGGTAGGAGCTTAGTGGATTTCAACAATACCTTATGAGACTTTTAGTTTACCCCAGAGTCTGGTTTGGAGGTGGAAGCAGTAAGTCATGGGTGATTTCTCAGCAGGGGCTGGAGGTAGTGCGCCTCAATCTCCACGTGGATTTTGGCTGAATCTGGCTTCTAGTTGGCACAGCTGAGTGTGTTGGGGCTTTGCTCATCACCTTATTGTCTTCACCTGCCATGGCAGCTGGCCTGCCTTAGACACCTGTCTGGGCCAGGGAAGGACTTCTGTCCTTTGCTTCAAAAGATGATCCCTGTAAAGGCACAGCATGTCTCGATGTGGTGCTCTGGCTCTAAACCTCCTGTGGAGCTGTGTGATCCAAAGCAGACACTGAATTCCAACTGTGCAAAAAGATGCAGAGGGCAGCAGTAGCTGAAATGATGGAAGATATTGAGGGGGAATAGAGTGGGAAGAAAAACCACCCACCCTGCTGCAACCCAAGAGGGCAAAGGAGCCTCTTCCTATCCTAATAGAGGCTGAGTATGTCCATCTTTGTGTGTCCATCTTTGGGTCTCCGTCTGGCCTCTCATCTGGAAGCACAACGAGTGGAGTTTTACCTCTCACAGGTGAGTAGTGACAGATGTCCCCTGTCCCTTTCTTGCAATGATGCTCTCTGTACTTGCAATTCCAGGTGGAGTTGTCCTCAACCCTGCTTACTACGGCATGCCTGGCCACACCAACACCATGATCCACGAGGTGGGGCACGTCCTGGGGCTCTACCACGTCTTTAAGGGAGTGAGCGAGAGGGAGTCTTGTGATGATCCCTGCAGGGAGACCACTCCATCCATGGAGACAGGAGACCTCTGTGCTGACACTGCCCCCACCCCAAAGAATAAACTCTGTCGCGATCCAGACCCTACCAATGACACCTGTGGCCAGACACATTTCACAGGAACACCCTTCAACAACTACATGAGTTACACAGGTAATGGGTAATCCTTGCTGGGAGTCATAGGGGGTCACCTTCCTTAAAACTTGGGTTTACCTCCATCAGTAGTGCCTTACCTCACTCCCTAACCAGCAGGGACCCTCCTGGTGGATTGGGATGTCAGGCAGTGCTTGCAGTAGCTGCTTAACCACTTTCTTCCCTCTGGCTATTTCTATCCATCCCTCTCTTCCTGCCAGTGGGGCGCTGGGCATGCACCAAGGCTGCTCCTGTCCGTTGTGTGTCTTTGTTCTCCAGTCCTGAAGCTGCTGCTATTATTATTATTATTATTATTATCATTATCATTAGTATTAGTATTAGTATTTACCCTCCTGAGCCCTTTTGGCGTGGTTCCCAAGGCATGCCCAGGAGGCTGGCGTTTCCCCTGCCATGCCAGGAGGAGCAAAGCCGCAGGAGCAGTTCCATGCCCCAGGCTGACCCTCCTGCGGTGGCACTGCCCAGGTGCGGGTGCCGGGACCTGGAGCCGCTGTGGCAGTGCCATCTTGTGGCTTTGGGGACACACGACACCAGAGAGCCCCGGCAGCACAGCAGCCCTCCCTAGAAGTTCCCGAAAAAGTTTATCCAGGAGCAAAGGGCGCATGTTGGCATGGCCTAACCCTCGGCCCTCTCTTGTCCCCAGATGATGAGTGCACCAACAGCTTCACCCCCAACCAGGTGGCCCGCATGCACTGCTACCTGGACCTGGTGTACCAGCGCTGGGGACACAGCAGGAAGCCGGCGCCCATCCCGATCCCCCCCATGGTCACCGGGCAGACTCAGCACTCCCTCAGCATCTACTGGCTGCCTCCCATCAGCGGCGTCCTCCACGAGAGGTGAGGCACCGTGCTCCTGGGCTTGCACAGCAAGGGACACGGGCTCTCTGCGCTCCCCTTCCCACCCTGCAGAGCCCTGGGGCACCAGAGCCAGGCTGCTGCCACGGCCCCCTGGCACATGGGCTCTCCTGCGAGCTTCCCGCTCTCGGGGTGCCGGGAGGGGAAGCCAGAGAGCATCAGCAGGCAAAGCCAGCCCGAAAACCCCAGAGTGCAATCAGGGGATGAAAAATGAGCTTCATTTAGCACTTATTGTATAAAGTAGCTATTTACCAGGAGGAAATGCAGCCTTGTGGTTAAGGCAGGGAGCTCGAACCGCAAGAGCTGGGTTTCGTTCCCAGCGCTGTCATGGGCTCGCAGAGCAGCTAACTGGGGGTAAGTCAGGAAACTTTTCAAGCCAGAGAAATTATGCCAAGGAGCCAGAGCTGTTTGGCTGTTGAGGAGTGCACAGCCATGAGTGTTGGGTGGATGTCTGTCTTCACCCCACTAAGGGAGCCACCAAGACCTGGAAACACCACCAATGTCTCTATTCAGCAGCTCCTCTTATTAATAGATTTCAGTTTCCACCAGATTTTAGGTGGTGAGACTTTATTTTTAGGGGCTTTTTTTGCTTATGGGATCATAAGCACGTACATAAAGAGCTTTTGAACTTGTTTTGAAGCTGCTTCATAAAGCTGTCTTTTATAATTAAAAGGAAAATGCTGTTTGATGGCAGCTGGGGCACTCTTGGGTCAGTGTTTGCTGACTTTTCAAAGAATGGGTGCTCTCTACAATGGCCCTTTTGCTCAGGAGTAACAAGAGCACATGCATGTCACCCCACAGACAGGAGAGGCTCTGAGTGCTGGGCAGCCTGGAGTCATCCAAATAAACTGCTTTGTTGGGGAATTAAGTGATTTGGGAGCAGGAAAACATGGGTCTAGAAGGGAGACCCTTTGGAACCATCCCAAGTCATCTCTCATAACTGTCTCAGGAGCTCATCCATTGTGGCAGTCCTGAATCCCCTGAGAAGAATTGGTCAAGAAAAGTGGCTGAGGCTGGCCTTTATGGTAGAAAAGTGCCTTTATCTTTTCTGGAGAGCATGACAATTGATATTATTGTGACTGGTTTGTATTGCAATAATGCTGAAAGCCAAACCCTGACTCTGGGTTTAGCAGAGAGCGCCTTATTTGCACCCACTCTAGTCCAGAGGCATTGCCCTGAGATGTGTGCGGTCTGTTAGCTCTGACTGGCAGGGATGGGATCCATCCAACACTACCCAGAGAACATGGAGAAGAGGAGAGGTTGAACCCAGCCTGTCCCATGGGTGCTCATATTTCCCTGTCTTTGAAGAAGCTGATTGCAAGCAGGATGATACACTCAGGGAGACTGAGACCTTAGCTCTGCTTCTCCACCTCCCTGTGTGGTGGCACCTGGGCACACGTGTCTGGGGGGTTGTCTGTTCCTCCTTAGCCATGTCAGGGTGTGTGCTGTGCCAGCAGGGAGCAGGACAGGCTGTGTGACAGCTGTGCTGAGGATGGCACCTTCCGGCAGTACGTGCACGAGGCCTCTTCCCCCAGAGTCTGCGACTCCTCTGGCTACTGGACCCCAGAAGAAGCAGAAGGTAAATGTCTCCTTGTCTCCTCTTTCTTCCTGTCTGGGAGTCCCCAGGCAGAATCTTTCTGGTACAAGAAAAAGAATTTTTAAATTTTTTTTTCTTTTAGAGAATCAGTTGTCTTCTGTAGTGCAGGAAGGATTTCTTGGTACCCAGGAAAAATCTGGTAATGGCCAGATGGCTTTGGACAAACTGAATGGCACCCCAATATTACCCCAAATGATTGTTCAGGTGTTGTTGAAAGATACTGACCAAAGGGAAAAGCACTTAACTGAAATCAGTCTTAAAATACAGATCTTGGGACCTCATTCAAAACCTCAGGGACAGTCACAGACTTTAATGTAGTCTTGTTCACAGAGAGCAAGAGGAGCTCTGTGCTGAGTCCCACTGAGTCTGTGCCAAGCCCTGGGCAGTCCCTTCCTCCCTAGCCAGGCTAACAGCAGCTGGGCATTACAGCTTCTCTTGTGCTGAGACCCAGATGTTGGTTTAGAGACCCACCTTGTGGGCACAGTGGTGACTTTCAGGGTCACACAAGTTCCATAGGAGCTGTTGGGCTTTTCTTGCTGCCTCAGCTCCTCCAAGAGCAGGGTAGAGGATGCAGGAGAGCAGGGGAGCTGATCCTGGGAGCTGAGTGAGGTGCATGTGCTGCTGCTGAACCATGCAGAGCCAGGGGACGTGGTTCTGTGTGTCTGTAGTTATCACAAGTGTTTGTTTGCTCTGATAAAAATAGAGAGTTTGTGGGTTTCAGAAAGTTTTAGACTTGTCTTATGTGGGTGAAGGCTTTGAATTGGTGCTGTGCCCTAAGAAATGCTTTCAGTGGCTAATGAAGACAAAGGTATTTCTACTACAGAATGATAAATTCCAGTGATCCTTTCTGGGTCTGAAAGGCCAGCTCTCCATTTCTCTTGCTGAGTGCTTATCCACCATCAGGGGAGGCAGGCTGGGGCTCTGAGGTTAGCCTGGGTACTATCCTGGAGGATCTTCTGGAAAAACAGCCTGGAAAAGCAGCAGGTCCTGCTTCCCTGCTTTGGACCTGGCCCCTTCCTGACTATGACCTGTCCTAGCCTGTGCTTGTGCAAAGCTTCAGTCTCTGCTCTGCTTGGAGCATTCAGGTGCCCTTGGCAAAGTTTCTGCACCTGTGAGGCTACAGAGCAAGCTTCACCTTCCTCAGCTGTGTCTAGGCTGTCCCTAGATCTCTGCACTGTGTCCAGCTGCAGTGTGGGTACCACTGTTCCCATTTGAGAGGGCTGAGAGTCACCAGGTCTGCTGGGCCTTGTGCATATGTGCAAGTACCCAGGAGCTGGGAGACCAGTGGGGACTATTGCTTTCCAGGATGTTAGGGCAGGTGCCGCCAGGTCTAGGACATGTGGGTGTGCAGTTATAGCCTGGAGGTGCTAAAGCAGGCTATAGGGTGTGGGTCTGCTGTGGAACCAGGTTTTCACCATCTCCCTCCCTGTCCCAGGTCCTCCGGACGTGGATCAGCCCTGTGAGCCCAGCCTGCAGGCCTGGAGCCCGGAGCTGCACCTGTATGACATGAACATGACGGTGCCGTGTCCGCAGCCGCACGGCTGCATCCTGGAGCTGCGCTTCCTGCACCCCGTCTACCCCGACTCCCTCACCCTCTGGACCACCTACCTCTCCACAGGCTCTCCCAAGGCCCTGTCTGACATTGAAATCCTGACAGAGCAAGGGGAGTCCATCCACCTGGGCCCCCTGGACACCTTCTGCGACATCCCCTTTACCGTGAAGCTCAATATCCCTAAAAAGGTGATTGGAGTTAAAATCTACACCTTTGACGAGAGGATGGAGATAGACACAGCCCTGCTGACCTCCAGGCCCCAGAGCTCCCTGTGCTCTGCCTGCAGACTGATCCAGTACCGGGTGCTCCGTGACCCCCCCTTTGCAGACGGGTCCCCTGCCACCCCCCTGCAGGGACATCGCCACTTCATGGACACGTGAGTCACAGGCTGCTCTGTCTCAGGCTGAGTCAGGCTTGATTACCTCCTTGTGTCTTCTCCCTTGGAATCCCTGGGTGGTTTTGCTTCTGTTTTGGTTTTCCTGCTGTCCCCCTGCTCTGGGAATTACTGCATCCATTGAGCAGGGGTGTGGCAGACCCATCATGCTAGCACGACTCTTCTCCATGAGCCCAGTTAAGTAGAAGGAGCTCATTAAACCAAGAAACATTTTCCCCATCAATACAACCCATAAAATTGCACTTCTCCCATCAATACAACGAGTAAAATAATTTCTCAAGCTAATTCCACTTCTCCCCAGGTCAGAGCCTTGGGAAACAAGCAGCATGACCTGAAAGAGACTCTTTTCACAGGCTCTGCCTCTGGCAGAGTATGAAGACATGTCAGATTGTGATACTGCATGGATGTATACACGTGATGTCTATAGTTGTGGTGAGCAAATCTCAGTGCTGCAGATGTTGCTGCTCCCTCAAGTTCTCCCTGTCCCTGCAGGGAAGTCACTCCTGGGCAGGTGTACCACTACCAGGTGCAGGTGGTCTCTGGGACAACCTCAGGAGAAGCGTCCCCACCGCTCGTCCGTGTGCATGGAGCACCCTACTGCGGGGATGGGAAGGTGGCCACGTAAGTTGGAAAGCTCCTCAAGCTCTCAGCTGAGGTTCTTTAAGCTGTCAGGTCATCCTGCCCCAAAGGGAAGCAGCAGGTGGGTCCCCCATGCACAGGTACCTGGCTGAAGCTGCTGCACAAAATCCCTCCAGCAGACTGAGCTGTGGAGCTTGTGTTTTGTAAAATGCCATGTGCATAGGAGATGGAGATGGTCTGCATGAGGGGTCCAACCTGAACATCCTCTGTTCTTGACTTCAGAGCTTGGATTCTGGCCCATCTCAGTGAAGTGTTGCAGAGTCCAGCCCAAAGGATCTGCCTTTGGAAGTGGGCAGGATAACTTTTTGCTCAGGGCCCTGCAACAAGCACAGTCCCATACAGTGCAGTGTCTTTAGAGAGCTGTCCAGTCTCTGCTCAGAAACCCCAAGTAATGAGGGATGCACCACCTCTACACTGAGAGAGCCCAATGCTTCACCTGCTCTGCCTGGGAGACAATTATTTCAGATTTCCTTATTTGAGCTTTTTCAGACTTCAGCTTCCAGGATACTCAGGTCACTTTCATTTGAAATCAGTTTTCTTAGCAGGGTAAGGAAAGGGAAAGGGAGAGGAACCTTTTGTCTCTCCCTACTCCTGCCCTCACTGAAACCCCAGCCCCATTTCAGAATCTACTTTCTCCAACACTTGCTTTCTTCAGCAACAGGTCTTCCTGATCTGATGCTTAGTTCTATACTTTTTCCATTCTCTTAGAGTTCTTGCCTCAGGTTTTACAGCAAAGTCACAGTACAATAATGTCTGCTCCCAAATGCTGTGGCTTCTGCCTCTTTTTATCCCCTGGCAAGGTGTTTTCTCTTCTCTGTCTAATTTCATGTGTAGTTCTGCCTTTTGAACTGCTTCTGTGGAAACAGAACCAAGATAAGGGGTCCTCACTGATGACTGGGCAGGAGCACAGAGATGGGTGTTGAGTCAAAGGTGGTAATAATACATCTGGCTGTTGCCCTCTTAGGAGCCTGGAGGAGGAATGTGATGATGGGGACTTGCTGGATGGAGATGGCTGTTCCAGGAAGTGTAAAAAGGAAAAAGGCTTCAACTGTGTTGGTGAGTCCAACTGGATTGAGACAGGCCCAAATGGATTGGCTCCTTTTGAGGCAGGAGCCAAAACTGTGTTATTCACATAGCTCCTTAGAGCAGAGGGCCATGCACCTCATCACAGCAGAACCTGGATTTGCAGCTGGAGTGATCCATGGATCTTGTGGTGGGAAAAACCCCAGGCTAATGAGACAGCAGATCTCTTATAATGAGAGAAGTGTGTGGCTGGGGCCTGGTTTGTAAGCAGCTCATCCCTGTTCTCCCTGCAGGGGAGCCAAGCCTGTGCTACGTTCACGATGGGGATGGTGTGTGTGAGCCCTTTGAGAGGACAAGCAGCATGCTGGACTGTGGCTCCCACACTCCTGAGGGGTTTGTGGATCTGTGGGCAGTGAGAGCCTACTCCTCCCATCAGGATGCAAGGTCCTGCCCTGCTTCCCTGGTCACTGGAGAGCCTGTGGTGAAGGTGAGTGAATTCATGGACAAAAAAATGACAAAGTCTGTGCTGGGGAAGGCACAAACAAAATCAGCTCTGCAAGCACTCATTGATTATTATCTTCCCAACCAGGGACTGAGTGGAAGACCTGGGCATTGCTCACCCTCCTCTTGCATCAGTCCCTGAGTTCAGGAGCTGCAGTTCATGGAGAGGTGCTTCATCCTGCAGGGAGCACCTCCCCAGCCATCATTTCACTGAGCAGTGACCACCCCATCCCACCAGCCAAACGCTCAGCTTGGAGCATGTGACTTGTCCCACTGTTGGCTTTAAAAAAAAAAAATCCTGTCAGTCTGATACCTTATAAGGTCAGGGCCTGAAAGGATGAAATCACACACACATCAGCATCTGTACTGCTCCCAAGCCCTCTGATCTGGAGCCAAGGAAAAATCAATGGGAGAATTCCCATCTTTCATATGGGCTTTGGAGCAGAGCCTGGAGGGGATTTTGCCTGATTGGTGTTAACGTGGTGTGCATGTTCTTTCCTAGCAAGCTGAAGAAAGGCAAGAAATATGTAAAGAGATCACATTTAGCCCTTTACACATATGTTTCTACTGATTTGATGAGAAGAATGATCTTCTTGAGACCTTCAGCAGGATTAAACTGCCCAGATACATGTCTGATGGGGTGCCTTGGGCTCAGGTGTCTGTTCCTTCCCAATGACACCTGTATCTCCCAGGTTTTGTCTGTCAGGCCTGTGGGGATGTCTGGGATGCCCACAGACATGGAGCAGAAGAGTGTTATTCAGGCTAGTGAATCACACCTTTGTATCTTGTGAGCCCAGCCAAAATTAGGATGCCATGGTCTCACCTGCCAGCTCACAGCTTGGCTCATGGTTTGTTACTCAGCCCCACAGATGCCATGAGATGCTTAAACAACACATTTACACCACTCCAAAATGGCAAAGGTCTCCTGGGCAAATGTGTGGGCAGTGAGATGTCCCTTAGGAAGCCCCATCCTCACTGTCTTCATGCTAAGAGCCACCTTGGGGTCCTTCCCAACACTTGGTCAATCTTCCTTGAAGTTTTGTAGGTGCTATTTTTCTCTCCTTTCCTTGCAACCATCTGGGTTGAAATAAATCTCTCCTTTCAGGTATGTAAATCCCACCTTAATGAGGTGCCAAGGGACCTGTTGGAGGCTGCTTGGTTTCCCTGTGCTCCCAGCCAAGAGAATGCTCAGGACCCAAATGAGAAGATGCTTTTGGGTGATGAGGGAGTTTGGCTCAAGGTAAGTGAGGGTGTGTGGTCAGGCACAAAGGATTTGTCTTTACCCAGCTCTGGTGACAAAACCCATCCATTTCTATCCTGTAGGAGTTACAGCAACCTGTAAAACTAGTCATGCAGTACTCCATATGGTACTGCACTCTTTGTAAATCCCAAAATACCTGTGTCTGGATCTGTCCTAGTTGCCCCATTCCCGCTGTGAGCAGCAAACCCATCCTGGGGCAGATTGCCAGGAGAAGGACTGTGCATGAAACCAAAATACCACAGAAATGCCTGGAGGCTGAGAAACAACTTGCTCCTGACTCTCCACTGCAGTCAAGGTGTGCTTTAACACCCCCAAAGGGCAGGTACAGGCTGTGTTTGAAGTCCTGGTTGCCTTTGTTCCAGCAGGAGAGCAGCTGGATATCCTCTGCCATCCTGAGGGGTCCTGAGCACCCCAAGCCCACAGCAACCAGGTCCTTGTGATGGCTCCAGAGCAGAGGTGGCATTTCTGTGCCCCAGGATGTTGGTCCTGCAGCCCAACAGGGGCTCAGGGGCTGCCCCTGGGAGGGTCCAACCCCTCCATCCCAGCAGGTAGAGAGAGGAGAGGGACGGAGCAGGGCTGAGGGTTGGGCCGCTGGGATTTTTACAGCGTTGGGTTTCTGACCACAGGCACAGTTTAGAGGTTTTGTGGCTGCTGCCTGGTGTTGCTGGAAAGCCAGGCTCTGGCATGCTGCTCCCTGTGCACTCTGAGGGGCAGCTCGCCCTGTTTTGGTCGAGTTCTCTAGAGAAGGCCTCTTCCCCCAGATGCTCGGACAACTCTGAATCATCAAACCTCAGTCGACAAACATGGGTACTGCTCTGAGGTCCTCTGTCTCTCCAAAACAACTTCCTTAACCTTCTAATTTTCCCTCTCTTCCTTGTCTGTGTGCAGTTTGTGGCTTCAGTCTCTGGCCCTGACAAACGTGCCTCCTTTCCTCCTGTGCTGACGGGAAAGCAGTAATCCTCCCCCTTGGCCTTACCTAGATGAAAGCTTGCTCTCCACTTCTCAGCAGGGGTTAAAACATGTTACACTTTTATTGGAGCTTGTGGTCAGTCCTCTTCCTCTATGGATGTTTATACTAAAGACTTTCATTACTGGTTCTCTGTGCTCTCTCTAGGAGTGCTATTATTTTCTGCCCATAAAATTATTTATGGACTAGTAATAAATATGCCCTTTTTCCCTTTTTTTTTTTTTTAAGAGTTGGCCTGATTGGTAACATGTTGGGTTAGGAAAGATGGCTTTTTGTTGACAATTTGCCTAGCACAGCTGCCTGCCCAGACAGGAGTGGTGCTGTTGGTGCATGTGTGTACCCATGTGCACGGGGTGCTTGATGCCCACCAGCTCCCAGGGCCATTTTAAACCTGTTGCACCTGTGTCTCCTGGGTTAGAGCTGCACCACAAAACTCATCAGATGGCAGGAATCACTCCTCAAGAGGTGGCACCAATGAACAAGAGGAAGGCTGGGTCAAAGAATGGTTAGGGTTGGAAAGGAGATTAAATCCCTTCTACTTCAAACCCCACTGCCATAAGCAGAGGCACCTTCCACTAGACCAGGTGGCTGAGATCCCCATCAGATCTTGATCTGTTTCCAGGGATCCACAAGTGCTCTGGAAAGCCAGTGCCAGTGTTTTACTGTGCTCACTGTCATGCTGTAATTAAAGCAAGAGGTATGTGTGTCTGTGCCACTGCACACAGCATCTGCCATGCCCCTTGGGTCTGTCTGCACATGAGAATTGTTACAATTTGCAGATCTCCAGCCATGCTTTGTTCTCAGTTTTTAATACACCTGATGAGGAAAGACATCAAAATCACTTGTAAGCAAGTCAGGATGTGTAATGCAGGAAATTAAATAAGAAGCAGGGAGAGGGAGGGAGAAAAATTAAAAAGATAGCCTGCTGCGGCCAAGCACATAATATGTATTGGAAAGGATTGGGATGTTAATCAAGGCAGCTGCTATTGGCCTAGCTTGGGGCCAGCACCTTTCACCCTCATGCAGATGTAGGAAGGGAATGACAGAACTCTTCACCTCAGGATGTGTACTCCAGGGAAAGCCTCACCTGACTTTTCCAGCTGCCTCTCCTCCCCTGAGGAACCACACTTGGAGGTTGGGTTCAAATCCTCCAGGTCCCTGGGACTTCACAGCTCTGTCCTGGGGGGCTCCTTGTCTATGAGCACTGCTGGCTCTTCTCTCTTTCTTTTCCTCCCTTCTTGCTTTCCTGTTTCTTTCCCTTCTTTCCCCACTTATCTCACCGGGGGTGACAGTGGGGATATACCAGATAAAAACATCGGAGCCCTCTGGTCCACTCCTTGCAGCCCTTTAAGCCAGCAAGCCCTAGCTAAGGGAGCAAGGAGACACCAGTGGGGCCTTGCTCATGGGGCTCTTGGTGATGAGCACCTCCCTGCAGGGTGGGAGCCCCGGGCTGAAGCCCAAGGTTTTCTCCTGTTCCCGTGTGTGAGCAATGCCTGATGTGGCACGAGCCACCCTGAGGCGAGGCTGCCATCACAGATTGCGTCGTTGTCCCCTCCATTCCCACAGTCTGCTCCTTGGGCTGTGCCTGGCCAGCCAGGACTTGTCTTCTTTCCAAATACACCTTTGCCTCCAATTTCTGAGCTTCCTCCACGCCAGCATTCCACAAAAACACTGTATCGGGAGGATCTCGATCAAAACACATCTCAGCACCAGTGGGGTGGGGGAGAAAAACATTTCTGTCCTCTTCCAAGGAACATCTGCTCTGCCATGATTGATGCCATGTGTTTCCCAGCTACTTCCAGCTGCCTTCAGGGTTGCAGACAAGTAGCAAGTTGCTGGCTCTCCTTCCTAGCAGGCAGGGCTTCTTCCCATGAATCTTTCCCCGTGTTGGCTGGTGGACAGTTTGCTCTTGCAGTGGCTACTGGGGGCATTCTTTGGGCTTGTTTTGGTTTTTGTCTTTTTTGAGGGCTTTTTTAATTGGAAATATTTTGGTGGCAAGGCTGGTAGCTGTTTTCCCTGGGTGTCTCACTTGCCTGGCCAGCTCTGTGTGGGGTGGCAGTCCGAGCCTGGTGAAGGGGGAGCAGGAAAGAGGTTATCCAGGTTTTGCTCAATGTGGATGCTGTGAAGATGCTATAAATTTAGGTCAAGGTGGGGTTGAATATTTGAGGAGAAAGCTAGTAAAAGGAAGAAGGGAAATTCAAAGGGAAAGGACTGTTTTGGCTCCCTTCCTTCCTCCTTCCCACCTCTGCAGCCCTGCAAGATCTCTGATCCCTTATCCCTGCTGCCTCTTCCTCTCTTTTGCCTGTATGGGCTCTGAGCAGCTGTTTTTGGTGTGCCTGCTCTCAGAGTGTGTCCTGCCCTTTTTCCTAGGTGTGCTTTGAGAGACCTGCAGTGCCCGCCTCTGTGCTGCTCTTCCTGGCCTCCCCTGGCTCTGTCCCAGGCCAGCAGCCCAAGCCGGTGGTGGCCGTGCAGCTGACTGACACAGACGGACAGAACAGCTCGTTGGGTGAGAGCCTCTGGGGTGACACCAACGGGGACACCAGAGCCACCACCACAGCTGGGACCTCCCACTGCTGTCCCCTGCCCTCCAAGCTGGTCTGTGGGTGTGTGGGGAGAGCAGATGTAAACCCTGGAGCTGGCCTAGTCACTTCTTTCTTTTCCTTGTCTCACAGGGACGTACGAGCTGTCGTGTCAGCACAACCCCCTCATCATCAACGCGACCCACAGCCAGGAGGACCCACTCCCCCAGGTTGCTTCAGTGCTTTTCAACTTCTCCTCTCCCCTTGTGGGCATTGCAGCTGTGGCCTTGAGGACCCTGGCTCAGCCTGGCTCCTCTGAGCCCCTCAGCACCTGCCTCCTGCAGCACCAGGAGGGATGTGGCCATCAGTGCTACAGGTAGGGATGGTCTCCTCAGGGCACCCAGGGTTGCTGCTGTCCTCTGGGAATTTGTGTTTGAGTTCTGGAGTGTTTATCTTCTCATTGAGTGCTTTGTGACTGTCCTCAGATGGATTTTGAGGTATTGTTGGAAGATCTGCTGTGTTGAGTCTTGATTTGCTTATCTTGCTGGACGGAACGGGAAGGCAGAAACCAGATTTTGTGCATGGCCTCTGCATCTGTAGAAAACTGTGCTAAAGGACTGATTCCTGGTGGGAAAACCAAGAGAAGTTTTAAAATGGCTGTGGAGTTATCACTGAAGTTTTTGCTGAAGCTGAAGCTTCTTCAGCATTTACTTTACAAGCTCCACCTCCATCCATTCCATTCCGTTGCTGAAGGTGGGGATGGAGCTCTCCTCATGCTTTCTGTTCTCGCTCCCAGTCCATCCAGGCCCCTCACAGAGTCTCACACTGCCCTGCTGAATGTGGTGATAATGCCAACAGAGGCCTCAGCACTTCAAATCTGCCAGGTCTGGCTTTGCTTCCAGATCCCAGGCTCCCTGAAGCTACATGTGCTGATCCAGGGCTCCAGTTCAGCCAGTTACTCAAACCACACCACTGGGAATACTGATTTTTGAGTTGAGCTTTGCTGGAGCTTTGGTCTTCTTCAGCACAGAAGGGCTTTGTCCAGGGTCATCTCATCACTGTTCTTGTCATGTTCCTTCTGTTGATGGCCTGGATCATGAGGGTGAACATCCCTGATAACAAATGAGAGTGTGTGCTTGTCTTAAAGCCTGTGGGATTGTGGTACAGTTGATTTATGTAGAATTCTGGAAGCCATGAATATCCTGAAGTTGCTTTTTACTTTTTTTTTTTTTTTAAGTGCATGTGTGATTTATACAGAAACATAAATCTTAGTGAGTCAGTATATAAATATTATTCTCAACCTTACATTAAAAGATCAGTGTTCACCTGAAATGCAGCGTGTTTCCTCCTGGTAGCTGTTACAGCAATGTACCCACATGCTTCTAAGACTGTGGCCAACTGATGTGGTTTTTCAATTACATTTTCTCATCCCTTAAAATAATCTTGCATTCTTGTTGCTTGAGAGCTTCCCCCTTCCCCTGAGAAGTGACTGCAAGGAAGAAAAGACTCACTGGACACAGCTGAGCATTGACTGGGGATGAGGAGATCCCCATACAGGGGCAAATAGAAAGGAAAATAGATGTTTTCTTCATAAAAGTCACATTATAGCTGAAGCACAAGCCAGTTCCTGTATTGCCAAGGCACACCAAGCTGTGTCCCTTTTCCAGGGGCCCAGCAGGATCCTCGTGTCTCGTCTTCTCTTCTTGCCCTCTCCTTGGCTCCCCATGGCCTTGACTTCACAGCAGTATGCTGGAATTGCAGATTATGTGTGTGCCCTTAGCAAATACTCAAAGCAAATCAGATTCCCAAAGTTTTCAGAGTAGAAAATTCTATTTAGAGTATTGATCTTCAGAATTGAAGTCTTGAATATTCAGGGTGGGGAGGTTAGGCTTACAGCCTCGAGTAGCCACACTGAAAATAAAGTATCTTCCTCTGTTAAGTCAGGAAACATTCAAGTATGCTCCCTTTATTATATTTTTAAAACCTATTCTATCTCCAAAAGTAGTGCAGTATTTTTAAAGGTTAACAATTAATTTTATATAAGGTAATTATATGAAATTAATTGTTAACCTTTAAAAATACTGCAATGCATTACTTTTGGAGATAGTATATAAAAATACTGCAATAATCTGTGGATTCTGGTGGTGAGCAGGGGGCGAAATCCCCTATAAAAATCGAGGAATAGAAAATCTTGATAGGCTGGGAGACATTTGACTGTGAAAGAGCCCAGGACATGCATGTTCCTGCCGCAGAGAGCTGGACTGACCGTGAGCACGCAGCAGCCTCATGTACGCAGTACGTGCGGGCGAGGGCTTTCCCAAAATAACCTGAGAAAGGACAGTAACAAAAGCAACAAAGAAATGAGATTTCCTGCCCTCAGCCTAGAAATGCTCACTGCCAAAATAATAAATATGTGACACGTTGGTATTTCTGTAGCATCTTTCATCTTGAAGGATCTTGCCGTGCTTTGCAGGCTGGGGAAAACATAGAGATGGTGTTTGTGCTGATGAAATGCAGCTTTCTCCAGGTCAGGGTGCAACAGGTGTTTGCCTCTAGAAAAGTGCACACTTGTTTTGAAGAAAATGTCACCTTTTGAGGTGCTGAAGGTTGGCAGAGCACTTGCAGAGCAAAGCAGGGCAGTGTCCCCACTGCCATTCCCAGGAACCCCTCTCTGCTGTCTCTGGCAGCAGATCAGGGCTTGTCTGTGCATTCTGCTCCCAATCACAACCTCATGAGGTCAAGCAGAAATCAGACTTTTAACACATTTCCACCCAGGAGACCCAAAGCTTCAGGCTTTCATCCTTTTCTTTGCATTTTTAAACTGAGCCACAGTCCCTCCTGTTTAACTTGGTGCAGGCTATACACTGAACCGGGGGCACATTTTTCATTTACTCTGTTATGTGTATTTTTAGCTTGCTTTTATTTTCAGTGTGTTTGATTTTATGTTCACATATGCTGGGAAATGCCTGCGTGGGTTCACAGGAAAGGTGCTACAATAGGTGATCTGCTTTGTGTTTGTATCTCCTGTGTGCAAACTCTCCTCTGCTTCCCCAAAAGTGCAAAAGTGGGTGTAAGGCATCAAGGGGAGTTGGGTTTGGATTCCTGTAGTATGAAAAATTGAGGTGAGGGAGAGAAAATTAGATGGAAGAGGGAGTTGTTTACCTGTTTTCAATTTACAAACTTTATTCAGCAGAGAGGGCTGTTTCACAAACAGGTGTTGTTTGGTTTTTCTTTCTTCCAGGCACCAAATTTATGCAGGGTCAATTTATGGGCTGCATGTCTGATGGCATGAAGATTTATGGGCACCCTGGTAGACATGCTGGTGTCTTATTTCACAGAAATGTAGAATAGTTTGGGTTGGAAGGGACTGTAAAATCCTGATTCTTTGCCTCTGGCTTAGGGTGCCCCATGGATGGAGTCTCTGTCTCTGGAGGGATTTAAAACACATGTAAATGTGGGACTTGGGGACATAGGGTAGTGGTGGCCTTGGCACTGCTGGATTAATGGCTGGCCTTAATTTTACAGGGCTTCTCCAGCCTAAATAATTCTGTGTTTCCAGGGTCTTGATAACCACCTTTCCTGGGGAATGGGCTCACTTCTGCCTTTGAGACCTCTAGAGGTGCTTCTCCTCCAGCATCAAAGCCTGATGACCTCTGGCACGTCCCTTGACTGGCTGATGGGCAGTGGTGGCCAAGACTGTGCTGTAGAATATGTTATTAATGTTAATTTAAACTAAAATTTAAATTTATGTCCAGCTGGAAGGTGTCACAGGTACCCCCTGGAGGGCCAGACACCATTTCATGGACTGCCCCATCCCATTAGCTCTCTGCAGTCTAATAGGCTTCTTGAGATTATTGCTCTATATATGGGCTTTTTTGGGAATGCTCAAGATGTCTTCTGCCTTTCCCTGAGAATAGCCAGGGAAAAAAATATCTCCCAGCACAGATTTTTCACCAGTTTGATCTTGAGTCCAACACAGTAACTGAACAGCTTTCAAGCAGGGTGCTTGGTGTCACCTCACAGATACATTGAGGCAATGTGAGTTCCAACACAGACCAGTTGAGGTCCCATGTCCAGTGAGGAAGGCAGCAATCACTGGGAGACCCCAGGTTTGCCAGCAGAGCCCTTGGTTTTCTGCAGCAGAAACCCAGTCTCCCCATTCTGCCCTGCCCTTCCTGGTGTCACACATAGGCACAGGGATTTTTCACAGGCACTGGATTAAATGCATCCTTCAGAAGGTTCTCTTATCTCCTTTCACAAGCTGCAGGAGGTGATGAGCACACCATCACCCCTGCTGAGCTATTCTCATATCCAGTAACCCTCTCTGCTGAGAAGGTGCCTCTGATTTCAAGATGAAAGTTGTTGCTTTTGCTCCATCCTTGTCAGAAAGGTCTGACTGCCTCCTGCCAGCAGACAGACAACTTTTCTGTGTCTATGTGTCTGCACAGAGATGTCAGATCCCCTCACTATCTCCTCTCTGTCATGATAAATATTTTTTCCTCCTTAAATCTTACAGCATAAGTCTTGCAGCCCAACTATGGCTTCTGCTTCCAGCTCCCTTTTGAAATCCTTCTGCTATTTTTATGTCTTTCATGGTGACGGATGTGGCTCAGAAATTAATTCCTCTGCACAAGATGAGAAAATGAGGTGGAGTGTGGTCCTGTGGAGATGGGATATGGATAAAGATGTTCTTTGGGTACAGGCTGTCCTGGCTGAGGTTGGGAAGGTGACTACACCAAACCTGACATCCCATTCAACCTCATTTTCCATGCAACTATTTTGGTGTGGTGAACAACAACACAAAAACATGGAAAGGACCTGTCTGGAAATACATTATGTGCTCTTCCTTCTTTTTTTCCCCTTTCCACTATGGCTCTGGAGGGGCCAGCGGGTCATTTGATGCCTTGCTGGTGCCTTCTCTCTGTCTCTGAGGCGGATGACAGCAGATGACTCACAGGGATGGTGCTTTTTGCCAAGTTTCTTTTGGAGTCACGTAGAGAAGCAAACACCTTTTCTTGAGATGGCAACCTCAGTGCAGATTGTGATCAAGAAGCATCACCACCGTTGGGTCTGTACACGCAGCCTGCTGCCACAAGGATGCCTGCCATCAGATTTACTGGAAAAGTGAGACCTTTCACCTTGCCTGGAGGGAGACATTCCCAAGTATTTCCAAAACACCTTTTCTCATTTCCTAGCTATTCTCTCCTGCTAGACCGCATTGGGGTAAACACCTTTTTATCTCACTGATGTTGAGTGCTACAATCCAGACTCCACCAGAGTATGTGCAGGGATGACTTCTAACTTCAGGAGATTTGGCCAAAGCCTTTACTTTTCTGTCAACATCTCCTATAACCCCCTCTCCCAAAAATTTGCACCATGAGAAGAGCTTACAAGTTTCCGCTGTAAAGAGCTGGAGCTTGATGATAAGGGATGTTTCAGCAGCAATCTTGGGGTTGAAAGCCTGAGTAGACACCACAGCAATGTATAGATGATTTATTATGCTCAGACAGCTGCACTGCTTTTGACTTGGCTTGGTTTGATGTGGGTAAATCCATCAGTATTTTCTGTGATGCATTAAGTAGTTGCAGTAAAACATGAAAATTCAGCTTTTCGGAATTTGGGATTTGTCACAACAAAGTAGTGTTACCTTACTAGCTTTGCCACCACTGGCTTCACATGCTCTGTTGCTGGTAGTGACTGCCTGCTTTTGTTCTAGAAGGATGAAGGATCCCAAAGGAAAAGTTTTGCTCTAGTTTATAGAATTGTTCCCATTTCAGAACAAAGCTCTTACAGTTCTGGAGCATTTAGGGCCATCACCAGGCAGAATTTCACAGATTTCCAGACCTGAAACTTTCTTTGATGTATAAGTTATGGGACTTGGTGAGCCCAGAGCATCGTGCAGGCTTGTGCTGACATAAAATAAGTTAGGAGAAAAACCTTGGTATTTTGTAAAAATGTTGTTGACAAATCATTAGTTTGAGCTTCAAAAGATGCTGGGATGGAAGTGGAAATTTTTTTTTGATGTCTCGGGCAGAAAAAAAGTAAAAAAATATTGGCTTGTCCCACATCTTATATGGCCTGAATCAGAAATGGGCAGAAGTCAGGAGTTTGCAGCTGTGATACAGGAATTTCATTTATCATCAAAAGCAGAAAGAGCTCCTTCATGCTGAGATCAGAACTGGGCTAACTGCACCATTTCCTTGTCCAGCCTTTGTTAGGGTGTTCCAGGGCCTGGGAGCTGTGATTTATTCCATCACTTTACCCCAGCCCTGGCATAGCATGTGGATCATGATGGGGCCAGGTCACAGGGCTTTTTTCTCCTTTGACCTGCACTTGTTCACCATCAGGCTCAGAAGTGTCCTGGTCCCAAGTACAGCAGGGATAGCAGTGATGGTGCTGATAAAGGGAGCAAGCAAGGCAATGTTTGTTGGTAGGGTTGGTATATATTTTTTAAAGATTATTGACATATTTGAGAAAATCAGACAGCTTTCAGTGATGTGAGCTCCTTTTCAGGTCTGGAACAGCAGCACCAGACTTCAAAGTAAGGTGTAGAATGAGCACGCTTTCTCAGAACTTGAGCTGATCAGGCTCAGATCATTTCCAAAATAAAATCTAGTGGGTATTTGTAGGGCTAGGTGTGTTGTTAAACACAGAGAAAATAGTGCTAAGTTAGTCATCTTTGGGGGCAAAGAGAAAGGTCATTATTCTAACCCAAAGTTTTCTATTATTTCTAGAATATATCTATATGCACATACAGAACATGCGCATGAGCATATATATATATGTGATGTACATAAAAATATTTTGTTGTTATGACCTGTAGTTATCAATCTTTTATGCATAACTACCCTATGTAATATTCTGTATTTATAATCCTTAAGAAACTTGCTGATATCTTGATCTACTTTGTACCACACTGCTGGTTGCATTTCTGAACTGGTGGAAAACCAAAACGTCCCCGGTAGCGCTCAGAAGGATTAGCGCTTCATTTAACTTTTATTTAATAACAGCATTGTCCCAGCTGCCAGGGCTGCCCCAGACAACGTGCTGTCTTTCCATCAGCACCAGCAGGGCTGCTCCAGCCAAGCACTTGGCCTGGATGCATCTGGAAGGTGCCAGGGCACACCCTGGCACATCCCCAGTGCTGTGATGGGCACATGCCCCAGATCCCAACGCCCTGACCATCAGCTGTGAGGGTGGGGATGGCCTGGCACTGTCAATCTGTGGCTGCCCCGTTCCTTGAAGTGTTCCAGGCCAGTTTGGAGGGGGCTTGGAGCAACCTGGTCTAGTGGAAAGGTGCATCTCCATGTTGTACCCATGGCTGACAAGGAAGGAGATGGAATGGAGAAGCAAGGCTGGAAAGAGGACATGTATTCCTTCCACACAAGGAAGTTCAGGACAGTGGTTCCATCACTGGGGATGGGAGCAAGTATGAGCCAGGGGCACAGGCAGGGAGCAGAGCAACTGCCCAGAGAAGGTGACTGCGGGAGGGGAGGGGAGAGGGCTACAATTGGTAACAGATGCCCTCAGAAGCTAATGACCTGACAAATGCTGCACTCATAAAACAAATTCTTTAAAAAGGAAGCAAATGGAAATATAAGCTAGTGAAAGAATTTGCAGCAGCTGCCCTGAAACCATTTCTCACTTCATAAACAGGTCTGCATTGAAAAAACAGCCCCTTTCTTCTTGTTCTCCTTTGTGGTCCCCTCCTGTGCCCACCGGCTCTTTCAGGGCTGTGGCCTGCAGGTTTCCACCATGCCTTTGGCTCGGTGGACTTGTCCAGAGTCAACAGCACATTGCGTTCCCTTAACGTCTGCGTCGGCACCGAGCTGGGCTTTTTTGGGGTTTGTTGATTTTTTGTTTTTTGTGTGCATGTCTTTTGTGGTATTTCTAGCTCTGTGCATCCTTGGCTGGAAATGTTGAGTAAAGGCTGGAGGCAGAGGCCTCTGCCTCACTGGGAGAAAGGCAGTGCCTGAAAACAGCAGCAGCAGCCCTGTGCCAGGCAGGGAGCAGAGGAGAGAGAGGCATTCAGGTACAGCTGCCTCCCTTCTCTCCCCAGTTACTGCCTGGAGTGCAGCACCTCTGTCCCTGGCTGAGATCAGTGCTGCACCTTTATCACTTGGTGACAGATAAAGCCAGACTGGTGGGTAACCAGGGCGTGGGAGCTGTTGTACTGCCCTATGTCTTTTTCCTAATTCCATCCCAGGTAATTAATCAATGGGCGGCATTTCACTGATGGAGATCACAACCCCTTGACCCACACTGGTTCTCATTATGGAATTGTGATGCTTAAATAGTCAGTACTTAATGACTGCTCCTCAGTGGGAAGCTGCTGAAGTGAGGAGGCATGGGTGATGCATTTCAGACTTTCCTGGCACCTTCTGTAACTTGCATTGGTGCTGAGGGGAAGGTTATTCCTCCTTTGAGCTACATCTCACCTTTGTGGCCACAGCTGAGGCTGTAGAGCTGGACAGGTGCAGGTATGTGTTGATCCCAAAGAGGCCTGGCATCAGCATGCACAGGTTTGGGGTGCTGTGCTGGCCTGTGGGAAGAGCAGAGGTGCTGAAAACCATCAGAGCAGAGGGGGGCGAGGGTGACAGGAGTGGGGCTGGGGAGCCAGTTGTACATCCAGCTTCTCCCTTCCACCACAGGCTGTGGTGTAGCTGTATGGATGTGAAGGGGGACTGCGCAGGATCTGAAGAACATCTCAGGGATTATCCCCTAATATTTGCAGAGGTTTCCTCTTAGCTTTCCTTGCAGATGGAGAATCATCTGTGGATTCTCCAGTGTTCTGTACAGAGTTTGACACACCTGATTCTAAAGGTATACAAAGGTATTCCTTCTGCCTCCCCTCTCCTGGTCACCTCCCTGCTTTTGTTCTCTTGACCTACCTGCAGTGAGCCCCCCTTTGGTGCCAGGCTGTGTGCACACTCTGGAAATATAAGCTAGTGAAAGAATTTGCAGTGCTGTCCTGAAACCTGTGTGCAGGGGGCACGAATTTCGGAATATTGTTGAGCTGTGCCTCCTTTCATCAGCTTGAAAGAACATGGTGGTGGTTGGTGGGAAGGTGTGGGCTGGGCTTGGGATGAAGTCTCTGGCATCATTGTCAGGGGACTTCAAATCTGGGAGAAGCTGTGAGGGATGGATGAGCATCTCTAGGCATCTGTGACCTGCTGAGCATTCACTCCACACAAGTGCCACCTGGAGAGAGCCCTGCCTTGCTGCAGTAGCCCTGGGACCCCAGCTGATCCCTTGTGTGTTCTCCTCCACAGCTGTGCCCACGGTGCCTGTGAGGGATCAGGAATCTGCACGCAGCCACTGCTCGCTCACGCTGCCAGCCTCAACTGCAGCTCGGATGGCCCAGGGCACATGGCGTGTGCTGTCTCCTGTGAAAAGGGATTTGTCCTCCACTCCAGTGGTGGGAAGAGGCTGGGCTCCACGCAGGTGAGTGGCCTCAGGATGGCCCATGGGACTAAGACTTAGATAAAAAAGATTTAACCGCCCTGAGGTGGTTGGAGAGAGCACAGAACACTTCGTTCCTCCAGCCCCAACCCTTTTGCTGCTTTCCCAACACATCCCAGCTCAATGAAGCTCCAGTGCTGGACCCCTGTGCTCATGGCTGGTGTTTCTGCTCTGGAGATCCCTCTCTTTCCCTTGCTGCAGTGCTGGTTCTCCCAGTCCAGTGTTGTCTGCAGAGCACAGCTCTGCCAGGCTGAAAGGTGCTGCAGAGCATCCCCATGTCAAGGGGATGCACTCCAGCAGAAGGAGAGGTGGATATTTCTGCTCTCCAGATGGGCATTGCTTGGAGGGTTAAACATCCCTGGGATGTTTTCTCTCTTAAAGCTGAAGTTAGTGGCTCAGGAAAAAATGAAGTCATTGCAGAGCAACTATATTTAGAGGCAGCTGAGAGCATGGAGAGCTTTTCTTCCTTTGTGTTGTGTTGCAATAATGGCACAGGGGTCACCGTGAAAGAGTTTGTCCCACTTTCCAGAGGGTTGGGAGTTACCTCATAAAAGCCAGGAGGCAGCACAGCTCTTAGCTGTTGACTGAGGAGACCTGGGATGATGTGTCCTTGGGAGCTGCACTGCCTTGGTCCAGGCAGTCACCTTGGCAGGGGGGAGGACACAGTGTCCTGTCCTTGGGCTGTTTCTGGAGGGGGAAACAGGAGTCTCTGGGGCTGAGCTGGTCTTACATGCCAGACTGAGCCAGAATGTGAACTTGCTTGGGGCAGACAGACAGAAGTGAGTTGGGCTGTGTCAGGATGGTGACATTTCCTCTCCTTGGAGATCTGCCTCTGACAACTGGCAGGCAGGTTCCCCGTGCTGCAGTGTTGGCCAGAGGAGAGGTGAGCACTGGGAAGTGCAGCAGGGCAGCTGGAGATGCACTGCTCATCACCGGGACTTGTTAATTGCATGGCCACTGGGCCTGCCCAGGGAAAACAAAATGTTCCCATTCTCCGAAATTAAACCACACAAAATGAATCTGCCTCGGGTGACAGCTTTCCTGTGTCTGGCAGTGAGATGGGAAACTTGTGAACAGAGTTCTACCAAGTGGCTGTCACAGCAGAGGGCAGCTTGCAAGGGCCTTGCCCTGAGCTCTCCAGTGGTATTACAATGGTGTCTGGCTTGTGTGACAGTGTTCACAGGGGTCCCAGGATGAGGGAAGAGATGAGAATGTTGACTCCATGTTTCAGAAGGCTTCATTTATTATTTTATGATATATATTATATTAAAACTATACTAAAAGAATAGAAGAAAGGATTTCATCAGAAGGCTAGCTAAGAATAGAAAAGGCTTGTGGCTGACCAAGACAGTCTGGACAGCTGGAGTGTGATTGGCCATTAATTAGAAACAACCACATGAGACCAATCACAGATCCACCTGTTGCATTCCACAGCAGCAGATAATCATTGTTTACATTTTGTTCCTGAGGCCTCTCAGCTTCTCAGGAGAAAAAATCTCAAGGAGAGGATTTTTCAGAAAATATCACAGCTACAGGCTTGTAACCCTATTTAGGAAAATGCACACAGCCCTTCTCCTGAGCATCCTCTCCAGCTAGTACAGCTAGACTAGGATCCTGCTGCACATTTGGGAGTGCCAGGCTGAAATTTAGTGATGTGCTTCAGAGCCACCACATCCAGGTTCAACCAAAACCTGCTGGTTGAGATGATAGGTCACATGTTCAGCTGCACCAGCAGTGTGACTGTACCAGCCAGGAAGGGACATCAGGAGCATTGGTGTGCAGCCCCTGGCTGAGGACTGCTGCACTGGGATTTGCAGTTTGGGAATGGAAATCATAGAACAATTGGGGTTGGAAGGGACCTTTAACAAATCACTTAGTCCAACCCCCCTGTTGTGGCTAGGAGCACCTTCCACTAAACCAGGTTGCTCACAGCAAGCCATCATCCACCCCTCAATTTTGATGAAGTCTGTAGCACGTGTTGACCATATTTAGTGGTGGGATCATGGTGGTTTTTGATCTTGGGCAGTTCTGAGTAAGAAGGGCTGTGCAATTAGGATTTGTAAATGAGGTTAAATGATTTCATTGGGGTCTGTGGGCTGAGGCATGAGGGAATTGGTACATTTAAGGAAAAACAATCAACAGAAGAGTTCTCTGACAACAGTTAAAGTAAGACTTGATCTTTTAAGGGAGGAAATTGCAGCACATCCAGCTGGAAATAGCTTAGCTCAAGAGGTTTCAGTGAATCTTGAGGGGACTTCCCTTTTCTCCCTAATGGGGGCTGGTACCACCCAGACGATGTAGCATGCACAGTGCCTGGATTGTTACCCCAAGGCACATTTCCTGCTCTCACAGCCCACACATCTCCCTGTGAACTGGTCAGGGCTTCGTGATTCGCTGTCCAGAGTGGGGAGAAAGGGGGAGGAAAAATATTGGAGTGCTCTCCTCATCCTGAGCCCTGGTTGGACCTTTCTGCTGTGGTGGCACAGCCGTAGATCAGAGCTCTCCTCAGTATTCTGATGGAGCTTTGCTTTTTCTGCAGCAGGAGGTGATGCTGACGTGCAGCTGGGGACGGTGGGACAGATCTGTGACTTGTGACCCTGTTGACTGCCGTGTCCCTGACCAGTCCCTTGTGTACTATGCCGAGTTCTCCTGCCCTCTGGGGACCACCTACCTGCAGAGATGCTCCTTCTCCTGCATCCCCCCAGCCAAGCTTCAAGGTATGCTCTGGAGTGTCAACACTTTTAACCGCCCTTTGTGATGCCACATTTCCATGCCTGTCCCAAGCAGTTCAAATAGAATTTGGAATTTCTCACTTGTCCTGGATTTGCCAGCTAGATGAGATCTTGAGATACTTCCCAAAATGATGGGTATCCCTCCCCCTGGAACAGAGACATCCTAGTGTGAGGATAATTCCCCCTGACTCCCATCCCCTGGCAGGCAGCCCTGATCCATCCAGCTCAGGGTGTAGTGATGTCCTCTCCTGATAACTGGTCCAGCCTCCAGTATTACAGTGATGGAGACAAGAAACATGCAGGCAGACACAGAGGGCTTGAGAGAGCCAGCAGTGGCTCTGTGCCTGGTGGCTGTGGGGAAGCCTGTGGTTCAGGGGGCTGGGGCTGTATGAAGCCATAGAGACTGATGCCCACAGCTGTAGAGCAGTCTGGGAGATGTTCACCACCCAGACACACCATGGCCTGGCTTTCATTCTGACGACTCCATCAGTAGCCACAGGAATTTTTTGAGCCAAGTCAGAGAAAGAGAGCTACTGTTCTGTCTACGCAGGGGCTGAGCTGGATGGGATTTCAGGGGAATTGCCTTGACAGCTTCAAGCATTGGGACTTTGTGAGTTTCCACCAGTGCCTTTGCTCTGAAAAAATCACATACAACAAATCATTTTAATGGGTGCCCTACTTTATGGAGACATTTATAGCTGAAATGTATGAGAATTGTTTACTTATTGTAAAAGAAAAAACCTTAAATCTAAGGATCAAAAACTGCAGAGAATTAAGGTCCCATTTCATGACAGGGAGGATGGTGGCAGATCCCCAGAGCAGGCTGATCAATGGGTAAGCATGCAAATGTCAACAACACAAATTCTGCATGAACTGATGCCCATTGCCTTGGGTTGGTCAGCTGAGGCAGAGCTTTAATCTGATGTTGCACTCACAGCTGCCTCTTGGTCCTGCTGCAGTCCCTGGGAGTTTGCCATGGGCTCCCTCTGTGGGAAGGGGTCCCCTCCATGGGCCCCTGGGTGAGTTCCAGCATGATGGCTGGAGGTGCTCAGCCAAGGCTGCCAAGCCATGGGGGGAAACTCTTGGAGTCCAGTGACACAACTGAGCCACTGAGGCAGGGACATGCTCTGTGCTTGCTCCCCTCAAAGACTTGCATCCTTACAAGCAAGCTGTCAATGGTGACAAATGCTGAGAGTAGGCAAGGAAAGGATGATGTGGCTGTGTGGCTCTTGAGGATGGGAGATGACCCCTGGCAGCCTTGACCCATCAGGAGCACAGGCACTGGGTAGAGATGTGATCTTGTCTCTGGCCCAAAAGTGTTTCTGTAAAAAGAAAGGGATGTTTGAAGGAACTGTAGAGCAGCCTGGCTGCACCACAAACATGCTGATCCAAACCTCTCACTAGGAATAGTCCCATTCACTCCAATCCAGTGTTTTTCTTGCTCATCAGTTCCCAATGAACTATCCATCATTCAATCCATCATCCATACCATGTAGGTAACGTAGTCCTGGGCACTTCCTGCAGGCATCCAGAGCTGTGCATTTAGCTGTGTCTGCCAGGGAAAACAAAGAGCTGGGCTGTAATACTCAACCCAAACTTCTAATGATGGGTGCTTTGAATTCCCAGTCACACCAGTGAAGCCTCTCACATCTGTCCTTGTGGCATTTTTCATCCTCCTAACTCTCAGGTTGCCCAGAGAGGTGATGGATTCCCCATCCCTGGAAACATTGAAAGGCAGGCTGGGCAGGGCTCTGAGCTACCTGACCTGGTGTAAGATGTCCCTGTCCTTGGCAGAGGGAGGTTGGACTAGATGTGCTCTAAAGATCCTTTCCAGCCCAAACCATTCCATGGTTCTGTGATCTTACACTGCATCTGTAGTAGGGTATGACAGCTTGATCAGCATAGCTGAGGACAAGCTGCAAAATGAAGGTGGGCTGAACTAAACATGACAGAGCTGTCCTACACTAAGACCCAGCTGTCCTGAGACACCACAAAAGAGGGCAATTTAAGGGAAACATTTGGGGAGATTTGCAGGACAAAGATCTTTTCTCCAGCCTCTAGAAGTTGACCCTACCATACTTTTGTTTGCATTCAAGTATTTTCTGCTACAGCCTGACCAAGCAGACAATGGAGTCCATGGTCTTTGTGTTTGCTGCCCCTTTTGGTATCAGTGTGCACCCTAACAAGAGAACTTCTGCTGGTCGCTCTGAGCTCCCCTCAGCAGCTCTCCATTCCTGCCTGAAACATAACCCCACACACCCTCTGCTTCTCTTTTGGGGTCAGGAACAAACCAGTGGCTCACGTGCCTGGAGGATGGTCTCTGGTCCCTGCCCGAAGCCTTCTGCAAGCTGGAGTGCGAGGCGCCGCCCGCCGTGGCCAACGCCAGGCTCCTGGTGCCGCGGTGCCTGCAGGGCAGCCACGACGTGGGCTCCGTCTGCCGCTACAAGTGCAAGCCCGGCTACCACGTGGCCGACAACGCAGCAGACAAGCCTAAGAAGTAAGTCTGTGGCAGGTCTGTTATCACCATTCCTTTCCTCCTCCCGGTGTGTGCAAGGAGCAGAGGTGACAGGACAATGGCAGTCTCGAAGACCTGGCTTGATAGGTGATAGAAGGCAGAGCAGCTTGCTCTGATCTCCTTTAGGAAGAGGCAAAGAAGCCTTCTTTCTTTCTTGAAATACAAGAGGCATTCCCTGGTTGAGGTGAACCTGCTGGGAGCAAGGTGCTGTTGCACACATGAGTGTGTTAAGTACTTTAACATGAAACAAGCAGATCTTCCTGTGCACCTCAATGTATTTGTCACTCTGTGGAAGTTAAGCACCAAATTAAGTGTTTGTGGAATCCCAGGTAATTAGACATTTACAAGATGCTGGCAGATTCCTGGAGCTTCTGTTTTTCCTAAAAGCGATAAAACATGGAACAGAGGCACTGCAAGAATGAATGGCTGCCTTCTGTCAGGGTTAGCATCTCACCCGCTGTGCCTCTTGGCTAAATTTAATATCTCTAGCAGTGGCATTTCAATGGGAGAAGATTTTTCCTGATGCTTCGGGGAAAAATTCCTGGTGGTTCACTAGCCCTGCTCTCAGCCAATATCACGACGCTGGGGGCAAAAAGCAGAGTTTTGTCTGTGACTCCTCCAGCCAAAGTCCCCATTGGGTTTGGTCACTAAAGATTCCCTGGCACAGGATGGGTCCTCCCCAGAGTCTCAATTCTAGCCCAGATCAGGTAATTATGTGTTAATTGTTTAATGCCCCCTTCCAGTTTTAATTGGATGCAGACTTCATCTCTTCTTTGCTCTGGGGTAGAGTTGTTGTGCAGTGGGAAGCAGTTGCCAAATTTCTTGCCTAGTAATGAAGGAAGTGGTTTCTGTAAACAGCTTTTCACAGTGTTAGGAGCATTTCTAGGGCCAAAGGGAACCGAGCAAATTATTATTATGGCAGCAATCACATGGACTGCTTTGCAAGCTCTAGAGCAGCTTTTGTGCCTGTGGCGCTTCAGGCACTGGGCATTCAAACAGATCCACTCAGCTTGCAGAGTGAGGCCCCCTCTGTCCTGCTGCAGCAACTGCTGGTGAAAATGATGACCCCTGGGAGATCTTGAGGCTCCTCTGATGTGTGAGTAACTTCCATATGGGTCTGAGCAGCCTGTGAGAGAAGTCAAGGAAAATCGTGTGAAGCAGTTTACGTTTTCATAGCAATGCATGTTGACATCGTGTTTTCCCCTTTGCAATTGTCACTGCTGCTATTTCATCAGACATCTCTGATGGTGGAATAAAAAACCACATTAACAAAACCAGAAAAAGTATTGCTTTCCTATCATGCAGATTAACTCCTATGTGAGTGGCCCAGCCCAAGCAAAAACCTTTCCTTGGGCTAGTAAATGTTATTGTACCATCTCATCAGGAGCTCTTGGTTAATCTCAGCATGAGTACAAACCCCTTGGTGTGGTGTACCAGCTCTTAGCCCTTAGGTCAGTTCCTGGACTGCTGGAAATCCTTCTGGTATCTCAGCCCTGGCAAGGAGAGGGTGGGAGCTGCCAGAGTCAGAGGCTGATCTCTTTGATCGTGCCAGTTTTGGAGAAAGGGAGGTGCTGGGGAATTCTGGAAGCAACCAGCTCTGATAAGGTGCAGGTTCCTGATGTGCTGGTGTGAAAGTGGGGTCTGGGCTGGTGATTTGGACATCAGGTTTTTAGGGTCTTCTGCTGTGTCTCTGGGTTCAGAAAACTGAGTTCTTTATCTGTTGTCTCCCTGTTGTCCACCAACCCAGCAAGCACAAGCCTTGCTAAAGGATTTAGTGTCATGCAAGTGTGGAGGTTCATAAAGAAGCAAAACTCTGTGTGTGCTACATATTGGACAAAAATCAAACATCTGTGGCTGACACTGAAGGTTCCTCATGCCCACTAAGTAGCTCACCCTTGGAAATACAGTCAGGCTTCCTTTGAATTATTCTTCTAGCTCTAGATTTGCTCCTTGTGTGGAGTTGCCCACCTTATGCAGGCCTGAACTTCTTTGGGATCCAGCTGTCTCCATGCCAGTGAAGATAATCTTGGACACAGATGTTCATGCAATTGCCTCACTTCTATTTTTTATTTGAATTTTACTGCAGGAGCAGTAAGGACGCTTAGAAAGGGCTGAGGACATAGTTGAAATTCATTTCCCACAGTTTAAGTTAAAGAGAAAGGGGATGAAGAAATCAGTTGTCCCAGAGATGGTTTTGTCTGTTAAACTAGGTGAGGAAAGACCCTTGGGAAATCACTGCTTGTCAACAAGGGATCCTTGAGGAAGTACTGGTAGTGTAATCAAGGTCCTGCCAGAAAGTTGCTGCCTTCCTGCTGGCAGGTTCATCTGACTGACAATGCTGACATGAAGGGTAAAGCTTCTTTGCCTCTTCCTAAAGGAGATCTGTTATCAGCCTGGAGAGGCTCCCAGCTGCCAGGCTACTTCACTTCTATTTCCAGTGTAAGGTAACAAGGGGAACTTAACAATGCATTTGTGCTTTGTGATGGGAGCTTTCTGGATTTAGGCAGAACCTGTGCCATGGCAGTACCAGCCCAACACCTGGATCACACAAAGATATGAGCTGTCAAGGAGAAATGTTCAGCATCACCCAGAGCTGTAGCATTGAAAAGTGCTGGCCTGAAAGCCAGGGTTCAGATACTCTGGGGAAAAGAGCATCACCTCCACAGTGCTCCTTGCTGTTGCTTCCAGCATGAAGTGCCATCTGAAGCAATCTCTGACAGCAATAGACAAGATCAGGTTGGATGGAGCTTGGAGAAACTTGGTCTAGTAGAAGGTGTCCCTGTCCATGGCAGGAGGGTTGGGACAAAGTGATCTTTAAGGTCTCTTCCAACCCAAAACAATTCCATGATTGTGTGATTGTGCTCCTTTAGAGGAGCACTCTGATGTTGAGAGGATGCTCTCAATTTGGGGATCTAAAAGGGCAGACCCTTCAGGGGACTTGTTTCACTTGCCAGTTGTGGGATGATTCCTTGGAGACAAGAGATTTGGGGACCTCAAAGCTGCTTTTGTGAGGGCTTGAGCTCCTTCTGCTAGCTTGAAGGAATGAAGCAAAGAAACACTTTGGTATTTTCAGGCAGATTTGAGAGTCTCAGCCTGCATTTAGACCAGAGATCAAGGGAGCCCAGCACAGTCCCCAGTCAGCTTCCACGGAGATGTCAGCCCCTCTTCCTTCTCTCCCTGTTCAAAAACAGCAGAGACCATGGAAGAGGGAGAGGAGGTGGGAGAATGTGGAGGAGAAAATGGGGACTGGAAGGAGTTAGCAGACTGGGGACTGGAAACAAAACAAAGTTCACAGTGGAACAAGCAGGAGAGCCTAATCCAGGAGTACCAGGCAGTCATGTGGTGGGCACAGAGGCACTCCTTGCCTCTGCCTGTATCTGACCTCTTCCAGATAAAGGGCAAATACAGCTCTGGGAGCCAAGGAGCCAGGCAAAGAAAACACAGGCTGTCGACCAGGTTCCTGCCACTTCCACCTTTAAGATTTTTGAGCATTTACAGCCCAGGTTGTCCAGGCTGTTTGGAGGGAGCACAGCAGCGGAGGGTCCTACACACTGCTGCAGCTTTCTTTGAATTTACTGACAAATTTGTCTCCTTCCTTCCTATTCTTTTTGAATCCATCAGTCTCCTGCCATGGGAGATGAGGCTTTAGGCTCATTTGTCACCATTCCTGCACAGCAAACCCACTCTCCCCAAGCTGGCTGCCTCAGAAGATGGCTGGATCCCTGTATGTTCAGCTCCTAGAGCTGGGCATGTGCTTGTGCCTTCACCTCAGATACAGCCCTTGCTGGCCTCAAACACCTCCCTTGCCTCCTCTGTCCATTAGGCTTGCCTGGTTGGAGGGCTGACTCTGATTTTCCTGGCTTCCTTGTTAATCCTCAAGAAGTGCCACTGACCCAGATCAGAAGAAGTTGCAGGGTGAGAGGGGATCCAGAAATTTCCAGCTCCTGTGAAGTTGTGTGCATTTATGTATATAATTTTTTTTTTAAGCCTTTCCTTTCCCTTCAGTTCATGCTTCCACATGAACTGCTTGTTTCATATATGTGGGAGTGGTCCACACCCCACCCTCTACCCTGGGGTCAGCCTGGGCTAACTGTGTTTGAAGTCCCTGGGTTGAGCATCCACAGCAAGGTGGTCTGGGGGGGTGTGCAGGTTTGGGAGGAGCTGTGAGAGGCCATACATGGCCTGGCTGTGACACCACATCAAAATGAGGAGCCCTGTGAGGAGGATGGGGCTGCAAACCACTGCCTGCACCTGAGCAAACTGCAGCTGCCACAGCGTGTGTTCCCTGGGCCTGACCCATCTCCCTGGGCACAGGGCCCCTGCCGTGACCTGGAGAGCAACAGGGAGGTGCTGTGGTGAGTGAAAAGTCACGTGGACCGTGCTCCTGGTCTTTAAAGGAGTTTGCTCAGTGCCTGACAGATTGCTGTTGCAGTGACTTCACACCAGCAGTTTGTTTCTATCTCCATAACCCCCAGTGCTTTGCCCCTTCCAAGTCCTGCAGCTGGATCACACCCTGTGAGCCAGGAGGTTCAAAAAAGGGAAAATGCTGCTTGTGCAGCTGGACATCCAACATGGATTAGTACCTCTTGGCATGTGCCTTTGCTTACCTTTAAACTGGGGCAGGGCAGACCATTCAGTCAGATTTGGGAGAAGGCAAAGTCTGATGGGGACATCTTTGCAAGGCAGTGACTGTCATCCGCATGGAAAGGGAAGGCAAACAAGGAAGTTAAATGAGGAATGGAATGAAACCACAGATGCTTACAATGGAATCCAGAGTTCCTCCACCTCACCAGTTTTCTGAAATACTTCATAGCTGCAGTTCCCTTAGTTAATTCAAGGCTGCTGCTGTAGGAGTGATGTTGCAGCAGTCCTCACTGCTCGGGTGCTCACACCACAGCCATCCTCACTTCCCAGGTGGGCTGCAGGGAAGATTTGTGCAGAGCTCTGTGCCAGTGGACTTGCTGCATCCCATTCCCTACCCTGCCTGCCTCTGTGTTACCTGCATTCACCTGGGGAGGAACCCACTGTCCCTTTATACAGTCACAAAAACCAGATCTCTGATTTTTGAAGGGAGAAGGGGACTCTCCAAGAGCTACAAATATTTTAAAATATCAGAATGCTGCAAAAACCTCTAAAATGTCTCATCGAGGAGTTCCCAGCAGAAATCTGAGAGGGAGCCACCCCTGGTCTGGCAGCAGGGTGCAGATGGGGTCCGCTTGCTTCTCCAGCCTGTGTGACCCTGTACCATGTGTGGAGGCACAGCTGGGTGGCCCCACTCAATGTCATGACCCTGCTCCAGGTGTTAAGGGGCACATGGGTGGCCCCACACTCTGTCTGCTGCCTCTCAGAACAAGGGGCATTTTAGTGCCTTCCCCCAGGGGCTCCTCTAACCCCTGGCGGCCCCCTCCACATACCTGTGGCAGGCCATAAACTCCCTAACGTGGTGCCTGGAGCCCTGCCTGCTGGCACCCATGCAGGGAGAGGGCAGGGGCAGGCACTGGAGTGGGCTGTCTAGTAAAGGAGGACAGGAGTGGGGGGAAAGCCTCCTTAAGGATGGAGCAATCAGCTTTGGCTCAGGTAAAGCCCATCAGGGCAGTGACATGTCCTCTGCTGAGAGAGCAGTCCTGATGCCTCAGCAGTTTTGATGCCTCTGTGTAAGATGTGGTGTCTCTGTCACTGCCAGGGACAGTGAAAAGTGGGTAGGCTCTGCTCCTGGACTTTTTCTTTCTTTTCTTGGCAAAAAGCTCGTGTCTGGGCTGTTTTAGCAGCATAGGGTGGTACTGGTCTGCTGCAGCCCCTTGGCCAGAGCAGGATTGACAGATCTGGCTGGAGTACAAAGAGGAGCCTCAGGAGCAGCTGGGCACAGGCCAGAGGATTTGCTGGTGGAGGCAAACTCCATCCAGCAAAGTATGCAGCTACTGGCTGGGGGACAAAGCAGAGCAGGACCTGCAGGGACTGTGGGAGGAAGGGTTTAGGGGCACCACAAGAGGTGGGGAGCAGTGGGGTGGCAAGTGCAAGGGAAATGCATCCAGTGCTCCTAGATCAGTGCAATCCCACCAGGGAGGAGAAGAAAAGGTCCTGGTTAAGCATGGGGTGTCCCTTTGGGAGATATTCCCATGGTGAGGGATTATATAGTAAGGGAATGTCTTACACAGGGTGGGCATGATGGTGCTCCATGAGATGTCTTCAGTCTGCTGCTGGCATCTGTGGGATGCCTGGCGCAGCCAAGGTGCAGCGTTTGGGGTTCTGCAGGCCAGCCTGGTGTCTGTGTTTCCCCAGGAAGTTCCTGAAGGTGCAGTGCCTGGAGAGTGGGCAGTGGGAAGAGGGGCAGTGCGTGCCCGTGGTCTGCCAGCCCCCGCCCCCCGTCTTCGAGGGCATGTACAACTGCACGCAGGGCTTCGAGCTGGACAGCCAGTGTGTGCTCAGCTGTGAGCAGCAGGGACAGCAGGTGAGTCTGGGGGAGGCACACACTGACCACACCTCGTGTTTCAGCAGCTACAAACGGCAGGGCTCCCTGTGCCCTGCTGTGCCAAGGGGCCCTGCAGCAGTTTGACCCATCCCCAAGGCCAAATACCCTTTTATCACCAAAGAGCAGTTCCTCTACAAGCCCAAAGGTTGGTCTTGCAGTCCCTCTACAAGCCCAAAGGCTGTTCTTGCTGGGCCCCATACATGGCACAAGGTGCGCCACTGCCTGGGGATGCTCACCTGTGTGACAGTGTTCATAGGGGTCTCAGGTTGAGGGAGGAGATGAGGATTTGACTCCATGTTTCAGAAGGCTGATTTATTATTTTATGATATATATTACATTAAAACTATACTAAAAGAATAGAAGAAAGGATTTCATCAGAAGGCCAGCTAAGAATAGAATAGGAAAGAGTGATAACAGAGGCAGCTGTCTTGGACTCTGTCTGAGCCAGCTGACTGTGATTGGCCATTAATTAGAAACAACCCCATGAGACCAATCACAGATCCACCTGTTGCATTCCACAGCAGCAGATAACCATTGTTTGCATTTTGTTCCTGAGGCCTCTCAGCTTCTCAGGAGGAAAAATCCTAAGGAAAGGATTTTTCATAAAACATGTCTGTGACACTCCTGCTCCCTGGAAAGCAGTGGTCCTAAGCAAGCTGGCTTATCTTGCGTGAAAAGGGTCAGAAAGCATAAGTAGGGGGTTTCCAGTAAGTTTTGGGAGCTGCTGTGGAAGCATTCACTTGGGATGATGGGCAAGCTTGCTGCAGCATTGTGCTCACTAAGTGCTTCCCTGGGCATGGAGGCTGCTGCCTGCCTGCTCTTCCACCCAGGTATCTTTGCTTGGAAAGGGGCTTGTCAAGAGAAGGGTGGCTGATTCCCTCTGGTGGGATCCAGCAGCAGCTGGGAAACAATTGCATTCCTGGTCAGTGCACATAGGCTGGGCCAGATGGCTGCAGCCCAGCTGCCCTGTGGAGCTTTTCTCTGGTGGGAGGGCTGTCCTTGCACAGTGCTCCCCAGAGATGGGCAGTGGGCAGGCAGGGTGGGTAACACCAGCTGCTCTCCCTCTGCTTTGCAGGTTCCCATCGTCTGCACTAAGGAGGGCTTGTGGACAGAGGAGTTCAAACTGTGTGAGAGCTTGCAGGGCACCTGCCCACCACCCCCAGAGCTGAACTTCGTGGAGTACAAGTGTGAGCAGGGGCATGGCATAGGTGAGGGCAGATGAAAACCAAACTTTGTGTTGACTCAGTCATCCCAGAGAGCTGATAGTCACAATAGACTATAGATGGACTCTTCCTGTACCAATCCCCAATTAACAGAAAAAATCCTGTTTTCTCTTCCATGATCTTTATAAACACAGAGCCAGGAAGGTTTTACCCTTGTGCTCACCCTGCACTCCTGGGCAAGACCCAAATCTGAAGCTGTCTCCAGCATTAAGCATCTCTCTTTTCAGAAGCAGCAGGGATTGTCTTTAGGGCAAACCCAGCTTTTTGCACATTTTCCTGATCTGGAGCCCTCCATCTTTCCTGAGGTCTCTCCACTTGCTACCACTGCTGCTGTTTGCAGGGTCAATGTGACAAGTCCAAGATAAAAGCCATAAAAGCTGCGGTGACAACTGAGTGTAACAGGGCACTTTCACCAGAGGAGGGACCGCATCATCCATTTCTGTCTGCAGGAACTGGATGTTTTGTGCTTTCAGGAGAACCTGCAACACTCAGCCATGGTTCGTGCATCTGGTCTAGCATCCCACTGGGCAGGCTGCTTGAGCTCAGCCCATATTGCTCTGAAGGAAACACACCAGTCATCCCAGTCTGGTCTAACCAGGCTGAGGACAGCCTAATGTCAGGGACTGCTGAGGTTTAGGATTAGGACTGGGATCCCACTTGTTTTTCTAAGGTGGTTTCTGCATTTTTTTTTTTTTTATTCCTGGGTCATGGGAAGGCGGTGGGGCTTCTCTGTGGTGGAAAAATTAGAGACAGTTCTTAACAGGTCAGCAAACGTCATGTAACATCTAGGCCAGACTTATTTCCATGCTGGGTCCCATGTCCTGCCATCAAGGTTGGAATTTTTCTCTTAGGTTGTGTTCAGTTTTCCTTTCATCTGTGAGAAGAGAATTGGGCACAACTCCTGTAGACTCTAGCGTAATTCAGGATTTGGGGAGGGAATTGCTATCCCAAGCTGGGAGATAAAGCATCCTCTTTACATCTCTCTACCATCAGTGTGGCCTCCTACAGGACATTGATGCCTGGCTCCAGGTAAGGTCCTCAAGGCTCTCCCTCCTCCCACAGGTGCTGTGTGCATTCCTTCCTGTATCATTCCTCCCAGTGACCCCGTCATACTGCCCAAAAATGTCACTGCTGAGACAATGGATCACCGGCTGCAGCCCACCAGAGTCCAGGTAAAAAGGGGGAGAATTCTTCTAGCAGGGGCATTGCTGGCAGCACAGAGAGGGAACCTCCCTCCCTCTCCATCTGGTGTTTTAACCCAAAATCTCTGCCTCAGGTGAAGAAGGGTAAGGCTTGTAAAGACAAGCAGTGGATGCTCTCGTATTCCAAAGTTCAGCACAGTTATCAGCTCCCAAGCCAGCTTTCCAGGAATTGCATGATACCACAATATATGAAATTTTAATGCAAGAATCCCACTGATTTTTCAGGATGTGCTATGTGCCTAGACCTGTTAAGCTACTGTTTATTGTCAGCCAGTGTGCTGGGAGAGCAGAAGCTGCCTCTGGCACAGTGTAAGCCTGGGTCCCCACTTACCTGGCAGCAGAGATGCAATCCTAGGCAGGCATTTCCCTGCCAAGGAGGAGGCAGGGCACTGTCAGCTGAAAGGTGTCTGCAGCTGCCAGGACCTGCTGGCCGGCTGGGTGCCTCTGCTGCTGGAACAGGGGAGCCTTTCCCTCTCCACTTCTTACTCATTTTGTAGGCAAAGCAGCTCAAATAGCTCAAATACTTTGGATCCTCGTGGCACGACTTTACCAAAAAGCAGCTCTGCCAGGGTAATATTTCTTAAAATAAAAACGAGATGTATAAGGAAGGAGGTGGAACAAAGAAAAGCAAACAATCCTCCCAGGAGCCAGTGCTCCCATCCAAATGCTTTCCCCTCCTCCTGGGAAGCCGCAGGAGGCCCAGCATCATGCCTGTGGATACTCCTGTGCACTGCCTTGAATCAGACCCGCGGCTGCCGGGGGGGCGAGGATGCCTGGGGCATGTGGGATGGTGAAGCACGAGCCTTGGAAGGAGTCCTTGCCTTTGAGGGATCGCATGGCTTGGCCCGTTGAGGCAGTGGTGTTCAGCTTCCCTTTCACCACCCCTGCAGGCTTTCGTGCAAGGGAGGCATTTTGCAGAGAGGAGACACTATTTTAAGAAGGAGCTCTGTCCTTTGCCAGGAGCTCTCTCCCCAGACCATCTTGTTTTCCTCTCTGTCCTGGCTTCTGTCTCCGCTCCCCACTTGGCTCCCCCAAGCCTCCAGCAGTTTGCTGTTCCCAGGAGCTGCCATGCTCCATCAGATGGAGAGGATGGGGCAAACAACACGGGGAACTGCACAGGCCACTCAGAGAAGGCACAGTCCTGTTCTGCTTTCAGCTCTGATTCATTGCATGCCACAGCTGAGCAGGTTTGTCTCTCTGCCCTTATTTCCCAGTCTGGAATATGAGTATACTAATATGAGTATGCTAAAATGGCATCTGAGTTGCACAACAGCCACATACAAAGCAGCTCCATGGGGTTGGGATGTACGCATCCTCTTGGCTGAGCAGGATCTGGTGGGCTCTGGAATTCCCCAGTCTTTGCCCCATTAGGCTGGCTCTCTCTGGGGCTGGCTGAGGAGGGCCAGGACCTCATCCTGCTCCAGCCTCGTCACAGTCTGGACCAAGGATGCTGCAGAAAAGAAGGACCTGGAGCTGGTTTGTGTGGGCAGAGCTGCCCCATTCCCCACCTGGGAATGCTGGAGCCAGTCTTCCTGCCCCTGAACATTTCAAACAAGGCTGGGAGCAAACACACCTACCCCTCTGTGCAATTCCCGTGCTGTGAAGGGCATCCTAGGACACTTTCACAGGCCAGATGCTGTTTTATGGGGCCTCAGATTTCAAAGCCTGCCTGAGCTTTACAAGGAGGAAATTGCATGTGTGGTGGGGCTTTTCTTCCCCCTGTGTAATCATCAGTGTTCCCCACAAACCCCAGCTAAATGAGCAGTGTGGTGCGTTCCAGGGCTGGGAAACTGAGCCCTTCACATCTCGCTCTTGTGTCCATCTGGCTGCAGCAGCTGAGTTTGTAAATACCAGTGAGAAGCTCAGAGTGACCGTCAGCCTGGTGTGTCTACTTCAAGTCAGGTCTGGAGAGATGAGTCCTCCCTCCCAGGATGCAGTTTTCAGAGCCTGAGCAGGGATCAGTGAGCCAGTTGTGGGCACTGAGTGATAACCAGCTGGTGAATTCAGCATCACACAGGGATATGATGGTAGATTCCAGCCTCTTGTGGCTGCTTACCCCCCGCTGGTCAAGTCAGACATAATGGTGGCACTGCCAGCCAAACCCCCTTCTCAGGTAGTCTCTGTCCTTTCCCTTTGTCCTCTTCCAGTTTTGTATCAATATAGAAACATAGGATCACTAAGGCTGGAAAAAACTTCCAGGATCAGCAAGTCCAACCAATATATACATCTTAATACGCACACACAGATACACACGCACACACACACACGAGGTGTGTGTATATCTGGCCTCTGCCTTGAACAATGTGCCCCTGGTCTGTGGGTTCCTGGGTGCAGCTACCCTGGGTTTGCTGGTCCTGGGGGTGTCGCTGCTGTTCTGCCCCACAGTGAATAATGCAGTGCTGCAGGAGATTCTCTAGCTCCAGAACACACTGCTGGCTGTTCCCCTGCCTCATCCACCTCAGCTAACTGCTGCCTTCTCCTCCTCTCCAGAACATCGTGTGCACGGGCAGGCTGCGGTGGTACCCGGACCCCTCTGTCATTCACTGCATCCAGTCGTGTGAGGTAAGCCCTCCTTGTCCCCAGCTCAAGCTGCCTGCTCCTTGCAGGAGAGCTCCTGCCAGTGAAGACCTGCTCCAGCACAAACCACACAGCTTTGACCTTATGTTTGCTCCGAGCCTCTGAGCTGGGCTTGCTGGATGAGCAGAGATAGCAGAGGAAGCATCCTTGGGTAGTGTCCCCACAGCCAGAATGGTGTGCTGGGGAGCAAGAGCTGCACAATAACCCATTTCCTTCCTTGCCTGCTTCTTTTTGGCCAGCCTGGGCAGAATATTCTAGCAAAAGGATTTCACTGGCAAGGGGTATCCCCCAAAAGCCTGAGCTGACTCCAAGCTGGAATGTTTCCCTAACCAGAACCGCAGTTCTAGAGTAACATGGGTCCAGAAAAGCCCTGTGTGACTCACCTGTCCAAATCAAACAATCAGGATTTCCAGCCTTGTGTACGCAAAACAAACTTCTTCTGAAGAATCTGCAGACAAAGAATTCCTTGCAGAAATTGGTTAGCCACTCATTTAGCTTTGAATAATGACCAGGCAGGAGAAAATCATAGGCAGCCTGGAGTCAGTTCACAAAGGAAATTAAAAATAGGCAGTCTTTGTCAAGCACTAGTTGTTATTATGATTGAGGATAAAAGGAAAAAGGGGGGAAATTTTGGAATGTTGTATGCTGAAAATTTGGGATTTTTACCAAAAAGGAAAATGTAAATGGAGTTTGCACACCAAAAATAGCTTTGGGGTTTGCTGATTGTATTTTTTTCTTGTGCTCATTTCAATGCAATGATTGCTTTTCCTCGCTGGTTCTGCTGAGCTCAGCTCTTTGTGGACTGCAGTGTGGGGGAAAGGGCAATGTTGCAGGGGGCACGTCCCCAGGAAGGAAACCTCATGGTCTACAGAAGGTGCAGCAATTATTTCCCAAATTTGATGCCTGTGTTTGCCTGTCTACTGCAAGACAGGCAGAAAGAGTAGGGGAATGAGGTGCTGTGTGCCTGAGAGGTGTTTGGTGATTGAGTACCAGAAGTTAGTGATCCTCTGACATTTTGGGAGCTCTGTGTCTTCTAAACCACATCTTTTAGCACAAATCTGGGGTAATGTGTTTGAAATGGGATGGCTTAAGTGGAAGAGCAGACCAGATGGTCGAGTGATTGTCTCTGTGGTGGTTCTGCTAGCAAGGGAGAATTTCTTGTGCTCTCTGGGACTAGGTCCTTTCAAAAAAAGAAGCCAATGGAGTGTGAGGTGTTTCTTCTTCCCTTCCTGTGCAGCTCAGGTAACATGAAGCTGACACAATTGTGAGGCCCCTCCCTTAGGCTCAGGTACACCAGACTGACCCTAGTGTTTCCTCCTCTGTGGTTCCTGTGCTTCACCTTGGGTCTGTGTTCAGTGAGAGATCCCATAGGGAATGATGAAAAGTGCCAGTTTATTTGTCTGTGTGTGTGAGAGACAGACACACTGAGTTCCTGAAGTCCCAGTGTAAGTCACTGTGCTCTCATCAACCACTCAAACATGCTCACAGCCAACATGAGCTCCTTCTGTTCCTATCTGCTTGTCGCCCTCCTTTACTCTTAGAAAGCAGCCCCAGGCAGGACTCTTGGCACACAGGAGGTTAACCAAGCCAAAATCTTGCAGTGTCCCACCAGAAGATGGAGAGATTCCATGTTCTTCACCTTTGCAGACTTTTAAATGCTTTTCTGCTTTCAATTACTGTTTCATCAGGAATGACGAAGCAGTCAGTACATGTTCTTCCATCCCAGGTCCACCAAAGCCCTCCATAAAGCTTCCTTGTTGCTGGAAATGTCTCTTTTGATGGGACACAGGACTATATCTGCTGTTTCTGCAGTTGCATCAGTCTGGCAGTTCAGATATCCTGAGGTCAGCAAGTACACCCAGATCTTTCTCTTCCTCCTTTGTTTCCAACTGATGAGCACCAAGCTAACAGCAGATGTTTTGCTATCAGTACAAGAGCTTGCCCTTCAATTTTATAGAAGAGAATGTCATCTTGTTTCTCTCTCTAGTCCTTCAGGTCATCTAACTATTTGTTAGATGTCCTGATCCTCCTCTGTGGAACAGTGCCTTCTTCCTTGTTAGCACTTGCATCAGGGCAGGCCTATTCTTAAGGTCACAGTCACTCACTGTAGCACTAATGAAGATTCATCCTCAGATAGTGTCATTCACCCTTAAGCTCTCCTTTTTGATACAGCTCCCAGCCTCCTCCTCATCCCTGTTGTCCTTCTCACTTCTCATACATGTCTTGATTGATTCTTTTCCATGTGTTTCCTCCTAGGGGGCTGCAAGCTGCTAAGGTTGGACCAATAATCCATATTTTCCCAGATAACTTTTTTGCCCCACATGAGTTTCATAATAGTCATTGTCTTGCTGTAAAGAGTAGCTCTTACTGAAAGTGCCTCAAAGTATTGCTCTGGGAGCTGCTGCAGGGAGATGTCACCTATCTCCCCATTTGACCACAGAACACTTTGAATGTTGTTTCTACCTCATCTGTGCTGACTTCCATCCTCATTCCTCTCTGCCCTCCTCCTTGTGAAGAAAAACTCTGCAGTTCTCTTTCAGAGGCTGTTTCACTTCCCCCAGTCCCTTGTGGATATGGAGGCATCCCACAGCAGGAGCAGGGTAGAGAAAGAATATAACCTGTACTCTGTCCTCACTGCATGGCAGCCCTCCTCACACACATGATTCAGCTTCACTTGCCACAGGTCATATTAGTCCCAGCTTCCCTCTCATTTCATAGGAGCCCCTCAGTGGAGACTCCTCCTTTAAGAGCCCAGACTCTGCCATCCTTGGGCAGTGAAATGCTGTTCCAGTGGGCTGTCCATGTCACCTCAGGTCTGAGTCACCCCTTGGAGATTCCATTGTCTCTCCATTGACTGCCAAGTGTGTGTTGGATCAGGAATTTTTCTCTTCTGGATGCCATGGTGAGGGGAGCAACCCTACATAACAGAAATCCAGGCCACCTGGCAGCTCCTCCTGTCTCTCTCTGGTGGAGTCACTTCAGGCCGGGGCATGGCAGCAGTAGCCAAGGCCCAACCTTCCCAGCTCCATCTGGAGCTCTGCCTCATATTGGAAACGCCAGGTCACCATGCAATGGCATTAGAGGGGCTCTCACTCCCTCCCTGCCTAAAGAGGGACCGCATCTTTATCCTCTGCTGGCGGTGGATCAGCCTGCCTGCTCATCCCTGTGCTGCTCTCCCACCTCCCTTCTCTTTCCGTTAATCTGGTCATCCATCTGCCTCCCTCTCTCTTGCTGTGCCTTGCCAAGTTCCCCAGTGCTGGAGCAGTGAGGCACGTACGTCAGGAAAGGAGGGAGGGAGGGATGCAAACCCTTCCAGGAGCCCGTCAGGAATTCGAGTTAGCGCCGAGCGCACTTTGCCTTTCGAGGGCCAGCGGAACATCTCGTCCCCTGCCATCAGTAGAAAAACAGACGGCGGCACCAAGGGAGGGGGCTTGGGGCTGTCAGGAGAGGTGAGTAGAGGAGGAGAGAAACCCCTCCTTCCCACCATGGGTTGGGAGGAGGCGGGTTTGGTCCTGGTGGTGTGTTTGACTGCTGTGAGGGAGGTGTTTGCAGCGTCTGGATCACGTTCTCCTAAGCCATCCCAAGGTGATCACCCCTAATGCATCATCCTCCTGTGCTCAAAAGCAAGTGAGACTGTTGACTTCAGAGGAAGAGACAGCATGTACAGAGATCCAGGTTGCTCCCTTGGACTGTTCCTGCCATGGTCCAAAGCAGTCTGTGCATGAGCATAGCTGCTATAGGGCACCTCCTAGTCTGTGCCATGCCCTACACCTGCACCCCTCTGTCCCCACCACAGTACTTCACACTGTAGATGTGGTTTAGGTGCAACAGTTCACTTGTTTCATCATCATTGTGTTTACCCAATGTTATTCACAGGGCAGGGTAACCACCACTGTCCTGCTCAAATGCACTCAGGGAAAGCTGGGCTGCTCTTGCAGTGACCAGAGTGAACTTGGGCAGCCAACACATTGTGCAACATGCTGGCCTCCTTCTCACCTCCAGCTTCGTGTCATTATGTGCAGGTAGCAAAGGGTTAATTGGAATGGACTTGGACTTGAGGTCTCTGCCTCATGCTCTGGATGAAGACGGGCAGAGAACAGCACACTGTTGTGAGCATGAGCTGCTGGGAATTTCTCAGGTCTGCCCTGCATGAGGACAAGGTCTCACTGCCCTCTCGTGTTGCTGGTCATGTTATCACAATTGTAAAACATGAATCTGTTCTGTTTTGTGGTTTTCCTGAGGTATTACAATGGAAATGATGAAATAGGGACTGAAGTGTGTTTGTGGTTGCAAGTTGTGCCTGAGTCTCTTGATCCAACAGGTAGTGAAGGACCCTGAAGGATCCTTAGCTCTTCCCACCAGCATGCACAAAACCCTCACTCGGCACATCTGTGGCTTGTGTCCAGCATTTCTCAGTCAGAATTAACTCTTTGGAAGGCATATGCAATAGGGATGGTGGGGAGTGTCCCTAAAATCTGCTGTTCTCTCATGTGATGGGAGTCACGGTGACACTTTCCCCTGGGACAGCACTGCAGCTGGGCTCCAGCTGCCTCTGCTCCTCAGTCTCAGTGGGGCTGGAGACCCGTGGTTCTCACTCATCCCAGACTTGTGGGTCTCTGATTTTGTACCATGGCAGAGCTCAACACAGGAAACTGGTAAGAAATGTGATGCTGGCAGAACGCTCTGCTCCAGGAAAGATTGTCCTCTGTACTTCTGAGGCTGAAGGCAATGGGGACCACAGGCACCCCAGCTGCACCAAGGAGACTCTCTAGAGCAACTACAGCAGCAGCAGAATTAAGTCACCCTCTCATGATTCACACATCTTTCTTCTCTCTTGGACCAGGCAGTGCTGTACCCTCCACCCTATTTAATGCAGCTTGTGCAGATGGTGGGGGAGCATGAGGAGCAAGGACTGCAGGTCACTTCTGTATCAGACCTGACCTCTGACTGCTGAAGGCAAAGCCCTTTATGCTGGGGAGGTGGAAGGCAGGGTGGGGAGCTCTTTACGTACCTGCTGGGTACATCTTCATCCTGCTTTTGGCACGGATGGTATGGGCTGCTCAGCATGGGATATAGCCAGGGGATGATCCCAAAGAAATCTGTTCCTCTTCCAAAAATCTCAGCTGAGGTGTGCTTTTCCTAAACAGTGACAAGATCTCTGTCCCCTGCACACACATAGAGTGTGATTGTAGCAGCATCATTTTATTAAGAGACAGAGCAGATGGAAATAAAATTATCACAGCAGCACAAGGGACAGCTGCTGCTCCCCTACCTGCAGGGTCAGGCTCACAGGACCCCAAAAGATGGGCATGGGTAGGGCTCCAGCACCTAGACACGCCACCAGTAGTGGTGGAACCCCAAAGAAGTGGGAGCAGCCTCAGCTTCCCCAACCACTTTGTGCCAGCAGCCCTGCACTTGGGATGTGCTGCCCTATGGCTGCTTCTCTGCCCTCTGCAGTTCAGGTGCTTTCCCCTCATCCCCATCCATGTCCCACTTTCCCCCTCCCAGCAGTCACAGTCGTGCAGCCAGTGGTACAGACGGAGTGGAAAACCACTGAAAGCACCCGCTGAAATAAAAATCAATGAGTCGTTTCTGATAATAAACATCCCCAAGCACAGCCCAGCCAACTGCTCTTCCAACACGAATATTCATTCCCCTTCAGCTCCTTCATCCCTTGTACATTGTTTTTCTTTCTGTTTAAGATCTGTAACAAGAACTTGGCAGAAATCAGATACAAGTGGGTCAGGAGGCCCTTGTGGTTTTCAAGGCTTGTTTTCCATAACCCGTTCTATCCTGTAACATATTTTGCACAAATGGCTTGGCAGGAGACCTAATCCATGCAGCAGGAGAGCCACTGAGGGCAGGATGGCAGGCTGGTGCTCATGGCACAGGAAGTCCTGCCTTCTCTTGTGTGTCCCAGTGGTATCCCTGTGAATGGTGAGCCACCATGCTTGCCAGGAGCACTCCTGACACACAGCAACTTCCTCTGCTCCTCTCTCCCTGTTCTTTCCTGCTTCTGCTTCTCTTCTGTTAGCACTAGATCAGGGTGTAAAAAGGACAAGGCTGAGGAACTCACCATGAATAGATCATAGACATGGATGTTTAGATGGAAGCAAAGATCTGCTCTGATGTGGTGATCTACCCTACCATTTCATCCCTTTCTTCCCTCTCGTCCCTTGCACTTGCAAGGACCTTTCCAGATGGCTCTCTGCTCAGACATGAGGAAGAGGAGCATGACTCTGAGCAGCACAGTGCAGAAGGGATAATGAAACACATCCCCATTCAAGGGTCCAAAGTGCCACACGTTCACTTCTGCAGCAGAAGTGTGTCCAAGCCAAGTCCTGGCCTGGGACACAGAAGCACTTTCAGGCACTGTGAAGGCAAGGACCTGCTCTCCCAGGATGGCCACTGACAGCAGCCTATGGAGCCTCTGAGCACTCCATCCCCCTTGCAGACACCAATCCTGCACAGCCTCAGCACAGACTGGTTCAAATGGACCCAGCTGTTTGCAGGAAATCCATGTCCGAGGGAACCCAGTGTCCTGAAGAACACCTAGAGCTCCACACCAAGACTGCTGGGAGGTGCTATGGCAGTACAGTGATGCTCCATGAGCTGAAATGAGACAGCAAAATGTCATAACTCTCCAGCCTACCACCTCTTCCCTGAAGTGTTCATTCAGGTATATGGAGAATGTTCTCAAGCAGCAAGCCTCTGTTTCTGTAGTGAGACTTGGGGAGAAGACATTGGAGCTGGAGGAGATGTTTCTGGAGACCTGAGATGTGGTATAAACAATCTGCATGCTTAGCTGATGAGTGGCTCAGGGACACCAGCAGGCTCAGAAGCAGTTAGAATTTCTCTATTTTGCTTTCTGTCCATGTCTGAGGTGATGAGCAGGTCCATGATGTCTCCAATAAGCATGTACCTCCAAGGGACAGCTGCCACAGTTCAAAAGGAGAGAGGGATGGCTCAGGGAACAGAAACTGGAAGACAAAAATGGACAATGAAGCACTAATTCAGGCCACTTGGTCCCAGGTTCCTGTTTCCAAATTTCTAGAGTTCTCTTCCTCTGGGTAGTGCTCACCCTGTTTCCCTCTTTACAATGGGCCAGGTAGCCCTTGCTCACTGCTCAGGGTGGCTCAGGGCACAAAAACATCCCAAAAAGCTTTCTGAGCATAAGCCAAACCTGTTCCCTCTCTGTCCCTCTCTGTTTTTCAGAGCTGATTTCCTCCTTGTGCCAAAGAGCCTCCAAAAAGAGAGAAGGAAAGTGAATGTGCTTGGGGGTGTCAAGGGGGGGAGGAAAAATAAAATAAAAGACACTGCAACAGAGAGAGGGCCAAGAAAAATATTTAATCCAAACAATGAACATTGTCATTTCCTCCCACAGTCTGCATTCCCAGTCAACTTCCCTGGGCAAGCAGGGAGAGCCAAGAATGACCGGGCTCTCTGCCTCACCAGCGTGGATGTGTGTAAGGAAAGGGATGTGTCCTGGAGACACGCTGCTGTAGCATCACTTCAGCCAGCTCCTGTCACAGCTCTGGCTTTAAGGACTGACAGTTTTCTGCAGGGGAACAGTGGTTTGGAAGGATGCTGGAGGAATTGGGACAGTGATGGGAGCGGGAATTTTCAGGGACCCCAGCTGGGGTGGTGGATGTATAGAGGCTTTAAGTGAACCAGATGTTTAACAAGGCTTTGGGCACTCTTCAAGTCCTCCCAGGGACCTCCCAGAGCTTTTGGAAAGATGTTGCTAGTGACTGCGGTGGGGAGGAAGGGGAGACATCCGGCAGGGAGAAGCTGCCCTGTGCCTCTCCAAGGGCTACTCCAGCCTGTCCATTCTTTCCTGTCCCCACACATCCTGGCTCCTCCCTGCCACAGGCAGCACCTTCACCTGGGACACGGCTTCTCTTGCATGCCTGAGACCCCTGCAGCTGTAGCACTCTCTGGGGCACCTCAGGTTCATGTCCTGTGGCTCTGTGAAGCCTGGTTTGGGCTGACATCCTGGGCTGACATCCCCCTGCCACCACAGGGATGGGGTTTCCAACTCCTCTTTCCACCACTAGTGACTCATGGGTCCCAGGAGCAGAATTACCGGTGGTGAAGCTGATGCACAAGGCATGAGTCTGAGGGCAGCAGCAGCAGCTTTTCCAGGGCTGGTCTCTGCCCAAATGGTGGTTCCCCTGTTTCTCTGGGGCTGCTTTCAAAGTGACAGCTGAGGAGAGCAAAAACACATGCATCTTCTCAGCCACATGGTTGAATTAGCATGCAAACAGTCTGAGCTTGATGCCCAGAATACCAATTCCCAAAGGGAAAAATTACACCAAAATTCATGCTGACTTAGAAGCTTCATGAAAGCAAACTATGCACCCTCCTTGGATGGATCAGCAGAGTCACAAAGCCCAGGACCAGTCTGGGAGAAAGCATTTTGCTTCTTAGGGCTGGACTTGACTCCCTGAGACTGGACTCTAGCTTTTCAATGGCTGTGTACAGATAGAAATGACAAGCACTTTCCATCTCAGTAGCAGATCAGAGGAGTCTTTCAGCTCCTCAGTTACATAGCTGGCCAGGTGAATGCTGATTTTTATTTGTTTTTTCTTTTTTCCACCTTCCTCCAAAGCATCTGGAACGGGGCATGGCCAAAAGCAAGGTGCTGAGCCCTCAGGTGTGCTCAACCAGAGCAAAGCCTGCATTCCTGAAAAATAATGTGTAGCACTGAAATATGTCCAACACTGATGTGATGTGTGATTGAGTCTTCATGATCCAACTTTCCCTCACCTGTTGCACCCTTTTGTGCTCTTTCACACTGAATTAAACTGTTTAAGGTGGATCTGAAGAAAAATGCATGGATGCTGCCACCACACTGATGGCACTGGGGACTCCCTGCTGGGCAGGACAACAGCCCCAGGGATGGACCCAGCCTGGGGACACTTCAAGGGTTGTGGAAAAACACTTGTGCACCGTGCATGACATCTCCCAGCATCCTTGAGAGAAACCCCACCACTGAGCACTCGGAGATGCTTCTGGCTGGGATGCACTGGGATCTAACCAGTCCCTTCTCACATCCTTCCTTTGCCTGCAATACTTTTCCCTCTTCATTCTTTTTCCCCTTTGATTTTTTTTTTTTCCTCTTTTCATCTGTGCCTGCTCCCAGCTTGGAGAGGCTGTGTTTTTTTAGCCTATTTCACTTGCCAAGCCCTCGATTTGCCGTTACTATTTTTGCGGCAGCAGCGCAGGGCTCCGGCCCGGCAGTGCCAGCTGCTGCACCTCCACGTGCTGCCACACGCCCTGCTGGAGCTCCTGTCTGAACAAACAAGGAAGATGGATGGCCCAGCGAGCGGGAGAGCCGCTGACACAGCCCGTCTCCCTGGCTGCCTCGGTGGCACGCCTGGCCCAGCAGCTCCCCACCGCTCAGCACAGCACACAGCGGCTGCTGCAGTCGCCTTATTAATTTTTTCCCTGTTTATAGGAGACTTCTCAACCAGCCCACCACCCTCCTCCCACCAGTGGAGGATGGGTATTCTGGCAGCTGAGACCCAGCTGACCATTTCCCTGGATCTCATCCATCACCTTCATGTGGCACAGCTGGGCATTGCTGTTTTCCTTTTTCTTGACAGCATCTTAAAACATCATCAGGTGTTTTTGCGAGTTGCAGACGTGAGCAAACCGCCTTCTCCCAACGCTGGCATTGCTTTCTGTAGAGGCACAGGTCTCCAGCACAGGCTGAACAGACTCTGTATGGGGTCTGCTCTCTCACTACACCTGCCCTTAGCAGATTGCATTGCCTGTGTCCTCCCTTGCCATGATTCCTGCAAGGCCAAAATGAGACTGATGCAAGTACAAGGGCTCCTGTGCCCTTGAGGGTAACCAGCACCTTACTTTGTTCTTTCTGCTTGCAAAGACAAATCCATGTGGAGGTTCTCAGTAAGGCAAAGGCACAGGAGACACCGTGTTCTCCAAACACTAGGCAAGGAGAGGGGACAGAAATCCCCAAACCCTGTGCCTGGCTCTCCTGAGCCTCAAGTCCAATTAGTCATTTTTTATTTTCCCTTCATGTGTTTTTCCAATGTAATTTGGAGCATGAGTTGTTAAGTTTCCCCAGCAAGTGTTGCCATAGGAGCCTGTATTTGTTTAGGGTGGGGTACGGGCTCCGGCTGGGTGAGAGGAGGGGGCAGTTAGCCCTGATAGGTGTAGTGAGAGACTGGGAGACTCCTTCCCCTTGCTGTCCCTGCCTCTGTCCTCCCCCCACCTTGCACGCAAGATCTGGAAATCATTTCAGACCTGTGCAGCCGGGATGGGCAAGCCTCCCCATAATTGTATGGAAACTACCAAAGCGACGGGTGTTGTTTTGCAAGTGAGTCATGACACATGGAGCAGAGCTCAAGGAAAAACTCCACCGTGTGGAAGGCTGCAAAAGCAAATCACACCCAGAAGAGCCTTCCCCTGCCAGCGGCCCTGGCCAGTCCCGACTGCATCCTGGCACCTGCCAGCCCCAACATCCCTGCCCTGGCCCTCCTGATGCTCAGAGCTGCTTGGAGTCTTAGAAACCTTCTTTGATCACAATCGTATAAGATCCACCTGATGCCTTTAGTGGAAGAGGAGTGTTAATACTGTTGCCTTGAAAAAATTGCATCCTGGTCTTCTCTGGACGCGGTTTGTGACAGCAATGATTGGAGTAAAATCTCTTCTTGTTTTGGAATGCGCTACCTAACTTGGCTGTGCCTCAATTTCCCAGCTGTAGGAAGGTGTGCTCTTTCTTGTGCTCTTCCAAAATCTTCCAGGCTAATGTGATCTCTCTGTGGCTGCCTGAATTTGGCCTGTGGCCTGTGCTACTGATAGCAGAGACCAGACTTGGTGGTTTGCCATAATCCCTGCTGCTACTTCCTAAAGTGTTATTAGCCTGTGTTGAGCCCATTTCTCTTCCTTTTGAGTCATAAGGACAAAAAGCCACATGGGTTCTCTGGTTTTGGCATGATTTTTTCAAGTGAATTACTGGTATTATCACCAGGCCCACATGTTGGCTTTGGCACAGTGGATGCAGGGCTATTGCGGTGCAGTGACATTTTTCAGCAGGCTCTCATTCAGGGTGCTACATGTGAATGTCCATCATCAAAGGCTAAGTCTGGGTATTTTTGGGATTTCTGGTTGTTGTTTGGGGCCAACCAGATCCAATGAAATGGGTCAGCTGCTTCCATGAGCAATGGAATAGTCAGGTTTCCACCAAGAGTCCTGTTCAGTCTGGAGAAGAGAAGACTCTGTGGAGACCTTAAAGGACCTTCCACAACTAAAAGGGGCTACATAAGGGTCAGGGAGGGACTTTTGGCAAGGGAATGGAGTGACAGGATAAGGGGTAGTGGCTTTAAACTGAAAGAGGGTGGGTTTAGACTAGATATTAGGAGGAAATTTTTGACTCTGAGGGTGGTGGACACAGGCACAGGTTGTTCAGAGGAATTGTGGCTGCCCCGTTCCTGGAGATGTTCAAGACCAGATTGGACAGGGCTTGAACACCTGGTCTAGTGGAAGATGTCCCTGCCCATGGCAAGGGTGTTGGAATGAGATGGTCTTTAAGGCTCCTTCCAATCAAAACCATTCAATGATTCCAAGATTCTGATGGAAAACATCCTGGAAGTCAGCCATGGTTGCTGGGCCAGTAAGTACAATCACAGATCCCACAGTGAAAGAAGCAGTTCATTACTAATCACTCTATGAAGAAATGGCTTCTCCATCCTGTAGCTGGTTCAGTGGCTGCTTGGCAGTGCTGGTGTAGGTCTGTGATAAATAAACCTTGGCTGCTGACGACTCCTGATGCCTCCTTGTGAGTGCTTCCCGTGCATGGCGCTGGTCGCAGCCCTTGCACAGGACAGTTCTTCAGCCATCGCTGGCTGCTCCTCAGCCCCAGTTGCTTCTCTGATCAGATGACTCATGTAATTAAACAACAATAAACTGATTTTCTGAATGGCTGCTCATGCCATTTAACACTTCTGACACAATTCCACGATTCCCTAGCTGCTGCCCTTGGAGCACTTGCTGCTCCATCCACACCAGCTGGGACATCTGGTGCCCTTTGACTTTGAGGAGGGGGTTGTGTACGGTGGAAATTGGCCTTGCTGAGGACCTGGGACCTCTTCTTTTGGGGGCAACCTTATGCTTTTGAACAATCTTTCACAGAGCCTTCTTCCTCTGCCTTAGCCCTTCCAAGCAGACGGCTGGTGCGACACCATCAACAACCGGGCGTACTGCCAGTATGACGGCGGGGACTGCTGCTCCTCCACCCTGTCCTCCAGGAAGGTAAGAGAGCACCTCCCGTGCCCTTGGCCGGCATCTGTGGATTCAGGGGTGACTGCTAGCTATGTTCTTTGGCTTTGCTGGCTGTGGAACCGAGCCTGCAGTGTAACTCTCCCATGAACGGAGAACAAACGCACGGTTCTAAACCAAAGCCAGCTGAAGCTGATGGACAGCATCGCTCTGATTAAGAGTGGAGTTTGGACTCAGGCCAGTGGGATTGAAACCTCAGCCCAGCTCCCACTGAGGTTCATGGGATTTCCTCTCGTTTTGGGAAACATGTCCCAGAGAAATGACTTCCATAGGACATGGTGAGTCAGAAGTCACCTTGTGTAATTGAGCTGTCTCAGGGGATTTTTGCTATGATCCACTGGCATCTGCTACAAGTGATGTTTTCCTCCCTCTCTAAGGAGGGAAGAATAGTATAGAGGCAGCAACTTGGCATTGGGGTTGCACAGACCCTTCTTTGTCTCCCATCACAATCTTCCCTCCCACCTAACTTGCTATCCAGCACTCACAGCCCATTCTTCCTAATCATATCCAACAGCAAAACAAATCACAGGGCATGAAATAATTTCTCACTGCGAAAATATGTGAATTTGGATCTTCTCATCTTTGTTGTGGAGCTTGAATCATTTCTCCTTTCATCATGCATACATACACAGAGAAAAGGAAAAATAAAATCCTGGGAAGATCCACTTGAGATAGGAAAGAAGAGGCTTTACACCCAAGTGATGAGTGAAATCCCCACAACAATATCATGACATCTCAGAGCAAAGCATGGCCAAAATAAAGGATGGGTTCACAGCAGAAAGTGGGGGGGGTTCAGTCCCATGGCTCCCAGACCCAGCTTGCATCCCCCATAGGTTCCCAGATCTTCTGCTCAACAAGCCTCCAGCACATCCCTGTTAAGGCAGATGGAGAAATACAGGGTTTAAACATCAAAAAATCCCCAAAGCACTCCAGCCCTTCCTTTGCTGATCCAGTCTGTGAAATATCAAATGTTTTCACAGTAAGAAAAACTCCTGGCTCTAAGCCTGGTGTGTATAAAACCTCTGAAGAAAACTGTTTTCTCGGCTCCCATGGCTCATTACCAGGCCACTGTCAACCAGGAGTCAGCTGCTCAGTGTATGCCCTCCCTCCTTTCTCTGCTACCAGCAGCTAAGGGGACACAGGCTTGCTCTGTCATATGCAGTTATTGTAGAGAAAGTAATGTGAACCTGCACCTGGGGTGTCTCAAAGCTGCACAGCTTGTGAGTGGCCCTAGGTGAACCCACTGCCTGCCCCATGGAAGGCTGTTCCTGCTCACAGAGCTTCCATCCTGCCTGGCTTTCCTCAATCCACAATGCACAAGGACACTGCACCCACCTTGGGCAGTGTGCAGGTCAGCTTTGCAGCTGAGAGCTTGGTTGAGTTCCTCTAAGAGCTGCAGAAAACAAGGCTCTGTTGTCTTTGTGTTTTGCTGGAAGAGCCAGGAGTAGCTGACAGGTCCACAGATATGGATGAAGGGGGTTTTCTAATAGTAAAAAATAAAATTTTGAAACTATTAGACCAAAGTAAAACTTCAGTGGGGAGGTGCCTCACCACTGCCAGGCCTAATCTGAATCTCTTACACCCATCAGGGGACACTTCTTCCCAGGGTTTGACATTTGGGGCACAAGATTCAACCCGACCATTGGCTGCAAAATTCTAAACACATTAACAAAAAGGAAAAGGCTAAGAACAGAACTCAGCTAGGGACAGGTTGTATCAGAGCCCATTCCTCAGTGAGCGGAGAGCCTGGCAGTGCCAAACAACAGGGCATGGCCCAAAATGTCTGTTTGTCCACAGCAGCATGGAGAGGTCCTTTAGGAGGGCAGAGAGGTGTCCCAGGTTGGAGCTGAGCTGTCCCTTTTGTTATAAATGATCAACGAGAAAGCCAAATTAATAAAGATTTTATTTCTGTGACCAAAATACAGTCCTCAAAAACCACAGCCAAAGAGACAGCGTTGGGCCTGGGATCTGCGCTGCGTGAACTTAGATCCAGCCTCTATTGCTTTGGATATCCTTCTGTTCACCAATGCCATTTCCAGTGGGGCTGTTTTATACAGTTTTGTATGCCTGAGGCAGAGGTGCCCCGATTTCTTTTGTCACCCCACATATGTATGAAGTTTCTTTTTACTGTGCAGGGCTGGACAATTGCTGTTTCTTGGGTGGTGGTGGGCGCTGATCATATCAGAAGTCGTGTATTCAGATGTATGTTTTTGACGACTTTGGTTATCTTGATTGATGATGCTTATCAAGTGCTGATCATCCTTGGTGGTTCCAGGGGAAGCCCATCTCCGCACCAGCCATGTTCTTTTTTTGTTAACAAGGCATTCATTCCCACTGCCACCAAGAGTTTCGCAACGTTGGTGTGGTAATCTGTCTCTGTGGTCAGAGGCTCATTGGATGTTTAATTTATTCTACAATTTTTATTTCATGCATTTTCCATCTCAGCATGAATTACTTTACATGACTCTCGGAGTTTAGTTGTTCATTGCTGCCCTGAGATGTGTGAAAGGTCTCTGTTTCAGTCCACGCATCCAAAGAACGAGTCAGAGCTCTTCAGTTTTCGGTCTTGAAGTTTGTTTATTATATCTTATCTATAAAATTTTCTTTCTGCCCAGCCGAGATCTGCTCAGCAGGACAGCCACAGGCACTCTGACCGTCCCCGGGGCAGTGTTGTCTTTTTATACTACAAACTACGTATAACATATTTACAATTGCTTTCCAATACCTATCACCTATGTTAGACAGTGAGCTTCTATTCTAAACCAATCCCAAAGTGCCAACATCACTGCAGAAGATGGAGACCAAGAAGAAGAAGAAAGGCTACACCCAAGTTCCTCCATCTTGTCCCCATAACCCCCATTCCAAAAATCCTAAAATCGACATTTTCATCCTGTGATAATATTATTGTTATGCTATTTAAACTTCTGTGACTTTCAGGTCCTCATATGAAGCTGGTAATTTGCTCCAGGGGTCATAATCAAATCCACAGGTGCTCTGGGCTGCATGCCAGGGTCTCCGAGCCCCCTGACAGGGACCCCGGCAACTCTGGACACCCGGAGGGATGTACTGATTTCCGACACATGACACATGACACTTTGCTCCCCAGGTGATCCCGTTTGCCGCCGACTGCGACCAGGACGAGTGCACCTGCCGCGACCCGGCGGCCGAGGAGAACCAGTAGCGGCGCCATGAGGGCCTGTCTGGGTCAGGCAGCGCCGGGGGAGCCGAGGGGCGGCGGCGGGGCCGTGAGGGAGAGCCGGGCGGGGCATGGCGGCTGCGGCTCAGGGGACGGCTCCAGGCCACCGAGGAGCCCCGGAGGGCGGGCTGGGGCCCCCTCGCCGTCGCTGCTCCCTCCAGAAGCCACACGAGGCGCTCAGGCCGCGGTCTGGGGCCGCCTCAGCCACACGCTGGGCCAGGGCCCGTCCACGCCGGGAGCCCGGGGGCTGCCATGGATGTGTGTCCTGGTGCGGCTCCTGGGTGTCTGTCTTTGTCACTATTCACCCCTCTCTGCTGTACAGACTTCTTTTAGCAAGGTCGAGGTAGTTGTGATCTCTCTGCAAATATTTAAACTTAATTATATCTATATACATATATATAATATATATATAAATATATATTATATTTTCTTTGCTCTCGATGAAGCTGAGAAAGGGTATCCTTTATCACACACCCATGCTGCTGTGAAGTACAAACCATTGGGAAAAGCACAGGTCAGGGCAGGAGGAGCAGGGATTTTCCCCTTCCTTGCTGAGCGGGAAGGAGGACGGAGAGAGAAGCCAAACAGCCAGACCATGGCAGGCAGGGAGGCTCCTACCTTATGGTGATTTGGGCATCTGGCAGGGACCAAGCTTTGCCCTTGGTATTTGCCAGTGCTTTGCCTTGTTCTTAGGGCGTGGATCTGGATCAGGATTGTGGGGTTGAGAAAAAATGTTATTGTGCCCTTGAATCATCCCAGTGAGCACAACAGATTCCAAGGGTACCACAGGCATCCATCACACATTATTTTAGAGCTCTCTGGCAGGGTTATGTGTCCATGGGGATGACTGCATGGTCAATAGGAGCAAAGACTCAGCGTTCTCCCTCTCTGTCTCACTCCCCCAGCCACTGCACACCCAGCTGGGTGTAGAAGCCAAACCAGTGTAGCTGTGTGATGCTTGAATGAAGGATGCTGTGGTGGTCCTTCTTCTTTCCCTCACATCTGAGCTCCAACTGAGTTGTGTTGTCAGCAGCTCTCAGAGGAGACTAGGCTCTGTAGTGCCAAAAGGACCAAAAAAAAAAAAACAAACAACCTGTCAGGAGAGTTTGAGAATTATCTTTTCTCATTGAGATTTTCCTTAGTATTAGTATTCCTTATTCTTATCTCTGTCCCAGCCCCTCAGGCTGGACATACAGTTGCTGACTTCCTAGAGGCTCTTGCTCCTGTAGGCACTAAGTGAAAATCTGCAGATTCAGTTCTGGGCTCAAAGAAGCCCAGCAAGAAACTGGCCCCATAATTAATTCCCAGAAGCTCAGCTTGGACCCAGATGCATAAAGGCAGCAATAGGGAAGGTGCCTGGCTCCAGCTGGGATTATCACTGATGGTTTTGTGCTGTAAAGAGGCAGAGAAAAGGGGTAGAAAGAGGAGAGGAGAGCAGAGAAGGGACCACAGAGTGGGAACTGATGGCAGTGTCCCCGGGTGAGCACAGGCTGGGACCAAAGGACTCCAGGCTCTGTCCTGCTGCATGGCCTGTGCTGCTGGATACAGGCTTCCAGCCAGAGTTTGTCTGATGAAGGAGTGGTGGAGAGAGGGTGACACGGTGTGGAGAGACCAGGAATTTTCAAGGCATCGTTGGAAACAGAGCTTCCACTAGCTCTACCCCATCCTATTTTGTCAGGAATTTCCTATGCTTGTGTTTTACTTGAGGACCCAAGTAGGGGCAGAGGTGCTTGGACATCCTACCAGCATCCAGGCAGGAGATGCCTTGTCCTTCTCCAAGCCCTTTCCTGACCCCAAGTGTCCCCATCCACCTGGCCTAGGCAGAGATTTGAGTCAGTGTCTTGGGACACTGACACTTTTGTTCTCATCGTGCACAAGGGACACCGCCCCAGAATTCACTGTCACTTGGGCAAATAGCAGCAATATCTTGTCAGATATCCACTTTTCAATTAAAAAACAACCCTCAAGGAACCCAAGGAAATTCAAATAATAATAGCTGCCCGCCACCCCAGGATGTGCAGCTTGGGCAGCCTGTGCTGCTCCACCAGTGCAGAAAAGGGGAGATCCAGGACTTCCAACACAGCAGAAGTGGGGTTCTGGCAGCCCCCACAGGTGGGGACATGGGATGAGCATCACATCCAGAAGCAGAATTTCAGCATCTTTTGCCATGACAAACCCTTCCCTGCCGGGTCTCAGCATTACCTGGATGCCTCCTATGTGTTTATGTACCAAATTTGTATCCTTTTGGCATGAAAATCCTGTTTTTTTCCTCTGCTCACCTGTGTGTGCAGGGAAGGGACTGTGCCCCACAGATGGACAGGGGAACTGGGGGGTTGGGACAGGAAGTGCTGGCTTGGCTGGTAGACATTTGTGCTTCTTATGACCAGACAGCTTCTACATACTGAAATATTGTTCTTCTATAGCGACACTGAGCGGTTTTTGTCCCCTTTAGGGTTTTATTCACAATGGAGGCTGCTGCTATTTTTATTTTTTTGTATTTGATAATTATTTTTTATAAAAATCTATGAAAAATAAATAATCTTCTCATCCTCCATCTCTCCTGCCTCTTTGATTCACCCAAAAGGGGGCCAGGGAGGTGGTTTGGTCCAACATACTCTCCTCTTCCCAAGTCAGAGACTCTCCCAGAACTGTCACAGCCCAACGGGAGATTTCCTTTGGGTTTTGGGGTGTGGGGGGACACTCACCTCCAATGCCACCTCATAATTCAAGGCTGCCACCCAGGCAGCTTTTACTGTGCCACCAGCTGCAAGAACACTTTTACAGAAGGTCTTCTCCAGGTTGTACTACAAACTGGACACCTTCTATAATTAATCCACTTAAAATAAAGGGAAATGTGTGTGTTTGTGTGTGTATGTTCACATCCCTGGTGATAGGGAGCAGAAGGTGGCCCACACTAGAGCCAGAGACCCTGTGAAATCCTGGCAAGAAAGTTAAAACCCAAGACAATAAAGTTGCTTTAAGATTTGGGGAATTTTTTTTACCTTGTTTTCTTCAGTGACCAGGTAAATTTTTTACCTGTGGTCTGAGAAACACCAAAAAGCCCTTGCCCTGTGTTTAAACCCCACTCTTCTTCCTCCAGCCATCTCTGATGCTCCTCAGTCTTTTCATCATGTCTGGTCTTTGCACAGGGACTCAGTTCCAGAGGAGGAACATTGACATCAAATGTCCTCTCTAGGGCAAAGCTCCCCAAGTCAGGCAGAGGACCCAACAGCAACCCTCCAAAACACACACACACTTTACCAAAACGTTCCTAAAAACCTACCAATGAGTTGGTGATGCACCCTTTGCAGTCCACTTCACCCTTTTTTTGGGGTGGCTTTCTCCAAACCCCCGTGGATTGCAAACCAGATGACCCCTGAGATGATTTTGTAATGAGCCAGCTGTGCTGAGATATTGACACAGCAATTTAGGCTTGCAGCTGCACACCCTGCTGCCACACAGACCCTCTCCTCTTCCTCCTCCTCCTCCTCCTCCTCCTCCTCCTCCTCCTCCTCCATCTCACTCTATAGCCACAGCTTATTGTGCAATGAGATGGTGGTTAACTGCATGGAAAATCGCAGAAGGAAAGTATTGGGAGTATTTTTAGCTTATTTTCCTGCAATTTAGCACTGGGAAAAGAAAAAAAAATCAAGTTGTTCCATGAGACTTGATGAAGTCTGGTTTCCTATGGATTTGTGTGCTATAGTCCCTAAACCCCCCCCTGTGTCCCTCCCAAGTGTCCTGCCTGTCTGCCTGTCTGTCTGCCCAGGCTCTCCCTGGGTCTTCCACCCATCTGGCAGGGCAGGTGGCAATGCACACTGGGCTTGGCCATGGGACCTGTCCTTGTAAGTCCTGATGGCCTGACCATTAGACACAACACAGCAGTGTAAGTGGCTCTTGGCATCTTCTGCAGATCTCACCTCTGTTCAGGCACTGCTTTTCACATTCTTTGTGGGACATTAATACTCATGTTGCTGCTAGTCCTCTGTCAAAAGTCTGCCAGATGGACCAGGACATTCTCCAGAGGTTGTTGATCACCAGACAGCACCATCTCATCTACCTAATATACTAAAAGAATGGCTAAAAGGTGGGCAAATCACCTTATATACAAAAAATTGGCTTTTTTGGACTCTGCTTCCAAGTTCCCAGCCTCTGCGTAGGTTTGCAAATCAAGGGCTGAGAGACCCTTGCTGAGGATGTGTAAATGCAGTTTTTTCCCCAAAAAAGGGATGGCCGGAGACATCTTTACCTTCCCACGTCCAGCAGAGCAGGTGGGCAGGACAGGGCTCAGGACACGGCTCCATCTGTGTGTGCTGAGTGGTTTGGGACTTGGCTAACCCAGTGGGCAGACAGGCTAATGCTAAACTTGTGTGAAGACTCACCCAAGTTCAAAGCCTGAGAGTGTTTCATCTGCAACCAAAGATGACATCAACTGGACCAAAACTATAAACAAACACTCCAGTTTGCCAGAGCCAGGGATTACTAACAGCTCCTTTTAATAGTCAGTTAAATTATCATCTGGAGTTTTACATAGTGGTACAATGATTTTTGTTGCTGTTGTTTAAAACCTTTTTTTTTAATTCTTTTTTTTTAAAGTAATCCAGAAGGGTTTTGTATTTCTTGCCACATGGCTATCTCACCCTAAAGCACCCTACTTTCAATCTACAGTAGTAAAACGTCACATTAGAGGTTTAATAGAACATCAAGGAACATGAATTGTAGCCATCTTTGTAAAGAAAAGGACCAAACTGTTTTATATGTTAAATAACTCCACGACAAGGAAAAGGTAGTAATGCTATTACAGAGGTACAGACGCAGCAAAGAAGAATTAACGACCCAGAGGTTCATCTCAGGTGAATGATTGCTCATTAATGCAGAAATAAAACAAAAAGAAAAGGCAGGGGGGGGTGAAGGAGGTTGCAGAAATGGTTGGAAAGCAGTTCTCCTGTTGTTGGCAGTTTGGGAAGAATCAGGAGTCCAAGAGAGAAAATATTGTGCAGGCCCAACAGTAGGACCCTGCAGCAGATGTGGGTGGTGTCAGTTCTGCAGGAATCAGAGACACAGAATGGGTTAGGTAGGAGGGGACCTTAATGAGGATTGGGTACCAACCCTGCTGCCGTGGACAGGGACACCTTCCACTAGACCAGGGCATGCCTGTTTTGGGTGAGCAAGCCCCACACAGCACATCCCACCAAGGCCAGGTCAGCCCCCATGCTGGATTGGTCTGGTACCCCATGGTGGCTGCTGGCATTTGTCTGAGAGGGACTCGTGTGGTAGCTGAGAGACTTGGGCAAGAAAATCCAAGCTTGGGCAAGGTTCTGACTTGCAAAGCTAGAGTGAGGAAACCAAGCAGGAAGCCCTCACACAGCCAGGGTCACTGTGAAAATGGCCCCACAGACGTGCCAGGCTGCCAGGCCCTGCCAGCACAGCAGCTGCAGGGGCACCACGGTGGGCAAATCATCAGAGCACAGCCCTGCCAGCAGCCTGCACAGTCTGCCACAGGGTGAGGGTGCTGAGCCCCATCCAGCTGTGCAAGGGTGCTGCCAAAGGACCCCAAAGGAGGGATGGCTTTCCCCTCACTCTCCAAAGCCCAGCCCATGGAGAAGCCAGGACCCATGGAGCAGAGCCCAGCCCAGCTGGCTGATGATGCTGCAGGGCTTTGGTTGCCCATGCAAGGGCTTTGAAGTGTCAGCACAGAAGCAGAAGAGAAATATCTGCAGAGCCTCGGTGTAAATCTTGGGGCCAGATGAAAAAGTAACCTAGGCAGGTGTGAATGCATGGGGTGTGCAGGGTTTTCCTGGCAGTGTCACAGCGAGTGGCTGGCAGACAGCACTGCTCCTGTCCTTGCTGCTGCACCTAGTAAGCAATAAAAGAGAGGAGTCTGCTACCCAAAGGAAAACAGTCTGCATTTCACATAAAGGCCATGTACGTGGTATTACTTGGCGAGAAACCAGCTGGTGTCTGGGCCAGAGCAGCCTTCCTTCAAACATCCCTTCGAGGCGCTGAGCAGAGGTGCCCTTTGCCCATGGCTGGATGGCTGCCTGGCTGGAAGTTAAAAGTTGTCTCAGCATCTGCTGGGATAAGCAAAAGGATAAACAGAAGTGTCTTGGCCACGAGTCTCGCTAAAAGGAAAAGGAGTGATGACTCAGTACAGATCACCTGCCCATCTATACCTGTGCGTGGAGGTGGCACTGGTCTCACTCTGAGCCCTAAGCCCTTGGCAGCATCAGGCACATCAAAATATAAGGACAAACACATGAGAAAAATCCAAAAGGATCCAGGAGACTTCCTTCTTGCACAGAGCAAACGTTTGTCTGATGACCCCTGCCAGACACACAATACAGCAATGACACAGGGATGCCCAGGTCATACTGACTGACGGTGGCTGCTCCCAGCAGCTCCCCAGTCCAGGCCAGCTGCCCCTGGAGAGGTATCTGCCCATGAGAAGGAGAGAGCAAAGCACAGTGTGGTCCTGCAGGAAGATACTGAGCTGCTGTTGAGAGAATCTGGTGCTGCAGCGCTGTCGGCAGTGATGGGGTGCAGAGCGCAGCCGCCTCCCTCTCAGCACCACACAAATATTCAAGCCATGTCCTTGGCAGATAGGAGGAGGAATGAGGCAGAAAATCATATGAGACAGGCTGAAGACTGTTCCTGCCAAGACTGAAAAAAATGAAAAGGAAATTTCTCTCTGGAGGCATCATAAAAATCCCACTGTAGGGCTCTGGTCTTGTCTAGATCAAAGGTGCACAGCTGGCAAGTCCAGAGGTGCCTCCTCTGCAAACCAGGCAGGAAGCTGAAGCTAAAAGGAACCTGTTTTCTGCCTCCAACATCATCAGCAGGGACAGGGATTTGGAGAATCGTTTACTCCAAACCAAACCCAGTGTCCCAGTACAACCCCAGCTCTCGAGCTTTAAAAAAAAAAGTTACCAGAGGAAGAGGCAGATGTGAGCCTGGACACAGGCAAGCAATACCCCCAGAAGCCTGTCCTCCATGCCCTCTCTGGGATCAGAACCTTCAGCACCATCCTGCACCAAGGCATTGGGGTACCTTGCATCCCTCTCCCCTCACCAACCAGAGCCAGAGCCTGGCTATCCCACAGCTGCAAGTGTCTGGTGCAGAACATCTTGTCTGTGTCATCTGGCTGCTGCTCTCCTAGCTGAGTTCTCCTCAGCAGCAGCTTGATGTTGCTGCTAAGTTTTTATTAGAGTGGGTAAAAAAAAAAATAGAAAGGATTTTAAGGTTGACTTCCAAGGAATGTGGTCCCTCAAGAAGAAAGCTCATGATGTCCAGCTGACTACTGGCCCTGAGGCCAAGCTGCTTTTGTTCTGGAGGACTCTGCATCTTGGAGCACATGTGGGTTGTGGCCATGGCAGAAGAACCTGAGGAGATGGGGTCACAATGCCCCTGCCTCTTCACCCCAGCTGATGACATCACACCAGCTTTGCCCACCAACAGCACCATTGCTCTCTCTCAGGTCTCACGCTGACCTCATGTTTTACAATTGCAAAAAACCCCATCCCAACCCTGCTGGCCTCCCAGTGGCTGATCAGCTCAGCCATAACCATAAGCATCTCAACCTGACCTGCATGTCCTGCCTCCATTTTTGCCTGCATCACCTGCTCTCCCATCCTGGCTGTGTCACCATGTTCCTCCCACAACTGGTGTTGCCCACCTTTGGAGACAGTCCCCACAGCCGGAGCAGGGATGGGGCAGGAGAAGAGGGCTGTGCCCTCCCAGCCTGCCCTCTCCACCAATGCTGAGGAACCTCTTGGCAAAATGAATAAAACAAAACCAAGAAAACTGGGTCCCACAAGACTTCTAACTAGAAAGGCTTTTGGCCAAGTTGAAGAAGAAACTAATACTGAGTCAGTCCTGCACAGAGCAGCCGGTTTTGCTCCCCAGTCCAAATTCTCCAGAAACATCAGCGACACCCTCCCCTCCATGGGTCCATGTGTAAAACCCCCAGGAAGGCCCATGGGAAGGCCAGCCTGAGAGCAGGTGCCCAGAAGCCTCAGTAGTCCTTGTCACCATAGTCATTGTACAGGACACTCAGCGTCTGCTCCTCGCACGTCTTCCTGAGGTCGCGGCTGAGCTCCGACCAGTCGAGCCCATAGGGCTTGATCTCGCTGTAGCGGCAGGCCAGGTACTTGAGGGAGGAGCGCTGCAGGCTGATCTTGGGCTCCTGCAGGAGGCCATTGCACCAGCTGCTGAGGTCCCCCAGCTGCGAGAGGATGAGGCCAGCCTTCCTGCAGTGAGGGCAGGCGAGGGGAGATGCCAGGGGGGCAGTGGACAGCGAGGAGTGGCAGGGGTGATGGAGACACCACGGAGAGGATGGCGGGGAGGGCGGGAGGAATGAGTGAGGAGAGAAAAGTAAAGACAGTTAAGGACACCACGGGAGCTCCTGGAGGGAAAAGAGATAATGCAAGAGCAGCTGTAAGGAGCTGCCAGGACAAGGAGGGATGGTGGGGCTGTGGGGACACACCATTCCCAAGGCAGCACTGCCAGCTAAATCCATGTGAGAACAGCCCCTACCCAGGGCAGAGATGCCCATGTCACCATGGGGGCGGTGCTGGACCTGCTGCACTGGTCCTGGGACTCACACTTCCCTGTCCTGTCCCCTCTTCTTCTTCCACCCTGTACCACTCACACAACAAGGCCAGGTTTGCTGAGAGTTTATTAAGGAGACAGTCACAGGTGCAGCTGTGAAACCCCCAGCACCCTTTGGGTGGACAGCACCAAGGACTCAAGTGGCACCACCAGTCACTATTGCAGCTACTGGATCCCAAATATTACAGGATGGGAAACAGAGCCAATAGCACTGTAGGCAGTGGGGATAAAAGCTAAGAAGTGTCAGGCATGACATATATGGCCAGCCCAGAACAGTGTCACCACGTGTGTCCTCTCCATTAAGTGCATGTGCTGCATATTCAGGAGCTATACTGGTCATTCATGGCTTGGTGTAGGAATCACAGAATCACAGAATGGTTTGGTTGGAAAAGACCTTGAAGATCATGTTGTTCCACTCCCCTGTCCCATGGCAGCGACATCTTCCACTTGACCAGGTTGCTCCAAGTCCCAGCCTGGCCTTGAACATTTCTAGGAATGGGGCATCCTCAACTTCTCCAGTGCCAGAAATGCACACAGTATTGCAAGCAGCAAGACAGGATACCACTGAAGAAGAGGGAGATTTAAAGAAAAAAAAAATCCAAACCAGAGTGTCATGCCTGGCTTGTGAGGGTCTGTATGGAAGGTTGAAGGTGAGGTAAGAATTATGATCCATATAAGATATAAGTACAGTGAATGACACTCCTGCTACATGACTCACAATATTTAGGAATAGCTTAGGAAAAATGGACAGGAGACCCTGCAAACCAGAAGGGATACACTGGAGCACACATCAAACCCATCCAAAAAGCTCTGAGAGAGCAGGGGATGTGGCAGAGCTCCCTGGTTCTTTTCATGTGCACTTTGTATCTTCCAGTTTTGGAGAGCAAGATGAGGAAAGGCAAATCACTGCAGCAGCAGCTTGTAAAGAGCCACAACCCCGCCAAGGCAGCCTTGAGAGCAGGTCAGGTGACAGAGGCAGAGCAGCTCCAGGATGAATCCATCTTCTGCAAGAGACATCCAGCACACCCAGGGCATCATAGCCTCAGCGCAGGCTTGTCCTGGTAGTGAGGAAGTGCTAAATCACCAGCCTCTTGTATTGGCTGAGATATTGGAAGAGCACAGAGGATCATGGCCAAACATGATCTAAGCTGTGTTCTTTTAAAATTTGTCCTCTTAAAATTGTGCTTCTAATGTTTTTATCAAGAAAATCAGTTTGTACAGATAAAACACATTGTGTTCATTTTAAATTTGTCTCACGCTTTGGGTGATCTCCAGGGAATGTGGCCACTGTGGAGGCAATGGATTCAAATGAAGCATCTTGAAGTTATCTCATGTGCCTGGAAACCCAGACCAAAGTTTAAGTGTCTGATGAGCTGGGATAAATTTCCTGCCCAGCTACAAGGTCAATTGCTGGGTTAGAATAGTCAAGGAAAAGAAGATACAGCCCCTCACTAGCTTTAACTCAGCATCTGCTCAGCCCAGAACTGGCAGCAGTCACAAATCATGATTTTGAAAGGAAAAAATCGCATTCTTACTGGACATTCTTACTTAGGATAAGCAGGGTGGGCTGGTTTGACAGCTCCAGGATATGTGTACCAACCATGAAGGAACATCACTGCCTCTCCACACCTCCCTCCAGGCCAGAAATTTATTGGGAGAGCTATTTGAAGAGGAATTAATTTACCCCAAGCCCAGCCAGAGCCAACCTTGGCTTTCCTGGAGAGAAAACTTTGGATGTGACTGCAGCTCCAAGGGCGCAATCTGGAGCCACTGAAAGGTTGTCCAGCTCTGCAGCCACATGACAAGTGTCACCCCAGAGCATGTCCAGGGCATGCCAGAGAGGAAAAGGTGGTTAGCATGGTTTTGGCTCTGGAGACAGCCACCCAAGCTGGCCAGCCATGGAAAACAGCCAAACTCTCACTTGTCTTGGTGTCTGCATCTGACACCTAAGCAAGGTGCCACGAGTGCCTCTCCTCCTCCAGCATTACAGGTACTCTCACAGGAAGGCCTGATATTATCCCACAGATTTTGGCTCAACGCCCATAGGCACCACCAGACTTCACTAGGCTTTGCATCACATCCAACTTCCACTCACTGCTTGCTTTTTTTCTCCATTTCCTTTCCTTCTGCAAAGACCAGGACACTCTGCAGCCCTTCTTGGACCATGAGGGAGCGATTTGCTTTCGCAGCCTCAGACAAGTTATCAGTGCACTCACAACAAGTTCTGCTTCTTCGGTCCAGCAGCCAGCACTGCCAAGAAGGGAGCTGAGTGTGCCACAAATGAGCAGAGTAGGAGGTGCCCTGGACGTGTGGAGGAGGAGGGACATGGTAGAGTCAGTCGCGTGGGTCCGCATCCCCGACTTCAAAGGAGCATCAGCAACAGTCAAACAAACACTGTCTGCTGGCTAAATAATGTCATCTGCAAGTGATTTGTCCTGTCACCACCAGTCTGGGTGCTTCGCCCTTGCAGACGATCAAACAGGAGGTCTGCTTTCCAAGATTTGTCATCACCAGAGCCCGCTGCAGCTGCCTCAGTGCCTCTTTCCAAGGAGCGCGAGCTGCAAACACTTCATCAGTGACTTGCGTCATCCTACCCCGAGCGCTCCAGCCTTTCCAGAGGCTGCAATTAACCCTCTGGCTCGTAGATGCACACAGAAAATGGCATCGTTTGGGTAATTCAGTGGCATTCCTGGCTGCTCCATGGCAATGCCTCTGCCCTGTGGGGCTCGAGGAGGCAGCTTCCATGCCGTGTCCCGGCTGGTGCTCACTGGAGCAGAAGCAGCAGTGGCAGCGCTCAGCCTCGGTGAGGGCATCGGCTCCGTGACGACTCCAGTCTGTCACGTAAGGAATTTTATGTGTTCCTCATGCAAATCACCACAACAGATGTCAGATGGTCTGTGCAAACTGGGGCTGGATTTCACATCTGGAAATGGAGACGGAGCGGCATCACCACAGCTGGGATCAAGACAAAGGTGAGACTGAAGTCCAAGCCTGCTGATCCCACTGGGTGTCGGGGGAATGAGGCAGCCCTGGGCAGAGGAGCTGCTGGGAGCCTCTGCCCTAAAAACACTCCATGTGCTGCAATGATCCTACTGAGCTTTGAGGTTGTGCCTCAAAGAGTTCACATTTCTTAGGACATAAATGGGAAAAGGGGAAAGAGAAGAGACCCCACCTCCACTCCAGGGCATGGAGGGCCTCCTCAGAGTTTCCCACCAGAGCTGTGCCAGGAGACAAGTCCAAAGCACTAAGTGCAAGATAGGCACAAGCTGAGTCTCTCTGACTGCCTAGCAGAGGTTTGGAGGACACAGAATGTACATGGGCAATCTCCTGTCCTCTGCTAGAAGTACACAAGTGATCACCTGGAGAAGCAGGGCTGGAAGACAGACAGTGGTGAGACCAGCAAGAGGAGGGGTGGGGCACGGTGTAAGGCAGAGGCCATGAATTCCATATATAGGAGCTCTTGGTGATGTAGATTTGAAAGCAACCCTGATTTCCAGATGAGGTCACAGCTCTGGTTGTTTGGAGGCCAGATGCTATGAAACACCACTGCAGCACACGCAATCTCCCAGCCCAGCCTGCTGAACTGACTGGAAATAGCCACATTCCTGGGAAACCACGCAGACTAAAGCAGATGTTGAAGGATATGGGGAGGAGGGAACATCTGGCTATCTCCACAAGCCTGGGACATTCTCAGGCAGCTGGCGGGGCTTCAGCAACCTGGAGAAGCCTGAAGAGAAGACACGGTGCTTACTCAGGCACAAAGAGACTATTTTAGACAGGAAGAGCTCAGGACAACCTCCTCCAAAACCTGCTGTGGCAGCTAAGCACTGCCTGGGCACCAAAAACACTCGTGTCACCCCCCCCCACAACCACAGATGTGGATCAAAAGTGAGGAAATGCACAATTCAGCCCTAAAGTCAGTCCTCTGCCTGCTGGGGACCACAGGCTGACAGAGTTCAGCACACAGAGGTGTATTCAGCTCAAGCCAAAGCCCAGGAAAAGGCAGAAAGCAGAATCCAATCTCCATCCCTTGTAGGTGTGTTATTTTTCCGAGACCTTCTGCCTTTTTGCCTGTGGCATCAGCTGTGAAGGAATAAAGAGAATCCCACCCTTTTGCCACTCTGCATAGCATGAATATGTCAGGCCAGACTCCAGAGACAGGACAGGGCTGATGGGATGGACAGCAGGGTTGGGTTGACAACAGTCAACCACTTTCCACCTTGTCCTGTTAGTGGTCCTTGCACATGCACAGCATCCAGCAAAACAGAAACCCCACTGTGACACTCTGAGGTCTATCATCCATCATCATATCATGAGATTTGCTGAAGAGATGCCTTCCTGGTGACTACTATCCATCCCTGAGGGACAAGCCTGCTGCTGGGCAGGCCTGCCTGCTTATCCAGCTGAGCTCCCGAGCCTACCTGGGCCCCAGCTCATCCTCACAGCGCCAGGTGAACTCCCCAAAGCTCTCGTAGTGCTGGTTGTAGTGGTAGAGGACTCGGTGGAGGCTGGGGGAGCCCAGGTCCAGCAGGGTGTTGTAGGCTGTCTGCTGCTCCTTGCCACTCGTGTAGCCATTGAAGAGGTTGTAGATCTTGTCTGCTATTTCTAGGCAGAAGGACAGGGGGTGTTCAGTGGGGTGCAAGGAAAAGCATGAATAAAGCCTGCCACGGGTAAAGCTCAGTTCTAGGGAAGCCAGGACCAGAACCAAGATTTGTCCACTGAGTTATGATTTACATCACATCAGGACAAGATCCCAACAGACTACATGGCATTCCCTGGGCTCAGGCCAGGGACAAGGTCCCAACAGACTAGATGGCATTCCCTGGGCTCAGTCCAGGTTAGCTTCCCACAGTTTGGTCTAATTAGGAAAATAACTGGGTGATGCCATCAGGTAGTGTTAGTGAAACACCATTTATTCACTGTTGTTTGCAGAGAGGACTGTGCCTCCTGCAGCCCCCCATCTCAGCCCTGCACACTGTGTGGCAGCTCCTGGGCCACTATGGGTGAAGGAGAGGTTACAGCCAGGACACAAGACATGCACAGGAACATGCTGGAAGGGGGAACTCCCTCTTGTCCCAAGCAGCTCCCTCCATCTCACCTTGAGCTTTCACATCATCTACCACAGGGCACGGCGTCTTGACCGTCACATCACTTGACCTGGAACGTCTTCCTGTGTTGTCAACTCCCCAGAGCGTGAACCTGGATGAGAAGGGGGAAAAACAAAGCTCTGGGCTCCACATGGAAATACAGGAGCACCAAACAGGATCAGGATGCCAGCAGTGCCACAGGGCTGGCACAGGGCACTCACATGTAGGTGGTGTCGGGCTCCAGGCAGCGGATGATGAGGGAGATGGTGGAGGAGAGTCTGTCAGGCACTTGGGCTGGCATGGCACAGGGGGACTTGGCACCAGAGATGATGTCATCCACAAAGCTCAGCACTGTCTCTAGGGAGAGAGGGGAGCATGTGCCACTGGTGATGGCACAGGGGCTGTGGAGAGCCTGTGCCTTGCTGCCACACTGCCTGGTGCCAAAGGGGGACAAGGCTAAGGCATGAAGTTGGTGTCAAGTTGGACCCACTGCTTTTCCAGAAAAGTTCATCCCTATGCTATGGAGCTGCCCCTCTCTGCAGCGTGGTGGGCAGGAGAAGGGCTGCTCTCTCTTCCCCAGGATATTTGATTTGTTGCAGCATCCCCTTGCAAAGACAAAGACAGGCTCTCTTCTAACACCTCCATCTCACTGTCCCTGGAGAACCAGGGGAGTCCCCGCTCACCTGTCTCCACCTTGGAGTGGTCCATTCTGTCAGTGACCTTCTCTTGACGCAGGAGGTAGTCCACAATCTGCACCCCAATGGGGGGCTCCGAGTGGCCCCACTCCAGTACCACCAGTGTGCTGCTGGGCTCATGCACAGTGGAGAGACGCAGGCTGGGGGACAGTTTTTGCATTACTTTCTCACAACAAAAGGGATTCAAAGCCATTAACTCACAGGAGACAGCAACCTCAGGATATAAATTACTCCCCCTCCCTTTCCCCTCCAGGTTCTGGGCATGCTGGTCCAAAGGACTCCTTCCTAGGGCTGCTTTACCAGGATGGATCCACAACCAGCCCCATAGTCCTCAGCTGAACTCAGAAAAGACACTGCAACTCTGCACTCTCGATTCCCATCAGTTTGCAAACCTGCCCCACAAAGGCACACAGCCCCAGCACCTCCTGCCACCACTGCTGGCCATCACCACCCCTTCACAGAGCCACCACACCACAGAGCCAGGCTGGGCACCTACATTGGGTGTGGGAGAGGAGCACAGGTGGGCAGCCCGTCGGCCCCGAAGGCACTGGAGTCACAGCGGCACCAATCCTCGATGACATCTCCGCTGCCCGAGCACCACAGCAAGCTCATGGTGGCCTCCTGCAGCAGCTGGGGGACAGGAGAAGGGGTTGAGCACTGGCAGGTGAGCTCCCATGTAGGAGCATCAGGGGGTAGGACAGACAGAGATGAGAGATCTCTGCAGCCAGGTCATGGAACTTGGGGTTTATTGCAAAGGGCCTGGGTGCAGGGGCCTTTTGGGATTTGGGGTTTATTGCAAAGGGCGTGGGTGCAGGGGCCTGCTTGGAGCTGCCAGCCACAGCTCAGAGCAGGACTCAGAGAAAAGAGGGGTAGAGAGGATGAGAGGGTAAGAGCATAAAATGGTAAGAGAGCAAAAGCATTAGAGAGTAAAAGGGGTAAGAGAGCGAAGTTTTTGTTACAATACAATAAATTTTCTTCTGTCTTGAATATTCTGATTCTCACTAACTAATTTAGTACAATATACAAATCTTATAGCATTTACATACTGCCTATAAGAATCATTATATTACTATAGTGTGTTACATTTTAAACTCTAAAAACTCCTCTTTGGACCCTTTCTGCCAAGCTAGTAGGGTCTGCTCTGACCTTTGGACTTGTCTGCAGGCAGAGGGTGTTGTTCCATCAAAAGGGGATTACCTTCAGCTGGCCACACCATTGTTTTCCCATTGTTCAGTAACGAAGGGATCTCAAAGCTTGCTTTCATTTCAATCTCACTTATACTTTCTATATTCTCAAAATCTTTTGCCAGGCAATCATATTTATAAAGCTTTCCTGTTTCATCTTCCCCAGCACTCCCATCCCACCACCACTTGTGTTCATCCATCCCCTGGTGGGCTCAGCACAGCCCATGCACCCTGGAGAGCAGGGCTGGCCAAGGGGCAAGGGCTGACCCCGCTCCTGCCCAGGTGGCTGCTCACCCGCTGGGTCTGGTTGTTGGTGACCAGCTCGTAGAGAGGGGCTGCCTTGGTGACCTCCAGCAGGATGGGCTCGGCTGGCACGTCGGGGCTGGAGGAGACGTGGCACAGCGGGCAGGAGGAGGGGCAGCGCCCGCGGCTCTGGCACTCCATGCGCACGCCGGCCGCCACGCGCTTGGTGCCCGACTCCGAGAGGCTGGCGATGTACTCGGGGAACGTCAGCACCTTGGGGTCCCGCTCCCGCTCCTCTGACTCGTCCGAGGGAGAGTTGCCTGCAGAAGGGGGGAAAAAGTGACACCAGGGTGGGCTCCAGGCCATTGGTAATGGAATATGAGGGGCCAGAGCTCTGCCTTCCACCCAGGAGAGAGGCAGTGCTTCCAAAGAGCCCCCTGCATCCTTTTGTTCTGTAGGGATTAAATACTTACTGGTCTTCAGAGGAGGAATCAGGACTAAAAAGCCCACCCTGGCCTCTGTGATTGCAGGTCCTCTGGTCGCCCCCGTGCCTCAGTTTCCCCAGCCCCATCCCTACAGCTGGATGGGACAGTCCAGCCTTACAGCAGGTCCCCACGAGAGGGAGCCTCCTTCATGTGGCTGGAGGCTCCTGGAGAACCTGCCTGGGCACCTTCACATCACCCTGACTCCCCAAGAAAACCCCTGCCAGACCACAATCCTGCAAAAGCCTTCCTGGCCCTACATAGCAGGAAATGTTTTGGTGCAAGAGGAACAGTCCTTGCCCAGAAATCAAAAAGGTAAAATCTGCCCATCACTGCTGTGCCCTGGACAGCATCACCCTGCCATGGCAAGCCTTGCCATGAAGGGAAACAGTGCTTTTCACACAAAATCCCTGCCAAAGGATGGCAGGGATTGATACAGAAGGAAGAGGAGCGTAGAGGGACCGTTGAAGATGGTTGGTGGGGTTGGAGGAAGCTGAAGGATGAGCAGGCAAAGCCTCTCAGGGCAGGCTCAGGCCATAATTAGTGGTGACCTGCTACATGGGGGTACATGGGGAGCCACCATGGACGACATCCATGACTCAACAGGAAAATCTCCCTATAGCAAGGATTTGTGGAGAAATGATGGGCCAGCACTAGCCCATCCTTGAGACTCCTGAAAGAAAACAAGGCTGTTAAAACCTAGGATCCAAAAGTGTTGCTCTGCTCCCCCATGAAGCTGGAGATGGATCACTTTAGGCTGGCTGTGAATTGCAGCTTAGCAGGCACTGAGGAAAAGCAGAGGAGCCAGGGAATGATTTGTCTCTTGCAATTTCTCAATCGATATCCAGCCCCTGACGTTTGCAAACAAAAAGCAAAGGAAGGAAAGTGGCAGGTGCCAGAGTGAAACCTAAATGTGATACTGTGGGTGGAAAAAGGCTGCCAGACCTGAAAAGCCTCCAAGCACGAAAATCAAAGAGGAGGAAATTGCAGGAGAAATAAAAGAAGTACTTGCAATCAGGAGGTGCTACATCTGGAGACAGCCCACAGCCAAACAGCACCGTGCCCGTGCTTTCCCAGGTGGGCTTGTGAAGAAGCCCAGGCTCCAGGAGCCCACAGGATCCAGACTCAGGCTTTGAAAGAGGCCCTTCCCACACAAGAGCCCTAGGGAGATAACAAGTATCCCTGTGGCTGGGACATAGCAAGAGCAGCACCACAGGCTGGTGCCAATACTGAGAATTATGAAGCCTCATGATGGAAATGATGTGTCCATTGTGGCTCCAAGCTCACACTGCCTGCACCTGGGAATTCCTGGGCAGCAGCAGCAAACCAAGGTCCTGTAAAAAGCTGCAGCTCTGCTCAGCATCCCCCATGCCCAGGCTTGGGTGCTGGCTGTTGTTTGCTGCCCAAGCCTGGATGCTGCAACCCACCATCCCCAGCATAGGCAGGAAAACACCTACAGGCAGCTTTGCTGAGGCCAGCACAAGAGATCATAGAATCACAGAATAGTTGGGAATGGGAGGGACTATAAAGACCATCGCATTCCAGCTCCTGCCATGGGTAGGGACACTCTCCACCAGACAAGTTGCCACAGACCTGAGGACAGATGGCAGCAGGCAGGGGTTAGGCTGCCTCAGCTTTTGTAAAGCTGCCATTCAAAGTGGGCACAGCCTCTTCCACAGGGGATCCATCACAGCTCACTGCAGCCAGGGCACTGGAGGGGATGCAGCAGTGCCAGAGGCCCTGGGCACCATGATGAACCTCCCAGCTCCTAACTGGTTCCCTGGCATTAAAAGCATTCTCCCCAGGAGAAGGAAACACACTGGAGGGAGCAAAGTCTGGCTGCAGGATGCAGGTGGAAGAGAGTAGATATGGCAGAGACAAAAGGAAGGAAAGAATAAGATTAAAGATAACAGTAAAGTCCAGAATGAGGCAGGATGGCTCGGTGGGATTGGTGCACTTGTCTTTCCCTGGGGCTGTGGGTATTGATCTTTCTTTTTGGCCTGGCCTGCTGCAATCCATGGGAATCCTTTGGCTGGCTTCAAAGGGTGTGAGAGCAGAGTGTGAGATGATGACATGGGACACAGTCCTGACACAGGCTGGGCACCTCCAAAATGCCAAAAGCAAACCCCACTTCCCACTCCCAGGGGGTGGCCATGGATACCCTTCCCAAGGACAAGCTCCTACCTTTGCTGATGTCCTCATACTCCAGCCAGAGCTGCCGCTGGACCTGCCTGTTGGGATACCAGATGGAGCAGGACTCCTCAAAGCCATACACTGCCTCTTGGATGTAGTGGTTGCCAAACTGGTCCAGCAGCGCCACAAAATCTGCACGGGAGGTGGCTCCATCCAGAGAGTGGAGTGCATTGCTGAAGGCTGGCAAGGAGATGGAGGAGATGCTCAGTTCCCAGTGCCCACCAAGCCCTTGCTACCCCGTACACACTCACAATGGACAGCCAGCCTTTGAGCCCATCACCTCTCAGAATCTCTGCTGGTCAGAGTGACTCTGAGATATGTACAAGTCTCTTTTCCCAGCCTGGCAGTCAAAGAAGGAGTCAGGATTCTTCTATTCTTGGTCTCAAGGTTGTTTATCATTTCTTATCTATAAAATTCTTTCTCCAACCCACTGAGGTCTGTCTGGCAGGTTGGGTTGAGGCACACTGCCCATCCTTGGGGCAGTGTTATCTTTGTACACTAAAAACTACATGTACACTATTTACCATGACTTCCCAATACCTATCACCTATGTTAGACAGTGAATTTCTACCTTAAAGCAATCCAAAAGTGCCACCATCACCCAGAAGATGGAGGCTAGGAAGAAGAAGGAGAAAGGACAAGGCATGCCCAAATTCCTCCATCTTGGGACCCCAAGCCCCCATTCTAAGCCCCTAAAACTCTATTTTTCACCTGGTGACAAACTAACTATTATTCTACTTAAACTCTCTTGACTTGTAATTCTTCATAAAAAGGTTGGTAATTTGCTCCATGGGTCAAAATCAAAGGCACAGGGGTCTTGGGCTGTGGGCCAAGGTCTCTGAGCCCCTGGGCAGGGTCTAGAGTCCTCCAGAGCATCCAGAATGGTTCTGGAACCCAGAACCATTTCCTGGGTTCCAACAATCACCTGCCAGCAGAAGGCTCTGTCACCTCTTGCCATCCTCTCTCCTCTATTCCCCATGTTCCTGCACACTTACCCTGGGAGATGGTCATCTGGTTGAGCCGGACGTGGTACATGACAGACTGCACCTTCCAGTGCTGCAGCAGGGGGTACCCAGACACCTCACTGAAGTTCACCATCCCTGCCAGAGAGAGGACACAGGGACTCAATGCCACTGCTGAGCAATACTTCACCGTGGGGATGGCTGCAGCCCTTCGTGCCTTGGGCAACACAGCCAGCAAGGTGGGAAGAAACCAGGGAAAAGGGTTCTGTACACACCACATGCCCCCAGGGAGGCTTTCAGAGCTGAGGGTCAGGTGGTCCCCAGCAATTAAAATGACAGCTTTGAAGGAAAACACGTAGGCTTGTCTCATTTTGCTCTGCGCTGGAAGATAATGAGCCTCCTCCTGCACCCCCTCCTGTTTCCTTCCAAGTGCCCACTCCCAAGGCATGCCCAGGTGCGCTAATTATGTCACTAATGAGAGCTGTGCTTTTTAATGAGCTGTTAGCAGGCCTGGGGACGGTCACCGTCATGCCACATGTGCCCAAGGGCAACCAGGAGGCCCTGGGTCCCCCTCGGCTGGGACTGAGCTGAGTGGGCAGCAGATGGGCAGGGAAATCACTTCCTATTGATGCTAATATTCCCTCAGGACTCTATGACAAAGCTGGGGCTGGAGAGGACCCAGGGTTTGTCCTTCTCCTTCAAAGACATCCCGTTTTTCAGCCATTCAGCTGTGAGTTACAGAAGCCAGGAATTCATGGAGACCTGGGCTGGTGAGCACTTACTCCTGCCCAAAGCAGCTCAGCTTCTATGAGCAGAGGGACCGAGAGGCCACAGAGCCTCAGACAAAGCCCCAGCAAGGGAACTGAGGGGTGCTCATGGCTCTGAATTCGGTGGCCAGAGCATCCCCAGAGTGCCACAGCAGGATGCAGGGACAGGCCACCTCCTCCCTCTCAGCTCCAGTGCTGCTCAGCCAGCACGTCACAGCAAGCTCTGCTGCCAACAGGCACCCAGCAGGAGTTCAGGAGGATAGCAGTGGGCATCCCCCCCTCTGTAAGGAGACCTGGAGACAGAGTATAAGCAGGATAAGATCCTTTGCCTTCAGCACCTCTCTCTTCAGTGCTGCCTGCTGCCGACAGCTTCAAAGCCTCGCTCTTCCCTGCAAAGTGTTTATGCAAAAACAGCCCTTCCTTACTCAGCAGCTCTGCCTCTCGTGTATTCACAGCGATATCCAAGCTTCTGACAAGCAGAGAATATTTTACTTCTTTTCCTTTTTTTCCTCTTTTTTTTTTTCCCCTCTAAATAAGCCAGCAGAGTGTGGGAAATGAATAGCATCATTTACTGGCTTTTACCTCCCCAGCATAATTGCCAGTGAAATCCCAGTCCCACTGACACTGCTGTGATGCTGAGGCTGTGGTGGCAGCATCCCTGTGCTTCCCTCTCCTGCCTGTGCCTTCCTTACATCCATGTAACCATGTCACAGGCAGGAGAGCCCCAGTGGGAGGCAGGTGTCCTCCAGCACCTCCAGGCAGGGTTGAGCATCCCCAGGGAAGCAGGAGTGACCCACCCATCCATCTCTCCTGGGGAAGCTCAGCCCCCCAGGACCCACCAGCACCCTCCTCCCTGCTGAATCTGCCTGCACCTTCACTGCCATGCACCCTGTCAGGGCAACCAGCATCCACCAGACCCTCGATACAGTCCATGGGGGCTCCCCAAAATCCTCCTGGAAGCTCTGCCAGACAAGGGAATGCACAAGCTCTCCTATGAGACAAAACCAGCCACATCCTGTGCTTAGCAGCTCCTCAATGTCAGGGCCATTTCAGCTAACAGTGAGGTAGAGAAATCATAGAGAAAAGCTTCAAAAAATCAGGCCTGTTCTTCTGGAATCAGTGGCTGGCCTTATCAAGCTAGCACTTTGCAAGTTCCCATGTGAAAACAATCCTTTTGTGAGAAATTTGTTCAGATAACAAACTTTTCCTGGGTTAAAAAATTACTTGCACCTGCATAAACTGTTTCTGCACCGTTAGATAGGAAAATGAAAACTATCTTTACCAAACAACTGTCCCTGCATGTAGACACCAAGAGTTTGAGTGACCAATCAATACAGGATAACAACTTGTTACTAACTAATAAAAGTAATTGGAGAGAAAACTACTGACCAATTGGAGTCCCACAGGAGGTCTGTAAAACTGTATAAAAAGGAGTTATGTGAATAAAAAGTTGCTTTTTCCACCATGAAGAAAATGGAGTCCTGAGCGATAAACAGCAACAAACACCAAGGAAATGAAGGTTACTTATGTGTACTGGCAACATGGAAAAAAGGCAAATCCTTGAAGGCTGTCTAGGAACCCATGATAACCTATCACTCATGGCCCATGATGCTCTGGTATGACAAACCAAAACATTTTGTTTTGGTGGCACTGGGTTTTGAATGCTTCATTAAATCAGCAAAGAAATCAAAAGTAATTGGAAAACCTCTTTTGCCCTAAAAAAAAAAAAAGAAGAAAAATCCTTTTGTAAATACTCCAAATAGTTGATGGATGCTTGAGCTTTTACTCCACAATTAATTTACAGCCTTTGCCTTTCCTTCATTTTTAATGCCTTCCTCCTACTGGAAAAAGGAACCAACCCTCAGCTGCTGGTTCCTTTGTGTGCGGCTAAAGCCAGACTAGACATATCCCCCAGTAGATATATCCTGTGGGAGGTTGGGGTGCTGAGCTGGACATGCTGGCAGCTGCCTCCCTGGGAGAGGCATGGATCCAGCTGGACTCACTCACCAGTGAGGAACTCAGGGTCGGGCGTGGGGTCAGAGAGCTCCTCTTGGCACTGGTTCTCCAAGGGCACTGTGGCCACCACCAGCCCATCAGGCAGCTGCTGCTCCAGGCCCCGGGCAAAGTTGTTCTGCCTGGAAGGTAATTGCAGAGAGAAGAGCAAGGCTGGGGGACAGCACTGACTGCTAGCAAGTGATCCATCCCAAAAAACCACCTGGCACTTCTCCTTTCCTTCAGGAGCAGATTAAAAAGATGTCTACTCTTGATGGAAAGTGTAAGACCCACCCTCCCCACCAGCCCCTCCATCTTCTGCAAAGCAAAGCCAGGCATGGACGGACAGGCAGTCTGCTACAGTCCAGCCCCAGGCTCCTTCCACGCCTTCTGTCGCAGACATCTTTTCATGCAAATCCTTTCCTCCTGAGAAACTGAGAGGTCTCAGGAACAAAATGTAAACATTGGTTATCTGCTGCTGTGGAATGCAACAGGTGGATCTGTGATTGGTCTCATAGAGTTGTTTCTAATTAATGGCCAATCACAGTCAGCTGGCTTGGACTCTCTGTCCGAGCCACAAACCTTTGTTATTCATTCTTTTCTATTCTTAGCTTAGCTAGCCTTCTGAGATGAAACCTTTTCTTCTATTCTTTTAGTATAGTTTTAATGTAATATATATAATAAAATAATAAATCAAGCCTTCTGAAATATGGAGTCAGATCTCCGTCTCTTCCTTCAACATAAGACCCCTGTGAACCCCGTCACAGCCTTCCTCTTGGAGAGGATGCTGAGGTCTGACCCTGCTGGGGTCTGCAACTCACCTGAAGGTCCCTCTGAGCACCTGGCCTGGTGCCACCTCCCTGGTGTGGTTGTTGTAGCCGTAGAAGAGCTCCCCGAAGAGGGTCTGGTTCATGGGCAGCTCGCGGGGCTCGCCGCAGTCCCCGCCCTCGGGGCACGACTCCGAGATCAGCTGGCACGAGCGCCCGTCTGCGCCCAGCTTGTAGTCCTCAATGCACCTGGGGAGCCAGCACGGGGTGCCTGTCAGCTGCAGCCCCCCAACAGTGAGCACAGACACAAGAACAGAGGAGACACCCTCCATCTCAACCCCACCAGCTCAGGGGGGCAACAGCAAGTGACAGCAGCATTTTGGGGTGTCCCCGTGGCCAGGGAGGGGATGAGGATGGGTCACTTCTGGGAATCTCTGCTGGTCAGAGCGACCCTAAGATGTGTTAGAAACTCTCTTTTTCCAGCCCAGCAGTCAAAGAAGGAGTCTGAGCTCTTCATTTCTTGGTCTCAAGGTTGTTTATTGTTTATTATCTATTATCTATAAAATTCTTCCTCTGACCCACCGAGGTCTGTCTGGCAGGCTGGGTTGAGGCACACTGTCCATCCTTGGGGCAGTGTTATCTTTGTACACTAAAAACTATGTGTACATTATTTACCATAACTTCCCAATACCTATCACCTATGTGAGTTTCTACTCTAAACCAATCTAAAAATGCCACCATCACCCAGAAGATGGAGGCTAGGAAGAAGAAGGAAAAGGGACAGGGCACGCCCAAATTCTTCTTTCTTGGGACCCCAAGCCCCCATTCTAAAAACCCTAAAAATCTATTTTTCACCCGTGACAAACTATTATTCTACTTAAACTTTCTTGACTTGTAATTCTTCATATAAAGGTTGGTAACTGTTTTTTCCAAGGGCTAAATGAAAGGCACAGGGGTCTTGTGCTCTGTGCTAACATCTCCGACCTTCCTGTCAGGGTCTGGAGTCCCCCAGGGCAGGCAGAGGAATTTCCTGGGCTCGGGCAGTCACTCACCCGCAGAACATGAGGATGTTGTAGAGCAGGGGGTCCTCAGGCAGGGGCACCATCTGCTGCAGGCACAGCTGCTCGCAGCCCCCGTTGAAGCCGTCGGAGCAGTCCACACCCACGTGCCGGTCGTAGCAGCCCGTGCCGTCCTTCATGGGGCTCAGTCCTGTGGGGCACTGGTGGGGTGGGGGAAATAGGGGATGAAAACCCATGGGAAGGTTTCTGTCTGTGGGGCTGAGGTGGAGGGCAGGGCTCCAGCATTGCTCTCCACCAGAAAGTGCAGCCTTAGCAGTGCTCAGGGGCTGCAGGAGGGACAGCAGCACCATCCTCATCTGCAGAGATTCCTCCTGCACCACTTTGCAGCCCTCAGGAGTGCATCCCCTGAGGTGGGAACCCCCTAAGCCATCTCCTATCAAAGCAATGTGCTGGTATCAACCCCACTCTCCAGCAACCCAGCTCCAGTGACTGACAAAGCCGTGCTGCCCTTTCCACATCCACTTTCTTTCCCGCTCTCACAGCCTCTTCCCCCCAATGCCCAGCTCTGGTGACACCCCAGCCCCACAGTCCCCCTGTTTTGGGGCAGAGCAGCTGTAGTGGTGACACACACATGAGTGATCTGCAGCCTCCCACAGAGCCAACAAACAGATGGACTCTTACTGCCTCGTGTGCTGAGCAACAGAGGATCTGCCAGCCCAAAACCATCTCCCTGCTACAAAATCAACCTCAAAACATGCACCATAAAGTGACAGCAAGGGAGGCAGGGTTCCCTTTGTGGCCTGGCCTTCCTTGCTGACACCAAGGGGGGTTCCAGGAGCCTGGGGACACTCACCACACAGCCCGTGGAGTCCAGCTTGCGGTCCGAGATGCAGCGGAAGTTCTTGCTGCAGCCGCCATTGTCCCGGGAGCAGTCGCGAACGGGCCCGAAGGAGTCCAGCAGCACCTCCAGGCTGTCGAAGGAGGACGAGGTCATCAGCTCTTCCCTGTGAGGAGGAGGAGGAAGGGGAGATGTGTAATCGCTGCTTCCATGAGATGTTGTGGATGCATGCATGACCGTGGCTGCTGCATGGGTTTTCCCAGAGCTCAGGCTGACGGTGAACTGGACGGCAGCCGAGCTTTTAGAAGGATGCAGGAGCTCCTGAGATGAGGAGAAAACTGCCAAAACCTCGGCTTTGCAGGACTAAAGAGGGGCAGGTTCATGGTTGTATTAATCTCGTGGGATGGGGATGCCAGCTCTGCTTGCTGAAGTCCCTCCTGAGCTCCTTCACCCTGTCATGGCACCTACCTGACCTCCACTGCATCCTCCATCACCGTCATGTCAGTCTTGCACTTGGCTGAGGGGTTGATGGCCAGCTCAGCTGGTGGGATGACAAAGCTCTTGCTCAGGGGCAGCCACATGCCCTCGCCCAAGGTGTAGGTGAACCTGCCAGGGAGAGCAGAAAAGGCTTGGATAAAGGAAAAAGCTGACCCTGGAAGGTTGTCTCCACCCAAATCCAAGCCCTTGAGCCTCCCTGCTCATCCTGCAAGGATGCCAGCCCAGACTAAGGTGTGTGGGCAGGGTAAAGTGGGGTGGCTCCTCCAAATACACCCAATGATTCCCAAAAATTGCATGTTACTTTAAAAAAAGGGCACTTTCATTTTCCATAGAAACCCTCCTTCAGAGCCTAAAACTCACTCTCACCACGGACAGGGAGGAGGAACTGGCTGCTGGGTATCCAGCACCCACATGAAGCTGCAGGGGCATCTTCCCAGCCATGCTCACATGTCCCCAGGAGGTGGCACAGGACAGCTGTGCTCAGCCCTGCCAGCTGGGCTACCTGCATTCCCTGAGTCATATTTAAGCCCCAAAATGTGCTGAGCATGTTGCCTTCACTGCTTACCGAAAAATCTTGTCAGAAGGCTGCTCACCCAGCACCAAGTCAAAGCCACGTTGGAAGATGGTGTATGGCCAGGGCCTGGAAAAGAAAACCAGGAGCATCACACCAGCATCATGTCCTCACAACTGCTCACAGCCCAAAATGCCTGCTCAGCCCTCAGCTCACATGCAGAAGGGTCCTGGGGTAGGATGACTCCGAGGGTAGCCAGGACAACACAATAAAATAGCCTCAGATCCAAGATCTTAATTTTGGGGTCCCTACAACATCAGATTCTCATTCCAGCTCCAACCTGTCAATAGGCCAGTGGTATGTTGCATCTGTTATTTTGGGGTTGGATGCACTCCAGCCATCCTCACATCCCTTCATGCTCGGTACCACCTGCCTGGTCCTGTTTTAGGGATTTGCATCACAGCTATTGAATTGCAAAAAGAAAACCAAACCACAGCTGGACCATCTCTGTGAGGTTTTTGCCAGGCAGCACATCAAGCCTGGGACCTCAATTTCACCACCTGCCTTATTACCACCCTTTTTTACATTGTTCCAGGTGGGGGAGCTTTGCAAAGTGGGCGGGAAGACAAGGTGGAAGCGTGGAGCCAAGCAGGAGGCTGGAGAGCTGGTCCATCCCTGCTGTTGTAGATAGCACAGGGTGATGAGTGATGAGCCACTAAGATTTGGAGGCTGGTACCTTTCAGTGGGACACCCATGGCCATGACACCTTTGGGACATGAACCCCCAGCAGCACAGCCCTGCTGGCACACCACCACTCACAGAGTGACACAGACAAGAGACCCCACTGCCAAACCCTAAAACTCCAAATTCCCTCTGCAAAGAGCTCAGAGCTGGGGAGAGGAGATTTTCCATCACATCGCATCACTGCTGCTAAAATTCAGAATCAAGAGTGTCAGGTGCCAGTGACAAACCCAGGGATTTTCTCTCAAGGCAATTACAGCTCTCCTGCACAAGCAGTTTAATTTCTAATCTGAACTTATTTCAGCAAGGACAAAAATAATAATAATAATAATACAGAAATCCTGCCTGCAGGATTACAGCATTCCTTTGCTGGGATACAATGCTGTTCTCCTGTCTGGTCAGCTGGGAGCTGGGGATTACATTCAGCCCACAATCGGATTGCCTTGAATGAGGTCAGCCTCATCCAGAAAGAGATGTGCTCCTTGTGTCTCGCCAATACCTTGAATGCTTCACTCCCCCACCTTCCAGTGCTCCTGCAGATGGGTTTTATTCTTGCTTTTGAGGAGCACATCAGGCTGGGAACAAAGGCAGAGGCTGTATAGAAGCGAGGCATTGTTCCCCATCAATTGGGGTGGAAAAGTGGTTGTGGAGAGCTGCTCTTGGCTTGCAGCAGAGCTCAGTGCTGGGGCAGGTGCTGCAGGTGCACAGGGACTGCCAAACCAGGTGGCACATGTGGACACACCCAGGACATGGAGCCAGTGTATTTGGACCCACCTGGGAGATTGAAATCAGCACTCAAGCCATGTTGTGTCCACCCAGGATGCAATTTCCAAATGTGGCTAAAATTCCTGTAATCATGGAGTCCCAGAATGGCCAGGGTTGAAAGGGACTTTAAAGATTATCTCATTCTACCCCTCTTCCACTAGCCAAGGTTGCTCCAAGCCCCATCCAGCCTGGCCTTGAACACTTCCAGGGATCCAGGGGCAGCCACAGCTTCTCTGGGCACCCTGTGCCAGGGCCTCCCCACCCTCATAGTGCAGAATTTCATCCTAATATCTAATCAAACCTTCCCTCTGTCAGTTTGAACCCATCACCCCTGCTCCTAACACTGCATGCCCTTGCAAAAAGTGATGATGGCTGTGATCCAGGGAAGAGGTTTCTGTGCTCCAGGAAGGGAGATGTGGCATCTCCTCAGCCTGCCACACTTTTCCCTTACTTGGGGTCAAAAAAAAGCCCCTTAAATGCAACGTTCAGCCTTTAGCTACATCCCTACATGGCAAGGGAGAGTCAGGCTTGCATGGCCTTCAGAGCTCACAAAGGAAAGTGGGAATGACCAGCAGCTCTGCAGCTGACCAGGTTGGATTAAATGGGCCAGGAATGACAGCTCTCAGCTTCTTGCAAGCCTTGGCACTCAGGTGGGCATTGAAACAACAAAATGGGGAATCACCAGGGCACCTGAGAACCAGCAAATTCCCCACACTCAGCCAGCAAGGTCCCAAGGCCAGAGTGCTGCCAGTGGATCCCCAGGACAACCTTAAGTCTCTCAGCTCTTCTAGATGGACCATTACCTGCATGCTTTGCTCCATATCGGGGCTTGAGTGGAAGCTCACAAAACACCTGCTAAGCCCTCCAAACCTGGAGCTGCTGGAGATGCTTTGAACCAGCTCAACAGGGCCCTGGCCATGCTTAAATTGCAGCCCCATGGGGAGGAGGCCAGACTGACTTGGAGCATCCAGAACTGTGCTCCAGCTTGAAAAACTTCCATACAAGACGGAGGGGGTGAGAAATGATCCCAGAGCTGGCAGGATGTGACTACCCACCATGAGCTAACCTGGAGCAGCTGGAGCTGGCAAGGGGCTGGAAGGGCTGCAGGAGAAGGTACCAGGAGCTGCTGCAGGGGAATGTGACTGAAATGTCACTGGAGGAGAAAGTGGTTGGTTGTTACACGCTGGAATAGGTGACTTCACACCTGGTTCCCTGACCTCCTGTGCTTTTCAGGGTTTCCAACCAGGAAAGGATCGCAAAAGGGTGAGGAGACCAGAGCACCCCTGCTGCACCCAGGACCCCAAAATGGAGACCCATGCAGACCCAGAACCACCCTGAGAGGAACAGTGGATTTGCCTTTACGAACAATATATAGGTTGTAATATATAAACAATAGTGGATTTTTCTTTACAAACAAGCTGTGGGTCTGCTGGTAGATAAAACCAGCACTGGGAAATAAAAGAAACAATGGGAAGGATTCCACTGACTGATGAATGAGAAAAAAGATTTGCTTTTACAAATAAACTGTAAGGTTTGCTGATAAATGAAATTAAACATTGAGAGATGAAAGAAACAATGGAGAAGAAAAAACCTTAAATTCCATAAGAATTAAAAATTAAAAGGGAGGGTTATACATTAGAAGGAAATCTTTGGTATCAGACGTATCGGGGGGTCTGTACCTCTCAGGTACCTCAGCCAATGGGGAAAGAGAGAAGGGAAATGTGGCTGGGAAATTGGGATAAAAGGAGGCTGCATCCTCCAAAAATTTTAGACATCCAAGGGGAATGCTCCATGGCCTCTCCCTTTATTCCAGTAAAGTAAAATGACTCCTCTGTGCCCTTTTTGGACACAAACCTCTGATGTTTTGTGGATTGATTTTCCTAACCACCCTGGTGGCAGCAGAGCAGAGAGCAGATGCCACCCAATGCCACCGATGACATTTCCAATCAGCGATGCCCAGGGCAGCTCCTCCCCAGCTCCCCTTTGCCTGCACCAGCCCTGCTCGGGTTTCAGCTGCCGATGCTCTCCCCTCCCACCCTGCCAGCCCCTGCAAGCAGCTCTTTATTAAAAATGCTAATTCCAGCACTTTCTCCCGGGCTGCCCGTAAATCTGCCAGGGGAGCGGGGCGGGAGGAGGAGGCGGGTGGGTGGCTTGGTGAAAAGGATCTGAAAGAACCGGGAGCTTTTTATCAGGCTCTCCTTCAGCTTGCGGAGCAGCGGCACGCAGCAGGGGATGGAGAGAAAAAAAAAGATAGAAAAAAGGGTGTGGGGAGAAAAAGAGAGAGAAAAATAAAGACTTTAAGCAGGAAAAGTACTGTACTTGTCAGCTCAGTGTGTCCCTCGCTCTTCTGTGGGATGGGGATGGGATAATAGGAACAGGGGCAGTGCCAGGATGGAGATATGGGGAAGGGAAGGGAAGGGAAGGGAAGGGAAGGGAAGGGAAGGGAAGGGAAGGGAAGGGAAGGGAAGGGAAGGGAAGGGAAGGGAAGGGAAGGGAAGGGAGCTGGGTGAGCAGGGCACAGGCTGATGCACTGATTCGGGCCCTGTGCTGTAAAAAACATCCGCAAGGCTGCGGATGGGGCACCAAGGCTGGGGTGGGACAATTTCCCAACAGTCACAGCAGGATGAGAGCACCCAGCCTGGCATGTTCACCATATCACCTTAAACTGCCTTCAAACCTCCCCAGGCCGCGGTGAAGCCCATTACAAGTTGAAAGAGGACATTGAAAAGGACTCCTTCAATGCAGAGCACCTCAAATCTCAACGGGGGAGGCTGAAAACTGCACCGTGGGGAGGGGAAAGCCACATGTGAGATGGATCTAAGGGCTGGGATGAAAAAGTACAGATGCAGGCAGGTAACAGTTTATTAACTAAAGACGGAATGTGCTGATTTGATTTTTGGCCAAATCATACCACAAAAAGAACAGCAGAAATTTGGTCTGATGAGCAAAGATGAAGCGTGGCTGGTAGGATTGCTGGAAACTGCATCCTGCTCAGGGAACATTAGAGTAAGAGTCGAGAAGCAGCTAATTAACAATGCATATCAAAGCAGGGAGACAGACTGTGAGCACACAAACAGCACCAGACAGATTTGTTTAAAACAGGCAAAGAGCAGAACACACACACCAAAAAAAAAAAAAAAAGAAAAGTAAAGAAAACAAAAAAAGAAAAAAAAGCAGCTGATCAAATGTATCTGCTATCCATGATCAAAAAGATCTGAGTTTTTGAAAAACTGAAGATTTAGGGTCCGGACACGTTGGGTAAAAGATGCAGTGTGGAGGCGTGGAGCTCAGTCTGGTACCCAAAATACACACAGCACAAAAAGCTTCTCACTGCCATCACCAATAAAGTACAAAGATGAGCTCGCCTTCATGAGCAAAATTAGGTGCTACTGAGTGAACAGACAGTGAGGGAACTTGTCATCACTGTAAATAAAAACAAACCAACGGCAAAACCACCTAAACCAAAGGGTTGAAATGAGTTTCCAGATAAAAAGGCCACCCAGGGAAAACAGAGGAGGTCAGATGCAGAGCACATCACTCCCAGGTTTGCCAAGGGATTTGGCAAATCCTGCTTTGTTGACCAAGGGCCAGCGTGGTTTCTCTGGGGACTGACCCGTGGCAGCAGAACATCACTGCAATATTGGAGGGTTCAGAAAACAGCAGTCAGAAGTGTTTCAGGCACAGCTGATCTCACCTTGAGAGATGGGGGAGAGAGCAGAATATTTGCAGACATCCCTTTCAGGTGAGCCTGGAACTGGGAGTGAGCTGATGAGCCCAAAAACAGACAGCACTGCACTCAACCTCTACCCCAAAAAACACAAATAGCAGCTTACAGCTACAAGTTATCCACGTAAACAGGCTCTGACAAGATGGTTCTCCTAAGCTGAAGAGATTTCATCACAGCCACGACCTTGTGGAGGCCAAAAGTTCGTGCAAAAGGGACCTCTACCATCACAAGCCCTTCCAGGCAGAGCTGCACTGAGCAGCACCTGGACATCAGGAACAGAAAAATTCTCATTAAACACCAAGCTGCTCTCAGCATCACAATGCTTAGTGTGAACATGCTTTCAAGAGCCCCTAAAAATAGTGGAAGCTGCAGGTAGGGATGGTCAAGTGTGGTTTCAGCTGCTACCATTTTATGAAACAAAAATCTGACAGGTTCCGTGAAGAAACACAGAATGAGCCCAGTTTCAAGAGGCTTGAGAGAGTTTTCTAAGGACGGTGACAGCTGCAGCACTGGAGCCTCCTCGAGAGCAGAAGGACTTTGACAGCCCCACCATGGTCTAGGGCTGTGCTGCATCCTGGGGAGAAAGGAGAACTGCCAGGATTCTCTGCCTCAAACAGAAAAATATTCTGGAAATGCTGCACATAATTTGTCATAGCCAACTCCGGTATAGAAAAAGAAACACAAGACAAGATGCACCCTGGCCAGGCATGGATCCTGTTTCAGGCAGAGGAAAGGCTCCTGTGGGAGCCTCAGGCTGGAGATAGGTCTAAAAAAGCAGCCCCAAATCCCCCAGAGGAGCAGGGCAGGTCCTGAGCACCTTTCAGGTGAGCATTGCTGACACCAAAGCTGCGCCAGGGGATGCCAACAGGTCCAGGGGGCTTTAGGAATGTATTGGTCCTTCTTGCCCTTGGCTTCTCTCCTGCTTGTTACCATCTATATTTTTTCCCAATTTACCTGAAAGCAGCATCTTTTTCTCCACTTTGCCTTCAGAAAGTGAAGCAGCTAAATCAGGAAAAAGCTGGAGAAGAGCAGTGTGCATGGAAGGAAAGTGTGAAGCTGCAGACCCACGCTCAGGAGCAAAGGAAAAGCAGAGGGTCAGGAAGCAAATGCTTCTCCACAGTGCTTATCCATTTTTGTTACTAGCCTCCATGGACAAAGTTATTTGTTAATTTGATTTTTGCAAGGTGTTGGGCTCAACACACCAAAACCATATGTGGCTGTGGGCTCATTCCAGCCCACTGTGAGACACTCCTAAACACAACACCTCCCAAAACAGGCAAATCCCTGTCAGGGGAGTAACTCAATGTCTCCTATGAGATGGCACAGAGGAGCTGGGGCCGTTCCTCTAGCACACTGGGGACACACAGCACAAGGAGCTGTGTTTCTGCCTGGATTCTCCTGCCCCAGCAGTGGCACCTCACAGAGGTTTGGGGACCATCACCACACCCACAGCACATCCCCAACAGGGGCCACCTGCACCACGAGCATGGCCCTGCCCAGGGCACCCAGAGCAACAGCTTGTCTCACACAGCTGGTGCTAAATTGCCTCTAAAATGATAAAAAGCAGCGAGGGGGCTGGAGATGGAGCAGCAGTGCTCTCCCCAGGGCCCAGTTCAAAGGGACACAGCAGGGCTGTGCCAGCACTGACAGCTGCCAGCCCCCAGCACAGTGACACGGCAGGGGGGACACCAAGCCCAGCCTTTGATGATTTTTCTCTTCCCACTGTGAACATTAATAACTTCAGAGAGGGCATCCTGCCACATGCAGGGCCACCACTGATCCAGCTGCAGCATAATGAGAAAAGGGGGGGAAAAAAGGGGTTTGGTGGGAGCTCTGAATTTGGGGATGTCTTGGCTTTGTGCACATCATCTCCAGCCATTCCTGGGAGCTGCACATCACAGACCCACGAGTGCTGAGGGACAGATGGAGCACCCCCTTGAGGGTCACAGAGAGGTGGAAACTTTGGGAATCCACCACCAAATTGCTGCTGAAACATCAGAAAAGTTTCCTTTACCACCTCCAGGTGTGTAAAGCTTGGAGCAGGCGGTGACTCCTCTGTTCCCTCGGGCACAGTATCAAAGCATTTAATTTTCCCAGTTTTCAGTGGGGACCTCAGCCCAACCTCAGCCCTCCTCTGATGCCTCACACACCCAAAACAAAAGCCCCAGAAGATAGTGCAGAAAAGGGTGGGAGGAACAGCCTCAATCTCCTCAATCTCCAAAGAGGATGTTGGCTCTGAAATGTGACAATGGCCTCTTGTACATCAATCCTGATTATTTCAAAGAACAGAAATCCTCTCTCCTGCAGACCTGCTGCAGAGCCCAGCTGTGGGCTGACCTTCCAATTCACCGAGGTGCCTCCAAGAATTTACCCCAGTTCTGCCATCCCAGAAGTCCCCACAGCTGTGCTGAGGGGCTGTGGAAGCCCAGCAGCTCCTGTGAGGACACTGCAAGGCTGGGCACTCACCCCTGGTTCGTTCCCCACTCGTTCCTGATGCAGAGGTGCTTGTGCACAGGGTCCTTCATGTAACCTTCATAGCAGAGACACTCCCCTGTGGAGACACCAGGGACACGGCACGGGAAGGCTTTCCATGTGCTTCCCTGCTGAGTGCAGCCACACCAGCTCACAGACCCACCCTCAGGAGCACTCACCAGTCTCGGGGTCACACTGGTGCTCACAGGGGTCCAGGAGGCGCCGGGCACACAGGTCCAGGGCCCAGGGCCCACTGGAGTTTTGCTGGGAGAAGAGGACAACCTGTGCTGGGTTCAGCCAGTCACTGGCATCCAGCTGGCTCCCCTCCAGCAGGATGAACCGGCTCCCTGCCACCGAGACAAGGGCAGTCAGTGACAGCCACCCGCTGCTGCACCCTCATCCCATGGGGGTGCCCTGCATCCCACCCATCCCGTGATGTTTGCCCCCATCCTGTGATGGATCCCTGCATCCCCTGCCCATTCACTCCATCCTGAGAAAGCACCCTCTGTCCCATGACAGTCCCCTCTGTGCCACAAGGAATCCTCTGTCCTGTGCCCGTCCTCTCTGCCATGACAGCCCCCTCCATTCCATACACATGACAGCTCCTTCCATGCTGTGCCTTTCCCCTCTGTCCCACAGCAGCCATCTCCATCCCACAGCCCTCCCCTTGGTCCCACACAGAGGTTTGATCCCTCTGTCCCACCATGTCCTTCATCCCATCATGGTCCATTTAATCCCATATCCACTCCCCTACAACCCACAATAATCTCCTTGGCCCTATGCCATCCCCTCCATCCTGCAGCAAGCCCTGTGTCCCACAGCAGCCATCTCCACCCTGTGTCTGTCTCTTCTGTCCTGGGCCTTGTCACCCTGATTTTTTGAGATTTTCTAAGCCTTCTGATGTTTACATTCTTGCCATGAACTTTCTCACACACTTTATGTAAATAACTTATTGTTTTGCATTCTTTTATAGAGGAGGAGAAATTTGATGGACTGTTAGTCTGTCCAGTGTCATTCAAGAGGTGGCACTGTCACCCTCCAATCCACTGTCACTCTTGGAAATCTATAAATGTTAGAGTCAAAAATTAAAAACTCTTTTTTCACCTTGGAAAAGCTGCGTCTCCATTTTGTGTTATTTCGTGTCCTGTAGTGACAGTGCCTATCCCCTCCATCCTGTACCACCCCATCCCTTGCTCCCAACATGGTACCCTCCATCTCACACCAGTCCCTTCTGTCATGGATCCATCCCCTCCATCCCACTCTGTCTTCCGCCCATCCCCATCTCCATCCCATGCCCATTACCCTCTGTCCCATGCCCATTCCCTCCATCCCATGCCCATTCCCTCTGTCCCACACTGGTGCACTCCATCCCCACCTGTCCCTTCTGTCTTGCACCATCATTCTCCCTCTCCTCCATCAATCCTTACAGAGTGGGGCAGGAAGGAGTGGGTAAGAGCAGGGGGTGCAGGAATGGGTAAGAAGGAGCAGGGGGTGCAGGAATGGGTAAGAGCAGGGGGTGCTCACCGTCGGCGATGAGGTGCTCAGGGACATGCAGGGTGATCTTGACGACGAGGGGACAGTTCATGTGGGAAGAGCACACCAGGCTGATGACACAGCTCGTCACACTGATGAGGGTCAGCGTGGTCTTGTTCACGGGGCTTCGGGGGGACCCCACTGCAGAGCACAGGAGCACAGTCAGACCTGACACCTGCAGCACCCAGGAAGGTCTCTGGGTGCAGTCAGGGGAGCCCAGGATGCAGAGACCCTGCCCAGCCCCCTGGAAACCCAGCATCAATCGAATCAAATGGAATCATTTTGCACTTTGAAGAACATGAAGCAGCCTTTGCCATGGGACTATCCATCCCTCTCTCCTGCTGTGACCAAGATCTTCCTGATCCCCCCGAGCCCTGGCTCTCCCACACCCTGCAGTGCAGCATGCTGAGAACTTTGCAGCAGCAGAGCTTTAAAGCAGAGCAGAGATATCAGGAAAAAAGAAGGTAAATGCAGTATCCTGGTTTTCCCCCCTCCTTCTTGGCACTTCACTTGGGTTAATTTTGTCATGACAACAGGCTCCTTGATGCTCTTGAAAAAGCAATAGAGAGCCCTAACTGCTCAGAGCATGCAAGTCTTTGACTTTTAATCGTTCAGCTGAAGAAGCTGAGCAGAAAACAAACTGTTTGGAGACAAAGCCTGAATGTCTGTCTCTGTCTCTGTCTCTGAGCCTTCCAGCCTCCGCTGATGGCTCCCAGTCTTGCCAATCCCAGAAAAACAAGGCATCATCCAGCAAACGAGGCTCAGCGAGGGAAACAGACACTAACTTTCCTCTTGGGAAGAGGAAACCTCCCAGCCTCCCAGAGGGACAGAGCAGGGCAGTGGGGCAAGACTCCAGCCTGGCTGTTCCCATCCCCTGGTGCACGCACAGCTGGCATGTGCACGGTGCTGAGCAGCAGCATGGCACGGCACGGGCCAGCCTTTGAAGCATGTTACTCATTAATATACACCAGTGCCCGGCAGGAGCCTCCAGCAAAACATCAGAATACATTTCATCCTCTGCTGGGAAGCTCCACCGGAGAGCAGCAGCAGCCTGCTGCGAAGCAGGGACTGTGCCTGCCTGCAGCAGCTGGCATTGCACTGGGGTTTCCATCTTTTTGCCAATGCAAAGTCTCCAGACCCAGAGAAGCAATGGCAAATGAGGCAAGAGGGATGGCTGGTGATCAACCCCTGCACCTGCACCCACCCCTGCACCTGCACGCACCCCTGCACTGCACCTGCACCCACCTCGGCTGCGCCGGCGGCTCCGCGAGGGGTCCGTGTAGAAGGTCAGCTGGGGATCGGTGTCTGCCTCTGTCCCTGAGTCCCCCTCGGGGTTGAGAAAGGCTGAGCCAGCTGCAGGGGACACTGAGTGTAGTCACGGAGGGGTTGGCACCGTGCCACCCCAAACTTTGGCATCCTACAGCACCCTTCAGGGAAAGCCCTGCACTACAGAGCAGAAGCTCCATCTGCCAGGTGCAGCAGGGACAGCATCTACTCCCCTTCTTAGCACACACAGCCAGACCCTCCCCACAACAGGATCAGGATACCTTACACCTTTTCCCTGTGGCTGTGCCAGAACCCTGCAGTATTTACTGGGGCAAACACCACCTGCATCTTCACAACCAGCCCAACATCACTCGCGTCCTTGCAGGCACCACATTTCCCATTTCTCCCCATCCAAACTCCCTTTCCCTCTCCATGCTCTGGTTCTATTTCCTCATCCCAGGAGAGGGTGGGTGGCTGGAATGTGGGTGGGTGGGTGGGAGCCCAAGGCTGCCCACCCTCCCCAGGGACTCCCCTACCTCGCGCCTTGTTGTTGATGCGCTTGCGCTGGCTGCTGGAGGTGTGCGACAGCAGCGTGGCCTGCTGGTGGTTGGAGTCCACGGGGCTGGTGGCAATGATGTTGTCCTTGTACTTGTTCATCAGGGACAGCTTGGCGTTGTCGCTCCCTGAGCAGGAAGGATTGAAGGCGAAATATTTAGACTTTTAAAAGGGAGGGAGGTGAGAGAAAGTTTTCCTTGGGTCCATCTCCAGATCATCCTGAGGTGATCAAGGTGCTGAAGCCAATGAGCTGAGCTGCCCCCAAGGCACATTGATGAGCAGCTCAAATCCTGAAGAGGACTGGCACCTCCACCAAACTAGCCAAAAGCTGAGATTTAACACTCAGCCTCTCAGGGCGCTTCTTCATATGCAGGAGAGCTTCAGGCACCCCGCCATGATCTTCCCAAACTGTTTGGGAAGGCTCTAGTTGGATGGCTCAGTGATATAACCAAAGAACAGGTTTGTTATAAGGCTCTAGTTGGATGGCTCAGTTAGTGGTATGACCAAGGAACAGGTTTGTTACGAGCCTCAAAGAATCCCTGCTGGTGATCAGAAGGCAGTGTTAACTCTGAATCACACTGATGGCAAGTAAAAATTTGCTACCAAAAACCTCACCTGAAGAAGACACCAGAAATCTGGGGACACAGAAGGGAAGTTTGGGGGTCAGGAGGGGATAGCATGGAGGGAGCCATGTCACCATGATATTTTTGGAAAAATCCCTTCGCCAGGATTTCTTTTCCTGGGAAGCTGGGAAGCTTCAGCTTCTCCATGTTTTGCTACTCTGAAATGTGATCTGGAAAATTGTTTACCCAGCATGTGAATTGTTTTTAATTAATGACCAATCACCATCAGATGTGTCGGACTCTGAGGAGTCAATCACGAGCTTTCATGAGCATTCTTTTCTATCCTTCTGTCTGTATCCTTTATCTTTCTTTAGTATAGTTTTAGTATATAATTTTCTTTTAATATAATATCATATCATAATATAATAAATCAGTCTTCTGAGAACTTAGAGTCAATTCTCATCTCTCACCTTGTCCTGGGGACCTCACAACACAACAGGAGCCCCATTCTGGTTCTCTGTCAGGCCACGGAAAGCACAAAGCTGCCATGCCATGTCCCAGCCATGTCCCACTCAGTAGGAGCTGCTCTCCACTGGCTGCAGTAATGGAAGTGCCTTCAGGGCACCCACAGCACCTCACACCCAACAAAACCCCAGAGAAACAGGAAAAATTCTCCAGTGTTGTGTTTGATTTCAGGATTTACCTCATAACCTCGGATCCCTCCCTGATAATTCCCTGCCAGGTGTGTCAGTCACCTCTCTTTTCCCCTGCTGGGCACTGTCTGTCAATCCTGGAATTCCAGAAGGGCACTGAGTGATTGGCAGAATTCATAGGATGCTCTCTACCCCTGGGGGGACATTGGGCCATTCAGTTGTCCTTTGTCCCTTAAGTACCTGCTTGGTGGTCCCCATATTCCTTCCCTCCCTTTCACCCCCGGGTAAAAGGGCAAGCAAACCACGAAGTCAGGGATTCTGTTGGAGGAGTTGGTGGATTCAGAGGCCTGTGGGCCAGAATAAAGCTCTGGATCCAAACCCTCCATCAGAACTGACTCCTTTCCTTCACCATCACCTTAAAACTTCTCCACCAGCGGTAAACCTGAGGAGCAGCCCCTGTTATGAGGGGAAGCTCCATCCTAGCACCACCAGAGCTCCTGCAGGCCTGGAATTGTCCCCACGGGCCCAGCTGCAGCACCCAGCCAGCCCAAAGTGTCTGTGGGGTGAAACACCACACACCCAGCCAGCCCAAAGTGTCTGTGGGGTGAAACTCCACACACCCAGCCAGCCAAAAGTGTCTGTGGGGTGAAACACCACACACCCAGCCAGCCAAAAGTGTCTGTGGGGTGAAACACCACACATCCAGCCAGCCAAAAGTGTCTGTGGGGTGAAACACCACACATCCAGCTGGCCAAAAGTGTCTGTGGGGTGAAACACCACACATCCAGCCGGCCAAAAGTGTCTGTGGGGTGAAACACCACACATTCAGCTGGCCAAAAGTGTCTGTGGGGTGAAACACCACACATCCAGCCGGCCAAAAGTGTCTGTGGGGTGAAACACCACACATTCAGCTAGCCAAAAGTGTCCCTGGGGTGAAACACCAACATCCACTAGGCCAAAAGTGTCTGTGAGGTGAAACACCACACATTCAGCTAGCCAAAAGTGTCTGAGGGGTGAAAACACCACAGTTTCAGCTATTTGGCTCAGCAGCAATGGGCAGACAAGCTCAGGCATGTCCTGTCCATCTATATTGGTAAAAATTCCAATACTCTGGGGAAAACACACGCATGGAACCGCGGGGAGAAGATAAGGCAGAAAGGATCCATGTCAGCCCAAGCCCACCTGGCGTGAGGTCCATACTGGCCTTCTCGTTGCAGCCCTGCAGCGAGTCCAGCGTGCGGGTGACCTGGCTGGCGAAGTCCTCGCCGCCGTTCATGCACTCGCGCTGCAGGTGGTGCCGCAGGTCGGTGATGTCGTACTCGTAGCCGTCCAGGATGGGCGTCTCGCGGATGCTGAGCGTGCCGCTGGAGTTGTGGCCCTGCACGCGCTGGGCGTTGCGCAGGCTCTCGCGCCCGTGGCCGCCGATCAGCACCGAGGGGATGTAGTGGATCTCGTTGGCGGCCTCGGCGCTGGCGCTCTTCTGGGGCTGCGGCACGCGGCGCCGCTTGCACCAGCGCCGGCGGGTGTACAGGATCATCACCAGGCACAGGATGGACAGCAGCAGGGCGATCATGCCTCCCTGCGGGCAACACACACCGAGCAGGGTCAGCCAGGTGCTCTCGGGAGTTCTGCTGGTAATTGCAGCCCCCAGATATGTGAAAAGTCTCTGTTTTGGGCCCCCCGGAGTTCTTCAGTTTTCTGTCTCAGAGTTGTTTATTATATCTTACCTGTAAAATTTTCCTCCTGCCCAGCTGAGGTCCGCTCAGCAGGGCAGCCAGCAGCACTTTGACCACACTGTCTTTTTATACTACAAACGAAATACAACATATTTACAATTCCTTTCCAATACCTATCACCTATATAAGACAGGGCACTTCTATTCTAAACCAATCCCACCACTTACAGATTGGTTTAGAATAGAAGCTCACTGTCTAACATAGGTGATAGGTACTGGAAAGTAATTGTAAATATTGTATACGTAGTTTTTAGTATAAAGACATAACACTGCCCCGGGGGCAGGCAGAGTGCCTGGACTGTCTTGCTGAGCAGACCTCAGCAGGGCAGGAGAAAGAATTTTATAGATAAGACACAATAAACAACCTTGAGACCAAGAAATGAAGAGCCCTGACTCCTTCTTCAAGCGCTGGGCTGGGAAAAGAGACTTCTGACTTTTCTCGGGGTCACTCTGACCAGCTAGAGATCCTGACAGAAGAGGAGAAATTTGATGGACTGTTGGTTTGTCCAGTGTCATTGGAGAGGTGGCACCTTCACCCTCCAATCCACTGTCACTTTTGGAAAACTATAAATGTTAGAGTCAGAAAATAAACTTCCGTTTTCTTCACCTTGAGAGCAGCAGTGTGTGTGCTCATGTTGTTTGGTGTCCTACAGTGACAGCCAGGGGCTGGCATCCACCATCCCCTGGGACACAAACACCCCAGGGATGCTCCAGGGTGGAAAGGAGAGCCCATCACCAAGAGTCTGCTGGCACTGGACGCACCCAGTGCTGGCCTGGAGCCTGCCCTGGGCTGGACCAGTGTTGAAGTTGCCAGCGAGGCATGAAAAAGCAGCATTTAAAGCAAAGCATGTTTTTTTTCACTCTCCTGCCTTTGAAAACAGAGATCAGCTTTATTCCAGGCAAATGCTCCTACGGGCAACTTTTTCTGACCCATTTCCAGCCAGTTTCAGTGCTGTCACTCTCAATCTTGGGAGATGCTCCCAGGGTATCCAGCAGAAATCGCAGCACAGATTAAAAGAGATCAAGGCTTGAGACAGGCGGATGACTGAAGTGTTGTTTGGGGAGCATGTTTGGGGAAAGAGGCTGAAAAAGCTCCTGTCCCACAGGAATGGACCCCAAAACTGCACCTGGCCCTGCCACCCTGCCACTGTCCCCAAGATCACCCCCCTGCAAGACGTCACAGATGGAGGGCGGTGAGATGAAAGCCCCAAACTGGCCCTTCATGCACAATCTGCCAAGAATAATCACAATAATAACAAGAAAAAGCATGTGGAGCCAATTAAGAGCTCAGAGTCCATCCACAGCTCCGGTCTCCCTCCTCTTTTCTATGCAACAGGTGATCTTGAGAAAATAAAATAATAGTAATAATCCGCTCCATTAGGATAAAACATTAAGGGAATTATTGAATGAGAGGCAGGAGAGGCAGCTGGAAAAGGAAGTTTAATGGCCATTACAGTTTAACCCACTTTCATTTCCAGGATAATGGAGCTGTGATGCATCCTCCCAGCCTCCTTCCCAACTTTCTTTAAAAACAAAAACAAAACAAAAAAACCCCCTCCAAACAATAATAAAAAAAAAAAAAGAAAAGAAAGAAAGAAGAAACAAGCTCAGTGATTCATGAGACCATCAGTCCTGCAGAAGTCAGGGGGCTGGCTGGCATCTTTCTGGCCAGGGAGCCTACAGCCAGGAAGTCAGAAAATACTGCTGGGGCTGAAAACTGGCCCTGGATCACAGAAACCAGAGAATCCTACAATGGTTTTGATTGGAAGGGACCTTAAATTCACCTCATTCCAGCCCTGTCCAACCTGGCCTTGGACACTTCCAGGGATGGGGCAGCCACAGCTTCTCCAGGCCTGTGCCAGGGCCTCAGCACTCACAGGGAAGAATTCCTTCCCAATATCTAATCTCTGTATCAATCTGATTCCATCTCTACATGCATTTGTATAAAGTGCCTGGCAGAGTCATGCAGGAATTTTAGTGGCAAAGTGGGAGCCTAATTCTGCATCATGCTCCAATCCCTGTGAGTTCCTGTGATCCATAAATTAGTAGGGATTATCCCCATCCCCACCAGGGATGGCCTCCTCTGTCATGACTCTCCGTCACCCTAGAGAAAGTCCACCTGCAGGTGGCATGACAAGCAGGTAGGAGGAATTCCAGGGCATTCCTGGCTTTCCTTCACCCTCTGTATGCACATGAAATCCCCCAAACACCAGCAAGCTCTGCCATACACCTGTGCTGGTGAACAGCAGAGACCAAGCTGGAGCTCAAATCTGGTGGATGCTCAAGTTTTTCAGGCAGTGGCCATGGGTTCACAAAAGAGACTTGTTATTCCATTGAAAATGAGTTTCTTCTGCCCCACTAGTCTGAGAGCTCAAATTATCCCTGAGAAAAGCAGCCTGTGGACTCTTGAGATTTCAAGAGGCTCTGAGAGGAGGATGAAAGCCAGAACTGAAGTCTCCCCTACCTCCTGCCTATTGGAGAGGGTCAGAGCACCACCTCATAGACCCCCTTTTTTCCTGCACAGGAGCACTGAAATCCCATTGTGCTTTGTTCCCCCCAGCCCAGCATCCATGTGAAGGCTGGGAGAGGAGCCCTGCCAGGGATGGGTGTGGGAGGGCTCCTCACCCAGCCCACGAGCAGACCTTGGTCACGATGGATGCAATCCCTCACTCACACGTGTCACAGACACCTTTTATGGAAAATCCTTTCCTTAGGATTTTTCCTCCTGAGAAGCTGAGAGGCCTCAGGAACAAAATGTAAACAATGGTTATCTGCGGCTGTGGAATGCAACAGGTGCATCTGTGATTGGTCTCATGTGCTTGTTTCTAATTCATGGCCAATCACAGTGAGCTGGCTCAGACAAAGAGTCCAAGCCACAAACTTTGTTATCATTCTTTCCTATTCTATTCTTAGCCAGCCTTCTGATGAAATCCTTTCTTCTATTCTTTTAGTATAGTTTTAATATAATATACATCATAAAATAATAAAATAATAACTCAAGCCTTCTGAAACATGGAGTCAGATCCTCGTCTCTTCCCTCATCCTCAGACCCCTCTGAACACGGTCACTCGCACCTCTTCCCTTGGCAACCACACAGCAAAGAAAGGAAATCAGCCTTGAGAACCCCACGTGATGCTGGCTCCTGGCACAAAAGCCAGCCTCTGTTTGTCAGGAGGCAGGGATGCTGTCGGAGCAGAGCTGAGAGTGATGGGGAAAAAAGGGTAGGGGAGGACTCAATCTGCATTTGCACATTTTGGCATGACAGCCATGAGCTGCACACATCCTTTTCATCAGCTCCATAACAAACCCTCAGCCAGACACTTCTGCCTTGATCTTGGCTTACAGCAGTGCCCAAGAAGATCAAGACCACAGCAGGGCCAGCCTCTCCAGAGGTGATGCACCCTCTCAGGAGCAGCTGGGAGCAGACAGTAAAATTGAGATAATGGTGCAAGATGTTTTGGGGAGTGGCTTTGCAAACAATTTTTTTTTCCCCTCAGACTAATCAAGCACAAATGATGGAGGAGAAACCTGGCCTGGGGCTGCAATCTGGAAGAGCAATTGAAGCTCTTATTAGGGCAGACACCACTGAACAGCCTGCTTGCAGCCTCTGCAACACATTGGCTAATTATCTTCCAGTGGTACAAAAATTGTAGGATTCTTCAAGTTTTTTCCAACACAACAGAAAAAAAACCAAACAATCAACAAACACACCACAGATCTTCCCCCAGCCTACAGATTTCTGCTTTTCTCTGTGTGGCTGGGTGTGTATTGCTGTGTGACCCCGGCACATGAAGCCACGGCCAGGGGCTGCCAGGCTGATGAAAGTGATGGTGACAGTGCCTGGTGGCACTGTGACACAGGCTGTGCAGCAGGGCAGAGGGCAGCAGGCACCCTGCACTGGGCAAAGGGCTCCTGACCAGTCAGTGGGAATTAACCCTGGGTTAACTGGCTGAGACCTTCAAAGCACAGAACCCCCAGGGATAAAGGCACCCCACAAATGTGTTTTCAAAGTGATGTAAACTAAGGGAGAGCTTTGAAGAATCCTGTGAAGTCACTTAGCATTTGCCACTACAGAGGTGCCCAGGGCAGGTGGACACATCCTAGGGCAGCTAGAGCCAGATAGGGAAATAAATGCCTTTTCAAAAGCCACTGTATTTTCTACAGGCTTCTGGACAGCTAAACAGGGGCTGCCTTCTCATCACATACTGTGCAAACCCAGGGCACCAGAAATATTTCTCTGTCTGCTCTGGGGTGCCCTGACCCCCAGGGCAGCACTGACTTTGACCCTCGGTCATGGAGAAAGTTTCCTAGACTTCAGGGTAGACTGGAATCCACAAAAGTGTGCAGTAGATTATAGAGAGAAGTGTAGGTGTATCACTTGGTGAGAAATTTAGGGTTTGGGATTTTTAGTGTGTTGTGGATGAAAGCAAGATGGAGGGCACAGGGTGTCATTCTGGGTTTGTTCTTCATGCTTCTTCTTCCTCCTTCTTCATGGGTTTGGGTGGCATTTTGTAATTGGGCAGAAAAGTCTGCTTTGTGGGATCTTTGGGATCAGTTATAGGGTTAAAAGGGAAAATAATCTGGGTGTCAGTTCTTAATTGGATAGTTTAGTCTTAAAAGACCTTGTAACAAGAGATTGTTGGCAATTTTGTGCCTTGCTGCTGAACTCACAGTAGTGAGGCTGTTTTACTGATAAGAAATAATAAACACTTGAATCTGAACATGAATTAGTGTCTCAAGTGCCTTCAATCCAGACCCAGAGAAACCCAGAGCCAGTACCCCCCAACCTACCATGACAGAGATGTGGAGGATCCTGAGCTCCTCCTCGGCCGACTCGGTCTGGGGCTCCTCGGTGGGGTCGAAGCCGGGCAGGTTGGGGGCCCCGTCCTGGTGGTGGATGTGGAAGAGCAGGGTGCCGTTCTCCAGCCACTGCTGCCGCCAGCGCACCAGCGGGATGTCGTCCGTGTTGCCCGAGATCTCTGCAAGAGCAAAGCTGGTCAGGGGGGAGGTCTGGAGCACAGGGCGCGTGGGAGATGCTCACCCCTTCCCAAAAACATGGCTGGAGGGACCAAAGGATGCTCAGCCTCTAGCCATCGGTGTTGGAATTCGGGACATCCCATCCTGAACCCTGCCAGGGGGCTCAGAGACCTTGGCACGCAGCACAACACACCTGTGCCTTCGATTATGACCCATGGAAAAAATTACCAACCTTATATGAGAATTTGCAAGCCAAAAAAGTCTAAGTAGAATAATAGTTAGTTTGTCACAGGGTGAAAAATAGGTTTTTTGGTGTTTTTAGAATGGGGGTTCAGGAGGCAAGATGGAGGAATCTGGGCATGTCCAGCCTTTCTCCTTCTTTTTGGCCTCCATCTTCTGCTGTGACGTTGGCACTTTCGGATTGGTTTAGAGTAGAAGCTCACTGTCTAACATAGGTGATAGGTATTGGGAAGTTATAGTCAATAATGTACATGTAGTTTTTAGTATAAAAAGATAACACTGCCCTGAGGGTGGCCAATGCGCCTCTATAACCTGCTGAAAGAACCTTGGCAGGTCAGAGAAAGAATTTTATTGATAAGAAACAATCAACAATCTTGAGAAAAAGAATAGAAGAGTTCTGACTCCTTCTTCTACCACCAGGCTGGGAAAAGAGACTTTCTCACGCATCTCGGGGTCACTCTGAGCAGCAGAGATCCCGAGAATCTCCTGCCAGCACCATGGATGCCCCTACATAAATCACAACCTGAAGGGCTAAAGGGGAGTAAAGCCATATTTCTGGGTATAATCCAGATGTGGGCCTCTCCAAAACTCCAGCTGTGGTGCAGGGAGACAGCACTTAGTGACAGCAGTAACCCAGCAGTGTCCTTCCAGCTCTAGTTTGGGCAGGTTTCACCCACACAGCTTCAGACCTTGGGAACACGGTACACAGGACAAATTCTCAGCAGCATCATGGGGTCACTGGGAGCACATCTCAAATTATTGCAGACAAAATATTTACCACCCTTTGTGAGCAGTGAAACATGAAACTGGCTGTGATTTCAGAGGTTTTCAGTTTTCACTCATTTTCTACAGCTCTCCCCCCAGGACTCAGCCCAGAGACCTGCAGAGGTGCCTGCAGCTTCTGCCCAAGCAACCCAATTTTCCCTAAGCACCTTTAATTCCAGAGTTTGGGGCAGTGAGACACATGGACAAAGCTGGGCTGTCGTGGAAGTAGAGGACACCCAGGCAGGGACACCGCAAATGCTCCAGGACACGAAATGCCAAATCAAACCTAATTCACCTGGCTGGCTCCAAAATTTCAGGGACATCTACAGCTGGGTCTCAGCCAAAGACAGGGCAACACCAGCACCTCTCCCTAGGAGAGATGGGCACTGTTTTAATCACTGTGGCCCACTCAGACCGGATCACCTTGATCACCATCTCACACCACCTCCATCTCAGCCATCAGCTCAAGCCTGTTAGCTATTTTTGGTGAAAATAGCAGATTTTGTTGGGATGACCAAAAATAAACCATGATCAGCTTCCCACTGAGGCACATCTTTCCCTCCTGTATCTGCCCCATTGCTGGCAACCCCTCTCACTTTGCAAATTATCATCTTTATTTTGCTTGTTTCACGCTGCCTTCAAATGAAAACTGGAATTCAATTACAGCGCCGAAAAACAACGTTTTAAATTTGCTGCTAATTAATTTCATTAGGCCGCCTTAAGTGAGCTGGCTGCCAGGGGAGGTGGGGAGGGGGGGCAAAAATCTGCATGGGGAGCCAGGTTCATCCTCCCAAACTGATTTGATTAATCCAAAGAAGCATCAGCCACAGAGAGGAAACTGGCAGCGTGTTTGTGCTCAGCACGGGCTGTGTTTCTGGAGGTGATCAGAGCACTTGGAGTGTCCCCAGCACAGGGATGCTGAGCACTCCACCAGGCTGGGGGGGAAGCAAAACCCAGAGTTAAGTCACCAAGAAGCCAGAAGCACTTTTGGAATTCCCCCTGACTGCTGAGCTGTGTGTTCAGGGACACAGATCCCCTTTGAAAAGCCGGTCCTGGGAGCCGGGGGGATTTGGAGCAGCACATCTCCTCCTCTCCCACACGGTCTTTATTCATGGACTGAGAGGGGAAATCAAGCTTGCCTGCTTTCCCAGCTCCCCACGGCTTCTCAACTTCGTGTGAACCAGCTCAAAAGGAGGAAAACACTCTCCCTGCACCTGCCTGCTAACGTGAAATTATGGGTAATTAAGGCGAGAACTTTCCCGCACAGCAGGAACTCAACATACTGACATTTGGAAAAAATGTAAATACCAGCATTTGCTCCATTGTAAAGAGGGAAAATAATAGATACTAAGTATGTGACATTGTGACATTTAGAAAGCTAGAGTAAGAGATGTTTTCCCCCTGATCTGACATATCACTGTAAAAGCAGCACCCTTCAGCTCATTAATATTTGAGAAGAAATCCTTGATGGAAGTTATTTAAATGATTAATAGATTATAGTAAATTTAAGCCTTAAAATAGGTTGTCATAATTTCAAATTTATTTAAACAGGCTTATTTTTTTAAAAGAAAAATATATTTCAATAAAAAATGGGTTCTTGTTTTAGAAGAGCGCAATCCAGCCACAGAGCCTGAGCAGGTTTTCCTCTTTCACCAGACATCAGGATGTGACCCTGCAGCTGCATTGCACACAGGTCAGAAGGGGAAGAGGCAAAGGAAAACAACCCAAAAATCAATTGCCATCACCCCAAACTGGCAGCTATGAGCCCTCCATCAGGGCAAGGCTGCTCCAGCACCTCTGCTCCTGCCCAGAGGCACTACCTGGATGGGAGAGCTTCAGCCTGGGACCTTCTCCTCCTTTCCTCAAGTGTCTTAGCAACACTGCCTCTATCCTACTCCATTTCTCCTTGAAAGTTTTGCACTTTTAAATGACTTCCTGCACCTGTGAAGCTCCCTTGGAGTTTGGTTTAAGCAAGACCATGACAAGACCAAGACCAAGCTCCCTCCCTAACATAGCATCTCTTTACTCTCTCTTCTCCCAGTCCAACAGCTTTCACTTTTCCCTTTGTCTTGCTCTCCAAACAGACACCTCACCACCTGGTGGGATGCTACAGTGACCCATGTGGCCAACTGGGATGATTTATCTGGGTGTTGTGGGGTGTCAGCTCTGCTACAGAGCTGGCAGCTGCCAACCCTCTGAGCAGTTTGTACAGGATGTCCCAGAGGAGGCAGGAAAGTGGGCAGAAAGGCAAAAATTAAAAAAAAATATGGTGGGGGGAGAAGATAATTTCAAGTTCAAAGTTTGAAAGATATTGATGAAAAGCCTGGTCCCTGCATGGCTTTCATTAAGGCCTTGGATAGGAAGCCATTAGCACTGGTATTAACTTCTTGCACCTCTGTTAAAAAATAGCCTGTCTGAGTCAGAGGTTAATAACAGTAGGAGGCCACTAATTAGGCTGTGCCACATTCACCTGGTATCAAACGTGGCCCAGGTCCTTCATATCTGCAGGAGCAGCCGCCTCCAAAGGCCCCAGCTGCTGCTTTTAACATCAGGGCCCTGGCTGCTCCCCTCCCAGACCATCTGCAGTGGGGACAGAGAGGTTCTGCAGGAGCAATTGGAGGGGAGGACAGAAAACCAGACTGAAGGTGCTGGAGATGTGTGGATTTATGCCTGCTTTGTTCTTCATTACCCCAAACAGCCTCATTTCCCTTGGGACAGGTGTCCCACACGAAGCAAACCCAGTCCTTCTGGAGGCTGCACCTCTGCACGTGCTGATTTTGGGAGGCAGCCCCTCTGTCACATCCCAGCTCTGCACCCGACCTGGTGCAACATCAGAACCATGGCCCACGAGCCTGGTGCTGGCCTGGACCTTCTCCCAAGTCCTCATCACCCCACTGAGACCTGCCATGGTGGCACACAAGGAGAGCAACTTGCCTTTAAAACTCACATCAGCATTTTGAGGGGAAAAACCGCCCAGTAAAACAATTTTCCTCTCCATTTGGAAGCGTTTTGCACTAATAGATGCCTCCAATAAGTCAAATGAACTCTGCTATAATGCTGGTCTCCACAGAGCCATTTCAGGGAGCCGAGCACAGATTTTGACTTGGACTTGTATTTCCTCGTTAACATTTAAACCTGCCTTATTTTCCAGCCAGAACCTGACTGTGGTTTAATTTAAGCTCCCCATTAGCTCAGGCTTTTGCTCCACACCTAAACCACACACATCCTTTAAAGGGCTTGAACTCAGCTAAATCAACCCTTGCACTCCTCCCAGGGTCCCCAGTGCCTGAGGTGACTCAGGGGACCTTCCCACCATGAGTCACTTGCTCTCTCTGCTGGGACCTCAGGCCTTGAATTCTACCAATTCACATGTCAAAATGCTTATCTTGATACTTAACTCATTTATACTTCCAGGGTTTCAGTGACAGGTAATTCATGGGATAATATCAATGTTTTTATGGACCTGCTTTAAAAATTCACATCCATCACTGACTACCCATATTTCATTTGCATTTTTTCCTGTCTCCAGTCTCAGGTAGCAAAACCAGCTCATTCTGCAGGTCATTCTGCCTTTCCAAGGCAATCCAGCTTTTCCATACCAGCAAACACAAACCTCAGTGTATATATTAGGAACCTGCTTCATGGGAGAGGGCCCCTGGGGGAAAAATCTCCAAAAGACTCACAGATATGGGAGAACATAAAGGTTTGAGGAAGAGGCAGTGCTGACCTCTCAGGCTAGGTCAGAGAGATCACCCCACCACAATACCTGAGCCTGAGGCTGGTACACGTGAAGCCAAGAGATGCCCCAGCCTGGCTGACAGCTAGCCAGGCTTCTCCTTGGAATGCAGGGTGCCTTTGCTTTTGGGAAGGTCACCAGGCAGTTACATTTCAAAGCTGTAGCCACGCTTTAGCCTTCAACTGGGATTTCTGTCCCAAATATGCCAGGGCCCGAACCCCTGCTTTTCCTCAACAACAAACCCTCCGTCACTCTGGGGGTGACACTGAGCTGTTTTGGAGCAGAGGACACTGATCCATCACTGGTGGGGCTGAGCTGACCAGGTTTGCTCTGCAGCTGCTGACTTTCCAAGCTGACAGCCCCCCCTGCCCTGCTCCTCCTCCCTATGAGGCCAAGGACACACCTGGGCACCTTCCCCTCCAAGGTCATTGCTCCATCACATTTCTCAATTCTGACCTAAAGCTGGGGGGAAAACAAGCAGATTGGGACATTCTCTGCTGTTTGATTTTCACTCCTGTCTTGTTACTTTGCTCCCATCTGCCATAGCTGTGAACTGCAGAGGAAATGTGGGAAGGGAGGCAGATCCACCTCCTGGTCCAACACTCGGGTGACACGGTCGTGTTCAGAAGAACCCAAGTGCCACCCACGACAGGGAGCAAAACGAAAATAGAGAGAATGTGTGAAGACACTTCCAAGAGGCCATGCTGCTATAAAAACCCCAGAAAGAACCACATCTGTAGTTGATACCTCACCCTGCAATGCTGTCACGTCACCTCTTCCTGAGGGAAAACCAGGTCTCTGTGGAAAGGCTCCAAATGATGGAGAGGCTCCCAGTCAGCCATGGAAAATTACCACCCTGGCTAAACTGTCTCCCAGAAAATCAGTGAGAAGGAGGGCACAAACCCCTGAGCTCAGATGGTGCTCACCTACAAACTGCAGAACTGCACCAAGGAGTGGAGAACCACCAAGTGATTTTCACTATCACTCCGAAAGGGTGAGCAACTCAAGAAGAAAAACCTGCCAGAGGAAACCTCTGAGGAAACCTCAATTTCTTATAAAAGCTGTTGTGCATCAAGAAAATAAAGACCAGTAAATTCTGCTTGTGCCCTGGACACTCTGTTAGAGGAACCTGTAGGTGCATCAGTAAATACAGGTCACCCAACACTGCAAACCAGTAGATAATGGTGATCCAATTTGACAGACTCTTTTCAAAAAGTTTTCATCAAAATCCACCCTCAAAGTTTCCCAAAGCACCAAAGTGGTGCTGGGATGAGAAGGAAAGTCATCCTGAAGCCCACCAGGTGGGGGAGGAGTAAGGGTTTAGCTCTCAGGATGAAAGGAGGTTACCGAGAAGCCCCACGGAGATCTCTGTCAGGACCTTGGTTGCTCAGAAACACTCTGGAAGAGGAGGAGCATGGCAAAGTTGGTCACCAAGGCTAAATTTAGTCTTCTCAAAGCTGAAGCTGAGAAGTGCAGGAGGAAAGCGGGCAAGGAAGTGGGCAGGTGAAACTCAACCTCGGTGAGAGCAAGCTGATCTGGAATCCTGCAAGTGATATTCAGGTCAACCATCTCGAGAGAAGGAGGAGGCAAAGCTTGGGAGGTTTGGAGGAGGGGTACCAGGAAGACGAGATGCTGCAAATGGCTTTGTGAAGAGCAGAAACCAACTGTGTGAGGAATCCCCAGTGAAGGAGCCAAACAACAGGGTGAGGACATGATAAAAGCCTGTAAAACCATCAGGCCCATGGAGCAGTGGGAATGGTTATTCACTATTTCTCACTTTGCAAGGATTTACATGTGTAAAAACCAACAAAAGGTTCTTTTTCATCCACCATAAAGTATGAAAGCACTGCAAAAGGTGCTGCATTCAGGGGAGACAGAGCCACCAGCAGCTATTGAGCCAGAGAGCCCAGAGGCATAACCCAGGTTGAGAAATCCCTGGGCAGCAGGGAAAGGACCAAATATAGATATCCTGCAGTTTTAGCTAATTTTTTTTCAATTTCACTTGATAAATTATCAATTGATAAATTATCAGTTGATAAATTATCAATTTCAATTTTCAATTATCAGTGCTGGCTGCAGATTCCAAGGGACAAAAGCCCACTACACTGCCCAGTCTCTTGGGGTTCCAGGGTGACCGCAAAGCCAGCTTTGTGCTACCCAGGCCAGCATTCAAGGATGCATCCCACATCCATGTGCCCCTCTGGGAATGGTTGAGACCCTCTGCTCCCCCAGGGGAGGAGGGGGTACCCCAGGGCAGCTCCCTCCTAGTGACAGAGCTGATCCTTTAATTAACACCCAGCCAGAAGCTCCCCCTTTCCAAATCCCAGCCCTCCGTGCTGTCAGACCCTACAGCCCCAAGCTAACTTGCCAAGATTCCCTTCAGCTCTACAAGCCAGCCAGCAATTTCCACAGGGGGGCAAAGGACTGTTTATATCCATCAGGGGCTGGCAGGGAAGGTAATGTGCCAATAGGCACTCAGGAAAACATCAGAGCAAATCCTGCAGGGGAGGGCAGGCACTGGTGCTGGGACAGCAGGGGGATGCTCCACAGGGGTGACATGGGCTGCACACCAAGGGTGAACTCCAGCTCACTCCTACACACTCCTCTGTGTGAGTGCTCGTTGTGCCCAGGCTGAGAGGGCAGGAAAATGAGATGTTGTTTTGGCATTTCTGTGCTCAGCACAGGGAACAAGCACAGCCACTTGTTCCTCATCTCCCCCGGGGGGAGAGCCACGACCTGTTGGTTTTCTGAGACATGAGATGGCCCAAACAGGACCAAAACAACCTTGTCTGCTCTCCTGCTCTCCTGGGCACAGCTGGGCTGAGAGCTTTTCCAAGAGTGATCCTCCTGGAGGGAACAATGCTGGGATCAGGGGATGGGATGGAGAAGACAGGCACAGGCTGCTGCCAGCTGCAGCCTAACATCATAAACTCTTTGGTGCTTACATGATTTCAAGCTCCATTTTCAAGTTTGTGGGGAGGCTTTGAAAGATGGGAAAGGCAGAATAAAAAAGAAAAAAAAAAAAAAAAAAAGAAGGAAGAAAGATGTAGAAGGGGGAAAAGTTAACCGTGCATCTCGAATTTATCACTCCTGAAAGAAGAGCTTGTCAGGATGGCCAGAGCCCAGGCAGTGCACAGCAATCAATGGGAAGACTTTTGGGTCTAGTCAAGCTTCCTTGAGATTTACAGGAACTGAACAGAGGCATAAATCTTTGGCTGCCTGATGAAAATGGAGGTAATTAAATTTGCAGGTGTATATAATTGTCATATTGATGATCTGTATAAATCAGAGGAGCCAGCAGAGGCACAGAGGAGCTGCTGGCCCCCCTGCCTGGCCAGGAGACAGGGGCACCCACCTCACCCACACGGCTCTGCCCATCACCACAGCCTCCTCCTCCTCCACAAGAGGCTTCCCCAAATTGCCCCCACAGGCAGCAGAAGCTGCAGGACCCTCCACCCCTTCCAGCTACCTGCAGCCCCATCCTGACTACTACAAAATCTCCTGTGCAGGCAGGACCACAGGCATTGGGAAGCCTGACCATGGAGATCGTGGGGGGCTCTTTGCAGCTGCTTTGAAGCTCTGAGCCCAGGTGCAAGTGGGGCACTGACTTGATCTTTTAGCAATGACTCCCTTTTTTTTTTTAATAATTTCTTTTAACCTTTGTTATTTTGGGAACTTTGAAGCCTAAGCTGCTCCGAGGCAGCCGCCTTTGTAGGAAGGACAGAAAGTGCAGAGTGGGGATTTGAAAATTTGAAAGAGGAGGAGAAGCAGGGAGGGGAAGAAATGGTGCTTGCCATCAGAAAGAGAGAGAGAGAAAGGGAAGGAAGGAAGGAAGGAAGGAAGGAAGGAAGGAAGGAAGGAAGGAAGGAAGGAAGGAAGGAAGGAAGGAAGGAAGGACAGCAAAGAAGGAAGGACAGCAAGGAAGGACAGCTGAGGCTCTGTGGGAGGTCTGGATGCAAAATGACCACGGTCCTTCCACTTCTCCAATACTGAAGCAGAGAAACATCAAAGGCCTTTGCAGACCTGCACACCAACCTTCTCCCCTGCCCCAGTGTGGGTGCAGAGATCCTGCCCAGCTCTGGTGCCGTGGGGATTCCCTTCTCCCCGCCATGCCACAGGAACACCAGGGAAGGCTTTCCTGCCACCTTCACCAGCCAAGGCCTCTCGGGGTCTCTGTGGTCATGCTGACCCCAAGATGTGTCACAGAGTCTCTTTTCCCAGCCAAAGGAGTCATGATTCTTCTGTTCTGCTTTTCAAGGTTGTTTATTTTCTCTTACCTAAAACAATCTTTCTCTGACCGGCTGAGATCTGTCCAGCAGGTCAGGTTGTGGCACACTGACCACCCTTGGGGTGGTGTTGGCTTTTTATACTAAGAACTACGTGTACTTTATTTACAATAATTTCCCAATACCTATCACCTATGTTAGACAGTCTGTCTCTGCCCTAAACCAATCCAAAAGTGTCACCATCACAGCAGAAGATGGAGGACAAGAAGAAGAAAGAAGAAGGACAAGGCACACACAAATCCCTCCATCTTGGGATCCCAAACCCTCATTCTAAAAACCCCAAAATTCTACTTTTCTATCTTGTAACAAATTATCATTCTACTTAAAACTTTCGTGGCTTGTGAATCCTCACACAAAGTTGGTAATTGTTTTTTCCAAGGGCTAAAATTGAAGGCACAGGTGTTTGTGACTCCGTGCCAAGGTCTCTGAGCCCCCTGCCAGGGTCTGGAATCCTCCAGGGCACCAGAGGAATGTCCTGGGTTTCCAAAAGGCCCTTCCCACGTGCACAGGACGACTCGGCATCCCAAGCTGAGCTCCACAAACGTGCTGCAACTGGATAATTAAAAATTAAGGAAGAGTTTCTGCATTGCAGTCCCAATTATGTAACTCTGCTCTTGGGTTTCAGCACCCATCAGCTCTGGTGCCCTCACACAGCCCTGCCTGTATT